>NC_134569.1:167591566-168237816 GCF_050947875.1 Dermacentor variabilis
TTGAACGGGCAGAACTTATTCCGAGCAGTTCAAGTCGGCGTTACCGATCGCCTTCCTCCGTGGTCTGAATGCTACCTGGCTTCAGCACGTTTCCGGTAACCAGATCGACCTAGTTTAAAGCTATATTTACGTGTCACGGAACCTTGTAGTGTTTGTTTTCCGCTTTAGGTAAAGTGGAATGCTTGTCTTTTTCGAAGGTAGCCGACCTGTTCTAGCTCTTTCAAGTAAGAGCTCGACCAACGTATATCGGAATCCCTCCCACGTACATCGGAGAGCTGAAACGAGCGGTGAAATTTTATCGCTGAAAAAGACGTGGCAGCCATAATGTGGAAATGTGCTTGTGCCATAGAGCATAACCTTCGCCTTCGAGAGAATCAGACAGGGCAGCAGCAGCGCAAGGATGTTATTTCTTGTTGCGTATTTAGAAAAATTTCCTACTGCAGCTCGAACGCTTGACCTTTGTCGAGCTGAGGGAAGTTTCGAGCGAATGCATGTCACGTGGGAAGCTTCGTAAAGAACAAAGGGGTGGAAGGGGGTAATGACAGCGCGCTTGGAACAAAAAATAATGGGATCTCGGAATGTTGGGTATTCCGCATTTTGCCATCGTTCGCAACCCGTTCCAGAAAAACACGCACCGTACATTGACAGATGCATTTGCTTTTGTAGCTTCCCAAACCCAGCGGCCCACCCGTCAAGCATTCAAGTGCTTCCTGCATAAAAATTGATATTCTCGCCATTACGAAAGAAGTTCGAACACATCGAAGATACCGAAAAAAAGAGAACCTTGTGTTCTGCAATAGCGAAACTTTAGTAGATATCCGAGCTCTCAACTATGGCTTAGTTGGATTGTGCTTAATCGACGGAAAAGACCGTTGCGCTGTTGCTCGAGTTGAAACTTTTTGGCCAACTAAGCAGCTCGCACGCAATTCGCCGACCGTGTTCAAGAAAGAGCTCTAATATCAGGACATATGTTTTCCGTCATCCCAATGATAACAAGTAAAATACTTATGAAAAGCAGCTCCTACACTCTTTGTCAAGTCCTGCATGAAACACAGCATATACATATGCCGGAGCTCGGCACAAATATTTTTGCCACTTCTTCTCAGCTTCCTTCAACCAGCCGACTAAAAAAACGTACTGCACAATATGCCGAAAATTGAGGTCAAAATTTAGCCGCCTGTAAACGTCCTATAAAAGTTCAGGCGGCTCACAAAGTCGACGGCCCGCTATATTTCCTACTCAAGAAGATAGCGGGCCGACATGCGAGGGGCCAAAGTAATATACGACTCGCACTATGTTTGACTAAAGTGGGCAGCACACCGAGCAATGGGCTCACAAAGCAAGTGGCCCATGACGAAATTGGCAAACTGTTCGTGAGGTTTGCACAGCAAGCGGCTCATTCTTGTGTGTCTCAAAGCGTCGTTGGCCGGTCTCTTTGGCCGCTCACAGCAGTAATGGTTCGCCATAATGTGGTTCGTAAATTATGGGGCCTATACTGTAGTTAAAATGTTTACCCAGCGGCAACGCCGAGGTGCATCGTTCAAACCCGTTCTTGTTTCATTGCAACTAATAAAAGGAGCCATAGAATAGGCACTACACAAGAGAAAACAAGGGAATAGAGAGCCCCTGTATCAAGAAGGTATAAAAAGTAGCCGAAGATTTCATTGTATTTCTGCCAATAAGCATGAGATTCTGCAGAAAAAAAATTGTGGTCTTCATCTCGCTGCTGGCGAATCACAAAAGCGAAAAGAACTCTGAAAAAAGAAGCCCATTAATCGGAAGTGATTTGCTACAAGTTTGATGCGTAATTCAGCGTCTGTAATAAAATGCGCCTGCGTTTTCCGACCGCAAAAGCCCATTGACCTATATGTAGAAATTTATCAAAAAGAACGCACTAAATGTTATGCTTATAACCATTAATTGAAGTCTCATAGGCTGGTTGACAATGTCTACAAGCAATTGTCAGAAGAAGGTGTTTGTTGCATCGCATAATTACCGAATCACGACTGGCTTGCTTAGTGTGTCTTCAATGGGAAGACTACCCCAAGAAACCTTGAAAGAAGCTGCTAAATTTCTGACGCCCAGCCTGAGATTTTCGGGCTGTTTCAAGAACATCAGTAGGAAGAGCGGCATAATCGTTTTCGGTTGAAGACATCGGCCGCGTATTTGAAATGCAGCATGCCAGATGATCCGCCTCCCCATCTGCAGAGCCAGAAGAAATCAGAATCTGGGATTTATTATTTTCTGCGTTGTTAAGTGTCGATCAAGCACCGTATCACCTAATAATAATTCTAATGCCTTTCGGTTTGAATGCGGTACTGAAATCAGTTTGACTATGATCATGCGTCGTAACTTTCTTTGGGATAAGATTAACTCTTAGGGAACTATATGAGCAAAGTGTCGTATTTATATGATTCTAAGGATAGTTTTTTCTCTAAGATTTTTGTTGCTCGAAGCTAACCGCTGCTTTACGTATACGAATGACGGCAATATTAGGATTTCACGGGACCGAGAAAATTGTCCGAATTCTTGCGGTGCGAACCAAGATTGCTCTCCAATAGTGTGCATTATACTGCCTGGGAAACTATGGGACGGCCTACGCCACAATTGCGTGCGGATGTCGATGAGCTCGACAACAGCCGATGACGGCCTCTGACGCAAGATCAACTGCGTCTGAATGTCGCGGTTGACAGCCTTAGGACGCGCTTCCAAATATCTTACGCCCGATAAGGCTATTTGAATTTGCCGAGGGCAGCGACGCGATTCCGTGGAAGCAGCTAGGAAAAACTGCAGATTTTTTTTTTACTTGCTGCTATTGCCGTTTCCGGCATGGCGTGCTCTCGTCGCGGAAGCAAAAACGAACAATAAATGAGGCCGAAAGCCCTTGTCGTACTTCTCACGATAAGGGCACCGATTTTTACTCACGGATTCGCCACTATTGTATCCACATTCGCGATGCGCCGCGTACGAGTGCCTTCTAATTCAGCAGCGCGATGGCTCCGAATTAGCGAGAGTCACGTTGTAGACTGCTGCATGCAATGGCCGGAATGAGACGCCGAGTCGAGTGCAGACTAACTATACGGTTCATCTCGCGTTATATTCATGCTTTTATTGTTCCTTTTATATACTTTGCGCGTACGGGAAAGTCTTTCGTCGCGTTGCAATCGTTGTTGCGTTACACTCGAGTGAATACGGATTGATACATCAAATGCTTACCATTATTCTTGCTTACATTAAATGCTTACCCGGAATTCTTGCAGCAATGATTCTGTTGGGGAGGGCTGTTGTACAAATGCTGAAATGTACGCTGTATGAAAAATGTATGCTGAAACGTACGAATGTGAAATAATAAGTATTCCAGAAGGTACACCAGAAGGTACACCAGAAGGTACACCAGAAGGTACACCAGAAACGAAATAGGGCAGGACAGCGGTAAGATTAAATTTGCAGCTACAGAAAATGATTTCTTTTTCGTTCACAGTCTTTCACATGGCGTGGTTATAGCAGCGCGACGCAGGAAAGCGCAGAAAGAAAAGAAAAGGTAGCAGCACTCTTGTTAATCCTTGCGCTGATCCTGCATACTTGTTGCTATTTAGTACGTCGCGCTGCTAAAATCCCGCCATGAACTTGGACAACTCGCTCACATCGATATTCTTCCCAGTCTTCCGTGTAATTGGCACCCGAGTCACCTCATTTTGGCCTGCTGCGTAAAACCACACATTTAGGGTTGTATTTGGCCTCAGTTACTAGTAATGAACTGCATCGTTGTTAAAGAACAGCACTCGTCTTTCAACAGCAGTAGCATGCACCATGCACTTCGAAGTACGTTGCCGCAGCTATGTGTTACCGACTCACTCAACAGTTATTTCTCCTCAGAACCTCGCTGACAGAGCATAAAACTAACGTTATAACGTTTAAGAAAGCATTTAAAGTATGCATATGTATATCTCGAATGCACATCTAGCGTCATTTCGTTTATAACTCGATGTGCCAGCCTTGCTCTGGGATTATAAGCCTAGAAGACTATATATAACAATATGTTGAAAAATGCAATAACGGCACTTACCCATCAGGGTTATGCCGGGTGAACCGGGTTATGCTCACAGTGTGCACTCCAGGAGGCCAGGTAAGGCGCAGGTGGCTGGCGAGAGCCGTCAGTAGACCGGAAATAGCCGTCGCACTCACAGCTGTCTTCATAGTTGCATGTTACCCGCAGTGCGCCTTTCACGTCGCGACACGAAAACATATGCCTTTAGAAAAGCATCCCACCAGTAACATACGAAGCACCTAGAATACGTTAAATTCGACATGTAACAAGCTTAGCAAAATCATTAAAAAGCCGTTTGTGTCATGTGCGCCCGCTCGCGCTCAATGCTCTATCCATCAACGTGTGACACTTCAATGTAAGCGCTATCCGATTTTTTTTAAGCAGTGACAGCAGTGACCCTGCCACTGCTGGCACTCCGTATCTCTCCCACGGCGGCAGCCACCGGCAGAGCTGCGCCGACACGCCAATTGAAGGCGCATAAAAGTGCTCGGCCACCGTCCTTAACGAGGCTTCAGGAACGCGCAGCCTCGTCGCATTATTTGTACTAACAACCCGACAAAGTGAGTTATTTTCTTAAATCTTATCTAACCAGCCCGCATCAGTCAAGAATAATTTTTTTTCAGTGAATAATATGCAATATTCTTCCCTCATGCAACCACTGTAATGGTTGAAGCGAGGATGAAGAATGCGTTCAAATATCCTTTTCCAAAATGAGTGCATCCAGAAATGTCTTCCTACGGTAATATTTTAGTATCTTACTTTTTCAACGGCAACATACGCTGTCAGCGTTTGTTACCCGCTGGCGTAATTGAACCATAAAATAACAAAATCTGTAGACAACAAATTCTGATTCTCGTAAAATATAACTGCTGCTAATCACGGCTTCTGGTAGAAATGACTGAAATATTCGCGCCAATCCGGTGGAGCCGTGCCAAAAAGTGCACCGGATATTTCTCGGCCGTCTATATGCGGCACATGATGTACTGGCCGCATATAGCATGCCGCATTCTCATCATCTTTTGCATATGGAAGTTCAATTTCAAGTACCATTTAGAAAAAAATATATGTTCTTAATATTCTACTTTGGGTATGGACCGTGACGTCACTAGTGGCACGATTTCCCTGTGACGAAGAGCCGCTCTCGTCGTTGGTGGAACGAAACCATCAGAAGAAAAGCGTTGTGCCGCCCAAGACGGGCTGTGCGGCAGGATGGCCACAATATGGCGCCTAAGTAGCGCGCGTCGTCTCTATGGAAACAAAGCACTGCATGAGCGGAAGCCTCTCTGCGGCGGCTACTGTGAATCGCGCCCACGCGTCACCCGCGCGCTGCCTCTCGCGATCTCCCGATTAGCGGGGCAGTCGCGCCACACTTCGCGCATTTGCAATGCGCCGCACGAGACAGATTTCCCGTGCCAGCAACGATACTCACAAGGTTCTCTTCCTGATATAAACCATGTACTTATGTAATCACAATGCAAAATATTGACACGTGAAATGAAAACACGTATAAAGCTGCGCTCAAATTTCGCATTAGGAAGTATCCTAAACGTCGGTGAATTCTTTCACTTCTTCCTTCTGTATTGTGGTTCATCAGCGGCATTCAAGCCAAGCGTTTCGTTTTCTCTCTCTAAAATATTTTCGCATGTGAGAAATTATTTGGGTCTGTTTGTAGCCCCTTTGGGTTACAGTAATTTCTTATCGGCTGTGCGGCAGTGGTGGTGTTTTGCACATGGAGGACAACTCATCACCAGCAGCTATTCTAGGGATGTGAAAAACACCGACTGGTTCTTTTTTCTTTCTTTTCTGGAGCTAACGGGGGAAGATTTACACTTCGGTTACTACAGTCTGATGGAATGTTGGTTTTTTCGAGCACATTTGACCGGAATACCTGCAGCGGCATACGGGCCACAGGTGTCGTAGTGTTTACACCAACGGTTACGTGAAAAATATGGTGAAACGTGTGCAACAAACATTCACGGGAATAACTACCTACTAAAGCAAAAAATAGTTGCATTCTACTGGTGTTAACATATGGCGCAGAAACTTGGAGTTCAACAAGAAGCTCGAATACAAGCTCACGACGGCGCAAAAGAGCGAAGGAACAAAAATTGTTTGTTGTAACTTTACGAGACAGGAAGAAAGCAGTACGGATCAGAGAGCAAATTGGGGATAGCCGATATTCTAGTTGATATTCGAAGAAAGAAATGGAGCTGCGTAGGTCATGTAATGCATAGGGCAGATAACCGATGGACGATTAGATTGACAGAATGGGTGCCAAGGAAAGGGACGCGCAGTCGAGAATGGTAGAAAATTAGTTGAGGTGAAGAAATAATGAACTTTTCAGGCGCAAGTAGGAATTAGCTAGCACAAGACAGGCGTAATTGAACACCTCTAAGTGTATAAGAGAGGTCTGCTTCCTGTAGTAGACGTAAACATAGGCTGCTGCTGCTGATAATGATGATGATGAAAGAAAAAAATTAGATCACTTTTTTTCGTTTTGATGTCGATTCTGAAAAAGTTCTGTGGGAATTTGACAATCTTTGCGCTTGTATTCTTATTTTGGATGTACATAGAGATTCTTCTATTGCTCATAGATTTAAGATTTCGGGTACATTAGTGATCACGAAAAATGTTTCTCAGAATCGCACTTATCGGCGGATTTGCATATGCGTGTCAATGACTTCTCGTAAGTTTCTTCTTTTTTAGATTCATAATTTACCATCACGTTGTCGCTTGGACAGCTGTGAGCTCTGATTTTTGTCTCCTCATGATACCTCTAAGCGTCTATATGCCGAGCGCGTTAATTAGTTCCTACATAACACTGCGCGCCGCGAGCTCATCACACCAGCACTCAACACTAATATCCGAGTAAAGAAGCAAGAAGAGTTAAAGTAAGAACACCGAGAAAGATCCCGTGTGTAAAACTCAGTAGACAAAAATTCCACAGTAATAAAACTGTAAGTGCGATAAAACTATAAACAGTGCGTAAGAATCCCGGCTTTATGAGTGCTTTGAACGGTATTTCCCTAGGCGCCATAGTGACACGCACGCTCTGCAATGCATGTCTGACACGTTTCCATGACGCCTTGTTATCAGTATATGGCATATTGCACATAATTGTCCTGTGAGAAAATACGTTTTTTTAAACGCTAAACACGATGGACGAACCGTGACTGTTGCATAAAGTATGTAACTAGACTAATCAATTATTTATATGTATATTTGTAATAAACAACAATCGGCGCTATTTCGGAGCTGCGGCATTCGGTAACAATAATGACGCTTCTGGAGTTTCTCACACTGCTACGCGAGACACGAGTGTTTGGTTGCGCGGAGTTCATTTGACAGACGCGTGCTCCCGCATTCCTCTTCTCAAACACAGAAAAGTGGAGACATCAAGATTTCTGCAATGAAACGTTTGATTCGAAAACCATGAAAACATTTGAATTCAAGTGATGAGCACTGTGACAAAAAACGCAGTCTCAGGCTACAACCAACGATCTGACAAAGGCAAGTGGACTTGTCTTTGTCGGCGGCTGTGTAAATCATGATGGTGCCTTTCTTCCACGACTGCTGATTACTTAATTTTTTTTATCTAGCTGTAATACGTATGAGAAAAAGCCCTTTTCTCCTATTTGACATTCTACAGCTTGGAAAGTCGAATGCCTTGGGCCCGCACATTTTATAGTAAGAATAGAGGAATCTAAACTCCGGAGCTCATACCAATAAACACGTCGCTCACAGTTGCAATGTTGACCCCGTGCTTGCGCTTGAATCATCTGAAGAATGCGGAAATTTCGGTGCGACGTGCGAGATGGAGCTGACTTCAGATACTCAGAGTCCTGAGCATTCCAGCGAAAGCTGGCGCCTGTTTTTTATTTTTTATTTTTTGCAAAAAGCGCCTCAGGAAGTATAAGCACGGGGCAGAAAAAATATTTCGTTCATTTTTATTTCATTTATACTTTGATGGTTGCAGTTATTTTCAGTTGAAAGCGTCACATAACGCTTTCTTCTTGAATCTCTTTGGCTCTCCTGTTTTTCATGGTGTCTCTTTACACTGGCGCGTAGCATTAGTGGAAACACACAAAAAAGGCAAAGATAGCTGCGATAACCTGGAGCATTGATTGTAATGTGCTTCGTCTTTGCCAAGAACAGTACCAGTGTTATTGGTTTATTTATTTAAGTACTCTCAGTGCCGTTGTAGCGTTACATAGAGGAGTGGTGTTACATGTTCCAAATGGCAGTTTTGAATGATGCATGCTACGGGTGCCAAATCCACGATTATCATGATGAGGCACGTCGTAGTGGGGGACTCCGGAATAATTTAGCTGCGCCGCTGCAGGTCCCCCTTTCACCAAAGAGGAAATGATGAAACTGATTAGGGACCAGGACCAGACCTCTCAAACCCTGGCAGTCCAGAGGGCTCGCGAGAGGGCCGTCAGGTTTAACCTGATAGTCCCCGAGTGGGCCTAGCTAGGCGGCGTTGAGTTTAGTCGCGTCTATAGTGGACCAAATAAAGTTGTTTCACTTAATCACTCACTCACCACCAATGCACGGGACACGGGCGTTTTTGCATTTCGTCCCCACAGAAATGCGGCCGCCTCAGCCGCGATATTATCCAGCGATCTCGTGCTTAGAAGCGCCACACAGTAGGTAATTAAACCTCGTTCAGCGCAACCTGAGTCACCGGGTATGTGAGGCAGGTATTTGCCACACTTCAATTAGCCTCTCTGATGTCACTTTCTGTCACTAGGTATGCGCAGCTGCTTATATGCAGCTGTTCAACGAACCTCATTAGCACCAACATGGTGACTCGGCACGTGTCACCGGGTATGAGTGACTGCGTATTTACCGTTCTTAAGTGACAAAAAATATTTAAATTTCTCCGGCGCTGGACGTGGTCGAATTCACATCATAAACAATGAGACGCTCTTGTCTTAATGTATATTCACACACGCGGCATGCGGGGCCTTGGTTGCGGCGGCGCTAGATGGCGCAGAGTGTCCGGAAGGAAGCAGTGAAGAGACAGTGGAGATACAGGGCCAGGAAATACCTCGGGCAACAGAATATTGACACGCGTACTTATCTTTATCGGGCAACCACGTTTCGCCACCTAACAAATGTAATCGCACAGCGTGGGACGCGCCTGCATGTATCCGAAGTTTCTGGAAAGTTATCGATGCTTCTATCCGCTGTCTGTTGTCGCCAAACCTTATGTTATCTGATTTCATCGCGTGACGCGAATGGTGTAGAATTTTGTGGAAGGCACGCGGGTCCGAACGATTAGTCTGGAACATTCGACGACTGCTGTATAAAGGCCGACGCGCTTGACTCGCTGATCAGATTTCGAACCATCGCCGACCGTGTTCGCCGCTATCGTTGTGATACAAGTGTAGCCTGTTTTTGTGGGCACAGGTCCTCCCAATAAAAGCTAGTTTTGTATTCCACCGTATTGCTGATTTCTTCACCGTCACTACCACGTGACAAAATAAATAACTTGGTATATGGATAAACGAAGGCAATAGATATATGGAAACACAGGAAAAAACCAAAACAATAAAGGGGAAAAGAAATTCAGCCATAATGAAGCACAGAGCGCTGTGGGGGTACAATAGGTACGAGATCCTCCGAGGTATGTGGAAAGGTGTAATGGTTCCAGGACTTACTTTCGGAAATGCCGTTGTTTACTTTAAATCAGGGGTACAATCAGGACTCGACGGGAGCCAAAGATCAGTGGGTCGCCTCGCATTGGGCGCTCACGGGAAGACTACAAATGAAGCTGTGCAAGGTGATATGGGCTGGACTAGTTTTGAAGTGAGGGAATCTCGCAGTAAAATTGAGTATGAGGAACGGCTGAGGAATATGGAAGAAAGTAAATGGCCTGGGAGAGTGTTCAGGTATCTGCACCGGAAAAACATTGATTCACAGTGGAGGAAAAGAACTAGGAAGCTTACCAGCAAGTATGCGGCCTGTAGGGCGGGCAAAACAGCAACAAAGGAGGTCAAGTCGAAAGTCAGAGAGGCTTAAATAATCTCATGGGTGGCGGCAATGGAAAAGAAACCTGCCATGAGTAACTACTTAAGAGGAAAAAAAGAAATCAGGAAAGAAACCATTTACGATAACGCAAAGGGAAGCTCATTACTTTTCGAAGCGAGATCGGGATGCCTTAGAACACGCACTTATAAAGCGAGATATAAGAAGGAAGAAGAAGCATGTGCTTGCTGCGGTAAAGCTAGGGAAACTGTGGAGCATGTTTTATTAGAATGTAAAGACTGCTACCCAGCGGTCGATTTAGTCACCACTGGCCTGCTTGAAGCCCTTGGACTTAGCGGGAGCAAAGATGCCCGCAATAGGCTTTAGTAAGAGGCGATTGGAAGATTGGTGGAAGAAAAGTAGGGGAACGACAAACAAAGGAGACGTACTGAACCACAGTTCGCAATAGGGGATCGGAAAATTTGGGCGCGGTAGTTCATAGCGTTTTTTTTTTCTTTTGTCGTGGTTTAACGTAGGTAGGACATTAGGCAGTCTAATAGCAAGAGCTTGGTGGCGGGACCCACCGCCCTGTTCCAAAGGGGTCGCTCATAACATTCATCCATCCGAAGCGCGAGAGAGCGTACCGTCTCGAACACACCTCATACGTAACTTGTTCCGGCGGTTGCTGCAACATTGCGGCAATTCTGAAACATACACTCATGCAATGTCAACCAGAGTAACGTAGTCCCTCATCCTGAGATGGGGTCTGCCGGATTTCTGAATAAAGTAACCAGGTACTCGAACTCTTTGCGTTCCACTTTCGGACTTCTTTGAGCCCTGTTGCGAGATTCAGTCGGCTAGCTGCAATGATTTAGTAACGCATGGTACTGGCATTTCATTTGTTAAAGCGTGTCGATGGGTAGTTGCCTCACATTTATGATAACCATCTGAAGAATGACTGGACAGAAGACACAGAAAGGAACCGCTGTGTGCGTGCCAGTTATGTTGTGTGTCTTCTTCCAGTATCGCTGGCACTTCTTGTAGCTGCAAAGTTAAAAATTTTCCTTGAGTGCGTTGTTTAAATTGTGCTACAGTCGCTTGGAGAGTCGCATACGGGCACCTTTGAGGAAGGTAGAAAATAACCGCTTGTGATGCCTTGAATCTTTCTGCATGGTACTGCGGAGCAGCAGTAGCGCATTTTCCAGTACGCGCTCTTTCTTACTTCGTGTAGTAGAGCCTAAAAAGATAGCAATGGAATTCGGCTAAGGTTCGTTTTGAAAATATATTTCTAGTCGTAAAGTGTAAAAATTATTACCTGATGTCGCCGTCGTCTACGACATGGAATGCATACATTCGACGTGAGGCAGCATCATTCACTTCGCGTTGAGCGTTCCACTCGGCGGGGAGATTCAATTTTCATTTATTTATTTATTTATTTATTTATTTATTTATTTATTTATTTATTTATTTAGGAATACTGCAGGCCTTAGAAGGCCCATGCAGGAGGGGAAAGGTACATGCAAAAAGAAAACACAATAGATTGACGAAGGAGTAAAAAAAAAAGCTCCGGAAAAATGTAATAGAAAGTACAACTACATAATGAGTAAAGCATAAGGTGCTGCCTTACAATGCCGTCTTGCTGCTTCGAATAGAACTATTCACGGCCTCCTGTCTCGACTTTTATTATTATCTGCAAATTAATATTTTTGCCGGTGGCGTATTTAAAACTGTAGAACGTCGTAAAACATAGAAAAACGCCATGTTCACAGGCAGAAGCACACGTAAGTGGATGAGGACACGGGCTAATAAAAATGACGACAGAAAAAATGAAGAGCACAGAGTCCTGTGCACAGAGTCCTAAAAGGTGGACAAATGCGCGTACCTATTATTCACCTTAGTTGGTTTGTCGCTAGGACAACGAGAGAGTCCGAAGGACATTTATTGTTACGAAAAGTAGAGCAGTCGTATTGGTATCAAACAGTGTGGCCTTTTGTTTCTTCGTGAGAGCTCTAAATTAGCACCGATAGTTCGTCACCTGCCGGTACACAGATATCGTCATTACAAATATGATAATCGCAAAAGAACAGGAACCGTGTTCGTAAATATGAAACAGCCGTAATATAATCCACTGCCTTAATGCGGCCTTTAATATCAGACCTCAAACTGCAAATGTCTTGAATCTAGGGCAGCCATCCTATCCTATCGAAATTGGTTATTTAATTTTCGTATTCAGGTTTTTAATCGACCTAGACTGCGCTCACTTCTACACGGTATCAATTTGTTTATTTTTACACATTTGCGATTACTGCGTGTTACGTGAGTTAGCCAATGCACTTCTCGATTTCAACTAGGCTATGATTCGAAATTTATATCTCTTCGGGTTACGTCTACCATTTGTATTTCATTGCGCAAAATGCAGTGTTCTTCTTCGCCTCCAAGCCGTGGCCCTAGAGGAATACTTATGTGCAGAATAGCACAAATACACTTACATTTAAGATGTAGATTATCAGTAATTTTCTTTTTGACCGCTGCGAGCGCTTGCTACTGACGCGGCCGTTCATTATAAATTTTACGAAGCAAGTAATACATACACTAAATTGTAAGTTTGTGTCTATATGTTATTAATCTAATCAACAGTAACTGAAGCTTACCGCGACGTTAATATGTACGGAGAACACACTCCGTGTTTTATTTGTTTTTTTTTTTCATCTGTTTTTACAGATCAAGTTTGTTATGATAATAGTGGAATCTTCTAACAACAGCTAATTCGTTTTGAGTTATCGAGAAGCAAGAAAGACGTTATGCTTTCAGTGAGGCCCAGAGATAGAAACAAACTTAGATTGGTAAATACTTTATGGGGAAGCTGTCTCACCCACTGCAGATCGGTGTAAAAAGCTGTGGAGCCTAAAGGTCTTGATTTTCCGGCAGTTCTAAACTGAATTTAAACATTTATGATCCAACTGAGGGCTGACTATTTGAATTCCATTTCGCGCTATTTACTGCACTTTAATAAAGAAATTTTGGCATGGGAAATGCCTGCGCAACAAATCCAGTGTTCTCTGAGGTGCGCGTACATGAAATAATTCTTGTTGGAAAATATGCTGTAGCATAGATATTCAAAGACGGGTACAAATCGCCATCCGTACACAGATGAAGCATCATAGTTGCAGTATGAAGTATGCTGCTTCAGCTGCAATTGAGTGGTTCGGCGCTGTCTAGAGTATATTTCTAGCATATGGCATCCTCATCTGATCAGTTTTACAAGCACGCTTGAAATGGTTCAGAACAAATCTGCCTGGTTTGTCACGTCATCGTATCTGCCGTTTCATAGGCCTTTCATGACTATAAGCAGATCTTAGTCTTGCTACGCTTGTGTGCTACACACAGGTGACGTGCTCGATTATCCTTCTTTCACTCACTTTACCGCAGCAACACATCGTTCGCCTAATCGCACAATTTTTGGCTCCTCATACTTCAGCCTATCGTCTTAATACGCGCAAAGTAACGCCCATTTGTTTCCCTGACGATGAAAAACCAAAATTCGCTTTTAGCATTGTGTATAAAAGAATGAAACTCGCTTCCATGTAAGATCGCCGAGATAACCGATATTTCAATATTTCACTCGGCGCTGCTGGGCTATTTACAAAGTGAAAAACATTGCTAACCTGTGTCTGCCTATGTTTCAGTTTTATATGCGATCTTTGTGCGTGGTGGGTGCCCACTGTTCTTTCCAGTGTATTTATTATTTACTATTATTTTTATCTAATAATATTATGTATTTATTGTTTATTATTCCACTGTTTTAATGGCTATTTCGCAAAATATTCTGTACTCATCATCAATGTATTTGGATACATGTCATATGTATTTACAATGACAGTGTAGATATGATGGTTTATATTACTCGACGACTGCTTCTTTGTTCTTGTTTTGTTCTTTAAATTCCTTCTAATAACATAGTACTGAAATTTCCCCCTATGTAATGCTCACTAGCGCCTTGAGGTATAGAAATAAGTGAATGAATATCATCATCATCATCATCATCATCATCATCATCAGCCTAGTTACGCCCACTGCAGGGCAAAGGCCTCTCCCATACTTCTCCAACTACCCCGGTCATGTACTAATTGTGGCCATGTTGTCCCTGCAAACGTCTTAATGTCATCCGCCCACCTAACTTTCTGCCGCCCCCTGCTACGCATCCCTTCCCTTGGAATCCAGTCCGTAACCCTTAGTGACCATCGGTTATCTTCCCTCCTCATTACATGTCCGGCCCATGCCCATTTCTTTTTCTTGATTTCAACTAAGATGTCGTTTACCCGCGTTTGTTGCCTCACCCAATCTGCTCTTTTCTTATCCCTTAATGTCACACCCATCATTCTTCTTTCCATAGCTCGTTGCGTCGTCCTCAATTTCAGCAGAACCCTTTTTGTAAGTCTCCAGGTTTCTGCCCCATATGTGAGTACTGGTAACACACAGCTGTTATACACTTTCCTTTTGAGGGATAGTGGCATCCTGCTGTTCATGATTTGAGAATGCCTGCCAAACGCACCCCGGCCCATTCTTATTCTTCTGGTTATTTCAGTCTCATGATCCGGATCCGTGGTCACTACCTGCCCTAAGTAGATGTAGTCCCTTACCCCTTCCAGTGCTTCGCTACCTATCGTAAACTGCTGTTCTCTTCCGAGCCTGTTAAACATTACTTTAGTTTTCTGCAGATTAATTTTCAGACCCACCCTTCTGCTTTGCCTCTCCAGGTCAGTGAGCATGCATTGCAATTGGTCTCCTGAGTTACTAAGCAAGGCAATATCATCAGCGAATCGCAAGTTGCTAAGGTATTCTCCATCAACTTTTATCCCCAATTCTTCCCACTCCAGGCCTCTGAATACCTCCTGTAAACATGCTGTGAATAGCATTGGAGATATCGTATCTCCCTGTCTGACGCCTTTCTTTATAGGGATTTTGTTGCTTTCTTTGTGGAGGACTACGGTGGCTGTGGAGCCGCTATAGATATCTTCCAGTATCTTTACATATGGCTCATCTACACCCTGATTCCGTAATGCCTCCATGACTGCTGAGGTTTCGACTGAATCAAACGCTTTCTCGTAATCAATGAAAGCTATATATAACGGTTGGTTATATTCTGCACATTTCTCTATCACTTGATTGATAGTGTGAATATGGTCTATTGTTGAGTAGCCTTTACGGAATCCTGCCTGGTCCTTTGGTTGACAGAAGTCTAAGGTGTTCCTGATTCTATTTGCGATTACCTTAGTAAATACTTTGTAGGCAACGGACAGTAAGCTGATCGGTCTATAATTTTTCAAGTCTTTGGCGTCCCCTTTCTTATGGATTAGGATTATGTTAGCGTTCTTCCAAGATTCCGGTACGCTCGAGGTTATGAGGCATTGCGTATACAGGGTGGCCAGTTTCTCTAGAACAATCTGACCACCATCCTTCAACAAATCTGCTGTTACCTGATCCTCCCCAGCTGCCTTCCCCCTTTGCATAGCTCCTAAGGCTTTCTTTACTTCTTCTGGCGTTACCTGTGGGATTTCGAATTCCTCTAGGCTATTCTCTCTTCCACTATCGTCGTGGGTGCCACTGGTACTATATAAATCTCTATAGAACTCCTCAGCCACTTGAACTATCTCATCCATATTAGTAACGATATTGCCGGCTTTGTCTCTTAACGCACACATCTGATTCTTGCCTATTCCTAGTTTATTCTTCACTGTTTTGAGGCTTCCTCCGTTCCTGAGAGCCTGTTCAATTCTATCCATATTATAGTTCCTGATGTCCGCTGTCTTACGCTTGTTGATTAACTTAGAAAGTTCTGCCAGTTCTATTCTAGCTGTAGGGTTAGAGGCTTTCATACATTGGCGTTTCTTGATCAGATCTTTCGTCTCCTGCGATAGCTTACTGGTTTCCTGTCTAACGGAGTTACCACCGACTTCTATTGCGCACTCCTTAATGGTTCCCATGAGATAGTCGTTCATTGCTTCAACACTAAGGTCCTCTTCCTGAGTTAAAGCCGAATACCTGTTCTGTAGCTTGATCCGGAATTCCTCTAGTTTCCCTCTTACCGCTAACTCATTGATTGGCTTCTTGTGTACCAGTTTCTTCCGTTCCCTCCTCAAGTCTAGGCTAATTCGAGTTCTTACCATCCTATGGCCACTGCAGCGTACCTTGCCGAGTACGTCTAAATCTTGTATGATGCCAGGGTTCGCGCAGAGTATGAAGTCGATTTCATTTCTAGTCTCACCATTCGGGCTCCTCCACGTCCACTTTCGACTAACCCGCTTGCGGAAAAAGGTGTTCATTATCCGCATATTATTCTGTTCTGCAAACTCTACTAATAATTCTCCTCTGCTATTCCTAGAGCCTATGCCATATTCCCCCACTGACTTGTCTCCAGCCTGCTTCTTGCCTACCCTGGCATTGAAGTCGCCCATCAGTATAGTGTATTTTGTTTTGACTTTACCCATCGCCGATTCCAAGTCTTCATAAAAGCTTTCGACTTCCTGGTCATCATGACTGCATGTAGGGGCATAGACTTGTACCACCTTCAATTTGTACCTCTTATTAAGTTTCACAACAAGACCTGCCACCCTCTCGTTAATGCTATAGAATTCCTGTATGTTCCCAGCTATTTCCTTATTAATCAGGAATCCGACTCCTAGTTCTCGTCTCTCCGCTAAGCCCCTGTAACACAGTACATGCCCGCTTTTTAGCACTGTATATGCTTCTTTTGTCCTCCTAACCTCACTGAGCCCTATTATATCCCATTTACTACCCTCTAATTCCTCCAATAACACTGCTAGACTCGCCTCACTAGATAGCGTTCTAACGTTAAACGTTGCCAGGTTCAGATTCCAATGGCGGCCTGTCCGGCCTGTCCTGCTCGTTTATATATTCATTCCAATTCCGGACAGGCCGCCATTGGAATGAATATATAAACGAGCAAATCAATAAATAAATAGAACAAACCAATTGCGCATCCACTCGATCACGTGTTCCTTCCCGTCCGCTTACTGATGTGCTCCGCTCTGTGGAGTCAGTGTCGTTTAGCGGCAGTGTTGTCAGCACAAATAAAGAAGGCTAGTACTTCGTTCAGACAAGGCCGCAGCCGTTTCCGCCATCCTGCCTTTCTATGGCGTCAGAGTTCACTCAGGCGTTGTTAGATTTCTTCGGGCATAGAGCCGATGAGTTGACACAAGGAGACGGCATACAAAAAGCGAGGACAGGCAGCCTCTTGCCGACAGCTCCTTTCAACGAATACATCAGACCCTCTGCATTCACGACTGCACTTGTGCTTTCCAGGCCATGGGGACGGCTTTCGACAGCACAGCCGAAATAGGTTGTTAACAAGGATAGGAGGCGACCTCTACAGCCGAAGGGCGCCACTCTACTCTTACTGTGGTGTTTGATCGTGCTAACCGATAGCGGGCGGCTGGGTTGCTCTCAACTTGGCGAGCCGAAATACAGGCCAATGCGTTTGGCTCCCTATAGCGCTATTCTAAATAACGAAGTATGCTTAGAAACGTCATTTCGAGCTATTCTAAATAACGAAGTGCGCTTAGAAAGGTCATTTCGAGCTTTGGAAGCTTTGTTATTTTTGTTGATTTAGGTCTACAATGCGATGTTGAAAGTGGATATTCGACATCAGACTTGACGCATCTGATGTTGTGGAATCGCCCCTTTTTATACTATATAGTTGTTCGCGGAAGTCGAGCCAGCTGGCTAGTTACTGTGACAGTAATTGTGATAATGTTAACCTCGAATCCACGAAGCCACTTAACCACGATGCTAAGAGAAAGAATATACATAACCTCTGAAAAAAATTTCTAGCAGGAAGCGGCATGTATACTTCACATCGACTTATAGAATGAGTAACTAGTAAAGCTTCATTTCATAGCAGGCTACAGCTCCGAAAATACAAGATTTATTGGGATGTTCTATCGCGTGTGCTGGTATCAATACAGGAACAATCGTCATGCATGCACAAATGCTACACGAACAAACTACAGAACAAGTTAATCGAGATCTCGCGGTAATTAGTTTTATGTTCCGCAATGTTTACTGACTTTTACACATTTCGAAAAAAAAGTGCAGCCCTGATTCGCATGGAGCGAGCAGTGCAACAGTCGAACCACAAATGCTAGTACCGCGTCTTCACAAGTCCGCTTATAGAAACCTTGCCCCCAGTGACATTCCTTCCTCTGTCATTATTTATCCCTTTAAGGCTCCATTTTCCTATGAACTTCTTTATGATCCATTTGGGAGTCGTATTCTTCTGGAATAAAGAACACTACCTCCACTTCGTAAACATCAAGATTGAATAGGAAGATAAGCAAATGTTAGTACACAAACAAATAGGAAATGCTATTCACGTCCGAGTTCTAGCATAACACTCCGTACGAAGAACGGCAGTAATAATATCATGAAAGTTGATTTCATGTTGGTAATTCATTACGAATTAATGCAATCGTTATAACACGTCACTTGACGCGTTCTAAATCGCCCTCTCTAGGCACAAGACCTCTTTGGTAAAGCTAGAAACTGAACGGCAATTGCGAATGGCGGCGTTACCGGTTAAACCGCCTGAGCAAAATAATTGCCATCGACGGAGTTTCACTGCAGAAAGGTGCTTTAATGGCGGCCGTTTCCAAAGCGTTTAGCGTTACACTGTGACATACGATCATGGGGGGGGGGGGGGCGAAGTAACAGCCCATACGCCTTCGCATCGTTAGCTAAGTACAAGCAGAACAATGGCGTTTATCAAGAGTCGGATTGCTGTTGTCGGCGTTGCCACTTTACGGCTGTTACAGCGAGACCTCGGAATTTTTGCGCAGCCATAAAATCAGCCCTTGGGTGACGTTACTTCTTTGAAACCCCTTCTGAGAGCGCTGCGAACGTCTGATCGAGGCTTGCGGGCCCGCATGTGCTTGACTTTCTTATCCGTGCTTCGCGGCAGTAGTTCTAAACCTGAAATCTATAAATACTAGGGAAAATGTAGAGTGCTGTAAACTGTAGAAAATGGTGTTTTCCAATGCGATGGATAATTTTAACATTTCAGTTTACTCAATTTTACAAGTATGTGTGGGTTCGCTAATTCTTTACCCGAATTGGCTATTAAATGATAAAAAATAACCATGATTACAAAAGGCAACTTGAGCAAACAGGAGCGACACGGTTGCAACAAAATACTATTGAATGTATTCTCGTATCCTGTGGTTTCACTTTAACGTGGTTTGGTGGATGTTAGGCGGGTAACAATACATAGCAGTGCTTACGTTTCAGACAACGCTACTGCTTGCGCAGGCCATTCGCAGGTAACTACAGCCACGGTTTCGCTATTCTTGAAAGGCCTAAAACGATGGCTGCACGCTAGCAGGCTTGTGCATTCTGTTTACTGGTGCAGGCAAGCTGCGAATGACATGCTGACGTGCTCACTGACATGCTCACCTACCTTATTGTTTCCTAAAAAGCCGTGAAGTACCGAGTTTGGGCATATATGTGCAGAGCATAAACCTATTACTTACATTCCGCAATAAAGAAATATTTTGATTTTGGGCTCAACATCAAAAGCCAGATGCGATTTTAAAGTGATGCTGATGTTACACCAGCTCGATTCCACAAAAAGTAGGAGATTTTCTTTCTACATACTGTTTTCAGTCAATAATGATGAGACTGTTTCATGTTTTTAACAAGACTAAGACACACAACGCCGACAGATAACTGCTCCAAATTATTGGAGTGTTTATTGTTGTTATTTGCACATAGTTACTTCTCCAACATTAATTTACTTCCCTAAAGTGTTGAATGCTTAGTTCCGCACACATTTGACAGGTGTGATAAATAGTAAATAATCAAGCTCCAGATAATATAACTATCACAATTTACTGCAATAATTACGTCAGGCAATGCCTTAAGACGGTGGCTGATGACAAAGGAATTGAATTGACATGAAGAAATTTTTGTACGGTGCCTATTCATCCTGGACAAAACGATTTTTGGTAGCATGCGCTTCTCCAGAGTTTCTAGTCTTACGCACAATCGGTTCGGAGAAGGTGTGTAAGCGTAAAGCACTGAAATATGCCTGTCGGTTCGTGTGCAGCAACTGTTGTACACACACACAAAAAAGTTTACGAATGAACTGGTCTGCACGCCAAGGTAGGAATCGCATCGAAAACGTGGGCAAAGTATTGAAGATGTCTGGATCGTATCAAAATAAATATAGGTGGGAAGTTTTTGATTTTGCACTTACCGAAGCCAATTACCGAAATTAGGCATTTGTACACTGATGTAAAGAAATACTGAGCAGAAAGAACAAACGAAAAAAATCGGACGAAGGCAGGATACGAGCCACCGTTCACGATCAAGTTATATTAACGACTACACCACGGCGGCTCGGTTTACGAGAGATTACACTGAGAGCATGTTATGCATTTCAACCCAGGTGCGGCAATATGCAGCAGACTCGGCACTTTGTGTATCCTATGCGAGCGAGTTTAACGTTGCGTTCATTTGCAACCATATCAGACTGGAAAACGAAAGCTGCCCGATTATTCTTACGATGATTTATCCTGATGCACATTGGGTGATATTGGGTGATATAAGCTGCACATACGTGCAGCGTATATCACCCAATGGGTATCGCAAGACGACAGAGACGGTTAACTTCTCTGTTGTTTAGCGTACCCCGTTTGAGCTACGCGTCGCTTCACCTGAGTTTTTAATCTCCCTGAAACTGAAGCAACATAGGTGCCATTTACCAATAACATCCCTGAGTTCATCCGTGACTTGTGCGTTCACTTAATATGTCCACGCGAAGTGGATGGCTCTTCATATTCCTCCTTTTAAGATTCACGCAATTTTCTTACAAAGAGCCCTGCATGTAGTTGAAGTGAGAGTGCAGAAACCTCACGTTATTTACAATTTATAGTGTCAACACCACTTCCCCCGCTTCATTCGAGGACACTAAGGAAAACAGTAAAGTGCATGGGGAGTAACTGGTGCCGTTCATCCTCCCGTTGCTCTCTTTCCGAGAAATAGAGGGAAGAGAGTCGGGCAGCAAAACAAGAGATGGCAATTCGCGTTTGCCACGTTTGACCTCTGCGGTCCTACTACGAGTAGGGAGCAAGCGTGATTGCAAAACTTTAAACCATATGTCCCTTCAGTAGTTGTATCATAAGCTAAGCACATTAAGGTCCGTAATGCATGGACAGGTGGCCTGTATGATTACGCCCGCTTTTGTGCTCTAGCGTCCATACACCATCAGCAGCCCGCGCAATACGTCTCACGTAACCCATGGAGGCTGCCTCCCCGATGTGGGCTAACCGTATATTTAAGCCCTGTGGCGAATTTCAGTGCAGACCGACAGGCAGTGACCTTTATTTGATCCTGAGGAATAGAATTGCAAGTTTCTCTCAAAACACTACAAGAGCCATCAGTATAACTGCACGCCGTTTGCTGGATGTACAGCGCTTCAACCATTCAACCAGGCTTAGGAGCCTCCTAATGAACAAATTCCTGCATTCCACGCGCACGCGATTAGGACACTGGCGTAAGCCTTGAGTTAATGCATCCTCGTAGGCGCTGCTGGGTTGTATTTTGCACTAAATAAATTCAGCCGGCGGTTACCCTAATCACTATGAGGCAGAAGATGCCTATTGTAAAGCGAGGACGCTTGAACTGTAACAAAACAAAACCGAGAATGTTACCTGCGTTGCCATAGGGATACAAGCCGCTAATTTGTGACTTCCACAAAACTAACTTTACTATGCCTACAGCTTGTGTAGGAGCTGCAGAAGTCCTTCACTTTCATTTCAAAAACAGTGTTCCTCGCTGCTGATACACATTTTAGCCTAAAGAAGAAGCTTCAATTCCATTTCCCATTCAAATAAATGTAAAACGCAGAAACACTCACGAGTTCAACGAACCGTACCGCATTGGAGAGAGGAAAATAAATCTCAGCAATTGTAAGCAAGAAAGTGTTATTTAGAACCTTATAATTTTACAAATGTTTTTGAAGATCGCTAAGACTTAAAGAAATGAAGCACGATGATTTCAGGTCCTTAACTTTGCACAAGTAACCATACATTGCAGTCCTATAAACCGGATGTGTTAGGGCATCTGAAGGAAAACAAAGTGATATGCGTGTTTAAAGCTTACGAAAGATTTTTTAGAATGCTTACGAGCGTATTGAAGTGCCCGACTAACAAATTAGCAATGTATTTAACAGTAGTGTATATTACAATAATTTTGCCCGCTTTAAATCTCACATGCGGTACTGTTTACACAAGACGATGAGCAAAACGAGAATAAGGTGAAAGCAGGAGCCAATGTTTCGACAAGTGGACTTGTCTTCTTCAAGGCGATGTATGCTTTCCTCGCCGCAGTATATATAGGTGCGGTTCTTCTAAAGGGGAGAGGGCTAACGCGCGTGCTTTGACACGTGGTTGACAGGCGGGGGGGTAGGTGGTCCTGGCCTTGGGCTTGTGCACAGCATTCCTGTATTATCAATTCGACACGCTAACACACCTTCCCTCGTTGCCGCACCCACCCGTCTTACACGCTCTCCCCTTTAGAAGAACCCCACCTATATATACTGCGGCGTGGAAAGCATATGTCGCCTTTGCTTACTTCTTTCTTAAAGCAATTTTTTGTAGTTTCACCTTTTGTTGTCTCATCCAAAGCCTGGTTATTGCTTATTACATTCATCTGCTGCTTTTCTGTTCATTTATGCCGTGTCTCTTAAAACCTTTAATATCGAAAATTTCACATGTTGCCATTGTTGTTCTATTAATTCTAGTCATCACGCACAGGAGGTCCCATTTCAGTTTCTAACTACGGGACCTCCTTCTGTACATACTTATCTTGTAATTATCCCCATTTTTGCTTTGAATAAACTGATTCTGATTCTGATTCTGAAGAAGACAAGTCCACTTGTCTAAACGTTGGCTCCTTCTTTCACGTTGTTCTCGTTTTGCTCATCGTCTTGAATTTCCATCTCCCGCTTCCCCGTGTTTTCACTGTTTGCACAAGTGTGATAATGTTACGCACTACTGAGTTACGCGCCTAAAAATTCTCTGCTTGAGTTCTTTTAGAACTTGTTAATTTTGAACCACTTAAAAATTTTAAATGCGTAATTCAACATTCTGCTTCCAGCAGTCACTACACTTCAACCTCTTTTTCTGTTAAATGCAACAAACTCCATCCAATTCAGCATCGTGGATGACGATAAAAATTGTTTCTCGGTTCTAATTTATTCTAACAGAAGCTCCTGAGTAAAGCTTCCTGTACAGAAACGATATAAAGAAAATGATATATAAAGACGTTTGCGCCCGAGCACGCCTTGACAGCCATGCATTTCTACAAGAAGGATTTCGAAAAAATACTAGCCGATATCTCTTAGGGTAGCGAGGTAGCTCAGGTAAGGCATTTATGAATCGTGAAATGCATGGCATGCACGTGAACAACCGTATTTATTTTGCGAAAAAGGGATTTCAATGGCACACAGGCGCTCAACACCCACGTCCATCATACGTCAAATATGCAAAGACGGCAAGGCCAGCAGGGTAGCAGTGTTTTATCCCGTCTCTAAAGCTAGATTTTACCCAAAAGGCATTGAAGGTGAAGGCAAAAGGCATTGAATGGGAAAAGGCTTACGACACACAAACAGCGGAAAGGAGAACAACGTACCACAAAAGTATGCAGCGCGCGTCATACGAAATCGTTTCCAAGAATGCTTGAGTGATGTTAGTAGGCTCTGAAGAAGGGCCTGTGACTACGTGTGTCGCTTCCAACCAGACAAAATATAGTAGCTTGTTGCAGATATTGCATCAATACGTGCAGTAGAACGCGGTAGGACCACTCAACGGCTTGTATGCGCGTGTCGTTGTACCTCACTTGACAGTAAACATGGACACCTCGCCAGAGTTAAACAGTCATTTCCATCAATAAAAGACAACACATTACTGACAGTGACTCACGATACGAGAGCAAGTTGGAACGTCCGCCTACGGTTCGTTGTTCGCGGGAATAACTGAAATGACCAGCTCGAAGTCGTCGTAGGCAGAAATCGAAACTAACATTGTTTTCCGCGTGATCGGATTTACACGGTAGATCGAGTGAAGAAGAATGCATGACGGTGGTGGAATGTGCGCCGTGAACAACACCTGGGCACTGGCTTTTAGGAAGGTTTTTTACGTAAGTAGGGGCACACCTGTTAGATTGGATTTATCTCTTTTCATTGGGGCTGGACTGAGCTGGGCCGCATGCAGAAACATGTACAGTGTGTCTGCATTTGATCGCTTGTGTCGATTAGGAGCAAACGTAAGGTCTTAGAGCTATTTTCTGTGTGCGCGAAATAAATACACCGGCTACAGCCTGTTCGACACTAAGTAAAGGCCCCTAGTCCTGTCAACACCTGCGGCGAAATTCACTGAGCGAACTTAAGGTCGAATCTCGGAGTAAGAAAAAATAATAGTGGAAAAGCGCATTCACAAAGCTAAAAGTGTTCATAAGATCACCAAGCTCGCGATACCCATCGCTGCAAAGGCAAGCGTTGTACTTGATGAAAGGCGTGTACATAGTTGTAGCGCAGCTACGCGCTTCAGTACTGGCGCCATGAGGAAACGTAAATCGAATCGCAAAACCTAAACAGCTGTCGCTGCTGCCGACGTAGGAAGAAACGTCTACGATTTGGGGTAGAAGCAGCTTTACGAACCTGATTACGTCTACCTGCGCCACTCGAGCTCACGTTGGCAAGCATTGCAGCGCGCTGTTGAGGCCGATTGGCCAGAAGCCACAACTGATAGTGGCGGATGGCGCGTGCTTATAACTTTGTGGCGCGCTCTGATATGTCATGTCAAAGTGTATTGAGCAGTTTTAGTGCACATTGGTATTGGGATGGCGCTGCTGTGAAAGGCAGTGACACTGTATTGCGAGCTTCTGCCTAATATCTGACAGCCTGTAATTCTGTATGCGCGCAATAACCTAAATTTTCATACTCGTCATGACACTCTATTGGGCGTTATCAAATATAAGCGTAGTGTCCGTCCCTGAAAGCCATCGAGTTTGTCACTGATATGTTGTGAATGCTTCCACCGTATTTGTTTTTGTAGTTTAAGCTTTCTCTTGCTCATAGGACTGCGGGTGATTATTTTTCTCAACGTTTTGCAGCTGAAATGGCTCATGCGAGATAAAACAGCGAAAAAAACGCAAATCATTCTCAACCCCAATCGCGTTGGCCCTCCACGTAGCGCATAGATTGTCGTACATTCTATACAAAGTAATTGCTTCGAATTTTGGGAATGGCAGCTCACTAACGAAGGCCAAAAAAGAAAACACTGACAGCGCATGTATTTTATGTGGTTTTCACATGGCCACGTTTCAACCACGTCCCGACGGGGCCGGCGTTAGTAGCGTGCGTCTCAACTACGTGCCGACGTGGCGGGCGTTAGCGACGTTCAAGGCTCCAGCAGCAACAGTAGCAGTAGAAGCAGCAGCGGGAAAGTGAGAGAGGCAAAGAACGCTTTCTTCCAAAACTCTGATTAGTTTTTATTTTCTCAAAACGTGCTGCTATTGTACAATTAGCTATCGTCGTCCATGCTGTTAGCCTTAGCCTTCTGTTATATAGCTCATAGTAGCAAATCAGCACTAAGTCGAAGCGATGTAGTGTCTGTGCCCCTGGGGCTGGTCATACCGTGGCCTACGGTGTGAGTAAACCTGTGTGTACGAAGAACGGCCGTCCTATCTATGATATTTCTACATGCATATTGCTTGTTTCTTTTGGACAATCACGTGGCGCTTCGACGAAGAAGACGAAGTGCTCCTGGGTCTTGAGCTGTCGGCTGAACTGGCCAGCGCCACAGTTGTTTTGTAAATATGCATTGTAAATAGCCTTCAGTGTTTAATCTCTTGTTCGCGTAACATTTCTCTGAAGGTTGGCGTTCGCCGTCCTCGCCATGGTGCTTCGCAGCGGCTGCACCGTCTAGCTTTCCACTGTGGCTTCCAGTGAGGACACCTCGTCTGAATCTACACTTGTGACTCCAACAACAACGTACGTCACGTTTACCAACTTCTGCGATCCTGGAATATTCTCTCGCTGAGATAATGCTGACGTTTACGAGTGACTAAGCATATATCAGCGTCTTGGCCAGAATAACTACTGGGACACTTCTATACTACTATCAAATGTGATATTCTACTTGGGCGGAACACCGCGTGTCTGTTTCTGAAGACACAAGGAGGAGCTGTACAGCTGGGCTGCCTTCAAGGACAAGCTCCGCGACCTCTTTGGAAACCCGACCGGTCGCCAACTCGCTGCGAGAAAATAGCTTGCTATCAGGGTGCAGTCTTCCACTGAATCGTATGCATCGTATATGTAAGATCTGCTTGCCCTTTGAGGGAAAGTCGACAATACAATGTATAAGGTTGACAAAGTAGGCTGCGTCCTCATAGGGATTGCGGATGCGTTCAAGTTGTTGACCTGTAACAGTGTTTCCCTCATCGATGTCACTGTCAAGCTGGCTAAAAGCTGCCGCGTCATTGCATATTTCTCCCGTCTCTCTAATACAGCTGCGACTGTTTGATCCTTTAACTGTCTAATCCTGTTTTATCCTTGCTTTAATCCTTGCGACTGTTTAATCCTTTAACACGGCTGTTTAATCCTTTGTATACTTTACCACTGCACCTCCCTTCAATGAGAACGTGACCAGTACCCTTCGCCATGATCTGGATGCTGCGACTCGAGCGTCATACCATCCACGACCACTTGACTACGCCACTAACCAATCAGCACCGTCGGTATCTCTCACTCAGGCAGTTGTGCGGCAAGGATTCGCCAATCTCGGTTTTCCTCCTGCCTGCTCTGTCTCCCTATCTGACGCCAGACCGGTGCCGACAACTGTGCCTCGCAGCGACCTGCATTCTCACAGATTCCGCAACCCTAATGAGTGGAGAACTCCGGATGATGAGCCTCTCTTAGCACCGAACTGGCCATGTAGCGCTCGTCACTGCCGCATGTCCTGAGCGTCCCCATGTTCGACATCTGCGTATTCTGCTTGTCCCCCTCACCTCGCCCATATGCTCATCCTTGCCGCTACTCGCCTCGCCGTATATTTCCTCCCTCTGAGGTTGCTGTTATTGACGCTCGTCAAGCTCGCTCGCCGTCTCCCCAGCCACGCCGCTATTCGTCGCCGGCCGAGAGCCGCAAGAGGGCGCAGAGCAGCGCAGTACAGCGCAGAGATTTACCGAAAAAATACGGTTTGCGTTGAATGGGAAGGGATGAGGAGCGAGGAGAAAGTTGATATCAACAAGGGACTAAGGCAGGGGTGCCCTTTATCCTCACTGCTGTTTATGATGTACGTGGTGAGGATGGAGAGGGCGCTAAGATGAAGTAATATCGGGTTTAATCTCTCCCACAAACACGCGGGCACTGTAGTAGAGCAGCAGCTTCCAGGTTTATTTTATGCGGACGACATTGTGTTGCTAGCTAACAAACAAAGTCATTTGCAACATCTGGCTAATATCTGTAAACAGGAAAGCAACAATTTAGGTTTGAAATGTAGTGTTAGAAAATCAGGTGTTACGGTATACAATGAAAACAGTGAACTGACAATGGAAATACAGGGCCAGCAAATAGCTGGCGTAACAGAATATATATACCTTGGTATATGGATAAACGAAGGAAATAGATATATGGAAACACAGTAAAAAACAATAACAGCGAAGGGGAAGAGAAATGGCAGCCATAATGAAGCACAGAGCGCTATGGGGATACAATAGGTACGAGGTGCTCCGACGTATGTGGAAAGGTGTAATGATTCCAGGACTTACTTTTGCAAATGCGATTGTTTGCTTTAAATCAGGGGAATCGGGACTCGATGGGAACCAAAGATCAGTAGGAAACCTCGCATTGCGGGGCGGTCAGAGGAAGACTAGAAATGAAGCTGTGCAGGGTGAAATGGGCTGGATGAGTTTTGAAGTCAGGGAAGCTCGCAGTAAAATTGAGTGTGAATAACGACTGAGTAATATTGAATAAAGCAAATTGGCTGGGAGAGTGTTGAGGTATCTGTACAGGAAAAGCATTGATTCACAGTGGAGGAAGAGAACTAGGCAGCTTACTAGCAAGTAGGGTGGGCAACAAAGCTACAAAGAACGTCAAGCGGAAAATCAGTGACGCTGAAATAATGTCAAGGGTGGCAGCAATGGAAAGGAAACCAGCGATGAGTAACTCCTTAAGAGAAAAAACGAAATCAGGAAAGAAACAATTTATGATAACTCAAAGGGAAGCTCATTACATTTCGAAGCGAGATCGGGATGCCTTAGAACACGCACCTATAAAGCGAGCTATAAGAAGGAAGAAGAAGCATGTGCTTGCTGCGGTAAAGCTATGGAAACGATGGAGCATGTTTTATGAGAATGTGAAGACGTCTGCCCAGCGGTCGATTAAGGCACCACTGGCCGCTTTGAAGCTCTTGGGTACAGCGAGAGCAGTGGAAAAGTAAATATGACCGCAATAAGGATTTGTAAGATGCGATTGAAGGATTGGTGGAAGAAAAGTATGGAAACGAGAAAAAAACGGAGACGTACTAAAGCAAAGTTCGCAATAGGGGGACAGAAAATTTGGTTGTGGGAGTTCATAGCGGTTTATTTTCGTTTTTTCTTGTTTAACCTAGGTAGAACATTAGGCAGTATAATAGCAAGAGATTGGTGGTGCAACTCACCGCCCCGTTCCAAAGGGGATGCTCATAACATCCACGCATCCATCCTGCTTGCATCACGCTCTGCGTTTCGATGTCCGTGTTTTTTGTAGACTAGTACCTTCAACCACTGTACCAAAATAGCAGTCGACCGGTGAGGATACAAGGAACACGGGCGTGCTACCCACGTGGCCCTTGGTGAAACTTGCGGAGGCCAGCGATCCTGCAAACCCGGACTACGGGGCAGCGTCGATAACCCCGACGCCAGCTCGGCGCAGCAGCAGGTGCTGCTTCGACGCGCGAGGAACGCGAATGGCAGCAGCTGTTCTGCCTGGGCATGGCTACGGGAACGCTTAGCGAACTTCAAACGACGACGACAATGCAAGGTGAGACCACACCAGCACAGAACAGGGATCTAATAAATTTAGACAGAACAGAAGACGGGATAGCAGGCTCCGTTCGCCAGAACGCCGGGTGACGCCAGCGGACGGACGACGACTGGCAGACAGTCCTGACACTACGGCAGAAGAAGCAGCAGGCGCGAGAGCGCAAGCGAGAAACGGACTCAACGGGCAGCACTAACCCTGCGAAACTAGGGGGATACCCAAACATTCTCCTCTTCCTAAGGACGACTTCACGATAGTTATCCGATTTCACCAGAGACTGCTTGTCAAAACTATCAGCACGCCGGCCCTCGCCGAAGTAATCGTCACCGCCTGCGACTACCAAATAACAGGTGCGTAATTTTCGCCCCATATAAGACCCGGCTCCAATATCGCCATACTTTCGACATCGAGTCAGGAGGTCGCGGAGCAGGCACGCCGAGTCCACTCCCTCACTGGCAACGCCACCGGTGATGGTCTCCGGTAGCAATGCCACCGGAGACCATCATAGCAAGCATACGTATACGGACTCAAGGCGTCGGACTTCTCCAAGCAAAAATGATAGGAGAAATGAAGAGCGCCGCCGTTACATTCTACGGGCCGTCGCTACCTCGGGTGATGTGCTAGAACGAAGGCGAACTCCTGTGTCATCCTTACCGTGCTACTGTTCAGGTGTGCAAAACATGCCATGAAAAAGGACATCGGACAGGCGTCTGTCCTCAGCCCAATCTGCGAGTGTGTCAAGGACTCAGAAACCCAGTGGACGGACACCCGTGTGGGCCAAAGTGTGCCTCGTTTGAGGGGGCCCACGTCAACTTGGACCGCAGCTGCCAAAGACCCCTCAAACAACCGAAAAAACCTGAAGTCAGAAAGAGCGCTGACAAGCACAGTGAAGTGCAGAAAAAACCACGCTGGTTCGCCTCAAAGGATGAGGAACTGGACGACACAAACGGCCATAGGAGCAACCAACGCGACCGACAGGGAAGGACGAGATCGCCATGTCCGCACCGAGTGAACACTCGGTCCAGGTCAGTGTCACCTCATCAGAGCAGATCCCGTTCTCGAGCACAAGAGCGCGCCCAGGCACTTCCTCTTCAGCCACCGAGGTGAGCGGACGCGGAACGTCGGTCTCTTCACGAGCGGTCTCAGCGGCCCACCCGGGACGCGTTAAAGAATGGTAGCGGAAATTGACAAAGATTTTGAGATTATTTTGCCGAATTTGCCAACAGGACGCACAGTTTTGAACACATTGTTCTTGCACGGAGATGTTCGAGCGCGGCCCTTCAGGGTCGAAGATTTCCGGGACGCTTTGCACAAGGAACGGCTGCTCCCTGACGTTGTGGCTTTGGGTGCCTACCAGGTCAACCATGTGTGGGCCGTGACATAAGACAGCCCAGAGGCGACGAAGCGGTTGGCTGGATTGAAAGAACTTGAGGTCAAAGGGCGACGCTGTCTCGTCATCGACCCGCAGGAGCACCAAGTAAAGCTTCGGCTTCATTTGTTGCTACACGGCGTGGCGGACGACGATGTACGTACGGCGTTAGCGACATCGGGAACTCGGGAACGCTGGCGTGTGGAAGGAGTGAACGAGAATGGTTCGACTACCCGGAGTGAGCTCCTGAAGCTTAAGAGTGGTCTCAAGGTTGACGACCTGCCACACCAGATTCGCGTCGCTGGTGAACTAGCGCTGTTGGTTGCACCAAGTCGGCCTATGCAGTGTTTGCGCTGCCATGATTAGGGACATGTGCGTCGCGAGTGCAAGGTGCCACGTAGCTCACACTGCCGGCGTTTCGGTCACGTCGACGCCGAGTTCGTTGGTTCCTACGCCGCAGTGACCGCAAGGGCTGGTTAGGAGGATTCAACGGTGCACATTATGGACACGACCGAGGCGGAGGCCGCAGCGAAAGGTAGCGGGGATGTGAGCACAACTGGGCCACATTGCGATGCCTCAACTTCAGCAAGTGAAGCTCTATCAGAGGAACTACACAGCCCACCGGACTCTGCGGCAAAAACGGCTGTGGGAACAGACGAATCTGCAAAAGAAGTAAGTTCGCAAGTAGCCGAAACTCCAACACACGACGTGTCTAAAAGGGGGTCGTGAAAAGCGTCCCTCGTAGTTCAAGTGCGGACATGGACGCATTCGGCGCATCACCGAAGGCCAGCTGCGTCGCGGGGAGTACTGTCGTCAGCTCGTCAGTTAAAAGGCCCCTGGAAGACGCCACAAGCCAAGGAGACAAGGTCGGCGCGCGAAACATCGAGGGACAGCTTGTGAAGACACCAACGGCTTGGCGCACGAACCTCAGGGCAAGGCCTGGGGGCACGGTGGATAGGAAAGTTGACGACAGGCCACTTTCGCAAAGTGGTGAGACCGTCTCACCGGGCGGTCCCGGAGACGTCTAGCATTGAGCTAGACGTGCAATGTAAGCGCCATGTTCCGGGTCTACCTTTTCCAGAAATCAACGAGGGCTTCTCAAACGTCACTTACACTTGCCACTTTAAACGTTCGAGTTCTCGCCTCTAGGAAAAAACAAAGTCAACTGTAGCGGTTGTTAATGGAAGAAGATCTGGACGTTTTGGCTGTGCAGGAGATGAAAGTGGAAGGGGAAGAGGAGATGGCGAATATGCTGCGGAGGTTCACTGCACGGTACCACGCCGTGGTGAGCCACGCTATCGGCAGGTCCGGAGGGTGCGTCCTCCTTGTTCGAAGGAATCTAGGACTGTCAGTGCAAAACGTTTCTTCGTGTTCTTCCGGTAGATTTGTGCTGTGTGATTTCACATATGGTGATATTGCAGGGCGTGTTATGTGTGTTTATGGTCCAAGTGTGGCGCGAGAACGCGTAAATTTGTTTTCTAACCTAAGGCAGTATTTGCGCATTGATAAGCAGCTCGTTTTGGTTGGGGATTTTAATTGCGTTTTGAACTGAAGTGATAGGTCAACTGGAAGAATGGTTAAAGACAAAAGCAGTGATGTGTTGTAGCTAATGATTGCAGATCATGAGCTATAGAGGATATTGCGGAGTGCCTGGAGGGCTCCCGAGCTGTGAAATACTCATTTTCAGGGCAACAGTAATGCCCGCTTGGACCGACAGTACCTGTCAGTGGATACGATCCCAAAGTGTCACAGTTATGTTGTTTTGCCAATTTCTTTTACTGATCACTGCGTTGTAAAATGTCAAATAGAATCAAGAAAAGTGAGCAAGAATTTTTCATGGGAGCTATGGAAATTGAATTCCAATTTATTAAGGGATGCGTCTTTCAATGAAGCTGTGATTCATGCATTAAGAATATCCATGAAGACAGTGGGGGAAAAATAGGAGAGCAGTGGGAAATTTTTAAGCAACAGATAAAAATTAAAGCGATAGAAAGGTCCAGTATTTTATTGTTTGAAGCAAAAAAGAAATAGAAAGGCTCAAGATAATTTTTGAATACCTAACCGCGCTTGAATGCGAAACGCCAGGTGTGTATGCCGAAGATCTGCGTAGTATCAAACAGAAACTGGAGCTTTATGAAGAGAACCGTTATCGCGGAGCTCAATTGAGAGCACGGGCAGAAGCGATGGCTGTAGATGAATATCCAACAAAACACGCACTTGGACTCGAAAAACGTCGCGCCCGGCGGAACCATATAGATGTTAATGAAGATATCGGGATAGTAATGACAGACAATGGCAGCATAGGACGTGCTTTTGCTCGACATTGACATTACGAAGCGCTTTTTGCTTCTAGACCTCTGAATGCAGAGAGGTTTAAAGAAGAATGTCTCATTCTTCTTTAATACAGCATTTTAAATTCTGTATTTACTATCGAAATAGAGGCATTCAGTCGCTATGTAATATGGTAGTGGGGATGTCACTAGACGGGGTTTTAGCCTGGCTGACCTGGCGGACCTGGCTGTCTGTCTATCCGCCTGAAAGTCTTTTTCTAGGCTAAGTACATCACCGTGTGTCCATTAGACCTGTATCTCGCGGAAGTGTGAGAAGAATGCCTGACACTTCAACTGCTATTATTTCGACGGCGTTGCGGTGAACGGTCGAGCATGGTTGCGCTTGTCGGCGCTGTAGCAGACGTTCGGAAAAGAAAGCTGTTGAATTGGGGTATGTACTGGTTTACTCTAAGGATAAAGCCTCAACGACAAATTCATGGTGGGGGATCATGCTATCAGTTGACTGCCCTACTATCATTTCTTGTCGTTTAATCTGAGCTTTCCTTTCTCCTCGCTGTCATACAACACCGTAAGTTAAGTGCATTGCCACTTCGATTACGCCCATATCACAGCTTACGAACTTCAGGGCCAAGAAATTGCGTATAGACAGCGCAGCTTAGGGAATTCCACCCTTAAAGTTTATAGAGTTACGCTGCAGCTTTACACAGTAGAGTGCTGCCAGTTATACAGCTATCGAAATATGCAAGCCGTAAAATGTTGATGAAGAATCCACACTTTTCTAATATATAGTGCAGCGATAGGCTGACGCCGTAAATATGATAATATTCACCGTGAAGTGATCGCATATATTTAGCTCAGTTTTAGATGGAGCCACAAATTTCACGTGTGCCCTGGGATTGGCTTCAATTAGCGTGGCTTCCAGCAACATACGATGGCACGCGCTCTTCTGTCTTTATTGTAGTTTGTGCATTGGAACGGTACACGTAGAACATTGCACCTACAGAACGTATTTCAAGACCTATGTCGAACTTTCTACGCACCGTTTTTCGAATTAAACGCTGCGCACAACCACAACAGTCGCTTATTGTACGCATTCTATGCATCTTAATGGCATCATTTATGGTGCTCCCTTTCTTGTATGTCTTGGATATGTACTGTCTAGATGACGCACAGTACTATTTCAAAGCATTTTAAAAAGCAGACATAGAATGCATAAAAAAATTGTTACCGTTACTGCTCTTGTTTTCTGGCGGCAGCTCACGTCTCAAAATGTTTGAAACGCCATTTTACGCTACCGGGACAGAACACTTTGGTAAATCTTTCTGGACTTCTAAACACCCCCTTGGCTACCAATTCAAGTCCCGTGGGGTTATACAAGTGGTAAAAGAGTTTCTGTTCGATTCGTCGTCTCTAAAGCGCTGGGTGGTAGCTGGTTTGGAGGTGTTTCGCAATAAGCCGGCATGCTTCCGTCGTGAGAAAAATTTTGCTGCATCGGAAATGAGTAGAACGTACCCACTTAGGTGGCACCGCCTACCTAAACCTTCCGAACGACCCAGGAGCGCTGTCAATGCAATAGTCGCGCAGTTGAGGGCCACAACCAACCGCGTGCTTCTTGTTACGTCTTCTTGACTACTATTAAAGGTAAACGTTCCCTGCGAATCCTGCATGACTTTACTGACCGTGACTGTCGGCCACTGATTTGTGCTACTGATGTATTGCTGAATAGCTCGTACTTTATAAACATGAATTGCGTGGCCGGTGGTGGGATCAAAATTTGGCCCCTATTCCGGCAGCCCACTGCTTTGAACATTAGATCAAAATAGCGCTACTTCTTTATCGTGCGCAACTTTTCAGTAATGTAGTCCCAGCGTTATTTAGGTGTTATTTCCCTAGCCACGCTAATTATTTCCCTAGCCACGCCATATTGTTAAGCCATTGAAGAACAGGATCATAGGCTTCAACCGCGCTATACTCTTGTGCAGCCTCTTATCGAAAGGCAAACCTTGTGGAAGCAAGTGGCTCAGCGTGTTTATCGATAATTCGTTATGAAGAGGAGCCCCGTAATAGGCCAAATTTCACGTATACTTCTATCATGCCAACGCTACCTAGATCGCTGTGTGTGTCACATTGCTTAGCACGGTCGAAGATAGCACGTGCACGAGGGCAAATTTCTTTTGCGCCAATGACGCTGTAATAAATTGAGCGTACTTATGCTACTGAAATAACGGTATCGCGAAAGCTTCACTCCGCCCAGATTCCAAGATGTTTGTTGGAACTGCATAATTTTATTGTCCCTGCGCATATCAGCCTGAGCTTCTGCTGCTATCTAGTTTGGTTCTGAAATCAAATAGTGCTACAATTGTGTTATCACGGTCATTTACGGATCTTTCGGATGCAGCGCCGAGCATATAGTAGGGAAAGACGGAAATGTGAAAATGTTGGTGATTTGTCACTACAGAATTTGGGGAATAAATAATAGCGATGGCGGGAAAGGAAACAAAAAAGAAGCTTTGAACGGAAACTGCAGATGTAATAAACAGCCCCTATAAGAATTTCGCACACGGGGTAGGATGACAACAACAAAATCACATGCGCAAAGTATAATAAGGGAGCTGGAAAGCACCGCGGAACTCCAATTAACCCAAAGTGCATTTACTGAACCTCCAAAATCATACACGACAAGAGACAGTAAAAGTTGTTATTTGCAGCCGTATTTATTGCGGTGACAGTTTCACATACTGTGATCAAATGGTGAATGGTTCAATGAAATGTACTGAAGTGTTTATTCGACATGACCGGATTTTCTGCTGGCTTTGAGGCGATCGGAGCTCACAGCGTGATGTGGGTAAGCGTGTTAATTTGAGCCTACAATGAGACTCGGATATCATTTGCGTATCTCTGAAAATTTGTTTTACTAATATGAGCTTACTGAAGTCTTCTCACTGTAATATAAGCTATGGTTTAGCAGAAATTAGTTATTACGAATGATATGACGATTCTAACAGCGTGGATACCATTCTGCTCTGGAATAAGTTGTACTATTTACTTTGGCAAGTGTTCAAATAGTTTTCTGTAGATACAATGCGCGACTACCTAGTTTTTTGACGAGATTTTTGTCCACAAATAAAGAAGTTTTGGTTAGTAATGACATCCTGCAATGCAGTGTGAATCACACTTGTGGAGTGGTCGAACCACCGGCCGCAGACGACGCGAGCATGATAAGTGGTACATTCTTGATTGTAGATTTTTCGCAGTTAACCTCCGAACATGTAGATACCATGCAGTCTGCGAAGTGATGCACCGGAGCTGAATACGGGTTGCTACTTGCGTAAACCAAACTCGAGGGTTCTTTGGGCCAGAAGCTCGGGCAGATGACGCTCCTTGGCGATGACGAGGGACGTACTTATGGCGTCTTCCATGTTCGCGTGAAAACTATCTCCGCCTTCGGTTAAGGCTAGGCTTCTAGAAAGCATAAAAGTGCTGGCTCAGTACTTGTAGTTGCGTTGCCTCCCGACATCACTAATTGTCTAGACGACTTGCTAGTACGTACCCCTTCCGCCACGCAATACGCGACCTCAAATGTACGTTTCTGCAGTGCCTCGACGCATCGCCGCATGACTTTTTGTTCTATATAGCCTATTGTACGAGCATGCGACATGACAATGCGAGGCCTTATTGTGGTGTTAGCAAGTGTTTTCTTTTGCCTTTTATTTTTCAGGTTCGTTCTTCTTTGTCCCGCCCTCTACGACGTCCTCACCCGTTTTACAGGAATTGCGTCCTCGCAACTAGCCACCAGGAAAGTTTATGCGATCCCCTTTGGATATTAGTCTTTTACAGGGCAAAAAGGCAGTGCCCAAGTAGGAAGCGTACAGTCAACAGCAAAAGCTTGTGGAATGCGGTTTCCCTTTCTAATGTGAATTCCTGCACTGTGAAGACATGACACTTCGTATTTAATGAATCACTGTGCAGGTAGCGAAGGCTACTACATGCTGGAACATTTAATTCGAGGCTGTGTTACCACGCTTCGCAAGAATGCAGCTTCTTGGCAGATCCTGCATCCCGTAAACTTTTGCGGCTGACTGTACATGTATCACGCTGGTTTACCAGCCGCAGGGATCGCTCTGTTGAGCAGCGCCATCGGCCTCATTCAGGTGGCTAACGTACACATAGCATAATGATTTGAGGTGTACTAGATTTGAAATGCATGAGAACGATGCCGGTGGGTGATGCAAGTGTTTTATAACGATTGCTCCTCAGATGCTTCGAGACTGCACTGGGTTGGGCGTACCTGACCACTCTCATGCTTTCTTTCGCACGCCAAGTGATCAGATAGTGGCAATATTTTTGCAGTTCCCACTGAAAGTTCAGGCGTCCGTTCTCTTCGCCGAGGGAGAAAACGATCGAGCCAAAATAGTTCACAACACAAGCCCACATCGCACGTTTGTGTAGCCAGGAGAAATTTCTGCATATAGTATTTAGTGTAGCGCCGAAAGGCTAGACAGTGGTGCTCCGACGAACTTGTATGAACCGACGGGTCATAAATATCGCTGAGAACGAGATCAAAGATCCCTATATCGTTCCACAAGACCCGTCGGCAATGCATTCAAGGAGCGCCGCGCCAGAAGAGCCGGCTGGGACAAGCCAGAGAGGAGGAGAGGCTCGCAGCGTGCCCTTTCCTGCTCGCCCAATTAGAAGGTATGTAGATCTCCGTTAGCCGAAGGCGCTATTTCGCAAGCAACTTTAGTACGATTGCGCGTTTCCTACACGACAGTCTTTGTTGTTGTCATCCTAAACAAACAAAAATATGTGAAGTGCAAGCGCTCCTTTAGGTACGCACATGACGTCGTAGATTATGTAGCTGTTCACTCTGCTTAGTTCCCTTTGTCGCTGACATTGTAGAAACACAAACGTCTTTATATTATCAGCTATTGATAGTCCATTCCTGATCTCTAAATTAAAGTATCTCTGCTTCAGTCGTGGCCAGTCTTATCACCACTAATGTGTTCAAAAGGTCATAGAACATAATCATGTGTGATAAGCACGTGAAAATTGCCACACTTTAAGAAAATTATCCGCAAATCTGAAGCCGTGCTAAGGCTCTGGTTAAACTTTGAAACTGATAGCGCAAATCACTATAAGGCTGAGTTAGGCGGCAGACTTTAGCAATATCTTCCACTCGGAACTCATTACCTCGGACACAGCATATTCGAACACCGAATACCACAATGTTGGTTTTGGTTGCTGAAGTTTTTCTCAAATTGATTTTACGAACTACAGCAGAATAAGCAGGAAGTCGGCCGTTACAGTGTTTTTGGTTCAGGGGTTGGATAAAATTGTAATGTATCAGCTTTAGTACCGCTTGCTGTATCACAACTGCAGATATACATACACCAACCAAACCCTCGGATGCGTTAGCGCCTTTAATAATGCCACTCAAGTGCAAATAATCCGACCGGGCAACAAGCCACGGAAGCGCGCATGCGTATTGTTTACACATTTGCTCGCTTGCCGTAGGGATAGACAAACACATGCACATCATGTTATCGAATGGCGAAGCCGTGTGTACAAGGCATACACTTGAGGCTGCCAGCTGCAAATGAAAACTAAAAAAAAGAACAAACATCCTGAGTAATGTGTAAATGATAATTATAGAATGTGTCATGGAGAAAGTTGTCTGTCAGACTGCTGTCTACCGAAACAATTTCTGCCTTTATCATTTTAGTGCACGCAACTTCCTTTCTCTATGATATAATAATTCAGGTTGTCAAATTAGGAATACACGCACCGACATCACCACTCTCCGTTCGTCCGCATCTTAGTAAAAAAGATATGGTTATTTCAAATCTATCGCTTTAATTATGAAATCGTATGTCCGTAGCTGTTTGGTCAAAGGCATATGATATTTTTTTTCTTTTGTATGTGTGTTCGAGGCAGTGTATCTTTTCAATTTTTGACATTAACTCAGGCAACTCAATTGCATCATGTTTAGTTTTCTTTCTTCTTCGTTACATCAGCGTGAGGTTACTGTGTGGCCAATGCACTATGTTTAGATAAATTACGTAGAACGATCAGAATAAGGACATGAATTGTCTTCCTTACTCCCTTACCCTCACTTTTCCATATCAGGTATGTGACTTTCCAGCTTATTTAATGGGCCGATCCCGGAAATGCATTGGCATTGATCGACTTCAAGAGATGGAATCGTCTTCCAACTTTTTTTCTTACCATCACCCTGAAGGACTACGTCTAAGCACCAACATTCCCTATTTGCCAGCAGCGTGGCATTCGGCGTGACATTTAAAAAAAAATTCTCACATTATATTTGAAATTAGGTTTTTGCGTAAACAATGAATAATGTATTGGTAATCATACCGTTGCTATGTTGAAGTCATTTTGCTATTGAGGCTCGGTGTGTCGTTTTCGAACTCCCCGCTAAGAACTCATCTCTGAGGACAAAACATCAGCTATTCTCACGAGCAAAATGATGAAATGGGAATTGCCGAACTTCACCGAAAGCATTTTATTCTTCTTGCAAACTTGTACTTGCTGCTACATTGAGCATCTTTTGGGTGTGACTCTTGTGGAGTAATATGTTTAACATTCGGTGTTGTCGTTACAATGTTCTGTGCAGCGGCGCAGTCGATGCTTTCGACGTGGTCTTCAACCAACCGCTGGCTTTCGGGCATATCCTTCGTCGTGATTATGCACTCATGCTTGTAATGCACGCCTTTCTTGTGCCACGGTATCTGTTATTTACGACCATCCCTACGAATAAATGAACGCTGGCACGCCACCTTGTCAAGAACAACTGCTCTGCGATGCATCAATTGTCAGTGTTGCCCGCTTCACTAAGTGTTTGTTCTGAGCATCGAAATACTAGAGCGGATGCTACTGTTACCCGAGTCGGCGCGAAACGCAAAGCTGCCCATTAAATGCTCATGCTGTTGTTGTGACAAAACACCACCTTATGTTTCATTTGATTCGCCAGTTTGTTATTTTTTGTCAAGAGGAATGTTTCGAAGCAAACGCGATAGAAGCCTTCGTGCACTAACTTTTCCCTCGCCTCGAGCGTTCGACGTTGCAGGAAACATGTAAGAAGAACGGTGGACAACAATCCTCCCTCTGACACTTCCTAGCTTCTTCATGTATATTGTAACGGCCACAAAGCCCGCACAGCCATAATCTTAGCAAAGCCAGAAAGTGAACGCGATTTTTGAAGCACTTCCTGTCTCACATCATTATGCATTCATGCATTCGCTCTCTTCATGGATTCTGTGTGCAGCTTTCCAAATTAATAGGGGCCTAGCAACTCGTACTTCTGATCTGTTGAACCTAGATTTGCATGGGTGGATGTACATGGAAGATTGTTTCCTCAGTACTCCGCCATGCAAACTGCCCTTTAATAATCCTTTGCACGCGCCTCAGCCTGAGCATTCAAATGAATGCCGACGTGTTTGTATAGACTCCTCGCGTTTGATCCTTTTTGCGTAGTGTAGCAAAATAAAAGGTGTTTCTCGTTGAGCGAACAGCCATATCTCTTATTAAATGGGTTTTTGTTCGCTTCAATTACCGAGTGCATGCTTTCACGGGAATGTAAGTTGTAAAGCAAATGTGGCAGTACAAGTTTTATTCCTAAGGAATAAAAGAGTGGCACGCACTGATGTACAACCTCAAGTACTTCTTCTGTAGCATTATGAGCCAGGCCCCTAAAGAGGCTTGGTACTCATGAGGTTGTTTGGACGGCTTTAATTTACAGCTAGTGGCTTTTATGCCAATTGTCGGGTAATGAACACGCACAATAAATATTGTTTTGGATAGACCTTTTTATTTATTTTGTTTTTGTTTTCTTTTTTTGGCCCCATGATACCCAATTACCTATAATGTTATCGCCATTCACAGTCAGGAAGTAAACTTGTTCTCACAAAACCCGGGAGATGTGCTGCAGAAGCTCTTTATGTATATGTGTGGTCTGATGCTATTTGTTTTCCAAGTTCTGTGGGTATTCAGAGGCAGGTTGGAGGCAGCCCGCGTGAACTCTCAAGACACTTGTTTTGTTGAAAACTTTTATGAAGCATTGAATAGGATTCGTTAGTTGGTCGAGTTGGTACAGCTACAACTCAGTACGCATAAAGTAGACTGGGGGCGCATGCGTTTTCGTCTACTGCTGTTGGTCATATTCTACTGTGCAATTTCAGCAGTGATTTTGTGAAGAAGGTCATGGAGAAAATGCGACTTCTGCGTGTTTGGACTGTCTGAAATGAGTGCGGAAGATAAAGGAAGTTGGGAGTAAAGGCAGTTTAGGACAGACCGGCACATGCTCAAATACATTGCTGTCAACGGTAGGCTTCGCGACAGACGCTAGAAAAACGACGTGCAAGGTTTCTGGGCCCGCAATACCGCTGTGGCCCACCATGGCTCTTGCCTTACCGCGGCAAGTACAATTGCCGTGGCATTACAATTACTTTCAATTATCCGGGCACATGGGCTACTGGGAGTGTATCATATATGATCATCATTAGAAGAAAACCGTTTTGTAGTACCAATCGGACGTAATTAAAGAAATTATACTCGGGGCTGCCCGGAAAAAGCGATGATGTGACGCTTGAGAACTAAGCAGGTTAGCCATCGTCTTGATCAAAACATTTATTGGTCTCTATTCATAGGGTCTTTTGTTGTAGTCCGTCAGGGCCTTCTTGGACGTTCTTGACTGGGTTTAGCAGGGATGGGGCTCCTTGTCCAGAGCTCCATCGGCCTCAGCTGCGCTATGGCCAATGTGGCCCTCGCCGCGGTTGCTGACCGGCAGTGCCTCCCGATCCTCCGGACTTGTATTTAAGATTTTGGGAGCTGCTGTTATAAGTTGGCATGGCCACGTGGTGTGATGCAAGGTGAGCTTTTGACCGCACCCTGTGCTGTTAGCTGCATCTGTGACTGCCGTCGTCTTTCTACGCTCGCTGAAATACATAGGCTCAGCGTGATGTGTCTACTGATTTGTTAACCGGAATGACGAAAAAACATTTACTTGCTTATCTTTTAACCGGTAGGATGATAAAGAGCCGTCGAGCACACGTCTCTGACTACCAGATGCGGTTGTGGGTGCCGCTCTATCGCACCTCCAACGCACATAATATCGTGACGAATGCGCAAGAGGGTCTTCTTTAGTAAAGGTCGTGGATGTTTGGTTATTGTCGGGCTGGTATTTCTAGACGTAGTCGCGCAAAACCTTTTGTAACATGGAGTTTTCATTACAGACGGATGGCTTCAAAGACAACACCTAATATGTTTTTTTTCTTAATGAGCAACAACGTCAAATTACTTTTTTGATTAGTAAGATCTTGATGAGGGCTAGTTGGTTCATACTTAGAACTGAAATGAAACAGCGCGAGAAGGTCGAGGACACAAGAAAAGTCTGTGGTATTTGTTTCCTTGTGTCCTCGTCTTTTTCGCGCTGTTTCACCTCAGTTCTAAGTACTTTTTCTAAGGAAATTGTTATACCAACTATCACGTTAGGCTGGATACAAGGGTGGGTCTGGGGTCAGGCATAACAGTTCCACAAGGAAGCTGTCCTAAATATTAGCAGATAATTACTATAGCATAGGATGTGAAATGAACGTCTAATTAGTTCGCGCTGCAGAATCAAAACAAGAAGAATATTTAAGTGCAGTAATTCTACCGCAGGCAGATTAAAAGCATACACGGATAGATATTGCGTATGCTGTTGCATTCAAAAAGCAATTATTATTATTATAGTATTTTACAATAAATTGTATAAGTCGCGCTTAAGTAAGTTGGGCGAACATGTTAGACCCACCTTATTCCGGGTCTCAGTATGCCGAAACACTCGACCAGAAAAAAATCCTTATTTCAAGTTTAATGATGACGCCGCCTAACACAACGTACGGGGTACAGCATGTTCCATTGCTGCGCTAAACTGTTCTTTCTTGTGCTCCCCGACGACCCCTTAACGAATCCTAATGTCTATTACTGAGCTCCGTTGGATCCCTCACTTTTGTTGGGGCAATCAGCGGGGTCTTTTGCCTTAATTGCGCGCTCTACGAATCCAGTGGCTCGCTCGAAGGCGTAAACTACAACTGCTGACCTGGTTGCGCACATGCATTCACATTGCGTTTCTCTTATGCGAGCCCAACTGTGGTAACCTTAAACCTCGTCTCAACTTTTCCGCTGCACTTCTTCTCGCGGCTAATTCTCCTGTCGTACCCAGCTGAATTACGGAAGTATATAAATTGTCATCATCTCTGCAAACATCTGTCTTTATTTCTTAGTCGCTTTCCACTTCTTGTCACTTTATAAGTAAGCTATCACTGCATTTGGTAGATGAAGAAGTGCTGTAACTGGTAGGCCATTTGCCCACGTTATAGCCAACGTCAAGATATGCATCTTTGCTCAGTCGCTGTTAATACACACGTTATACTGTGTCGGTTGTGCCACTGATGACATCAGCACGCATAGTCTTTTTGATAGCATTTGGGGTAAAATATACTCGTCTTCCTGAAAGAATGAGATCAGTGGACAGTTGGCGCTCGTCCTGTTTTGTCGTGTTTCTTCGTCTACGTTTTTCCGCACCCTAATAAACCAGTACGGCTGACTAACTTGCTCAGACAAAAGCTTTTTAACACTTCCTACCGGCAATCTGTAGGTTCGCAATTCGAATTCAGTCTGCGTTGCTTCCTTTTTTCTTAAGTTAATTTTTTAGATGCCTTTGTAAACACTTCGGAATTACTCCGGCGGTCGTCCGAAAGAGTAGGGTAGGTATACATTAAAAAAATATCCCTGTAAAATAAAACCAAGTGTGCCGTTTGGCAAAGCACATATTGTTGGAAAGGGTCCAATTCTGAAATGTCATCCTTTCAAATTGGCGTACTAGCCCGCTTAAAAACCCTTTTAGGTGGGTGCAATGGGGAGAGTGATAGTCACGGGAAAACCTGGTTAAGTGTGCAATTTTGCTGAGCGTGAAGCTTTTCCTTTGATGGTTATAGATGTGAGCCTTACGAGGGCGCGCTTTTGAAGGCCACAAAAGCGGCAGCACCTCACCAACAATTAACAGGTCGTATAGTCTGGATCACGCAGCAGAGTGGGTGTTCCGGCTTTCCACGTGCACCACACTATATGTGGAGAATACTCAGGACTGCTGTTCGTTCCTCGGCTGCCGCTCTTTATTCTAGGCACGCTGGGCTGTGCTCCTTCACAGCAGCATGCGTGGAGTGCGCGCTTCCTGTGCCTTAGTGTGTTTAGCTACAGATTTCTCTTTGCTTCTTTGTTTTGCGCAAATCCGTAAATAGATAGCACGTACTGCTCGTTTTAGTGCGCACGCATGAAATGACTTGGGTGCCTCAGCGTAACTGTATCCCTATTTTATGGGCTGCGGACCAGCGTCCCCGATAAAACAAAGCCATTTCCGGCGCCGCTAGCGCCGTATCGCCAAGGTCTAGTCGTGAAAGCCGCCATAGATGCGAGCAAGGACGACATGTAAAAATGAGCGTCTTTCAACAGATGGCCGTGAGATGGAGCAAGTTCGGCAACATTGTTTTCTCCACGTGATTTTAGGCCACCCGCTTCGCTGGACTCATTGTTTGACCACCCTGGAGGACCAAATTAGCTGCGTCGTAAATGTTTTCCGCAGGATCACAGGTACAAAGTGGGATGAAATGACTACATCTTATCCACACGTTCATTCAGCAATTGTCCGTCAGAAAATCGCTTACTCCGTCCATGCATCTCACAAGTTATCTGCGACGTCCCTTCAAAGTCCAAGTTGTTGCAGGATGGGAGTTTACAAGCACTTCCAAGGTGCCGCAAGCTACTTCCAGTCACCTGACTATTGCAGAAATGCCGTAATTTGCAGCCTGGAAACATGCGGCATCTCTTCAGAATTTCTACCCAGCGTGCTACGCGCCAACTTCTTTCTCTGACAGAGAACCATCCGGTGCGCAGACACACGCCATAGTTTCACGAGCCATATTTCACGACTTCCACGGCCTTTATTTATTTTTTTTTTTTGGCATTCAGACCTCTGCTACCCAACACGGCTTCTACAGGCACCGAAAATAGAAACGTCAATCGAAGGTATTAAAAGAAAAAGCGTCGTTTTCCCATCAGCAGCGAAACAATTAGCTTTACATCGGCTATATTACAAGTGCCCGGAATATATTCACGCCCACACGGACCGTTCATGTAATATAAGAAAGTGCGGCTGCAGCTTACGTTATCTTATCCTTACAGGTAGAGTATGCGTGTGGGCTATTACATGCGTCATCACCAAAAATAGCGGAATTAGTGGCAATCCTCCTGGCCACTTATTTTATCGAAGCATATGAGACACCAAGAAAGTGTGTAATTTGCACGTAGTCCTTATCAACTTGAGCTTGTATTAAAGTTATTGATGACAGCCAACCACAAGCACGAATAACGTAAGCATTAATGAACAGTTTCACGCAGGCTAATGAAAGAAAACACAAAGTGATATTACAGTGAGTCCCGGGACATACTGGTATAGCAGGGAACGAATTAGAGGACTCGATAGCAAGATCGGCCCATGTAGATGCAGAAATACAACTAATCCCTTTTCACCAACGCATAAGAGTACTAAAGAAGGACTTGTGTATGTCAACCTAGTTCAATGAAAATACTAAGGAATCAATTCTTTACGAATGTGTAGCCTCAACTCAATACTAGCTCAATGTACAACATACGAAAAGTACCGAGACACTAATTCATCAACGGCCCCTTGGAACAGCGTACACCAAACATTACCTATGTCGCATAACCCCGCAGGGGCGTCTGCGTCAGCAGGCGTTTGGTGCGTTGCGACACCACGTACCCGAGAACACGAGGGTTGGACCCTCCCGCGTCTAACCGTGCGCGGCTTGCCGTGTCTGGGGAAAGTGCCATCCTGGGGGTTGAGCCGATGCCGGGTGTTTGGACCTTTAAGGCCCCACGGCGGAGGCAACACACCTCTTCGACCTCTGATTCACATAGACGGCACCTCCAGAATGACCCGCCGGGGGGAAATCGGCAGTCCTCCTTTCCTGTCTCTCTCTCCTCAAATATTCGTCTTTATCTCTCACTTTTTGACCTTTGCTGTCTTTTTCTCTCTTCCATTTACTTCGTTTCCCCACGGCGGCAAGGGTTAACCTTGTGAGGCTATCCTACCCTGGGTACACCATATTTGGTTATAGTGACGGCGTACGGCTGGCGTCGTGCAGACTTGTATGCAAGTTCTGCCGCGTCCCCTGGTTGGGCTCCGTGGTGGGTGGTCGGCGCTGTTGCCGAATTCCTTATGCCTATTCATGGAAAATTCTTTTCCGCACTTCCTGATCGCCCTCCTAAAGGAGGGCGCGCCGAAGTGTTTCAATTTTCGGGCAACCGAACATGCAACTTTCCCCGCTTTCACGTCGTCCACTCTGATCAATCTGGACAGACATGGAGAATGATCTCACCTTTTCTGGTAGGGAAATGTCTGACTGAAGTCTTTGGAGCTGGTTACAAAGCGTCGAAAATGGCAAGCGGCGATCTCCTACTGGAGCTTCGTGGCGAGAAACAGCATGAAAAACTACCTAATCTAGTGTCCTTTGGCGATGTTCCGGTTATGGTTACCCCACACCGTACCATGAATACCACCCGCGGCGTCGTCTCCGATGCTGATTTGCTAGAGCTATCTGAAACTGAACTCCTGGAGGGGTGGAGTGATCAGAACGTCATCAGTGTCAAACGAATTAAGATGAGGCGGGAATGAAAATAAATTCAGACTAAACACCTTACTTTCGGCTCTAGTGTTCTGCCTGACACCATCGAGGCCGGGTACCTGAAGATTCGTGTTAGGCCATATGTGCCAAATCCGCTGATATGCTTCAAGTGTCAAAGGTTCGGCCACAGCTCACAGAACTCTCGAGACCGGATGACTTGTGCCAAGTGTAGTGAAAACGAACACTCCTCTGAAACCTGCCAGAATACCCCACACTGTGTCAACTGTGATGGCGAGCATGCCGCGTACTCGCGGTTCTGCCCGTCTTGGAAAAAAGAAAAAGAAATTGTGACCATAAAAGTAAAGGAAAATATCGCTTTCAAGGAGGCACGCAGGCGGATTTCATACCTGCCCAAGAAAAACTTTGCCGATGTGACGCGTCAGGGGGCAGCGACACAAAGGCTTCCAGCAGCTGTCAGACCCACAAACAGTGAGTCGGCAGTTACGCCATCTGCCTCCGCGGCGGTTGCAGCTAGCACCGCTCCGTCAACCGAGAAGAAGGCACCATCGACACCGCAGGTGGGCGCAGCCGAAGCGCCTTCAACCTCTCAGGTCCCTTCCAGCGCTGGCAACAGCCAGCGTAGCCCAATCCCACAGGCAGCCCCATCGACATCCGGGCTGGTGGGCGCAGGGGCCTTGCCCACTGAGGCGAGGCTCACTTAGGAAACTTCTCGCTCGCAAGAGTGCATGTCCGGCGCCTCACAAGAGGCAACGGACACTACACCTATCGTCACGGCGCTCCAAGCGCCTAAGGGGCGGCGAGGTTCCCTCATACGCTTAAAAAAAGGCAAAATCCCTGTTACAGGACCTGGAAAGAGCTCTGTAACATAAGGCATCACTTCTTTTTCTGTATGCACAGCACCAAATTACTTTAAAAATGGATACACAAATAATTCAGTGGAACTTCAGAGGTCTTCTTAGAAACCTTGATGATGTGCAAGAACTCATCCACAAACATAATCCAAAAGTGCTGCGTTTACAGGAAACACACTTAAAATCCAAACACAGAAATTTTCTCCGAACGTATGTTACGTTTCGCAAAGATCGCGATGGTGCCGTCGCATCATCGGGTGGTGTTGGGATTGTCACTCATGAAAGTATAGCCTGTTAATCTTTACAGCTACAAACGCCCCTTGGAGCAGTGGCGGTTCGAGTGGTTCTGCTAAACAAACTTATCACTATTTTCTCGCTTTATATACCCCCACATTACAAGCTAAGCAAACACGAATTTTAGTCCTTTATAATAAAGATGAATTGCCAGAACCTTATGTTGTTCTTGGCGACTTCAATGCACACAACTACCCGTGGGGCGACCCTCGTATATATGCGCGAGGACGTCCTGTTGAACAGTTCCTTTTTCTTCTGGTGCGCGCCTGTTGAGTAAGAAGGAACCCACATATTACTCTCTCACAAACAGAACCTTTTCTTCAATAGATCTTAGCCTAGTTTCCCCGTCACTACTGTCTGAACTTGAATGGGATGTTAACAACAATCCTTACGGGAGCGACCACTTTCCAATACTACTAAGAACATATCAAGAAAACGAATATTTACCACAGGCTTCGAGGTGGAAAATCGATACACCCGACTGGGAGAATTTCCGAACTCTTACTAGTATCTCATGGAATGACATGTCTTCTTTAGGAATTGATGCTGCTGGGCAGTATTTTACAGCCTTCATTATAGATGCCGCATCTAAATGCATATCTGAAGTAAGTGGCTTCGCATGCAAACGGCGCGTCCCGTGGTGGAACGACGAATGTAGGACCGCCCGTAAGAAACAAAACAAAGCGTGGAGGTTGCTACGCGCCTTTCCCACTGCGGGGAATCTTATTAACCTTAAAACAGCAAAATCCGAAGGCAGGAGAACGCGCCGACAGGCCAGAAGAGAGAGTTGGCAGAAGTTTTTATCGGGTATCAACTCGCATACAGATGAGGCCAAAGTCTGGAACAGGGTTAATAGCATAAGAGGGCGACAAACGTACTCCCTCCCTTTGGTAAACACACAAGGCGATACCCTGCAAGACCAGGCTGATGCTCTCGGAGAACACTTCGAGCGCGTGTCTAGCTCCACTCACTATTCCGAGAACTTTCTTAAATATAAAGCAATAGAAGAACTCAATCCTCTGAATCGGAAATGGAGGCTAAACGATCTTTATAATGGTCCTTTTACCATTGCTGAACCTAAAGCTTCCTTATCAGCATGTTGGAGCTCTGCACCGGACACCGATAGAATCATGTATGATATGCTTAAGCACCTGCACTCCGACACACAAACCACGCTACTCACTATCTGGCTGCTGGTTATCTCCCATCAAAATGGAAGTAGGCTATTGTGATCCCTGTTTTGAAGCCTGGCAAAGACACTTCATTGCGTGCTAGCTACCGTCCTATAGCGCTTACGAGCAGCCGCTGTAAGCTTTTTGAAAAAATGATCAATCGCCGTCTCGTACATCTCCTAGAGTCCAGTAAAATGCTTCACCCATTTCAATGTGCTTTTCGGGAAGTGCGACCTACAACCGACGATCTTGTGCGCATCGAAGCGAGCATTCGCGATGCCTTCGTGTACAAGCAATCTTTCGTATCTGTATTTCTGGATATGGAAAAAGCATACGACACAACCTGGGGGTACGAAATCCTGCGCGATCTTTCCGCGCTAGGTATCCGCGGCAATATGTTAAATAGAGAACCTAGAGAACCGTACATTTCGAGTGAAAATAGGTCCTGCAATGTCGCGTACATTCATACAGGAAACTGGGGTACCCCAGGGTGGCGTACTCAGCTGCACGCTCTTTGTCGTAAAGATGACCACGCTTCGTGCATCTTTACCACCAGCTATTTTCTATTCCGTCTACGTAGACTATATACAAATAGGTTTCAAATCCTGCAACCTCACAGTCTGCGAGAGACAGGTACAGCAGGCCCTAAACAAGGTGACCATGTGGGCAGACCAAAATGGACTTAAAATCAACCCCCACAAAAGTTCTTGTGTTCTCTTCACAAGAAAGAGAGGTCCCAGATCCTTTTCTAGAAATGGGTGGACAACAAATTCCTTTTAACAAAGAGCACAAATTTCTAGGCGTTATACTTGACTCCCAAGCTTAGTTTCATTCCACACATAGAATATCTAAAAACAAAATGTCTAAAAATAATGAACTTACTTAAAATCCTATCTCACACAACATGAGGTATTGACAGGAAGTGTTTACTGAATTTTTACAGGAGCCTAGTTCGATCAAGATTAGATTATGGTGCCTTAGTTTATCATTCTGTCGCCCCGAGCACATTAAAGATATTTGACCCTATTCACCATCTGAGAATCCGCCTGGCCACTGGCGCATTTAGAACAAGCCCTGTTGAAAGTCTGTATGTCGAGTCAGATGAGTGGTCACTCCATTTTGAGAGAACATACATCAGCTTTACCTATTTTCTGAAAGTGCGCTCTAATAAGGAACATCCGTGTTTCACAACCGTTAACGAATTGACGTGTGAAACACTTTTTCGCAATAGACCCTCTTTGAGATCACCTTTCTCAATACGTGTGAGCGAACTTAGCGAAGGAATGGACGTCCGACTTCTTGAACATCGCCTAATGCCTGCAGCTAAGCTATTACCGCCCTGGCAGTGGCAGGTGATAGAATGTGACGTATCCTTTGTAGAGATCACAAAGCACGCTCCTGAGCTTGCAATTGCCATGCATTTCCGTGAGCTTCAATTGAAGTACTCCTGCTCCGAATTTTACACAGACGCGTAAAAATCACATGCTGGCGTATCCTACGCTGCTGTTGGTCCCTCTTTTAGTGAATCTGACGTGTTGAACCCCATAACAAGTATCTTCACTGCAGAAGTCTACGCAGTACTGAGTGCAGTCAAACATATGAAGAAACTGAAACTTGAGAAAGCCATCATATTCACAGACTCGCTAAGTACTGTAAAAGCACTCATTTCTTTTCAAAAGCAAGCGAATCCTGTCTTCAATGAACTCTACTCACTCTTATGTAACATCAACTTATCACATAGCCATGTAGTAATATGCTGGGTTCCTGGCCATAGAGGAATCGAGGGAAATGTGCTTGCCGATCAGATCGCCAAATCAATAGCATCGCAAGGTATTCGTTCTGCTGCGGTCCCTGCCATAGACATGAAGCATTTCCTAAGGAACAAACTGCGAAGCCGCTGGCAACGCTTGTGGGACGCTGAAACGAGTAATCACCTATTTAAGCCGAAGTTAGGTTTCTGGCGCCCAACTACGAAAACACGAAGAACAGATCTCCTATTCACTAGACTGAGAATAGGATACACATTTGGCACTCATAACTTTCTCTTGACCGGTAATGAGCCTCCAACCTGTGGTAGATGTGGCGACCGGCTGACCGTCCTCCAAGTCTTCCTGTAGTGCCGGGAAGCCGAAAGAGACAGGAGGAAACATTTCCCTTTTGCATACCGCCATTGTATTCCCCTGCATCCGGGTATGTTTCTTGGTGACGAACCGCTTTCTAAGACCGAAGCAGTCCTCGCCTTTTTGAAAGATGTTGCGTTCCATGTCACAAACCCATTAATGGGTTTTGTGACATGTTTGTGACTGAACAATCATAAGATGTAATAAGAAATTGCTTCCATTATTTGTAATTATTAGCGCTTGTATATTCCGTGTTACCCTCTTTCGTATTACGTGTATTCGCATCTGTTTACATGCTCATCGCAGTCTACATCACGACTGATTGTGTGTATTTGTGGCTTTGTTTACAAACTCAATGTAGGGAGACTTCCCTCTGCCTTTTATATTTATGTGTTCGCGGGTTTGTAATACTGTGTGCTCCAGATTTCTGGCCCTATGACTTGGGTTCTTTCATTTTCCTATTACATTAATTTTTATGTTGTTGTTTCTGCTGTAGAAAAAGAAAGTAGCAGTCACGATTACAGGGTGACTGCATCTCTTTTTTTATTTTCATTTCAATAAGAAAGAATGTGCGTTCTGAAGGAAAATAAAGCTGGCGACCTTGTTCTACCACGTGGAACGCGAACATACCAACCATTTGCCTATCAGCTGAGCGATGGCTGAAGAAAATTACCTTCCTAAAATACGGGCCACACAGTCTCATCAGATTATGCCGGCTTTGTACCTACGCTGTTTTATTTTGTCTAAACCAACAGGCTGCTACAGTGTCAACTTGACTGTTTTAGGCTCCTTGCCAGCACTACATAAGAAAATGCTACATTATTGTGCGCTTTGGGTCCAGCCCATCGTGAACATAATAGTATATACTGTATATCGTTGGTCGTGTGTGCGCCTGAAAATAAAATAAATAATAAATGCCATTGTGTTTAAAGATGTCCAGCTCCCTTGGTCACATTCATAATATCACCAGCTGTATTCAATCGCGTTTATCATAACAAGCATTATAAATATATCGCCGGCTTAATCGTACATTGAACGGAAATTTCTTGCATGTGTCATTTCACTTGCGTAAAGGATAGGTAGTTGTTTTTGTGTACAATTACGTACTCTCATCACCTAAACCTACAATAACGAGAAACACCGGATCAGATAAGAGTGATTACGCATGCTTTCAAAACTCTATTTTGAATATTTTCCCTGTAATATATTGATTATTTGGAGAAAGAACTAGTAAAGTTTCGTACGTTCTCTGTCCTCGCTTCACCGCTGGAACTTGAAGCTTCTCGGACGATGATCGGCAGTTGTTGATCAAACGCAGGCAGGAAGCGATGAGATCAGATGTACAAGAAATATTTATAGGTAAACTTTTCTATACACATGGCAGGTAAAACAAATACATCACAAACTTGAACAATTGAGAAACAAAGTCTCACTCTTCGACTGTCTCAACGACTGTTAGAGCCCAGACTCGTTTAACGTACATAGTATGGAGGCTCACTGATCTATCAGCAATCCTGATTTCAGCCAAGTCTGAGGGACAGCATGTCGTCCCGATTTTTATAGCCCAATTACACAAAGAAAAAGAAAGGCGGTAGGGCCGTTGGCCCGTCCCACAGGTTCAGTTGCGAATCAGAGTCAACCGTTTGTTAAGCCACAACCCACAGGGATGGTTCTTACTCTTAAAAATAAACATATTGGAAAACAAAGCTCTTTTCCTTCTTCCCTAAAACTCCGTTGCCCTCTCATTTCTCCGTAGTTAGTAACGGGCTCAGCAAAACACGCCAGGCACGAACAAGTTATCGCTAGGCCGCCTCAAATCACAAGGGCGCCTCTAGGCCGCAAATGTCTCGGAAGCAGAGGCATCGACACCACGTATTGCAGCTGTACTCAAAGTTTGTCCGTGTGGGAGACTGATGGCCCTCCTTGTCCTTCAAACGTATTGTCTACAAGACAAAGTTCTCCGAGTGCGTGTTTCCAAGACGGATGCACTCTTCAAGCATTCCAAGGCGAATGCGTGTTTCCAAATGCACTCTTCACGTGTGCACCGCATCCCTACAGCGTGCACTGTAAGCTGGCCTTCGACACCACATCGGCAGTCGCACCCAACGACAAGGCTGGCGATTTCGTTCCGGACGCGTAGAAGAATAGATCCCTGCTCAGTACATGCGGCACGGGGTCAAAGTTGCTAAGCCCTTCTTAACCTCAGCGGCGCCTCCAATTAGTCAGGTACTCGGAAGCCAGATCCACAATACCGTGTACAGCGGTCCCTTTCAAGGCTGGTCTGTGTGGACTCGTGTGACCGTCGGCGGACTGCCGACACCATGCGCACAATACCGACTTCCCGGAATGGGCACTCGCCCTCCTGGCGTCTGCCACGACGCGTCACCCAACACCGCGCGGTGCCTGTGACCCCACATAACACAGCAACTGTTGCCCGGCTGACATGGGGAGAAGTGAACCCCCTCTCTATACACAAACCACGTGGCCGATTCGTGACACTTAAGAACACGAACAATCAGAGCGACCTTACAGAACTTAGGCTCAAAGTTCAATTTTTTAAAATTTCTTTCTACGCAAGCTGATGATTGGTGCGTCAAAGTGGCGCGATGGACTTCCAAGTGTTTTTTTTTTAAATATTCATTGTGGGATCGCCGTGGGCCAGTGGAATCTCTTAGAAATGGCAAAGTTTAGTCTTTCAACCCACTAGAATACAATGTAGTGCATATTTTATGGATATAGATGACGTTACTACTCGCTGGGGAAAAAACTGCAATGCATTGTTGCCAGCTGCGCTTCTATTGACGGCCTTTTCCGGCTTACAAAGTATATTCGCCCAGTAGAGTGGATTTCGGGGGGATTTTTAAAATGGAAATTTACTACGCAGCTGAAATAATTTTTTTCTGTTTAGTGTTCCTTTAAGGTGTTGCATCCCTCTGTCTAGCATTGTTGGCATTTATATTACGATGATAGGTGGCATTTTCAGTATGCAGAATTTAGTGAGCTGGCATAATGAAGACGCCAATTCCATAATGTTTCTGTATTGTGTCACCTTTGTGTGGAAGCTAGAGATGTCTAACCGCATATATCGCCCACCCTAATAAATTTTTATGTAACTAGTGTAGAAAGCATTGACACAATGTGCAAATTTCGCAGCCTACAATAATATTGCAGCAGCATTGTTCTCTGAAAAGATCATCGCGACTGTAAATTAACTCGGTTTAAACCTGAAATACTGGAATCGGCCTACGATCGTTTGCAATAGCTTAAACTAAGAAAAAACAATATATTGCAGACCCTCCTCAAGATATGTACTTAAGGTAAGTTTGCCACAAGTAAAATGTACCGGATAAATTATTAGCAACACTATGACATGATTGAATACGGACTAGTACGTGCCACCTTCACTAAAATTTTACATCTTCTTACATCTGTACAAGATTGTAAACATGCACACTTCTGTTAGATGTTAGGTTGTCTAGATTACTGTGTTACACAAGTATATATAAACCTTATTACACAAGTTTGTGCGTTGAAAGTGTTCAGATCGTTCGAGTACGCGCATTGCGGCAAAGCAGAAAATTGTAAAAGGAGCTTACACCTCCCACCCTTTTTATACTTATATATGTTAGCGCTCGTATCATATTGTAGCCTTCATTCACTCATAATAAAAGTTCTGCAATTGACTTCCTCGATGCGAGGCGATTCCTGGTTAAATTTCAGTTGCACGCACTGGCATTTTTAAGGTACGTCATGCATTTTCTAGGGCCTATATATATATATATATATATATATATATATATATATCAATGTTTGTATAGAACAGTTTTCCCGCAACCGGGGCCAATGTGTGGTGCGTGATTGAATGGTCTGTTCTGGTCGACAATCCACCTTTTTGATGCCAACTTGGGTCAATTGGTATGTGCCAGTATGTGTGTAGCACCGTACAACCGCAAAACAAAAAAAAAGTTTCTTTACATTTCTCCAATATTGGAAGGAAGCGAATCTAAGTCACGTGGTTTCGTCATGGACAGTAACAGGAAGCCAGCGGCTGCGCGAATGCACTGTGTACGTGGTGCCGCTTTTCAATGAACGTCTTTCACACCAACGCTTTCGCTGGGTATATTTTGCTCTTCAGTGAACCTCTCGCCAAGTTGGATCACTGCGTATGGGCCGCTTTGTAGGCGGCAAGCGCGCCACGCAGCTAGTCTCGGAGGACACGCGCGGACTTCTGGGCAGCGTCACTAGATGGCTCAGCTTTTAGAAAAAAGGGCGAGAGCCCGGATCCGGGCGAGCCGCATAGCGCGTGTGTCAGCGCTTGTATGAATTGGCACGCCATGTATTTCGGAGGCCATTCGTGGCAGCACACTTAGATAGCGTCGAATGTTCTTAAGGACGAAAGATGGTTCCCGCTGCTGTACACATCTCATACGTAACTTGATTTGACCGTGGAAGTACTTTGTATGGCTATATTGACTCAATTCTAAACACATGACCATCGACAGTCATCGTGACATGGGTTCTGCTGAGTTTTTTTTTTTTCATTTGAATATGTAAAATGACTTAAGCTCTTTTCTCCTCAGGACATATAATACCAATATTACGAAGGCGCTGTGCCCTATAGCAGCCATAAAGGTTTCCTACAGTCGTTAAGCACTATCCCGCAGTGGAAGAAACCGTAATATAAGAAAGCACAAAACGAAAACTACAACATCATTGCTTTTCACTGTTTGGCAACCCGATCGCTAAATTTGTGATAGCAGCACATGCGGCTATTCCTGCAGTAGTTGCAGCTAAATTTTGTGTTTTATGACTACGACGACCATTAAATTAACTTCAGAAGTCTTAAAATATATGTATTTGAATCTCAACAGTTGTTACATAACAGGATTTAACAAGCCATGGAAAGATCAAGAGTGGGAAATTTGCAGTACAGTCCTGATTTCACATTGCACGTATTGATTAACCTTCCGTTTCTTCGGGTCAGCTTATGAAACCTGTTTCACTGCAAGGGATTTTACAGCGAAACCGTTAAGGGCTATACTCCACACTATCGTGTCTGCGTGTAGAAAAAGACTATTGTCACCAGAAATGACTCGAGCGTCATCGCCGTCTTTCACAGCTGGCTCGTTGGCACTCCTCAGTGCTATCGCGCGAACGCCCTCGTGCCACTCCTCCCGCATTCGTTGTCGTCGTCTTCTTCCACAGCTGGCTTCGTTTCCGCTCGTTTTTGCAGCGTCGAACTTCACATCTCTTCGGTTGTCGTAATGGGGATGCCGGGTTTACGGGATATGAGCCATTGCTCAAGGGGGCATGATCCATTCATTGCCTAACGTTACGGACAGCTTTAATTTTGAAGCAATTTAATTTTGAAGAATCGCAAGCGGCAATGGCGGGCGCATGCTCCTAACCACGCCACCGAGGAAACTCGAGACATCGAACGCAAGCGTCAACGGCGGACTGCGGGCATACCATCACTAACGTCGTTCTCTCCGTCGCAGCCGAGTGTGTGTAAGCTCATTAAGAAACACAAAGAAGTAACCAATAATTGAGAAAGATTTTGATGAACCGTCGGGATTAACCCAGTGATGAACCCCGGGGCTGCACCTTTATGCTCCGCTGGTTAACCATCTGTACGGAGTGCTTGGGCGGTTAATTTTTTATTGCACACATACACTTATAACTAAAAAAAAAGAAACACGCTACCAAAGCCAATGCACTCTCATAAAGCCTACGTGGTTACACGCAAATAAATTTATATGTAAACCTTCCAGTTGCAATAGCGTTAATTAACGAGTAGAACTAAGTATTTATTGAGCCTGTTAAATGTAATATTTCAGACTAATATCCTCCCCCACCTTTTTTTTCGCCTTGGGATTATCTGCCATCTAAAGGGATGCGTTCATGTTACCTTTAGTCAGCAATAATTTTCATTCAAAGAAAAAATACTTAAGGTCTCTATTTTCGGTATCCATAATGAAGCGCCTACACGTTGTCCTGCATGGGCCTGTTGGATCGTTATTTCGTGCATCCACGAATATACGCATCACGACCTTGCTGCCCCGATTATCATGGGCTCTTTTTACACATTAACAAATTTCACTTGAGCACAGCTATAATTACACTTCTAACCATAAGCACTTGAGCTGACTTTTTTTCCCAACATTGTTGTCCTAAAGGAAACTACTTTCAACTGTAACTTATAGCGCTGTTATAGATGGATTTAAAACATAAATTCAGAACGCTTGGTGGCAAGTGGGTTTGTGTTTACCACCCTTTAATTTTAGTTTCATATATTTTAATTAAATGCGTCCCACGAACATTTCCTTGCCGGTTTTGTAGAGGAGCAAAAGATAAAGTAAAATAAAATCATTTACATTTCAGCATAAGTGCATTACAGGAGTATAAGTGATATTCATATGGCAGAGAGTGGCTGGAGGGGGGTATCTAATGAAAAGTGACGGGGAGAATACCGTGCTCGAGATACAGGCGCCTTCTTTCCGTATAATCACTGCTTGTTTAGGTGGATGTACTCGCCTCTCCAACAAAGTACGCAAGTGCAGTTCTGTTTGGAATGCAAAGAGCAACTCAATTATAAACCTTTCAGAGAGCACTCGAGATTGCTCAAGTTGGGGCTCAATTGATAACGAAACACTTTTGAGATTGCATTTGCACAAAATCAGTTTAGATGATTGTGTAGGCCCAGCTCATTGGCGGTTGTCGGATTATACATTCGACTTTTGGGGTTGAGTATTATATATGTATATTTCCGCCCACTAATAAACCTCCAGTGCCGCATACAAAATTGCAGGCATATTTAATATTTCGGCATGACAGCAGATTGTGATTGTAAATGCAGAGAAATCAAAGCTTAAAACTTGTACGGTGTGCGAAAATATGCACAACAAAGTTTTTTATGTTTCAATTTTGTGGCTAACAAACTCTACCTATACACAGCTTACCTATCTTACCTGAAAAGGGTCCTGAATCACCCCTCTGGTTTGGTGAAAGAACGCAGTCTGCGGAGATTGTACATTGATGAAAACATTTTAACCATATTTGGCAAGTTCGTGCGCTGCGCGTGGAGGGACCTTTTGCTCGAGCGCTCTCTATCCATCAGAAGGCTGCTCCTCGCCCGCTTCAAAGCTGCCGGCGGCTTGCATATTTCGTCATATGCAAGGTTCCTATAGACGCCTTCTATTGGCTGATAACTGACGTCAATGAAGAAGGGTGTTTGGATTAGTCTTATTCTTCCTTCTGCTCATGTGTATCTTTGTTAATATACACAGTAACACAGTGAGCACCTGCTTTCTGATTTCTATAAGAATTGCGCACTTCCAGAAGACGCCGACAATGGTCGCTTCATGCTCGACCGCAACCGCCCCCGTTGGAATTAAACTTTGGCCACAATTTTTATCGTTGTCGTAGACGCCGCGTCTCTCTAATTTTCAACACTCGACAAGTCTGAAACCATGCGAAACCTAAGGTCAGGCCACAAGTGCGTTTCCCAGCGTGTGCTCACTCCTTACCACCCCTGACTGGACATCTTGGCGGATATTGCTTCGTATTCAGCTATTGACAGCGCTTCAATATCGGCAAGGTGGGTGTGGCTACTATCCGTTGGTCAAGCTGGTGCAGGACAAAGCTGATCTGGCACCATGTAGCACGGCCAGTCATGAGCGCGAGCGTGCAGTCCATCCCTGTTGTGGGCAATGGCAGGGCTGCGCATGGGCACCACACTTCTATGTGGGCGCGGTCTGGTACATCGCGTATATACATACTCATAGATAGATAGATAGATAGATAGATAGATAGATAGATAGATAGATAGATAGATAGATAGATAGATAGATAGATAGATAGATAGATAGATAGATAGATAGATAGATAGATAGATAGATAGATAGATAGATAGATAGATAGATAGATAGATAGATAGATAGATAGATAGATACCGCGGCCACCGTGGAGTGCCGCGATGAGTCCACTCGATGAGCACACTGTGTTACCTTCATGCGGCATTTCTCGACTTCGACAAATAGTGCTTCAGAGCCCATTTCAAGCATAAAAGGAAGACAAATGTAGTACATTCTTTTGCATCTGTACAGCCTATCAGTACTCTGAAAGTGCTGGTGCAAGGAACACTGTGATAACGTAACTTGAACGAGAAATCTAGATCGCACATCTGGTACACCAAGTATGTGACTCTTAGAGCGATCTAAAGGTAAGGCGAAAAGGAACACAGCTGTAATACGAGGCTTATGGTGAAGGCACATTTAAACGCCACATCTAGCACACCTTGATGTCTCGGCATCCTGCAGTCTCTTCTCGGCCTTGCAGCAGCGTCTATGCGTATAGAAGCATTGTACGTGTCACGCTCTTACATTCACAGGAGTTCCATTACCGCATTTCTCGAAACAGCTTGCAATAACACGGCCGAAGCACATGCCTTCCCATTACCATATTGTCATCAATGAAATACGTCGCTTCGCATTGTCATCATGTACGTGGCGGTAGCATTGCAAATAAAGAAATAATATTGAGCTCAATATTTCTTTTTAATTTTAGCAACATATTTCCGCAAGAGATTTTAAAGGAGGAAATGGATAAAATACTCTACTATCCTTACCTGGGCTCGCGTTTCTCTTTTTAAACAAAATGGACAACTGGGCTAATTGCTAGTCATTCCTTGTGGGCACGGTAGTACTAAGCACAAGAAGGAGAAGGAAGTAAACAGGACAGTCGCTAAAGTATCTTTTATTATATTTTCGGTATAGACATCATTATTATCATCGTGATGCTAATTCATGTCTGCTGCAGCATAAAAGCCAGCGATCTCCCACCCCACCCCCTTCCGTCAGCTTACTTCATCTGATGCCTGCAACATTTCCTGAATAATATTACTGTCCCTTATGACTCCTGGTCCTCGTAAAGTTGAAAAGTATTTGCGAAGTATGTGCTGGAGCCAAGGGTTTAGCATTATTTAACGCAAACGAGACAACGACCGTTACCACGGTTGCTGTTTCGTAACCTTCTATCTCTCGATAAATAAAATATAAGATACGATGTTCTCACGACGTGTCTGCCTTTTTTATTGCCAAGCACGAGAACTGGATGTAGCTAGTGCATGTTACTACGCGCTCTGCTGCAACGAAAAATTTTGCAATTACGCAAGTGAAAGCACTAACTAGGAAATATAAACTGCGGCCATGTGTTGTGAGCCGCTGCAACCGCCATTATACATGGGATGCGAAAAAAAATTCATGTTGAGCTGTACTGTCGCACTGAGGGTCCCCATGACTGCCAATATATATTTCATAAATATTTCACTTTATCATCAGAGTGTTGAGCTTGCTTTCACCTTTGCTATGTCATCATCATCCCTCATCACATCTTCATGTCCCCGTTCCCCCTCTCCCTGTGCAGAGTAGCAGGCTAAAGCACCTTAGCTCAGGCCGACCTCTCTGCCTTCTTTCAATTAAATTCTCTCTCTCTCTCTCTCTCTCTCTTTCAGTTCTGCTGGCGCGTGCGCAGATACGATGGAAAGCAAGAATGAAAAAAAAATATCATGTTCCATTTTTCCCATGAAGCAACGCTTCTTGTCAACAACACACACCTGCTGCCAAGCCATCTGCCACCCTGTCCGACAGAAAAAGGCCGTAAAAACAGTCATACACGATGTCTCGTGTATTCACCGGAGGTGTTTCAAAACATTATTATTCTGCACGAGGTGATGCTCACACAAATAAACAAAATCTTTTTTAGGCCAGTTGCGCGACACATATTATAAAATAAATGGTCCGCAGAAGATTCTGCAGTGTATATTATGCACAGCGTGCAATAACTTTAGGCACTTGGTCTGTCATACTGGGATTCTAAGCAGCATTAAAACCACAAGGACATGCATGAAAAAGAGAACACACCTCACCGTGTGTCGTCCTCCTGGTGTATGTCGTTGTCTTCGTAACGCTACTTATGATCCAACATTGGTATTCCTAAGTTTGAACACATATCTCATCTATGGTCTAACTTAGCCTCGCACCGTCTACGTCATCCTTCGTGCTCATCGCCTGCAATAATTCTCGGGGGTCACCACATTTCCTGTTATTTTTCAGTGACTCGCCCTAGATAACGCGAAATCATCGCTGGCTCAGCTCGATCCCGTAGCCTTCCATTCGCGTTTCTTTTTCCCGCGTAATCGTAGGAAAGACGGCATTCCCCGGTCGGTCACCGTCCGATGCACTTATAGCGGTGTTACCGGTGCCGCATCTTGTACGCGAGACACCCTTCCGCGCTCCTTCCGAAGATTATGTCCCTCCGGTTTCGCCATTCCGCGCAGCATCAGGGGAATTGTTCGCCGAGCTCGAAGCCATAACGGAGCTCAACGGCATCACCGCACAGCTGTTGCCGCGCAGCCGCCACACCGCTAATGTCTCCCGAAGAAACGTGCAGACGATGGCTCACGTCATGTATGCCACCTCCGTTTCTGCTTTTTTTTTTGTATGTGTGCGTATGTGTGTGTGTTGGTGTCCGCTCTAACTCGCGAAAAGAAAAGTAAGGCAGTGAAAGGTTCAGTGCGAAGTGCGCTTAAGACAGGAGAATGTGCTCTCACTCGGATGAGTAGCTCACAACTAAAACAGCATGAACAGCATGAGCGGTGCGCCGCAGGCCTTTCGCCCGTCTGGCCATTCCTGAAAACCAATGTAAATTACCTGAAAAAGAAATAGCATAACTATAGTGCTTTTTAATATTATTTCAACCCACGTACTCTCCAGCCGTCCGCGTAAGTAGTACTTGTTTCCGGCGCGTGGAGGCCATGATGCCAACACGTGGGCATTGAGTAAGCAACAAAAAGCAACGTTGAAGTAATTGAGTCAAACACTAAAGCTATTACAACTCTAAGTAAAACTTGTTCCCCAGACTAAACACACGCTGCAATAGCCAGTGTTACTCCAGCAAATATTGCGCATCAAGAAACGCTGAAGGGATAAGGAGCTACAGAAATAAAACAAACTTATTCACGGTGTCACCAACAATACCATGCACCAAAGCTGAAAGATGTGCAAATGCCACGTAGCTGGACAGAACCAAGGCAATGCTGTTTGTCGTTGCATGGAGAAACTCAGATTATTTTTTTTTCTTTTTGCATTTCGCCTAATTACATAATTAGTGTTAGGTAATGAATCTGCTTGTCGAATATTTTAACTAAATGAAAAGTTTCAGTGGGAAAATTTTAGAACAACATGAAAAACTATCGATACAGCTTTCACTTTGCTCCATGCTGGCTGCATAAAAATGTTTTTTCAGCATAGTGAAAGAAGCGCGCAAGTACACGCAAAGTTGTGCAAGCAGCCAGTCACGCGGTAATGTTGCGTGTATTCGCGGGCTGCGTAGCCCCGTACGACTACGTACGGGCATTCCTTATACGGGTCGCCGAACGCGCATAGCGATCGGCGGACTGGAATCGCAAGACACAGAAATGGGTTGCACGGGCACGCTGCAGGGCTGCTTCATCTCGCCAATGCTCTTTATCCTCTTGCATATCGGGTTACCGCGGAAACTAGCAAAGATTGAAGGCCTCTCACACAGCTTGCCCGCCGATGACGCCACCCTCTGGATTTCCGAGGGAAATGACGGCCACGTAGAGCAAACGTTGCAGGCAGCTCTCGACGCGGTGCAGGAGTATACCTCCACGACCCGGGCCTCGAATGATCCGCGGCCAAAACCGTGCGCAGGGGTCGCAAACCGAAAAATGCCGATTCTGCAGCCAAGCGCGGGGACAGAGAAATTAGAGTAGACACATCGGACGACACCGTCATCCCGCAAGTTCGCGACATTAGTGTACTAGGCTTGCACCTATCGACCAAGGGCCACAATAGCGACACCGTCCGCAGACTAGAGCGCACGGTCGATAAAACTAACCGGTTGCTGAAACACCTCGCAAATAGACATAGTGGAATGAAGGAAAGCATACAACCTGCATCGTACAGGCGCTCGTAAGCAGCCACATGATGTGCGTCGCCTCCTACTTGAAGTAGCTGGCGACTGAACGAACTAAGCTAGACCACCTCATCCGCAAGGCGTACAAACACGCTGTCGGTTTACCGATCAATGCTAGCACGGATAAATTTCTCGAGCTGGAGTTACAGAATACACTAGACGAGATAATCGAAGCACAGAGCGTCGCGCACTACGAGCGTTTGGCAAAGACCAGAACTGGACTACACGTCCCCGTGACGCTGGGCATCAGCTACCACAAGCAGCACTGCGGAAAGGTCCTGATACCCACACTGACTCGCGAGCGCATCGTCGTTTCGCCGTTGCCCAAGAACATGCAGCCGACGCATCACGTCGGCCGGCGCCACAGGCGATCGCGAGGCCTGGAAAAGAAATACGGCAGCACCAAAGAAACGTTTTACGGAGACGCGGCCCGTTGCGAGCGACGACGCGTTTTCGCAGTCGCGATCACGGACCACAGCGGAACTTGAGTCGCGAGCGCCACGATAGGCACGGGAGGTATGGAGGCGGCCGATGAAGCGGCGGTGGCTCTCGCGGTAGCAACGACGAATGCTAAGACGATGACAGAACAAAAAGCTCTGGCCTTTTCATGCTAAGAGCGGAGAGGACCTAGCACAGAGGTGTTGAAAGGGAGAGACGTTTTGTAAGACGTTTTGTAAGACAAGACGTTTAGTAAGGCTTTTGTTTGCAGCCTACATATTAAAAAATAATAATATGGCACATATCGAAAAGCGCCTACGTTGACTATGTGTGTATATTCTTTCCTCCAGGAATGTGCAGAGCCCTGCGTTTTACGTCGTAGTCACAATTGTGTGTGTGTGTGTGTGTGTGTGTGTGTGTGTGTGTGTGTGTGTGTGCGTGCGTGCGTGCGCGCGTGTGTGCTATGCCTCGGTTTATATGAGATTTTTCCATTGAGCAAAGAGTGTGCGAATTCATCTAGAATCGCTAAGCCAGCACGGACGCTCTTGACACCCTATAGATATGTTAACCTTGCTTCCACTTGCTGTGAATGAGAATGCGATTATACAGCGTGCTTTAGGTTAAAAAAAAGACAGATCTCTTTTATGACCAACTTTTGCTGGTTCAGCCCTTAAGCTGTCAACCAATCACTAGATGTCATAACGCACATTCGCAAACGGACAATAAGCTAAATAAATTGTTCTGAATACCGTTCGCCCTCTGCTTGTGTAACTTTTCTTATAACGTCTTTTTTCCCTGAAGAAAAAACGAATCAAACTCGTTTTTTTCTGCAGCAGGTTATGCTGAGATATGTTATGATGCGGTAGAAAACAAATTTGCTCAATTTGTTACCTTGTCGTCACCAGGTTGTATGAACGAAGTGTGGATTAGTAGAAACGCGGGCATTGCAAGGATGCACAACTATATAAAAAGAAGAGTTTTTTAACCTGCACGTAGAAACTGTCTTATAGTTCAGTGCTGCTATCGGTGTCAGTTGCATTACAAAATTTTACATAAATGCTACAGCACCGTTTAGTATACATTTTTGTACAGGGTCGTTCAAAATATGTGCGGCCGCGGCGAAGCGTGGCCGCGCTCCATGGAGCGTCAGCACATCCGGCGCGGTCGCGCATCGGAACAATGTGGCGCAGGCGCACAGGAGTCTGGAGGCGGCGCTTCGTGTCGTCTGCTACAGCGCTGACGCGCACCGTGCTTGCTTTGCTGGGAAGCGCACCTAACTCTGTGCTGGCAGCGCCGAGACGCGCCGAAATGGCATTGTCACATTTTACTGATTGCAGCGCGTTGTTCAGTCCAATGGAAGGGTATCAACTGGCAGAGGGAGCTAGCTTGGGCACGGCGATCTCTTATCCGCTGGCGCGGCTGATAAGCTGCTGCAAATAAGTGCCAAGCTAAGGGACTGCTCTATACTGGTGAATAATTCTCGGATGATTTGTCAAAGCACAATCCACAGCACATTCTATATGTTCATCAGCTTACGAACATCAAGGTATCAGTTTTAAAAGTAGTGATGTCACTTTTTCTTTTCTTGCTTATTTCTTATGCTACCTCAGTAATAAAAGCGGTGTAACAGTCGAGCGGTGTGTCATTTTTCGCCGAACCTTGGGAGAGCAAGCGATGCCTTGTGTTCCAGAGTGCGAAAGACGGCAAATTGAAGCGCTAAGCCTACAAGCATGCTCTCAGAGGAGGATATCAATGCTAACAAATCGGCCACTTTCGACCGTGAACCGGATCATTCGGGCATACCGAAAGGAGCGAAGAATCAAGGAACAACCGCGGACAGGCCATCCCAAAGTCACCAATGCAGACGACGACATGAACATCGTTGCGGCCGCTGTGGACACGCCCAATGCCAGTGCGACTGAAATTAAGAATACTGTCGGGCTTCTGGGTGTGTCGAACGCAACAGTGAAGCGTCGCCTGCGCGCGGTTGGCCTCAGGTCAAGAATAGCTGCACAGAAGCCACTTGTGAGCGTGAAGAACAAGGAGAAGCGCCTGGAATTTGCCCGAGATCATGAGCAATGGACAGAGAAGCACTGGGGAAAGGTCGTCTTTACTGACGAATCTGCTTTCACGACTAGATGGGACCAGCGTCAGCGAGTCTGGCGGCCTGAAAACTGCCGGTAAGTGTAATCATTTAAGCAATTGTATCCTAAAATGAAGGACCATTTTAGGCACTAGCATTTACAGTTATTAAGCTTTAAACGTTAATATGCTTGTTCTAACAAGTATCAAGAATAATTTTCGCAGTGGCCTAACAACTGCAAGTTGCTAAGCGCGTACATTAAGCAAAAGAATAATTTTCGCAGTGGCCTAACAACTGCAAGTTGCAAAGCGCGTACATTAAGCAAAATGTCATGTTAAACTTAGGCAAAAATAAAGAAATACTGCAAAATAACGGTACGGCTGTAATCAGTGACGAACGCTGCAACCATAATGACTGGTGTCTCAGACTTTGTGTCAGTTACGGCTGAAATCTATTAACATCGAATGTTATAAGCTGGCGCGTAAATTTAATTCGCGCAGAGCATCTTGTTCATCAATAAATATGGGAATGGGGAAGAAGTGACTGTAGCATCGATTAATATCACGAATACGTTAGTGGCAAAGGAGGCTGCTATTTCCCTAGCGTGCGTCAGTACCAAAGCCAAGATCATCTTGTCTGACAGTAAGGCAGCTGTTCACAACTTTTGTAAGGGGGTGGTCTCCAATCAAGCCGCCAAATTACTCAGAGGATACCCCTCAAGCAGAGAGGTCTCCCTCATATGGGTTCCTGCTCATGAGGGAATTCCGGGTGATGAGGCGGCTCACAGCCTTGCACGAGAATGTTACATCCGAGCTGATCTGGAAGTGCCCCTGAGTGGGAATAAAGACCCTCTCATGACGTAGGGAGAAATAACCGAAACACCTAGATTGGATGGGAGAACACTCTCACTTCGGAATAGGTCACTCACTCCAAAGGAGCGCCGGGCCTGGAGAAGGCTTCAGGTCAGCAGATTCTTTCCGTACTCTATACTTCACGATGAAGACACTGGGGAGACTGCGCTCTGCAGTAGCTGCCACAGAATGACTTCGCAAAATCACTTAATTTGGGAGTGTCAGGATTCTCCTGGGGCTAAATGAAAAAGCATGCCAGACCTTGCCACGTGGGAAGAGCTAATCCGGAGCAACGACCCAGATCAGCAAAGACTCATCATCGGTCAGGCGGAGACAGCTTACTACAAGACTGTCTCCGCGGTCTCCGGTGCTGAGAGCCGGCTGGGAGGCACCCCCTTCTAATTGCTGCGCCCAATTAGAAGTACCGTGAGGCCCCATTATGACGGCAATAAAGTTCATTCATTCACTCATCAAGAAATAGGTGCCAATAGAGAGCCAATTTTTACACTGTTGCATACGTAGGAATCATACGTTGCCGCAGTCTCGGAATATTTGATGATCCCTCAAAAGAATTGAATTCATAAAAGAATGGCCTTGTTCGCAATTTTTTGTATGATTGTGTTAGGTGATCCGGTATTCACCTTTACACAATCCTAAAAGACAGTAATTGATATTTTTGTTCCTTCTAGCTTGCCGGTTGCACCTGCATTTTTTACCAACGCTAACAAATTTTTTTCGTTTTATGCAGGTATATGCCTGAGTACATGCAGCAAGTCGCTGCCAGCGGCCGGTCCGCAGTAATGTTTGGGGCACTGTGACCGCCGAAGGCCTGGGACCCCTGTTCACCTAGAGAACCGCTTCAATGGAGAAGTCTACTGCTCAATCCTGGACAATGTGCTCTTCCCGTACTTTCCAGGAAGACCATTTCCGGACAGCGACTTAATTCTGCAGCATGATAGCTCCCCAATGCACAAATCGAAAAGAGTTGCTGCATTTCTTGAGCTCCGCGATATCGCAGTGCTTGAGTGGCCTGCTCAGTCTCCTGACCTAAATATTATTGAGAACGTTTGGGGCATCATGAAGAGCACTATGACAGTCCGACAGCTACACGGCCTCTCAGCGGGCGCACTATGGATTGTTGTTCAAGAGGAGTGGGAGCGGCTGAGGTCCAATGCAAGCCTTTGTAGATCCCTATACAGTTCCCTCCAGAACAGGATTAAAGCTGTCATAAACGCAGGAGGCGAACCGACCTGCGGCTGACCTTGGTCATGGAACTCGTTGAAGAGCAGCACATACGAGAAAATAGAACTTCACTCCTCAGCAAACCCTCAATGGCAGGGTGGATAATGAATTTTATTTCCTACAATCAGTTTTGCGTTCTCAATTAGATGCTTTATGTTGATGTCAAACTTTTTTGTCCATGAAAGAATACCTGATGGGCGGGGCTGTAGTTTTCTCGCCAGTTGTCGCTTCTGATAGATGGTTGCTTGTTTCGTCTTGGCGATTTTTAAACTCGCACTGTATTCCTACCATGTGTAAAATGTCCGATGAGGAGTAACGGCACCTTCGGCGTCTCTAGCAGGATACAATCTAAACTTTTGACGCGCTATGAACGCAACTTTGCACAAATTGAATGCGCCCATTTTTCTGGAAGCGTGAGGCACGTAGGAGCTTTTTCTGTCTCATGACGAAAGTAGTAAATAATATTTCGGCACACATTGTGTAGGGTTCAGAGTAAACTAAGTGAAAAAAAAGGTGACAGCAGAAAGTCAAATGGAACCGGTGCAATGCCTGAGCGGAAGCCTTAGTTCGCTGTGCAGAGTAGGGCTGTGAGTAGGGTTTTTCGTCGTTTACATTTTTACGCAGCAATATTCTACGAAGTAAGAGAGAGAATCGTTTTTGTAACACGATGCGTAATCAGCGGCTTTGGAATTGCAATTCATTTCGCTCTCTTCCGAGTGTTTACTTAATATTTCTTGGCATTTGGGAGTTAAATTTCTATGTGTTCTGGCATTTTGTAGGTTTTCACATCCCCGCAAAATATTAGCAGCTGGTATTTTAATCCGCAAAACTAAGCAATTTCATTGTTGAGAACTAAAAAAAATACTTCTTTTCGACGCGATGAACTTGACTGTGAAAGGGTGCAAAAAAAAAAAAAACTGCTAACAGTATATAGCAGTGGGCCGTGTGCCATGAGCAATCACAACAGTAAATAAAATAAGCTTTTTATTTTTGACAACAACAATTGAAATATTCAAGCTAATTATTTCGTCTCAGATTTTTCTGTTGTGAATGGGTTCTGTGTGCCGATCTTGAATGTGATTCCAGCCAAAGGCTTCAGTCAACCTTAGTGCAAACGCTTCATTTTGTCGCTTTCATTTCTGGAGCCATTTATTATGAGGACGCTGTCCCTAAGTAACCTGCTGCAGGGAGCGTTTAACTGGCCTAGAGCCCAAGCGCCGCGTTCTATTTATTGCCACCGTCACCATCTGAGACTTTTCGACTGGATGCCTCTAGCAAATGTGCTTCCTGCAATAAATATTTGTTCCTGATTAGGCCCTTTCCTCGCGGTTACATACGGCTGTTCCCTTGGGGTTACGCTACGGTACACTACTTTCGAAGAAAGTGATGCTGGCAGAAAGCGTCACTGGAGACAGGAAAAACACGTGAGTGGCGCGGCAACAGAGAAATAATTCTAATAAGACATTTCAGTGCTACGATTAGGGTCCTTTCACTTATGGCATGACCTTCCAACCAAATACATTGCTGTTCAGCCTTTTTATGGTGCAAGTAAAGATCTCTGGACTAAAGAAAAAGTCATATGATTGTACAAATTTACATTGATACCTTTTAAAAAATCGTACAAGATTCGGTGATTTCTTTCATTTCTATAGCAAAATTCCAAGTACTATCAAGCAATCTGCGGGCTCTTTCACCCTAGGCTGATCATGGATCAAGAAGAGCAAGGCTGAAGCCAACTCCGTGCACACAGTTTAGCAGCTCTTGCTGTAAAACATCTAATTCGAATTTGGAAGAACGCACAGAAAACAAAGCTGCGCTCCGTTACTTCACGCCGCCTGCAGAGTGCGGTCAAGTGCTGAGAATGCCTCGCTGCGCCTGCTCTGTGGGGAGCGCCTGACTTCAGAGCCGGGGGACCAAGTTCGATCTCGGCCACCGCGGCCATGTTTTGACGGAGGCGAAAGGAAAGACGGTCATTTAATATGCTGTATCAGTGCATGGTAAGAATCACCGGGGGTCGAAATGATCCAGGTCCCTCTACTACGTCGACATCTCCCATAGCTTGAGTCGCATTTCGGCAATTAACAGCATAAACTAATCCACACTAGAGCTGAGAAATTTGAAACAACGCCTGCATTTAATCGATAACGCTGCACTGCGAACACACGCTGCTGAATTGCCGTATGCGGAACCAACAACAACGTGCTGCAGTCAGTAAAATGCGACAGTGCCATCTCGGCGCGTCAGGGCGCTGCCAGCACACAGGTGCGCTTCCCAGCAAAGCAAGCACGGTGTGCTTCCGTGCTGTAGCAGACGACACGAAGCATCGCCCCCAGACTCCTGTGCGCCTGCGCCACATAGTTTCGATGCGCGACCGCGCCGGATGCGCTGATGCTCCGCGGAGCGCGGCCACGCTTCGCCGTGTTCACACATATCTTGAATGACCCTGTACATGTATAAATGTAGAAAAACTTCTTCGAATGCAACGGCCGGAATAAAGCAAAATTTCTATCTTGCTTGAAGTTGCATCTTTTGGTTTGATGCCGCTTTCAGACGTATCGCCGGTTCTACCCGCAACTACTGTGCCCACGACCACCAAGCCGTGGTTCCGACGTTTCGAGGCCGCTGTTTATTCTCGTTGCGCCATATTGCGCCTTTGAAGGAGAAGTTTGTGAATCCCACGTTGCGCCGACTACTGACGACACGCATACGCAGACGCCTGCAGAGCAGGGTTACTTTTGTTCGTATTGCGTTGCTTTATTGCTCCCCTGCTTGACATAATTTTATGCTTCAGAGAGGCAACAAAATTAAACAAGGCAACACCAAGACTCAAACAAAACTGGATTTACTTAAAAAAGAAATCTTTATTCCTATTTAAATGGCGCGCCGCGTCGACACGCCGACGTCTCGGCGCACACCTCTAGTCGTGTGTACGTAACGACGCGCGCACGCACAAAACGGCAATAGTTGAGTGTTGCCAGGTCGGACGAGGCGGCGTAGCCAAAAGCTAGAGAAATTGTTGCCCAAGTGTTGCCAAACCTAAAAGAAGAGCAAAAAAGGCCATATAGGCCAAATATAGACCATTTTATTTGCTGTTTGATTTGTGTACAGATTTTCGAGTTTGGCTACGGCAATCCTTTTGTCTATCGGTGATGTAAAGGGTCGACCGTCACGGTCGACAGTTGACATCAACATGATGCTTGCACACAGAACAATTTCTGCTTGGCCTCGGAATCGCTGCAGAGGGCGAAAAGAAATCGACCATGGCGCTGCCAAGAAAAGAACTCTAGTAGCTTCACTGCACAGGGCTGTCGTCGTGAGCGCACAATTCCCCGCTGGAGGTCCCGTAGTAAGCACAAATCTAACGAAACAATTTCCCTCAAGCCTATCACAGTGCTTTTATTATGTGATAAATAGTATTATTCAATTATTATTTTGAGTTATATACAGTAATTTTAACAAGTGGTTTCTAGCTGTCGTTAACGCAAACTAATGTTGAGCATGATGCGCCTAGGGTAGCCTAGGGTAGTTTCATGCGGACGCCCTACTTATTTTCGAACCAGGATGGAAGCTATAATTTTCCTTTCTGGGCTTGCATTGTTTACATTGATCATACATCACGGGAGTGTTAACTCTGTGCAGGAAGCGGCCGTCTGGCTTGAATTGTTTGCAGCATCTATACTTTCTAATGTTCGCATTGGCAGTCTATTTATTTCATCGGCCGTTGTCGCGAAGACCAGGCTAATAACCCGCTCTGCAACAGCGTTCCACACAGGCAAGGGCAAAGGAGTGAAAAAACCAATTTCGATAGCATTTGTAAAAGCAGGCTCACCAGGAGCGTAGCTTTTTTTTTTTTTTTGTCAATAGTACGCCAAAATTCCACCATCATTTTCAAGTGTCTCAGCCGTAGGTAAGTCAGTTACAAAGGAGTTGCGAAGGACGCCGAGGGGGGCGGAGCTGCGAGTAGGGGTGAAAGAAGCGTATTTGCTTTCCCGGCCGCCTGATGGATGGCGCTAATAACCTGGGGTGCCTCGAAGGCACGGTTCTCCGTCGGAGGCGCGGCTGACGCCGACGCACCCTACTGCCACCGAAGAGGCTGCGTTGCTCAGGCCGGCTTTATGCGAACGAAAGATCAAATCCCATGGCTCAGACAGCGGTTCAGAGATGGGAGAGCAGTAGGGGTATTTCGTGCCCGCACACAGGCACAGCTGCGCTGCCGGCTTGGCCTGCTAAAACATAGGCCTTCGATCTTTATTTTTGCTAGGTGAGAGCCACCTTTCGAGCGTAGATTATGGCGCCACTTAAAGCTCAAACAAAACCAAGTCGCAGATTTTAGGTAGCCCAAATAGATTCACATAGCTACCTCGCCAAAGTCGATGTCGAAATTTGGCATCGGCTCAATTTGGCTGTACATAGCCAAACCTGGCAAAACTGCAATAGTTGGCTGGACGCAAAAGCTGAGAAGGGGATTTCTGACATGCACGCGCAGGAGCCGATAGTGTGCTACTCAGCGCCGCCACATGCCAGCGTTTGAAACTGTGTATGTAGCAGATATCAGCCGCCACGAAGTCAAACCACGAGCCGAAGTCATATGTAGTCCCATCTTCGGCCGGACCATCCTTCCTCCATTGGCCGGAGCAATATCAAAAATCCGCTCTCGTGGACACGTGAAAACATGCGAGAACGTCCCGCAAAGGCCGCAGCTGACACTACGCACCTTTTGAAAAGCTACGGGCGCACTCAAGAAACTGTGCGTGCTCCTGAGTACTGCGCATGCGCACAGTCGCCTCCGTGGGTTTCCTGCGTACAAGGGCTGCGGACGCCCAACTAAAGCTGTATAATAAGTGACTAAATTGCAGACGGCGATGCGCAACTACGCTAGCGGCCAGGTCTCCCAGGAAGCGGCCCGCATTCTCCAAATTGACAATGGCAACATTTGCCGCAAGAACGAACGTTTTTTCGTATGTAACCCCGCCCACCCGGACCCTTCGCTGGGGGGCAACGCAACGGCCCACACGGCGTCTCATGCCGAGCTGCTGTGCCCGCCGGGAATTCCGAAGTTTCACCCACCGCGAGAGCGATGTGAAAGTGGACGTGGGGAAAGAGGGGGGTCGCATGATCACTTTCAGAGACATCACGAAGTACTACTGATGATGATGATAATTATTATCATCATCAGCAGCAGCAGCAGCGAGCAAGGAGCAGCGGCAGCATGCCGTTGCGGCAGCGGCGGCGGCAGCAGCAGCAGCAGCAGTGGCGGCAGCAGCAGCAGTAGCAGCGGCAGCAGCCGCTCCAACGCGGGCCGCTCCCACGTCGGTACAGAGAGGCCGAGCCCCTCTGCCGTCACACGGGCCTTCTGGACAGCCCTGAGTTGGTCCGCCAGCACTTCACTGTGCAGCATCCGCTGCCACCACTGTTCACCTCGAGAAGCATCACCGGCCAACGCCAAGCAGCGCCAAAAGATATGTTCTTAAACGGTCTGTTGACAAGCTTTTCTTTTCTTCCTCTGTGCATTTCTCATGTAGAATACGCAGAAATAAAATTCAATTGTTTCAAATAAATGACTTCCTCTAAATGGGCCTGTGCATGCAATGCAAAAGATACTTCGGCACACTGAACAAAGAGACGACTGCGATGCATGGAATTACACGTATACGGAGGCAATAAAGCTCTCTCAGGGCTACGGCGTAACATTTCATTCCATCGCAATATGAAATATCGGTGGACCTAAGCCACTTTTCCGGTTTCTTTCTTTCACTGCAACATGAGATATTTCTCTGTCTAACCCCAATGCCCACAACCTTGCCTACGCTCTTGCAGTCCTCTGCAAACACCCCGAAAATATGTCCAGCGACGACATCACGATGTCGGCGACCGCGACCATGCTATGCCAAATGACGAATGTGTGCCTAAATTTTTCCCTGCTATTCCAACGGATAACCACACCAAGTTAGCCACTCACCGCTATCATGTATTTTCTGTGCTTTAAAATATATAACTTTATAATATCTAGCTCTATTAATCTTGCGGGAATAGGCACATTCGGCGTGAAATAAAGTATTGTGTTCGAGCGTATTTGTAGCGATACATACACAAGTGCCCGCGCAATTTCATTTTAGCGTAAACATAGTTCCTCCAGACCATGATAGACTGAGCAATGAAGATTAGGCGTGGATGGTTCAGCGATAGCTTTGCTCTAGGCTGAAGAAATCAGCAGATTGGACGTACCGTACCGTGATAAAACGTTACGTGCTACAAGCTTCTCGAAAAAATTCTTTATTCCTTTTATGCACAGATGAGATTTGCCGAGTGCATGGTGGCGTTTTACTGGAGAAGCGTGAACAACAGTTGTCGTTTCCTGGACCTGCGAACGTAAAAGCATTCGCAGGATCTAAAATATTGAACTGAAGGAGAGTGTGCTGGGAGGCTAGTTGGCAAGATATATAGTTCTTTTTTGAACTTGAACTGCGCTAGGAACGAGACACCAAGGTAGAAGAATACAAAACGAACGCCTTCATGCTGTATTCTTCTATCTCGGTGTCTCGTCCATAGCGCAGTTTAAGTTCAGGTAAAATATTGCTGTACAAATGGATACTTTAGATTCTGTGCCGCTACAGTTTTGGATTTACTGCTATAAATAAGTGGACCGCTTATGTGGAGAAGGAAATGTTTCGGCTATATTTGACGCCAGGTTGAAAGTTGCAGAACCATCATTTACGGAACATAAATGGCGCACTGCTGTTCAAGAATTACACGGACAGTACACGTGGCAATGCCAGTCTACTGTGGAATGCCACAAGACTGTTTTATAATCTTACTCTTCATTCGGTGGCTATTTTCCCATTATTTTCTCTCCATGTTCAAACCTTTCCATTTTGTATCTGTATCCCCTCTTTCATTAGGAGTAGAGTAGCGTTAGGCCCTGTCGGTAAGAATTGCTGCAGCTATCCTCTTCCCTACTCTACCTTTGTGCCTTTGTTATTGGTATTATTTAGACAACTTCAGACGGGGTCCTTATTCACCCCGGTACTGATGAGGCACGTGTATCCGAGTGTTTATGTGAGTGACCTGTGTTGTGTGTGCCGGAAGCAAAGAGCCACTGCAGCTCGCATCCTTTGGGACTGTGCCAAGTATCGGCACGAAGCTGCAACGATGAAGACGATCCCGCCGTGGCTCGAGGCCGCAACGAGGTGCTACCATCAAGAGGTCCAAGCCCATGCCGTCCAGAAGATTTCGGCGGCCCTCGAAAGACAACGACCGAGCGAAACCAGAGCGAGGCTGCCACTCCGAAAGAGGGGCAGGCGCGGCTGACCAAAGGGAGTAGTGCGGCCATGGCCGAAGTAAAGGCGCCACACGCCGGGAAGACGTCATGGCCACGTCACGATGACGCCTCCCTTACAGAGGAAGGTTAACGGTTGTGAAGGCATTCCTAATAAAGTTGCTTCGCTCGCTCGCTCTGAGTATACATGGCGCAAGTTCTTTCACTTCGAAGAACCGCACATATCCAGTGGCACATACCCTGTAACCAACGTTCGCGCCAAAAAGCCTCGTTGAAGGGCGACACATGACCAGTCACAGGTACACATTGACTGAAGTTGGTCCTGCGGATGGCTTTGGACCTTGTTCCCTCAGCACATCCGCCCGATGCTATACCCATTAGAACATCATGAACCCACACAGTGACTTATGTTGGCTTCAAATCGCTTCAATAAAGGGACAGATAGTTCCCGGAAAGTGCTTGATGTTTCCAAAGTATGATAATCGCATTAGCAATAACCATCATTTTAGGCCTTTGTTCCGCTGATTTAAGATTACGCCATTACATCAAAGGTAGGCATGTCAACTTCGAGAATTGCGCTATTGCCTTGCGGAAAATGAAGGCCTGCATGCGTAGACAAGTAGCACAACGCCGTGCTGCGCGCTATCTTGCATCCAGCAAACTTATCAAATAAGTAATTTGCCCTATAGAGTTTCTCAACTGCAAGCGAAGGCCTGTGCATCCCCAAGCTGCAGTCGGGAACTCCGCGACACCAATTTCCTGAGTCGGCCCCCCCTGCTGTCACCAAAACGGCGTCATCTTTGCTTCCTATCCTAAACTCGCCTCATTTCAAACAGTTCTACAGCAGCGCTTTCCGCTCTACTGTAATTTTTTTTCCTTGATCTCGATGCCCTCTCCATGGCTTAGAATCTGCCATCAGCACATCTCCGTTGGCCCGCCGGTGGTATGACTACTCCTCTGCTTTCCGTGTGCGCAAGCTTAAACATTCGAAACAGCCGTCACATGCACTTGGTGCTTCTCCTTTGCGGATGCCATCTTACCTATGCTCGACTTCTCGTACTGAAGCTCTATGCGTGCGCGCCCACAGCGCCGTACTATGGCGTCCTGCAGTATGCATGTGCTACGGTATACAACCTTCGGCTTGTGTATTGGAACACTCATCAGTATATAACCCCCCATCCCCTGCCTGCCGTCCGCCCCTTCGCGCATCTATCCTGCCAGTGAAGGAAAAGCTCGCCTTTCAACAACCTAGACACCTGAAGTCGCCTGCATACCACAGGAACTGTGAAAAATTAGCCGCTCTAGGAGCGATCGTAAGGCAATGTGCGCAGTAGAAAATGGCGACCCGGATCAAAGAGTGTCTCAGCATTCTAAGTTTAATGATTTTCCAAAAACAGCGTTAGGAGAATGTTGACTCCGTATATCGATAATTTAACGAATAGTCGACTGTGCCTATCGTACCAGTGACGTTGCTCATTCTCGGTACTCTAGGAAAATAAGGACGCTGAGAATGGCTCCGTATGAATCTAACACACCGGTGCATTTGCAATCAGTTATATCAATGCTTGCTTATTTCTCATTTTTTGAGACAGGAAAGGATATGTCCCCATTGCACGACGAGCTCATATTGGCGTAATGCCCATTTTCGCCCCACTTGCAGAACGAACACATACCAAGCTTTGTGCGCTCATACGAAGCAGTGCAGCTCAAGAAGAATGGTATCAGGGGCGCTATAACGTAAAACTATTCTAAACTTTTCTATTCCATTTCTGCTATCAGCCCTCCACGATTGGTCAAAAACTTCTTTCGACCACGCCCACTTCACGTGTCTGTTACGCGACGTCACGAAAACCGCGATACCTCTCCATCTGATATGACGTGTACTCACTGATTATGCATGATTTGACAGAAAAAAGAAAAACAGTTATTTCTGATTGGACCCCATTTCGCCATTAGCCCTCGGCTATTGGTAAAAAGTTTTCGGGCTGCACCCACTTCATATGTCTGTCTCGCGACGTCAAAAAACCGCACAATCTCACCGCGTCAAAGTGACGTGTACGCGATAAAGATGCATGAATATGCCGAACAAAACTGAATTTTCTTCGGAATAGCCGCAGGCTGCCCCGTTCTGAAAGGGATAAAAGATGGCTGCCGCCGATCGCTGAGACGCTGGCTACTCGCATCTGCCGGAGAGCATGGGTGCACTCACGTATAATAATACTTCTTGCGTAGCCGTGTAACGTTTTCGAGCCTTTTCGGCACGTTTACCACCTCATTTTGCCAACTCTTCTTCGCTGAGGGTCAGTTTCAGCGTCATTCTTAAGCTTCCGTTGCATGCCAGCGTGAATTTCGACCAGCCACCACAAGCTAAGTAAGGGAAAGCCGACCAATCGCAGACGCCGGCACCACCCTCTTCATCCGGTTATCGATTTTCAGTGCACTGGCTCGGCCTCAGTGAATCCCTCTCCACTTGAGCGTTCTCCTCGCTTCTTGTCAGCCAATTAGATAGGACAAGCTGCTCAGTGTAGGCAATGTTATTCGTTTTTCAAGCAAACAAAAGTGACCTCCTATGAAGGAGGAGAGCGTTTGCTTGGTCTGTTCAGACAAGGCTGCGGGTGACCGCCCGGTGCTTGCGTCGGTGGTTACGCAAATTTCACGTCAGGACATTGGAATAGAAACATATTGGAATAGTATTACGTTATAGGGCCCCAGGTTTTAACACTTTCGCTATTTCTACTCTACCGCCATCCTTGCGCTTTCATGAAGGAGTGAACAAAAGCAGTGATTTGCTTTACTGCGAGTACACGGAGGTATAAAAAGAACCACTGTCCGGCTGAGATGCAGATTCTATATCTGTAATGCTGGATTTGATATTTGTCAAGAGATCCTTTAAAGAACATCTGTTCTATAGCTAACGAGTGGCTGTTATCTCCACATTTGCTTTCGTTATAGCATATATAGTATCGTTATAGCATCGTTATAGCAAGAACCAAAGAATCAAATACCTATTCTCTTAATGACAGAAGTTTTATACTTTTGTGTGTGTCAGGTCACGCAATGTAATACCGCGAAAAATCAAGGTAACCTACCGTGTGTTATACAAAACTTACCTAAGCGTTAAATATACAGCGATGCATTCAGGGCAAATGATACGAATGTCAAAATTTTCCAGTCACGTTGATTTACTCAAGTTACCTTGTATTATATAATGAGCTGGCTGATTAGTTACGGTAACTTATGCTACATTTTTATGCTTGCTTTAGGCGTAACTAGTATTTCTGAAGTTTTAGTCTATGCTCATAATCACGAAGTTTTTTCCATGACTGACACTTACGTGGTTCTAAATTGTGAGCCCTGAAGAAAAGTTGTGGGATAGGTAAAAATGACGTCGCTGGACTCTTGTGCGTCGGAACTGCAACACTCTAAATCACGCTTTCTAGGAATGAAGGTTACGTGCCTGTCAAAAAACCATGAGCATGTTCCTATCAGCATTCGGCTCCGCCCTATATCTCTCATCATTTAGGCCACGTACCAGCCCTTGGCCTACGCAAAAAAGATGTTGACATGTATGCTGATTTCCATGGCCGATTGCTTATCTTCTTCGGTCATGGGTGTGCGGGCTTCCTTCTCTCAAAACATAATAAGAGCGCTGTAATTCAGACCCATAAGAGCACAGTGATGTCCTTGATTTTTCTAATTTTGCTGGATTTTTTGAAATCCAGGAAAAAAGAACAACATAATAGATAGCACGATGAAGACAAACTTTATTAGGTCGACCTGAACACGCTCTGAAGATTTACTTAGTAAATTCTGGGGTTTTGCTTGCCAAAACCACGATATGATTATGAGGCACGCCATAGTGGGGTTGTCCGGGTTAATCTGGACCACCTGGTGTTCTTTAACGGGCAGCCAATGCACGCTACATGGGTGTTTCTGCATTTCGCCCTCATTGAAAGGCGGTTGTCGCGATTGGGATTCGATACCGCAACCTTGAGCTTAGCACCGCAACACCAAAGCCACTGCCACAAAACGGCGGATCTACATCTCTGCAATTAGAATATATACACTAAAACAAGTATTACCAACTTTGCATAACATAACGTAACTAGTTAGCCAACACATAGCAGTGAAAACAGTTTCAGAAAACTCGAACACGACTACGAACAATATGTCGCTAGTTTCACTGATCTGAAATATACAACTAAGTATTTAAGGTTTTCTTCTACTTACACAAAACACCCGGTATTCTACTGCATTGTACGCTTGCCGCTGAATACAGCTAGCGATCTTCTTCTTGGAGGCGTACATCCTGAAGCTGACTTGAAAATCATCATAACTAAAGCAACCGCCATTGCATCTTTAGTAATGATAATATCGCACGGCAACGCGGGGAAATAAATAGGCTGTTTCACAACAGCGTTGGCCACCTCACGCACGTTAAACGAAAGCGTCTATCCGGGACGTTACGGTGCGCGCCCTTTCAAGACTTAGTTCACTGTACGAGAACGCTAAACACAAGGAAGACATTATAAAACAGGGCGCCGTCTGGGGCCTCGTGGCAAACGTATCCAAGGCAAGACAATCCATTAGAAACCACCCTGTTGTTGCTATGCGGACGCGCCTCGCTGGGCCTATTGGCGCCGGAATCGTCGAACGATCTCAGAAATTAAACGTGCTATGCGCTCCTAACTACATAACGTTTCAGAGAAATTTAGAGAAGGCGCAAGTTCATTTCAATAGGTATTGGCGATCAATACGAGTGAGAATGTAGCCATCATGAGCATTCACGCCGAAGTGGGAGCCGTGGGTGCCGCCATGTTTGAAAACGCTATTGCTTAGCGTCCGCAAAAATTACGAGCGGTAAACTCGCCAAATAACGTTCGTTATCCTAGCGCACGTAAACTACTGAGACCCAAAGCCATTCGCAGCATGCGCAGTGAGGACGACGCTGTTTCTTTACGTGTGTAATGCGTTTAGATTTGGTTGCGAACGCTATTCTAAAACAGTCTAACATCTAAGAAAAAATGTGCCCGTTAATGACATTTTCTTGGTTTGCGATATCCACGCGCACTACCGCTCAAATCAATTACAGCGTTATATCTTAGTCGATCGAGAAATACATTCAATCAACGTCTAGAGCGAGTAGCATAGCCGCTACCTCTGACTATCATGGGATCATTAATCTTCGTCAGAGACCTGGTGCCACGGTACGTTGGATGGCTCTATAGGCGATCGCACACAGAATAGCGTATATCGTGTAGAAGTTTTATCGCTGTACGGCAGTCCTTTGCAAGGGTTCTTCCACATGCGTGTTTTTATTTCTGTGTGACGAACAGGTGACTTCACTGTTACTAGCCGAAATTGACTGATCCATTAGGCGAGAGGAATGTGCCTAACAGGCGTTATTATAGAAGAACTGACTTTGGTAGCCGAGTACTATAAAGAACGAGTAGTTTTGATTCGTTTGCCGAATGGCCAGTACATGACGGGACGTCCTTCACTTCGGGCTTTAGTTACTCGCGCTATATATGTCCATGATCGAGGAGACATATCTGGCAACGTTAGCGCACAAACCATTAACCCACAATGAACTTAGCACCTGGCTATGTGCTGGTTCGGTTCCATAAGATGCTCATTCTCTCTTCTTGTAGGTAAGCATTTCATTTCATGAATATTAAGAGGCATAACCTTAAAAAAATTATTTAGGCTGTGTATAAAAAGTGTACAGACTTCTTGTAGACGACATTGCCTTTCTCTAGACTAGTTATTTTGTGGATACAAAATATACAGACTGTCTGTTGACAAAAGTTGATGAAGTTTCTGTTTCTTTTTGTCTACTCCCATCTGTAATCGGTGTATAGAAAAAAGTGATAAAATGTTTGTTTCTTTTTGTCTACTTCCGGTCTGTAGACTACTTATAGACAAAATTCGGTAGTGTCCCTATGTATTCGTGTTGATTATTTGCCTATAGACTTTCTATTGACGAGAGTCAATAAGACGTTGATTATTTTTGTCTACTCCCGATCTATAAGTTGTCTATAGAAAAAAAGTTGACAAGGCATTTGTTTGTCTAGTTTCGCTGTATAGACTACCTCTAGAGAAAAGTCGGTAAAGTCACTATTCTTGCTAATTATTCGTCTATAGACTGCCAATAGACGAGAGTAGTTTAGGTGCTGATTATTTTTGTGTACGCCCAGTTTATGGATTATATATACAAAATAGTTTATACGGTTTCTATTTCTTTTTGTCTACTCCCCACTCTATAGCCGGTCTATAAAAAAACTCGATATGATGGTTGTTTGTTTTTGTATATTCCATCCTATAGACTACCTATAGACAAAATTTGATACGCTCTCTATTTATCTTTGTTTATTCTTTGTCTATAGCCAAGATTCGGTGAGGTGTTGATTATTTTCGTCTACTCCCAGTTTACAAATTTTCGATAGAAAAAAGTTGATAAGGTGCACATTTTTTCGCGCATTCCAATCTTTTAAGTTCCGCATGCACATGCTGAAACACACACACACACACACACACCCATGTATATATATACTTTGACATAAGCTGACCCACCAGCCGAGGCGTCAGATATATGTCGTGCAAAAAACAACAAATTTTGTTCCATTTTCTGTGAAGTTGTATATCCAAAGCCAGCGTCGATCATTATGCATGGTGTACTAATTACATATCATGCACCAAAGATGTAGAAATATGCAAATACCACGTAGCTGGTCAGAACAAAGGTAATGTCAATTGTGTGCCGTCCATTGGGGATACAAAGATTATTTCTTGCGTTCGGGCTAATTGGATATTTAGTCTTACACACAAAATTGCCACGTGACTGAGCGCTATGCGTCTATTTGCGGGCGTCTTTCACGCTCCGAAAAACACTTTTATCTAGCACGTATTGAGCAACAGAAAGCTGTAGCGGGAGTTTTTCATGTTGCTCTACAATTTTCACGTTGAAACTTTTTCATATAATTATAGTAATTGGTCGAAAAATAATTAGGACTAATTATCTGATCAGGCAAATGCAAGAATAATCCGAGTATCTCCAAGCGACAGCAAACAATATTACCTTGGTTCTGCGAAGCTACGTAGCATTTGCATATTTTAAAGTTTGGTTCAAATTAGGTGAAATACCCTGTATACTTCTTTGCAATTCGAATTGTTCTCCACGGTGTCCTATATCACTGCCGATGGAAGTCATAGGGTGGGACGTCACCAACGGTCATGTAATTTGAGCGAAAAGCCTGGACACCTTCTGTGGTACGGCGTGAGATGAAGTAGAAAACAGCCAATACTGTAAAAGTCTGATTGCTTCAGGTTTACATACCGTCTATAGATTGAATATAGACAAAAGTCGCTAATCTCGGCCCAACCTGTGTGCGCTGTAACCAAGTGACAGTACCGGCGGATAATACAGAGCTACATTAAATATAAGCCAATTTATTTGTATACTGCTGAGATTGCTTTACAGCCTATTTATAGACTTTAATATACATCTAGTGTATACCTCCGCATTTGCTGACCACATGATATGAACTACGTAGCCAGTCTCAGCGAACCCAAGACAGTCTTCAAAGTTGTGATAGCATGACTTTTGCGGCAGTATAATAATGAAAACAAAACGCCGATCCAATCGATGTAACAGATGTTATGAATGCCACCGTTAGCTACAAGCGGATTACAAACACGCATGAAGCGAAAAGCAGACAGATTCGTAATGTTTGTAGCTGACAACGCAGACTTTGTCAGTGTGCGATGAACCGATGTCGGACATGTGATGTGAGCGTTGTGTGTCGTCCGATTCACAGATGCTTTTCACGTTGTCCTCATATCTCGGCTGCATCACTAACATCGGGTGGTTTTTCATTGACTATTATCCTGCACTATAAACTCATTAAAGTTTCCCATTCACCTAAAATATGCTCCAAATGCTCTGAGCCCACCAGTTCTTCGTAGGTGCTCGGCCTGTCCAGCCGAGCATATGCGTATGTCATTACTGTATCGGAACAGACAAATGTGCCCCAACATCTGTGAAGGTATCCCATTTGGCGGTACGCGGGCAATATATACTGGAAATGCACTGTATTACTGAGTGTTTTTCGCGATGATGCAAGCGCATGACGGGCCTTGTAGCGGCTTTTACAAAGAATGCGTTCATGTAAGTTTGCACTCTTCTTCCATACGATAGCCCACAGCGTTCCCAATACAGCACGCCAACGCATTTCCTTTGTCGGGGGAAGAAAATTAATAAAAAAATGGAAAGGAAAAGCAAGCCGTTTCGAGTGCATGGCACGCAGAGAGAGACAGAGAGAGAAACAAAAAAAGAAGGGAAAAGGAAAAGGCGCTCAGACTTCTTAGAGCATGCACACCCTCGTCGCCCTGAGCTCCTGCGCATGCGCAATGACAGCAATCTGATGACCATCTGTCCGCGTCAAATAGAATGCTCAACGACTGTACCGTGGTGTATCAACGCTTGACGCAGTGGGGGGGGGGGGGGGTGCCCGCACCTTGGTGTCGGTGGATTCGTGTCGTAGTTGCATCACACGTCAACTGTACTGTACGGTAAGTTTTAGCAAAGATGCTTTCCGTCAATAGCTCAGGATTAGGTGAGCGCATTTCGTAACGCGAACCGGCTGCACGTAGCGCAGGCGACTCGGGCATCGTGTCGATTTGTCGTCTACATGAATTGAAAACGCCCTCTTGTTCTCGCTTTACTATATGGAATGTTTTGTGGCAGGCGGTCGCTCACGCTTATTTTAGCGCCATAGTTGATGTGCGTAACAAAGGAAGCACACCATGTTTTAACTTGACACTGAGCTGCCACTGAGCGGATTGTGTGTGTTGAGCAGTCAGTGTCGGTAGATCTTATTTCGCGGCTCTCGGTCAGGCCGTCATGAACGCTGCACCCCAAGTGCAGTGAAATTCTCGTGAAACGCTTTACTCATATATCTCGAGGTTGCGTTAACCTGAGGAATGTTGCAACAGATTTGAATAAATGCAGGTCTACGCGGAAAAAAGGCCATAAAAAAATAAGCGATAATTGAAATTTTAACGTACGAAAACTGAGTAAGCAGTAAAAAATAGAGGCAGCATGAAATCGTTGAGAACAAAAATTTTAATATGACAAGCCAAGATGTATGGACTGAAAGATATGCTGGGTAATATTATCAGCAATTTTGAAGATATAGTAAAAGCAGCGGAAGAATTCTATAGTGACCTGTAAAGTACCCAGAGCAGCCACGATACGTCCATTCGAAGTAGTAATGAGCAGCTTACAGAGGCTCATTCTATAATTAGCGATGAAGTTATAACGGCTTTGCGAGACATTAAATGGGTTAAAGCGGCAAGAGAAGATGGAATAACAGACGAATTAATTAAAGATGGCAGAGATGCATCATGCTTACGAAGCTGGTGGCCCTTTATACGATATGTCTCGCGACATAAAAGGTTCCAGAGAACTGGAAGAATGCCAACATTATACTAATTCACAAAAAGGGAGACGTCAAAAAATTGAACAATTATAGTACCATTAGCTTATTTCCAGTACTGTATAAAATATTAACCAAGATAATATCCAATAGAATAAGGGCAACATTCGAATTCAGTCGACCAAGAGAACAGGCTGGCTTTAGGAAGCGATACTTCCTTGCACAAAAAAAAAACCAGAAAGATACCTTTAAAGGAAGGGGTCAGACAAGGAGAGACAATCTCTCCTATGCTATTCACTGCATGCTTGGAAGACGTATTGAAGCTATTAAACTGGGAAGGCTTATATAAGCATCAACGGTGAATATCACAGCCACCTTCGGTTTGCAGGTGACATTGTCCTATTCACCAACACTAGGGACGATTTACAACAAATTATTGATGACCTTAACAGAAAGAAAGTAAGAGTGGCGTTGAAGATTGATATGCAGAAGACAAATAACATGGTCAACAGCCTGGCAAGGGAACAAGCGTTCAGGATCGCCAGTCAGCCTTTAGAGTGTGTGAGGGAGTACGTTTAGATACTTTAATACTCAAAGCGGACCCTGATCATGAGAAGGAAATTTACAGAAGCATGAAAATTGGTTGGAGCGCATACGGCAGACATTGTAGAATACTGAGTGTTAGCTTACCATTATCTCTGAAAAGAAATGTGTACAAATAACGCGTTTTACCGGTGCTAACATGCGGGGCAGAAACTTGGAGACTGACAAAGAAACTCCAGTACAAGTAAAGGTCTGCATAAAGAGCAATGGAACGAACAATGTTAGGCGTAACTTTAGGAGACAGGAAGGGCGAGGTGTGGATTAGAGAGCAAACAGAGATAGCCGATATTCTGGTTGACATTGAGAGAACAAAATTCTGCAGATCCCGCGCACTGTGTGTATCAATGTAAGCGAAGCTTTCCACGCTCTTAGCTTTGATTGACGATAATTACCAGTGATGTTGGTGGTGAATGCTCAATTTCTTCAACGTTTTGTCAAACACAAGAATGGTGAGTTACGTTCAACGTTACCTTGCGTGAACCACTGCTGTATTTCTGCATAGTGCGCAAAACACAAAGGGAGAAGTGTTTGCTTGAGGCGTTGTTGTGCGCCATATTTCCTAACCTCTGAGAGGGTTGATCATTCTCGTTAACTTACATGGCACATCGCATCGTGGCAGAAGCATTAATGTTGAATTGGATTATGGGGCTGTACGTGCCAAAACCACAATTGGATTAAGAGGCACGCCGTAGTGGCGCACTTTGAATTGATTTTGCCACCGTAGTGTTCTTTAACGTGTCCTTAATAAAAGCTCATGAGCGTTTTTTGTTTCGCCCCCGTCGAAATGCGGCTGCCTTGGTCAAATCCGCGACCTCGAGAAATGCCATAGCCGCAAAGGTTTCGTGGTGGGCTCAGCAGTGTTGAGTTGACGTGCAATCGCTTCCATTGCGTCGCCTAAACCCTTTGGGGTGCTTTAATGAATGCGGCTCTGCTTCTGCACGCCCTGCGTAAATTTTCCGCTAGACATATTTGCATTGCTTTATTTTTCAGTAATAGCAGGAACGCACCGTACCGTACCTTGAACTTCAGTTTATCCAGTGTTTCCTTGCCTTTTCACATCACCTTTTCCCTAAACACCCCTCCCCTTTGTATTTGTATGCGAACTGCGAACGAAGTGTGACAAGGCTGCGAGGCACTGGTCGGTTCTAATTATTCCCTGCCCCCTCTCCCCCCTCATCCTTTCCATTCTATGTAGCTTCCCTCTGGATTTGCACGTTGGTAGAAACATAAGCACTTGCGGGGGGTCACGGATAATTTTAGCCGTCCAGAGGCTCATTAGCGACGACCCGGGAGCTCCAGAGGTTCAAAAGCGTAGCAGTTTGGTTGAGTTGGTATGTCATGACTTTTCTGGGATTGTGGCGCAGCTCAGAAAGAGCATAAAGGAAGGTGGAAGGGGTAATGAAAAGGAACGAAGAACAGGGTGAGCGCTAACTTCCAACTGGTGTTTTATTTCGTGACTCAGAATGCTGCTTATACGCACAGCCAACTATGTGACATGGAAAGATAACAACACAAAAGCAAGCAACAAATCCAATAGTAACCGTGTGAAAAAAAACATGTTCAGACAGTGTGTGGCGGCAGTCCGAGATACGCCAATTCATTGCTTGATAACGATAATGAAGGAGAGCTTACACATGCATGGTGAAGACCAGCTTACAAGAAAAATCATTGAAGCAAAAACTATGATGGGTCTCGGCCATGCATGTGTAAGCTCACCTTCGTTATCATTATCAAGCAATGAATAGGCGTATCTCGGACTGCCGCTACAGGCTGTCTTAATATATTTTTTTTTCACATGGTTACTTTTGGTTTTGTTGCTTGGTTTTGTGTTGTCTTTTCATGTCACAAGGTTGGCTGAGTGATAAGTAGCCTTCCGAGTCAGGAAATAAACCATCACTTGGAAGTTAGCGTTCACCCTGTTCTCCATCCTCCTGATTACCTCTTCCACCTTCCTTTTTGCTCGTTCTGAGCTGCGCCACAAGCATAGAGAAGGCTCCAGAGGGCATTAAGGACTTCCGACGCGGTGCGGTCCAAACGAGATCCTCGCGTCTTTTGATTCTCTGCCTCGCTTCTTCCATGTATATACACCCTCTCAACCTCCCCCCCCCCCCCCCCCCTCTATGTGGTGTGCCGGGCAGCAGCAGCCACAGCAGCAGCACCAGTGGGAAAGTCGAAGGAAAAGACAAAGAAAGCTTCATGAAGCTGGGCAGTTCATGTAATGCGTCGCTCAGATAACCTCTGCACGATTAGAGTTACAGAATGTGTGCCAAGAGAAGGGAAGCACAGTCAAACACGGCAGCAGAATAGGTGCGGTAATGAAGTTAAGAAGTTTGCAGACGCTTGTTGGTATCGGTTCGCGCAAGACAGGGTTAATTGTAGATCGCAGGGAGAGGCGTTCGTCCTGCAGTGTACATAAAGTAGGCTGATGATGATGATTATGACGAACTCGACTTGGCTCGACTCGTAGAGAGTTCATAGCTTTCGTAACGCGGCACGCATTAAATGCTCAATACTTTATATGTAAAAAGCACCGTGAACATTTTTCTCCTTTCAATTTATTTGATGTACGTAAACGGCGCTACACCATTTTCGGGAAGTCGATGTGGACGGCAGATTTCAAGCGTCAGGAGCACGCCAAAATAGACAGGATGTGCTTACGTTGTCCGAAGAATTCCTCCGGGCAAACCGTTGCAGCTCTCTGTGGCCTACCATTCTGTGCATAACGCTGGTTTCCCCGGTGCGCTGAGTTCTGGCATCGCAGTTCCATCTACATAATGGGGAAACGGTTTAAAAGTTCTGCGCCGCCTTTGCCCTCAGGGTCATTAGGGCAACTAGGATCGCTGCACGCCGAAAGCTCCAGCCTCCAAATGAGATGCGTGCAACGCGTGGTATCCTTCAACCACAGGATTAGTGCCACTCCTATTTGCTGCACCTACAGAGACGAGCCTATACTGAGTGCAACGAGGTTGCTGCATCTGGAAACGTTCAACGGGCAGAAGTCGAGAGTAAACACAGCAATTAAGAAGAGCCGCCTTTCTGTTAGTCATTTCTCTAGTATGCGAGAAAGCGTAAAACCTTTCTGCTGTCTTACGCAAACGTGAAGCTTCTTGCAATTTACGCAACTTCAAAAGAATGAGAAGCTGCGCAAAATTTTGATTCACTTGAACTGAAAGAGAAAGTTCGTCTTCTGCTTCTAAAAAGCAATTGCTTGCCGAAATAACCGAAGGAAACATGCGTCATCAGACACTACTGTTCATACGGTTACTATACGTATTTATTCAAAATGAAAGCAATTTAGTCTGCATGTACCTCCTACAGTTGTGATAACACCATCATAGTACCTACAATGAGTAACAAATTTTCTATTTCACTAAGAATTGATAGCGCAACGCACACGTATACTGTAGAGGTTGTTGGTTCGCCTCCCACCGGTGACATGTGATCGTTTCTATTGAAAAAACTGAGCTCCTCTGTTCCCTTCCTGACCTTTATATGTCATATAGACTGCGTGGAAGTTATCTGCGCAGACAAAACGGTTACCGTTCATGTTTATTAGAGATAAGCCGTCTTACATCATGGCAAAATGTTGAAAGAACCCTCTGACGCAGTCAGCAAAAATAAAAAAAATTTCTATTTATTTCTATTTTATTAAATTTATATTTAATTATATAACAAGTTTTGATGCCTATTGGGCTCACTCATGTGTTGTGCTCTTTAAATAAAGTAAATAAATTCCTAAAATTTCACGTGCCAGCCGCACGATGTGTTTGTGTGGCACGTCCGAGTTGGGTACTCAGGATAAATTGACTCCCTGGGGCTCCAAACTTGCACCTACATGTAATCAAACGATAGATTTTGCGTTTTGGTCACGCCGCAATGTTGCCACGGTGGCCAGGATTGAACTCATGACTTCGAACACTATATAAACCTTGACCAGGGATTTTTTCAGCATAGCTGATGTTCGGCGTCCGTTTCTCACTTCCAACACTAATCAGAGTTAAGCTGTCAACCAATGTACTGACTTTTTTATTTCGTTACATGCGGAATGTAGACTACGTTGGTGTTGTGGTCTCGACAGTTGCTTGGAACGCACTCCTAAAGACCGAAGCAGTTGCCAGACATCAGGCCAGTGGGAAGGGGAACGATGTCATTTGAGTGCACCCTTGCTTGCTCAATTACTTGCTCTTGCATCACGCGTTTTCCCTAATGCCTCCAGCGCAGTCCGCAGAACGAAGCTGCCGCGTTCTAGACAAGTATCTGGACCTGCATACGCTATACAAAGAAAAAAATGTTGCTGATATGACAAGGGGTAGTCAAAGGCTATAATTTTTCTTTCTGTTGTATGTCTGGATTATGATCTCTGCATTAGGTTGATTCAGGTCGAGTTGTATACGTTCAAGCGTATAAAATAGGTATCTAATGTTGCTACTCTGCCGATACTGCTGGAATTACCATAAAAACCCATAAACTCTCAATGACGATCGCGCAGGTGCTTCACATTCTGTCACAGACACGTATGTTACTCAAAGCAGAAGACTACACATTATGCCCTTATTTGTATTATTAGCCAGCGTCGCAAAAGGTATCAGCGAAGCCTACAATAACGCAGAATAAGCAATGCCTCCAGTCTTCAAAAGAAGAAAAAGAGATCAGAGTGGCAGCGTGACCATTAGGATGTGGCACAATGCCTCTGCATAAAGTCCAAAGAATACATTGTTCATTCAAATGTCTGACATTCTTTGGCCATATTTGCTTGCGCTGAAGCTACTTTAGTGACTAGAAATTGTTTAAAAAACGTGGCTGCGTTTCGTCGGTATATATACCTGCTTGTTGTCATTTATCAGAGATGTCTTCTATCTTTCCAAGCGCTTCGCCAACCAACTCTTCCTAAAGACCATGCTATTTAGCATGCTGAAAGCAACATGCATCGAGAAGCATTAAAGTAACTGCGACGATGCATCTTCTTGATTCGCCTCAGTAAAAGGCTCGGTAAAATTTGTGTATCCGCGCTTGTGTGTGTGCGTGCGTGTTTATTTGCGCGCGTGTGTACGTGCGTGCATATTTGTATTCGTTTCGACACTTCATGCACTAATAGAGAACTTCGTTGTATATATAGTGCGACTAGTTGGATCTACTGCATTTTTTTCATTTCCCCCTGAAAGAATTTCTAAAAAAATGGCATCGCACAACATTAACGTATTTACACGCGCTACTAAATTTTTGAAATATAATTTATAGTTTTCTACGACTGCGTGCAGCATTTGTTAAATTGCTTTTGGGCCAAATTCCAAAACTTTCCTTTCCTTGGGTCACTTTCTAATCTTACATGAGGAGCACTTCATGCTTCCATAACGCCAAGAACTGATGATAGAGGCAAATGTGTTCCGAAAGCTCTCTTTACCATTCCTCTCGAAGGGAACTCTTCCGTTAGGTAAGAAATGAAAACCACGCGTCTGAGTTTCAGGGCATGCGCCTTAGCCTGTCGCGCCAGTCCCGTATTCAGATAAATAAAAATTGTTCTTCAAACAACTTTTTCATTGAATTGCTAATGTACAGACATGTACCCTTTTTCTGAATTTAGTGTTCAACGCTACGGCATGTATGGACACTTGGCGGAGGGCAACATGACAGCAGCCGTTAAAAGGGGAGAGAGGTTCTTTGCAGGACGTTCTAGCCGACGGCGGCAGCAGCCCGCATTCGGAAGAGCGCGGTTTTTCTTGTCTTGACTCCTGGTTTTACGGGAAGAAGTTTACATTTACTGCGGCATTTGGTTTTACGAGATAACTTAACACCAGAAAGGGAAAATAGTACAAGTGAACGGAAACCTCAGCAGTGCCCCGAAGATTATAATAAAATATGTGGCGCTGAATCTTCAGGGCGCCGAAAGGCTGCTGGATCATCGAAGCTGGGACTACACCAGGTTCGAACTTTGGTGTTTCCTTTGCACCTTTGGTGTCTTTCCTAAATATAGGTAAATCATAACACTGCGAATACTTTCTTTAGCGCAAAACGACAGACACAAGAAAGACGACCAGGACAAGGCGCTACTCTCAACTGGCATCATTTTAATTGCGTCACTCCTTTATAGTCCGCTAAAACCAGAGGAACATGCGCAGTAAGCACCATGCGGTCGAGCCACCAACACAGATTCCAAGAGCGCACTGATGCGACAGAATCCAAAAAACTAAATTCAGCGCTGTACAAGGTTAAGGAAGGCACACTAATTCACTGTGACCCCAATGACTGAATGAAAAATGCTTCCGATAACTCTCGGGCGGTGGTGTCACGGCTCTTTTTCAAAATCGTGGTATCACGAAACATGGGTTTGCACTTGCATGTTTTACAAGGCTGAGCCAAATGGGAACCTGTGCCTCTTGGTAGGGATCGCTCATGTTCTCCAAGGCGCTCGTTAACACAGCGGCCTGACTGCCCTACATGCACTTTGCCACATGATAAGGGAATCTTATAAACCACACCGACGCTGCAATCTACAAACTTCACGTGGTTCTTTTGACAATCAGGTTTTTTACTTGTTTTAGAAATGCGGCTGCACAACATTGACAGTTTCTGAGGAGCGGAAAACACTACCGGAATTTCGTATCTAGTGGCGACATTCTTTAGATTGTGAGCCACTCTGTGGCAATACGGCACAACTTCAGGCGTCTTCTTTTGTGTGATGCAGTTACTTTTGTGCCGCTTCCCTTTCAGTTTCTGAAGCAATACCTCCGAGACGGACGTCACCACCACACTTGGGTAACCAGCAGCCTGCAGCCTATTTAAGTGTGCAATGAAACTCATGTTCGCACAGTGATGACAAGATTTCATTAAGGAAGATTCTAAACACATCAGAGCAATGGCGCGTTTCACAGTCTTTGAGTGCGCAGACGCGTAAGGTAAAAGTTCCTTACGTGCACGTGGCGAGTACATCCAACAGGCGTGGCCTGTTTGTAAGGATAGCTGCAAATCTAAAAACTGGAGTTCACCGTCCCTAGATAGCTCATGTGTAAAAGTTTTACCTTTGCCATTGTCATTGAATAGATGTAAAATATCAGCTACCGTCACAGAGCATTCGTTGTTAGTCTGTTTTATCACAACAAGAAAATCGTCAACATATCTAAAAATTTGAACCAAGTCATTGTTTAAGGCACTCTTAAGAGCGCGGTCCACAAACGATAAAAAAAATGTTACAAGGAGCAGGCGCCACACATGAACCAATACACTCACCCTTTTTCTGGATGAAAATGTTATTTTCGAACCGGATAAAAGTTGCACTTAAATAAAATTCAAGAAGGAACATGAAACTTTCCGAAGACAACCCGGTCGCATTGCGAAAATCTACCTCACCACTTTCTTCGATGCATGTCATCACACTGCTAAATAGCTCATCATGCGGTATTGAATAGCAAAGATCTTCGACGTCAACAGAAAAAATGTCGGCTACTGAATAGTTGTCTTCCTGAAAGGAAACAACATCGAAAGAATCCTTTATGCCATAAGGATCGTCAATAGTTAAATGCTTCAACTGTTTTTGCAAAAAGCGGCTAACCAAAGCCTGTCAACAGTTGTTTTCACTGACTATTGTACGGAAAGGCACATCCGGTTTGTGCGTTTTTGCAGTGAAAAAAACCTCTAGAGCAAGTACCTTACATTGTTTTAGATCTTTCACAATCTTGATGAGGCCTATACTTTCCAACAAAGAAAAGGCTTTGCGTTTTACCTTCTGAGCTTTCTCATTTGCCAGAATGAAGTTCTTGTTGACAGCCTCAATTGCTTTTTTTGTTGAAAACAGCAGACGGAGCTATCACAAAACCGCCCTCTTTGTCACTCAGTAACAGCCGAAGTTCATAGTCTCTACAGAAAGATACTGTCCTTTTGATCACAGCTGTCGAAGGTGGCGCGCTCCCGATCACGGTCCTACTAAGGCAGTCCACCCCATCGAGGAGGCACCGCTCCTGGTCCTCTAGTTCTGCTTTCCTTGCGATGCGCCTATTCAAAGCCAGTAGCTCATGTGCAGGAATTCTTGGTTCCGTGCTATATTTCGGCCCATTCTTTAACAATGCAGCAACTTCGTCAGGAAGCCTGACGTCACCGAGTACCTGGAAACCAGCGGTGACAGTTTGCGTTTTTTTCCTTTCTGCGCGGGAGTCTGGACCGGAGGAGTAGAAGCAGCTGTGTCCACCAGAATTCTGTAGTCTGAGTTGATAGACGTCTGTAGAAACGAAACTTCTCTGCCACAATATACGCATCGCGCGAGTAGCACACAGCTCTCAACAAGTCGTACAGAAGGCGTACCTGCCGCCAAATTTCAGAACGAAGAATCCGACACATTCGCTGCACGTGACCGACGGAAGGCCTGACGTTCCCGAAGAGACTCGCCACATCTTGAGGAACATGTCCATTCTTCATGCAGAACGTAAGCATCCTTGCACGGCATACAGCAAAAGCTATGTGACTGACCAGAACAGCAGGATCAGGAGATGACACAGACACACAAATATCAGGGCCCACAGTAGAAGAAAGATAGTTCAGCACAGTGCGTTGGCGGGCTAGTTGGTGCGAATCCATGAATACATTGTTTAGCCGAGAAGAAGTTTCGTTTCTACAGATGTCTATCAACTCAGACTACAGAATTCTGGTGGACACAGGTGCTTCTACTCCTCCGGTCCAGACTCACGCGCAGAAAGGAAAAAAGAACGCAATCTGTCACCGCTGGTTTCCAGGTACTCGGTGACGTCGGGCTTCCTGACGAAGTTGCTGCATTTTTAAAGAATGGGCCGAAGTATAGCACGGAACCAAGAATTCATGCACATGAGCTACTGGCTTTGAACAGGCGCATCGCAAGGAAAGCAGAAATAGAGGACCAGGAGCGGTGCCTCCTCGATGGGGTGGACTGCCTTCGTAGGACCGTGACCGGGAGCGCGCCACCTTCGACAGCTGTGATCAAAAGGACAGTATCTTTCTGTAGAGACTATGAACTTCGGCTGTTACTGAGTGACAAAGAGGGCGGTTTTGTGATAGCTCCGTCTGCTGTTTTCAACAAAAAAAGCCATTGAGGCTGTCAACAAGAACTTAATTCTGGCAAATGAGAAAGCTCAGAAGGTAAAACGCAAAGCCATTTCTTTGTTGGAAAGTATAGGCCTCATCAAGATTGTGAAAGATCTAAAACAATGTAAGGTACTTGCTCTAGAGGTTTTTTTCACTGCAAAAACGCACAAACCGGATGTGCCTTTCCGTACAATGGTCAGTGAAAACAACTGTTCGCAGGTTTTCGTTAGCCGCTTTTTGCAAAAACAGTTGAAGCATTTAACTATTGACGATCCTTATGGCATAAATGATTCTTTCGATGCTGTTTCCTTTCTGGAAGACAACCATTCAGTAGCCGACATTTTTTCTGTTGACGTCGAAGATCTTTACTATTCAATACCGCATGATGAGCTATTTCGCAGTGTGATGACATGCATCGAAGAAAGTGGCGAGGTAGATTTTCGCAACGCGACCGGGTTGTCTTCGGAAAGTTTCATGTCCGTTCTTGAATTTTATTTAAGTGCAACTTTTATCCGGTTCGAAAATAACGTTTTTATCCAGAAAAAGGGTGTGTGTATTGGTTCATGTGTGGCGCCTGCTCTTTGTAATATTTTTTATCGTTTGTGGACCGCGCTCTTAAGAGTGCCTTAAACAATGACTTGGTTCAAATTTTTAGATATGTTGACGATTTTCTTGTTGTGATAAAACAGACTAAGATCGAATGCTCCAAGACGGTAGCTGATATTTTAACTGTATTCAATGACAATGGCAGAGGTATAACTTTCACACATGAGCTCTCTAGGGACGGTAAACTCCAGGTTTTAGATTTGCAGCTATCGTTACAAACAGGCCACGCCTGTTGGATGTACTCTCAACGTGCACGTAAGGAACTTTATACCTTACGCGTCTGCGCACTCAAGGACTGTGAAACGCGCCATTGCTCTGATGTGTTTAGAATCTTCCTTAATGAAATCTTGTCATCACTGTGCGAACATGACTTTCATTGCACACTTAAATAGGCTACAGGCTGCTGGTTACCCAAGTGTGGTGGTGACGTCCGTCTCGGAGGTATTGCTTCAGAAACTGAAAGGGAAGCGGCACAAAAGTAACTGCATCACACAGAAGAAGACGCCTGAAGTTGTGCCGTATTGCCACAGAGTGGCTCACAATCTAAAAGATGTCGCCACTAGATACGAAATTCCGGTAGTGTTTTCCGCTCCTCAGAAACTGTCAATGTTGTGCAGCCGCATTTCTAAAACAAGTAAAAAGCCTGATTGTGAAAAGAACGACGTGAAGTTTGTAGCCTGCAGCGTCGGTGTGGTTTATAAGATTCCCTTATCATGTGGCAAAATGTATGTAGGGCAGTCAGGCCTCTGTGTTAACGAGCGGCGTAGAGGACATGAGCGATCCATGCTAACAGGCACAGGTTCCCATTTGGCTCAGCATTGTAAAACATGCAAGTGCAAACCCATGTTTCGTGATACCACGATTTTGAAAAAGAGCCGTGACACCACCCCCCGAGAGTTATCGGAAGCATTTTTCATTCAGTCATTGGGGTCACAGTGCATTAGTGTGCCTTCCTTAACCTTTTACAGCGCTGAATTTGTTTGTTTTTTTTTGGATTCTGTCGCATGAGTGCGTTCTGGGGTCGGATGTTGTTGGCTCCGCCGCATGGTGCTCACTGCGCATGTTCCTCTGGTTTTAGCGGTCTATAAAGGAGTGACGCAATTAAAATGATGTCAGTTGAGAGTAGCACGCTGTCCTGGTCGTCTTTCTTGTGCCTGTCGTTTTGCGCTAAACAAAGTATTCATGGATTCGCACCAACTAGACCGCCAACACACAGTGTCATAACACTGTATTTACCTGCTCTTGCAGCTCGATTTGCGAGCGACACGTAATTAGGAAAGCGCTTGCTGGCTGCAATGCCCTGCAAGGAACCACAATGTGGGGCCCGCCTCTGAATTCGTACCTACCAGTTTTTTTCATAAACTTCTTGGAATCTACCAGCTTGTCGTCCTTCACTATTTACCCTTTTCGTTCTCAACTGATAGTTGCTTGATAGTTGCTTGCTTAATACTTTAGTCATGATGATTTCTGTCATGATGTGCTGGCGACCGTTTAGCGCTGTTCCGCAAATCGGCATTGAATTCATCGCTGCTGTAGGTTTAACAAGAGAGGCCTCCGAAATTTATTGGCGCGTGCGTCAAGCCTGACCCATTCTAGAGGCCGTATATTGCAAATGCAGTCAGTACTTTGTATTTGTATGTTCACAAAATATCTAATTGTATGTGAACTGTACCTTCTTCGTCGCATGCTTAATTTTTGTAGACGTTATGAGACGCTCAGTGTGGTTCTGCCTGTAGTGCGCGACATTGAATCGACACGAACTCATTACGCCGTTAACGTCATTGCATATGCGAAGGCATGCGCAGCGAACCGAGAAGTTGCGTCGTCGTGGTCACCTTTAGCGCTGCTCGATGCATGTTGCTTTTAACATGCTGTGCAGCGAGGCCTCCCGGGAAACTCGGTTAGCTAAGCGCCTACAAACCTGTAGGATAGTGATGAATGACAACATGCAGTCAAATTTACTGACGAAACACAGCCACGGCTTTCAGACATTTTCTACTCATGAATGAGGCATTAGCTTCAGCAAAGAAGACCAATGAACACGGATGTTTTAATCAAGGATGTACTCTTTCTACTTTATGCGGATACACCGGAGAAAGAGCCATATCCTAATGTTCATGTTGCCGCTCTGACGTTACCCTTTTTTTTTATGCCGAGAATTCGAGGCATGGTTTATTCTTCTTTATCGTAAGCTTCGCTGATACCTTTTGCGATGCTGGCAATTACTAAAGGCATATTGGGTCGTGTTTTGCTTCGAGCAGCATACATGTCTGGCACAGAATATGGAGCACCTGCCTGCTAATGGTGGATAGTTTGTGGGTTCTTATGGTAATGCCAGCAATATCGGCAGTGGCAACATTGCATGCCCATAACTATAGGTAATTAATTGCAACCTAAATGAATTGTATTATAAAACGCCAGTGTTTATGGTGTTAGCATTCATTTTTTCTTCGAGGACCTAAAAGCTAGATGCACGAGAAAATTATCGCTTATTTATACAATAGAGAAGGGAAAAGAAAAGCGAGAAAGAAATTTGTTCCGGCGACAAAATAGGTGAAATATTACCATGTGCAATTTGTACTTCTCTTGTAAATTTTATTAGTGAGCACTGGTAATACCATGCATTCCTTCCGTCTGTCCGCTTATGACTGCGGGAAATTTCGATTCTTCTGACGAGGGTATGATGCCTCGTGACATACAGAACAGCTTTCCTTAAATGTGACCTAAACCCACTGTAATAAAGTGCTTTCATGTGGATGTTCGTTCGATAAGTAACAAAAGAAACGATTTTTGGATACTGCTTGATAGTTTCGGATTTACATTTGATTCTGTACTGATATCGGAAACATGGCTCGATGGTAACGACAGTCCTTAGGTACATCATTACAAAACATCTACTGTCAGCCGGGATGGCCGTCGAGGTGGGGTCGTGTGTATTCTGATCAACGAAAGAATTCACTCTGAAGCTACACAAGAATTGCGCCTCTGCTCTATAGATGTGGAAGTTGTGTTCATAATAGTTGGTAATAATACAATACTGTCAGCGTTTCGTACACAGCCGAGCGGTGGCATATGTGCGTTCCTTGAATTTTTCGAATCGTAGCTCACATTTCCTGTTATGGATAAGTATGTTGCTATGATCAGTGGAGACTTCAATATTGATAGACTCACCTTGTCCTCCAGCATTGTTAGGTTCGATGTCCGTGCTCTTACGCTGCTACGGATTCACTATTTCACACACCGACTTCTGAAACACTCTTGCAACTGTCTATCGCTAGCATTGATATGTCCAACGTATGTTCAGGAGTTACGAGCTGTGATTGCAGTGATCACTTGAGCACATACACCTTCTGCCAGAAAGCAGTTCTGAAGCAAATATCTCGGACTGAATAACTTTATCAGTCCGTAACTGCGGGCGCACTGGACAGATTCTGCGTTGACGTATCTAATAAGGATTAGAGTCGTATAAAGAGAGAAAGTGGTGCGATCACCGTGCGTGAACTTGTTTTAAAGAATGGTGTACGATACGCGAAAAACGTTTTCCTTTAAAAAAACAATCGGTAAATAATCCGAAAGCTCTTGATAACCCGTGAAATACATGGTCTCGTTAGAAAAGAAACGTGTAAATTGGTTATCGCTAGTAAACGCATAACCGTGCTAAATGACTACAGAAGTACCGAAATATCTTAAATAATGACACTTCGAATGCAAGATGAAGTTATTACGAAAAAATGCTTTGAATTTACAGTAAACTATTCGAATAGCCTTTGCAAAAAAAACTTAGGTCACTATATCCTTTAAAAGCGGCCGCAGGTCAGTCGGAAGGGTTGCTCAGAATGGCTTCCAATAAGTGGGCAGATTTCTCGCTGATGCATTCAATAGGTACCTCACTCAGCAGTGCAAGAGTTAAGTACATATGTCTGTACTAGCTAATAAGAAGCATTCACCTGCCGTCTTTTTAGAATCGATCGATAGAAACGAAATATTAGGCATATTTTCTGAAATGAACAGCAGTGCATCTTTTGATGTTATTGACGTTCAAATACGTCCTGTGTAATACTAATCAATCTTATACCAGATCAAGCAGCATTTTTATATAATCCATGTTTACTGTCTGCGCAATTTGCTTCAGGCGTGCGAATGGCCAGGGTAACCGGGCTGCACAAGAAAGGAGATATAAATGACTTGTCAAATTATCGGTCAGTTAGTATTCCCGTTTTTTTAAGGGTAACGAAAAATAAATTTTCAACATGTAGGGAAACTTTGTCAAGCCCACGATATAAGCGCTGACTCCCAATATCGTTTGAGAAAAAAATCACTCGACTGAACCTATCCTTCTTCATCAAAAAGAATATATATTAGTTTTTAACAGCGAAATTTTTCTTCGGAATCTCTGTGCGTTACACAAAATCGTTTGATCGAATAAATAGTGAGATCCCTTTTCAAAAGTTAGAGCTGTAGGGAATAAGAGGTCATGCCTTGCTCCTCATTAAGTGTTACTTATCCTTATGGACGGACAACGGTTAAATTAATTAGTTTAGGTGGCCTTAACGCCGTGTTGTCTGCTGTGTGCCTCAACGCGGTATCCTCGGGCCGCAATGTTTTAATATCTGCGTTAATGACATCGTAACCATTTCTACAGTCGCCCGATTTACATTATAGGCAAACGACGCTATTATATTTATTTCCAGTGAAAACTATAATACCGTATTAAGTCGAAAGAATAACTCACTGCGATCACTAGAAAAATGGTGTGACGCCAACGCACTTTCTGTCAATGTGTCGAAGTCAGAAGCCATCATTTTTCATTCTAAACCTAAACCCATTATTGTCTTTGCAAATCTTTTATATCAGTCACGTGTTATTGCAATACTGCCATCTTCTTAAATCACTTGAGGTACACTTTTGAGAAAACATGCAATACGATGAGCACATCAGCCTTATCATCTTAAAACCATCCCGTGTAGTCGGCCTTCTGCTGCGCCACGAAAGCATTTTGCACCGTAAAGTAAAATTAATCTTGTATAACTTTTTTGTTCCTCTTTAAACTGTTTGCTACTTGCGTGAACCACGATCACAAACTCAAACCTACAGAAAATATCAATCATACAGCAAAACAGTTACTCACGATAATCTATGCATGGACTACTTTATTGAAACACAACAAGGAAGCAGTTCGTTCAATTGGATATTGTTATATTTGCTATTGTTGATTTGATATTATTTTGATAGTGTTATATTTGCTAGTGGTTCTTAAGCTTTATTGCGTTTTTCTTTTTTGCGTAGACACTGTATTTTAGACCCTTTATCGTTCAACTGTTCTGTCCGTTTCATTGTTTGTCACATGGTTCATTTTTTAGGTGAGTGACTATCAGAGATTTTAGTTTTGACGCAGACGCTGTACTTAGACGCCTTTATACACGTTTTTTCCGTGTTATTCGTTGGTCATTATTCCCATAGTCGTGCGGGGTTTATCACTGACTTGGCCATAGGCGTTTGAAGTGTGTTATGTTGGGGATAGCTTGATAGCGAAGCGTAAACGGTACTTTTTATGTCTCGTTTTTTCTCCCTGTTGGCTTGGAAAAGGCTATACTCGATGAATTGCTTCCCGTGCTGCTCCACGTGTGGTTCTGGTCTGCTCATTTGATATTTTATGCCAGATATGATTCTTGAGTAGTCGATAGATTGCTGCATTTTACTTCTAAAGTTTCGTGTGTGACTTGGCTTGATTAAACTACATAAGGTAGGCTTGTTGGGGAAATAAACTTAGTTGTGAGTGGCGCCGGTCCTGTCGCTTGTGTTCTTCTTCTTGAGTCCTGGTCTTCTGCGCCTTGCCTTTATTAATTCAAGCATGAACCAACTAGCCCAAGCAAGAGTTATACTTCATACTGTGTAGAAACACGACTGGCTCTAAAGTTTGAATACAAGCATTCACGCTTACTGTAGTCAACAGAAAGTTAGTTATTCAATTTTAGTTGATTGCGCAGGTGACAGCGATAATTATCGTCTCACTCTGTGTGCCCCAGGCCACATATTTGCGCAGGTATTCTTCGCGTGTCTCTCAGTGCCTTACTTTAAGAAAATCATAAACCTGAATTTCGAACACCCGGTATAAGGGCGTTCATTATGCATGTGGATGTATATATGCGCATTTTTCTTCCTCTTTTCTTTTTTGCCAGCATCAGGAAATGCGTCTGTTCTTCCTTCTTTGCCTTTTTCTTTCTTCGTTGGTTCTACTGCTCAACCAGCGCTACGTATGTGCAGCCAATCTTTTTCTGCGCTTTAACCCCCAATGTTTTGCGTGTTGTATTGGGAGTGTGAATTTCGCCAAGCGGGATCTCGCTTTTGTTCCCACCCCCTCTATCATCATTTTTTATTGATGTGAAATAAACGTTAATATAGATGGAGCCACAACTTACCTAGTTTTGTGGAACAGTTTACCTTCCTTCAGGTCGGGCTCGCGTCTCTCGTGCTCGCCGCATGCCTGCAAGTAACTACAACACGTGCACGCGCAGGTGGACACTACATGTTCACCTAGTTAGGCGAAGCGGTCGTGAAATGCTAATCATTCAAGTGCAAGCGCTTACCTGAGGTAAAAAAAAAACCTACAGGTATCTTACGCTGGCCCTACATGAAGGAAACACCAATTAAACCCGTCTATGAGTGCGTAAGTAAGGTAGCTTTTACAGTTATCGTAATGTGCCCTAAGGATTTTACGTATCCACTTAGGTGACAGCGTCCATTTTTGTTGACGCACCCTATTTTTACCATTTTTCTTCAGTGGTAGCAAGGGACAGAGCACAAACGTTAAGCTTAGGGTAAATTCAACATTCTGCTAACCTAACTTACTTCAATTTTACTTCTGAGTGACATGCATCGTTACAGGGTACCGCTTTGGTGAAGTCACTTTCGTCTTTTAGGAGACGTTTGACGTGGGGCATGCCGGTAGCAACTTCAAAATATATTGTTTTCTTTCTTGGAATGTTTCCGCCAATAAATAATTGTTGCATGTAATTCGAGTGGAGGATTCAATACTTTTTAGGAAGAAACGTAGCATGACTGACTCTACAATAATAAAGTATCTAATTACGCTGTAATTATGGTGACCCATCATAAAATGCACAGATCATTCTACCACCTTGACTAGCTTTCAGTGGAGTCTCAAACACCCTGACAAAAAATTACGTATGTTTCACACATTTATCGGGAGTCCATCATAATTCGTGACTTACTGGGGTAGGATACCCTCTCTTCATGGTGAAAAAAAAAATATCGCTAGAACAAAAGATAATGCGCCTATGAAGAAACAGTCACTAACAGCTAAATGTTAACCCGTTTCTACCGCCAAGTTTACTTCCAAGCCAACCGACGTCCTGTGGCACTAACATGTCTACTTTCCAAACATGCATTCAAAGCCCCTCATTAAAAGTCAGTGCGAGAAATGCCAACTTCAAAGCTAGCCTTCGCAGAAGAACCTGACAGTGTTCGAATGTTCGTTGAGTTGACGGCATGCCGAGGACGCGAGACTGAAAGACCGGAAACATTATCTTGCGCGTGGTAACGTGTGGCTCGAGCACAAATGAACAGGAAAACGGAAACGACCGCTCAAGGCCAGCTAACTTACTTTACTAAGTTCCTGCTTTCAAATGCACAGCACCTGTCATATAAATTTTCACGTGCGCTTCTACAAACACGAATGCTTGATTTCTTCGAAATCCAATTTCCCCATCTGCGCTTACGCTGAAAAACCTTCTTTGAGGGTTAGGATCATGATTCCTACGCACTGCAGCTATGCAGGTCGTGGTAGTTGAACCTATAGCTTTCCTTGAAGTGTCGTAAAGATAAGCGTCTGTACTTGAGCACGTTTCTCATTTCGCAGACGCCTGACCTCTCCTTTTGGACGAAGTTTTATGAAATTAGGCCAAAAATTTAGTTTTGGATGTTGTGCTGTGTTGGGGGCCGGTTCTTCAAAAGGTAGGCCTAGCGAAAATGGAAAGGAATATCCGCGTGTAAGTTAACGCTGTCAATAAGGGGTGTAATTTTCTCAGATAGCAGGAACTATAAAGGCTTTCTTCAGTTTAACACTGTTTATCACAACTGGAAGAGTGAAAACTGAAATTTAAAGGAAGTGCATGCTCGAGGCGTGTCCCCCCTATTCCATCTTTTAAACATATTGTGCAAGGTCCATGGCTTCAGCTGTACTTGGTGGTACTGCAGCAACCGGCGTGAGACCAGCGACGTTGGCCAGCGAATGTTTAGCCTTGGCATCTATTGAGGTGCTTAAACGGCTGCTTCGTCAAACGTTCATCTACTCAAAATTGGTGGCTAATGCAACCCACAGGTAGAATACATTTTCAGTTCGTTCCTCGCCCTTCAGAATAAACTACAGCTCCGAAGTTCCCGTTGAAAAGGTGACTCCTCTGTAGGCTGAGAAGCAGCGTACAGCCAGGCGATGTGTTGCACGTCACCCACCTCAGCACGTAAGACACGAATCGGGCAGCCGCTCGGCCCTTCTTCATTATCTGCACTGCGACAATCCGTTTTCTGTCACCATTCTCACTTCGCTTTCCATGGTTATTCAGAACTCCTATGTCGGCCTTTTGGAAAGATAGGTTATTATTGTAGCATTCGTCTCTGTGTCGTCCGAAGTCTTCGGTGCCTTGAGCTAAATTAAACTTTCATAGATAAGTAGGTTCTAGTCTGCACATAAGTGGTCGTATTCTTTCTGCATGATGTGACCATACTTGGCGCAACCTGAAGATGAAAAACCACCCAATTTGTTCACGAGGGCAAAGCATAGTTTCAAATTTGTTTTGATCGCAACATTTCCCCAAGTATTGTTGTGCAATATACAGAAAACAGGATTACGAAACGTTCTTCGATGGGCCGGGTGTCCAAGTTCAAAAGAAACTTGTCAAACTATAAGAGCGTATCCAACTCTCTAGCATAGCTATCTGCGTGTTGGCGGAACGCGCGAACACCCGTTGGTGTGAATTTTCGTTCTTTGTTTTGAGTGTTCTCGATGGCATGCCGTAGAGACTAGCGACGTTACAGCGTCATCCACAATTATAATTACAAGGATTTCCCCTACGCGCAATCTCTGAATGCATCACATCTACTTGTATAATTGTATTCTTCGCTTCAGACATGATGCAAGGGACGTGCGAGACTTGGCGGAACAAATTTGCTTTGATGTCTCAAAGAAAAAAACGGTAAAAATATTGAAGTTCTGCCTTTCAAGGCTCGCGTATGTGCGCCGTTTACTTGCAAATGAGAAGACGCGTGCTTCCTATTTTGCTAAGTGAAAGTTTGCAGCGAGTCTGCGAATGGCACAGGAGCGTGAAAGACAACGGCGAAAGAAGGACGCAATAAAAATGCAGGCGGTGGGTTTTAAGTTGCCGCGCGTGCAGCTGTGGAAACAGGATCTGCGCTGGGTGAAGAGAAAAGCTGATGGGTGACCATTCATGTCCAGGAAAGCCTAAACCGAAAACTTCTGATGAATATCTATAGCTAGCTTTTTCAAAGCAAAATTTCTGAATGCGGCCCCTGAAGGTGTGGCCTTTAAGGGTATATATATATATATATATATAAGTCATACCATACGAAGCCAAGAAACACTCACACCAAGGACAACATAGGGAAAATTGCTTGGGCTTAATAAATGAAGTAATAAAACGATAAATTAATGGAACTTAAAGTGGATGAAAAAACAACTTCCCGCAGGTGGGAACCGAACCCACAACCTTCGCATTTCGCGTGCGAAGCTCTACCAATTGAGCTACCGCCGTGCTGTTTTCCCATCCACTTTCTTGCGTGTTTATGTGTCCTAGTAGAACCCTGGGAGTGTTAGCCAGCGCCGCCACTCACAGACCTTGGCGGCAGACGCATATATATATATATATATATATATATATATATATATATATATATATATATATATATATATATATATATATATATATATATACACGAAGTAAATATGGCGGCATGCCGGCACTGAAGCCCTAGACCAACGTCATACACAGCAAGGAGAGACCGCAAGCTGCTCGCGGTGCCGGACTGGTGGTGACCACGGAGACGGACGAAAGGGAAGGGGGCGGTGCCTTCGGCAAGAGAGATGCCCTTTTTCCAGCCAATTTCTGTTTCAAGGAGCCTACCAAGGGGAACTAATTGTTCACATAGCTCCCACATGAAATCCGCTATTGAGAACTTTGTCGTTGTGATAGGTAGTGTCGAGGACGGGCCCCGAAGTACTCATTTGATACAGCCACGTAATGTTGTTAATTAGAAAGTTAATTACCGGAACTTCGCTTATTACGCACGTAATTGCAGAAATTTCTCTGTATCTACAGGCTGCCAATCCGTACACTTGAATGGTAAAAATAAGGTTACCGTGATTTATACTTTGCTAGTTTTAAAAATTTGGTGCAGCTAAAGAAACACACCCTGTGTACGGAGGTGTGCGAAATAAAATAAAACGAAAAGAAACCAAATATATTTGTCTTATCTAACAGGATGAAGGTATCACTTGAATGCCACATGTTAACAATGCATGCAAAACACAGCTCCAAATTCAATTTAGGTAAGTAATTTCTCTTTGCGTCCACAAAAGAGCAGTTGAGCTAACGGGCCGACTGTCAAGTTACCTAATGTAATATTCTTCTATCATTTCACACGTTAGCCGCGTGCCTAGAATAGCGTGTAGAAGGCACTTTGGGAAGTGTTGAGGAAGGTGTGCTTGCTCAGGCTTGCAGCGGCAGGATCTCACACCGAGGCTCCACCTATCGAATCATAAGCAAACATTGTAATATTTCGCGAGTTTTTCGCAATTCGCCATGTACGAGACTTCGCAACCCAATGAAAACATCACGAGACGGCCACACATATCTACGAACCTAACATAAACTGTGCAATACAAAGCGAAGCGATGTTGTACCTACTTGTTGAACGCTAAGCGGTTGAGGGAAACACATTGCAACGTCTGCCTGCTTGGTATTGGCGCTTGGATTACCATACTGCGAGCCATCTTTACGGCGTCAATTGTCGTTGGGCATCGCTTCCATTAATACTTGTTTTTAACCAATCCTCATAGCGGACGGTGTTGTTGTGGGGAATGCATGCGACGGCGAGGAAACTACGGGGGCGGGTTTTGCAAGCGCAGTACTCCTTAACCGAATCCCTCTCTCTCACATCCCAGTAGCGATAAGCAGCTGGAATGAAAAAGAAACGAGTGATGCGCACACGCGCTTCTTCCCTGTAGTTTGTGCGGCCTTTGCGCTTTTCTGATGGGTCCCTGAGTCATTTGGACTAAGTACCTACAGTATAGCTCTCTATTTCTCTCTCTTTTTTCGTGCTAAACTGAACAGGCTAGACCATCCACGTAGCGTAAACTTACATTAGTTACCCTGACACTGATCCTGACACCAGTCGCAACGTACACAACAAATAAGTTAAAGATATATGAATCTATTCTACAGTTTTAAAAGAGCACCAATTTGTTAGCAATGTTTAATGACAGGAACAGCTTCCTCATGTTCGCACACGCCTTCACACAGTATATCATCTTCCGTTGTCATCTTTGTGTGTTCACTTTCCCTCCTTTAGCAATTCCGGCTAAACTTCGTATATTTCAGCCTTCTCTTTTCTTTCTCGACTTAGATCTTTCAAGTATCCCAAATCAAACAAAGCTACTTCTCAAATTAGCAATATTGATATCCGAATTGTTTGAGCGCCCCGAAATCTTACCCAGAAGAGGCTATACTTTGACAGCCTATCAAGATGTTTCAGTAAAAAAAAATGGCAAAGACCATTTTTAAAACGAAAACTTTTATAACTAATAGGGAAAATAACGCGAAATATATCCGTCTTCAACGCACGGCTCGGGAAATGCGATGAAAAAAAATTAAAACGCATCGTTGCACTTCTGCGGCCTTCGTAGACTACGTCACGATAGTTAAAATTTGTTAAAAGATGACGCGCAGCTGAAGTGAGAAGTCGCCGGAGCGTCCTTCTGACAGCTGACGAGCTAGAAGCACGGTAAGGCTGTGAATTATGGATAAGCGGGTGCCTCGTTTAGTACGCAGCTTGACAGCGACGTCAGGAACAGAATCAAAGACAAGAAAGGACAGGCGTTGACAGTAAGTCCCTGGGGTTTAACGCTTGGCGCAACGCGTGGGAGACGGCGGCAGACAGCAGCCTGTCAGCGCATGCCCCTCGTCTTGTACTCCCCAAGATCGGAAATGATTTTGTGCGCCTACAAGATTTATAAGCGTAACGGCCGGTGCTTAGAAAATGCAGAATACGGAAAGGCTGTCGGAAGGAGAGGAGTGTTTCCTCCGCTCTTTCTGCTTAGCAGTATAGTATACGTGGATAGGTACGGCAACATGACAGGTATTGTAGACAACATCATTATACTGGCACGTGAAAGCATCGTAACTTACGATAACTACTACACTCTAAGAAGTATTCCGGGGAAAACGGGAGTAACTGGGCAGTTAGTCCTAAAAAGGGCGCTTTCGTCCCTCAAGGGAGTAACTGCATGGATGTGCGTGCCGTGTGCAAATTTTGGAGAGTAAGTGTTTAGTCCCTGGTCGGAAAGAGAGCAACGGGAGGACGAACGGCAACAGTTACTCCCCATGTGCTCCGCTGTTTCCGTCCGCGTCGTGGAGTGATGCGGCAAAAACTGTATTGTCTATAAATCGTGAATAGTTCGAAGTTCGTGCACTGTTTATTGAACGACATACAAAGCATCACTTTGCCTCTTCGCGAGAAAATTGCGTGAAATATAAAGTTGGAATGTGAAGAGCCATGCCCTTAATGCGCGCACCATGAGTGAGCGATACACATTAAACGCGCAAGTCATTGATAGACTGCTAGATTTTGCTGGTCAATAGTACCTAAGTTCATTCCGTTCCAAGGAGATTATGAACTCAACTGAAGCGATGTGTAGCTCAAACGGGACACACTAAGCGACAAAGCAATTGTCCGTCTCTGTCGTCTTATGTGCCCCTTTTGAGCTCGCTACACGTTTACATCGCGTAGTGCCTCAGTTTTAGGCCCCCTAAGAATACTCGGGTAGATTTCTTTTCGCACTCGCTTATTGTTGAAAGTACACTCAACGTTACACTCTCCCCGCACAGGATGCACACAAAATGCCGAATCGCTTGTACATTGCCGCACCTGCGTGCCGATGCTTAACCTGTCTCAATTTCCTACCCCGGTCAACCAATCTGCCGTGGTGCAGTGGTTAGAGTAGCTGACTTGTGAGTCCGAGGACGTGAGTTCGAATCCTACTTTCGGGCACGTTTTTTTTTTGCTTTTTTTTCAGCTCAGTGATCTTTTTTATTAGCGTATAAATGCCTAATTTCATTAATTCCACCTTTGCGGAGCATCGGAAATAATGGCCATTACTCCCTTGAGGAGCATCGGAAAAGAGCAACTGTTAGTCCTCAGAGGAGTAACGGCACGGGGAGTAACAGTTCATCCCCTCGCACTTACCCCCTAAAGGGAGGAATGGTTGTGGCAGATCAGTTGCTCCCCAAAAGGAGTAACCTCAATACCCCATTTCCTCCTTTTCTTCTTAGAGTGTATGTGTACAGTGCATGGGTACATGGCGCTGTCAGCCGTGGTTCCCGCAAGGACATTTACCCTTCTTTATCTGATAGTCCTTGATGGGTGAATTAACCTCTAAGGCGGTTTACTTATAGCGTGTAAAAAGAGAGCAAGAATCCGTACAACAATATATATTTGCAAAGCCCCGAAACATGGATTAGCTTGTACACGTATAGAAACGGTTCATCAACAAAAAGAATAAAGAAAATAAAGGAAAAAAAAACACCGCCCCTGCACCCCGCACAGATGGTAAACCAGCGAAGGTGAAATGTGCAGCCCCGCTGTTTATCACTGGGTTAATTCCGATGGTTCATTAAAATCTTTCTCAGTTATTAGTAACACCTTTGTTTTTTTAATGAGATTACGCGCACATTTGGCTTGTGTTTATAACAGTTTACTTCGAAGGCCACGCATTGGGCTTCGCATCATAACCATCATGGGAAGTGGGTGCAGTGAGCAGTTCATTGGCCCTCGCGGTCTCGAACCGCCCGATCCTCACCCCGGCGTGGCCGCTGGCGACCTCCCTCAGCCGCGGTGGTGTAATATTGCCGCTTTAGCTCCGCTTCGTGAACAAGCTTGGCCGCACGAGCCGCGGGATTGGCCCGACATTGCCGCTAAAACGCACTAAGCGTCCGAACGAGCTCGCTTGCCCGCGAGTTCATAACTCGAAGGACCGCGCAGCGGCGTTCAATTGGACACTAATAGCTTGGTATCAACAACTCGTAAAAGCTTGTGTGTCCTCGTAATTTTTTTGCCTTCGGCATAAACGCGCGTTTCTTCAGCGTTCTACGCGCTAGTGAAAGAGCTCGTGTAGCGGTTATCGCGATCAATCGCGCCAGCGATGAAAAAGACACCCACTTGAATGGTCATTGCGAGCGGAACAAGGAAAACAACGCTCGATCAAAGTCTGGGCTGGACACATCCCTCGCCGCACCCCGCATTTTACCATTTGCGCTCTTTAATAAATGTTGCCGCGGTCGAAGTTACGGCGACCTCCACATAGCGGATGTGAGTCTCTGAGACAGAATACGAAACTTTAGACAGAATACCAATCATTTTTGCGAGAAACCCGCATATGTGATCCTTGTGAAAGGCATAACTTGACATGCCGAGGTTCACTTGACATGCCGAGTGGGTGGAGTTGGTTAACAGATGTCGGAACACTGTATTGTAAGAGTACTAGAAGATACCACGTATAGATAAAGCGGGAATGTGCATTCAGTGCCTTCGTATGTCCAGATTAACGAAATGCGGGCCTCGTGTGCCTTCACAGCCAGTGATGAACAAAACAAAAGTCGTTTTCCCCTCGGAAACCACCTCCTTTACAACGAGAATCCGTAATTAGCTTCTGCATCGGATGGCTAGCCAATTTGGAAGAACGTCGAAAACCTTCCTATACAACCACTGCCTGCCACCGCGTGCACAACTTCGAGTAATAATGGCCACAGAAACATTGGAAGACCTTTGGAGGGCATAATAAACTTTTGATGGCAACGCACCCATAATGTTCCCTTGGTGCTACAAGACTCCACTCATATCGTTTATCGGGCAGCAATAAAATACGAAGGAGCTCGAACGAATGCAACAGCGCATATTGCACGTTGTGTTCGATCAATGAAAATAAACTAGTGAAAGATAACCTTCTGCTTTGAAAGCATATACAAAGGGATACTTCGCAAGGAACTGAAAAATGCAAGGAATGCGTGAACACAACGCGAGTGGCATAAGATAAAACAGATATTCCGGAAATTCTGGCTATACAAATCCTCGAGGTTCTTCTTATAGACCACAACAAACGGAAACATTCATTGTGCAATAGCCTACAAAGTGCCATGGATAGTCTTTCGCTTTGCGGTTGAGATTGGAGCAATCTATGTCTTTTCTTTTTCGGTGGTCCAGATGTTCTGGCACACTGCGGCCTTAACGTCGATCCTAATAGGTTCGTAACTTGTTTTTACGGAAGCAAGGCGGAGAGGTTTCGGGCAATGAAATAAAAAAAGAATAAGAAATATTATACTTACATCCCAGTGTGCCTTCTTCAGCTCTATTTTTTTACTTTCCTTCTTTTCGTTTGTTTGCTGGAAGCGCGCAAACAGTTTTAAATTCGGTATTGTTCACGAACCGGTCTTCCTGGAATTTTTTCCCGGCCATTGTTGTCTGAGGGTGAAAGGGAGGGTAGCTCAGGCGTTGCAGAAACGAAACCATGTGAAAGGCGGTGGTCGTGCTGCATGAAGCGGAACAGCACAAACCGCAGAAGAAAACTGGAGGCTTGCTCGAATGCGGAGAAAAAAAGGAAATAAGGTAGCTCGGCGGAAGTTATGGCGTTTACGAGGCGGCTCGGATGCCGTTGTTGCGCTCAGTGGAGGTCGGCTTCCTACTGCAAAGGGGTTACCTCCCTTGCACAAGATATCCCTCCTCTCTAGGTAGTGGCTAGTGCGGTAAAATTGGTTAAAACCAAATAGTACGGGTTAAGCATGGATACCAATATTTTTGCGTTTATTGCTAAAAGCTCGCCGTCTTAGCTCAATTGCGAAACTTTCTAAGAGTGCTCAATGAAAAAGGCAAGGAACACTGGGTAGAGAGAGTAAACGTCGGCCCGCAAACTGCTAGCGTCGTCTCACTTGTCATGTCCACCTCGTGTTGCTAATATGTTTCACCGGGCCAACGTTCGCCCGAGCACGAAATGAGGGATGACACCGAGGCCTCCGTGCAAGCACATCTCTTTTGATTACGCAGCTGCTTGGGAGCACAGAAAGAAAGATGGCAAAGGAAAGAAGGGCCGAATCAATAACTGGATTTTATCCAGTTGGGCAACCAAGTAGTTGCGGGAGCGATAGATAGCAAGCGAGAGAAATACAGAATGTGGCAGCTGCTAAGGTTTATCGCTTGAGCCAGACAAGAGGTAGCGATTACTTCTACAGCCAGTCCCAGCTTGTGAACTCATTGATACTCATATAGTCGCTGTCGCACCTCAGTGTGATTAGCAACGGATGCATGGAACTAGCTGGCCTTTTTTCTTGCACGTATTTTCTACAGCTGGCAAACCAATCAATCGAACTTCATCAAAAATAACGAAACACATTTCAGGCGTCTTGCATGCATACACTCGCTGTAATGAAGTACTTCGCCGATGTTCTCGTGTACGTGCACGCGTGGCTTTTTCCTGCAAGGAGGACGACGATAATAATTTCTTAATACAATGTGGATGACTCATCCGCGTTAATAAGAGTTATTGGGGTTGGGGACACGAAAGAAACCGGCAGAGCCAACTAACCAAAAACGCTTCCCCCACTTATGGAAGGACAAAACAAACAAGTATTATTGACGTCAAAGTCGATGAATAATAGTGTTTATTATTCTTGTACTAAGCATGACTTCTTTACTTTCTTCTAACCCTGACACACAAACTCGTATATCGCTCCATCTCGTCACCACCAAGGTCCAAGGTTCCGGTTGCTTTGTCAGTTTACGCCGAGAGCCTCGGCCAATGTTACCACGAAACTGTATTGGAGGAGAAACCGTTGAGAAAACACTCTTTGCTTACAGACGCTGGTGCCGTGACGGTGACGGGATGGGACGGGATGTATGATGGCTGAGTGAGTCACATCTTTGAGATATTTAGTACCGCTGGAAATGTAATTAAACACGAGAGTAAATGCACACATAACTAAAGCTTCACCTCTGAACCTTCGAGCTTTGTTTTACGCTCCGTCAAGCGAGCCCACGAGACGCGTTCCACGTAGATATCTAGAGACTAATTGATTGAATAATGGGTTTTGATGGCACAAGGGAAAGTTCTCGCTAAAGAGCGCCATACGTATGGCGTAAGGAGGTAATAATACAAAATAATGTAGCAGCGCTATAGATGTGCCTAAAATATGTATATCTATATTGCTTAGAATATAAATAGGCGAAAATAATGGCAATGAGTTGCGATGTCTGTTATGATCATAAAGTTTTCGCAATGAATGATGATTAAGAGGGACGTATAGGTGACAGTAGCACCACTACCTCAACATAGCACTTGCACGAAAGGGCCGGGAGGCACGTACGGGCTCTACAAATATGTTTGCATTGCAGCTACAACCTTTAAGAGGAGGTCATGCTGCAAATAACCTGGCCAAATGATTTTTAAAGTGTCGCTTTCTGTTAAATAGTTTCACATCGTGTTAACATAAAGAAAGCTGTCCATTGCTGATAAAAAATGCTGGGCCGAGAGGTACGTGCTTGCAATGCAGGGAATGGAAGTACTTTTTCTTCTCGGCTTCTGTTTAGTGGAACTTAAGAACAACGCAGGTAACTGTGACGCTATCGTCACATCTATTATATGTTGGAAGATCACTGCCAGCAATTAAAAATGTGTGCCATAGGTGTGCCCTATCCCTATTCTTGCGTCCTTTTGTCCTCCTGTATATCCAGCTCCCTAATTTTGGATTTATCGTGTGCAGCTCATTTGATAGTTAAGTATACCACTAAGAATGCCAGTGCTTCCTCAACTGATGCTACATGAAGTGTTTCAGATCTGTGGCGGTTATGGGTTTATTTATATCTGTATCACTGAAGGCTACTGACGTAGCGTTTTCGTCAGGAGCTACATCTCTTTTTAAGCCTCTGTGGCCTGGTACACAACAAAGAACAATGACTTGGTTGAACACGCACCCGAGGAATAGCAATGAGTACTGTTCATTAAAAACAGGGCGAAATAGCTCATTAAAGCTCAAGCGACGCTCATTGGGCCCGTAAACACAAAAGCTTAGTGTCCTTTGTATGGTGCATATGTTTGGCGGCCGTAAGTATCGCGTATGCTTCCGCAGTGAATATAGCGTTGTCGATTTAATGCACTGGATGTTGAAAACAAGGTCCGCAGAGCTGCATAAGCCGTACTAGAGGTACAATTGGGAGTATGTGGCACAATTGCGTGCAGCAGTACTTTGTTTGAAGTTCAACGAAGTGAAAACGTAAATGCATTTCAAGTGCATGTTTTGATACTTCTACCCAGTATATATTACACTCGATGGTCTGCCGTTCCAAGGTAGTGAAAAGCGTGTATAGGAGCAACTCGAAGGCTTTCTTTAAGTTGGAGATCCGTTTCATCTGCCAATGCTTGCAAACACAGGGACAAAGTAATCTTCATAGCTAGGTGGTTACGATAAAACCTGGCTGTAGATACGTCGCAAACCAATGGGTGACATGGATGTTCAATCTTTGTTTCTGCTTGTTGATATCTTGAGAATGTGTCAGAATAGGGAGATGGACTAGAAACACGTTCAGAGTTTGCACTTAGAAAATTAGCTTGACTTTCAAGGGTATGTCCCTGGATATATACTAATGTAGATGATGAGATTGTCCGCCTTTTAATTTGTTTACTCTGTTCCAGCCTTTTCTTTCATCTGTATATGAGATTATGTTACTGATATAGTTTTGCCAACTTTCTCTTTTAGCATGGTGGCGTTTCCTTATTATTGTGACTTAATCGCCTGTGAGTTAAGTTCTATGTGGTTGGGGATTTATGAAAGAGATTCCAAGCCCTGTTTTACTTCTTTTGGGTGTTCTTGCACTCCTTATGCTACCATGGAATAGGTCGTTTCGAAGGATACCCGTTTGTTTGCGATATGCCTACTAATGAAGCTGCAGCATCAATTAAAACACTGTTAAATAAGCTGCTGTGTCGTCAATGCTAAGCGCACGGACATCATATCAAGGCAAATGTGTTAGTTCAGGAAACTGCGCCCAGTGGGCTGTATCGACTTCATCAAACAACGTGTGTCGAGCATTCAGCCTGTTTTGTAAGGTTTAAAACGATAGAAAAATGGCAATTTACTTAAGCGTTATAATTCACGTCCCACTTCAGATACGGCAGAATTATACTGGACGCTATGGTTAAGCATATGGTGGAAATGATTTTTTGTGCAGGGCTTTAGATTGTTGGCTCCTTCTTGTTAAGCAAGCGTGCGCGTGAGGAGAGTAAGACGCTTTCTAGTAGGCGTCCTCTAGTGCAGCAACGAGATTCACCCCACAGCGCAGTACGCGCGTTTAGATCTCCGACGACGATGTAAAGGGGAGGAAGCTCATAAATGAAGTTATGGAATGTTGCTCTAGTGAGCTGATAACTTGTGGGGATGCATATAAACATGATGGTCACCAGTTTATCGAGCATCACTGCTTGGATAGCAGAGACCTTAAGGGAGGTTCGGAGTTCAGGTTGCCGACAGGCAACACCTCTGTCTACTACTATAGCTACACCACAGAGCGGTCTCTCGGTTTCTCCGGAATATGGCGTATTGCCTGAAAAAGCTTGTGTGTGTAGATTCAAGGTGTCTTTTGAACATACACCTGTGGATTAAACCTGTTTAGTATTTGTTTAAGGACACCGAGGTAGCGGTGACGATGCGGTAGCGTAGCAGGCGGCGGTGCTCCGCGTTATGCACCGACAAGGACAACACCAAAGAACGTTGGGACGTGGCTTTCCGTAGCCCCGAACTAGAAGAAGAGACATGGGCCGTCCATCGGGTTCGCGATGAGGCCGAGAGGCAAGGCCTTTCAGTCCCGAAGTGGGAGCGGCCGGCTTCTGGCTAGGGATCTAGGGCGACCTGAAGGGACCTGAATCATGTTTTTCATACTACACCATACCGAGGTTTTGCAAGAGCACATAACCGTGCAATTGTAGTGTTTGTATATCCATAATGAAAAAGGTTTTGGTGATGTATGTTTAACAGAGACGAGTCCGCTCACAGAGTTCATTCCGGAAGCCGTGGTGCGAGGTTTGTCTCTCTTGGAGCCGTCGAGAGATTTGCGTCGCTGCTTAGGCGCTATGGGCTCCGTACGAATGTGTGTTGCGTCCATCGCCTCTTCCAAGTCGCTGGACACGTGCGCTCGCGAGCGGTGTGTTTCCCGAGATGGCCTCGCCTCAGAGAACGAGGCCCTTGAGGTATGAAGCCCGCAGGTCAATGACTCCTTCATGTTAGACGGCACCGCAACGCTAGCGCTGCAGCTGCTAGAGTAGGATGGCGTCAGTACCGGCTCACTACGTGCGGGCCAGACAGCCACCGGAGGTCATTGTGGCGCTGCCTCCTGACGCTGCAGAGCTGTTTTTTGGAAACAACGCCACCCGCCTGCGTGCCTCCTTGAACTATATCTTTTGCTTCAATGTGATTGACACGAGTTCTTTTTCATTTTTCCAGTATGGGCAGGAGCGCGAGTATGCGGCGTGTTCCCATCGCAGTTCACGCAGTATGGAGCATTCTCGCAATTGTCAGATGGATCTTTCTTGCTACTGCACTTAGCGCGCATTTCCTGCGGCCTCGGCAGTTTTGTGAACTGTGACCAAATATTTCGCGATTAAAGCAATGTAGAGGACTGAGGATGTACAATCTGACCCGGATCTTTATGTGCACTGCCTCGCTGGTCTCAGGCCGCTTACTTAATCTGAAAGTTAGAACCAAGTGCTTTGCTTCGAGCCCTTTTGCCATGACACCTCAACTTAATCCGCTTGACATTGATGACATTCTCATCGCGCCAGCATTGTAGTAGTTAGGATTCTATGAACACAATTAATGAGAATGGGAAGCTACTCCACGGGTGGTTATCATAGTGCGGTGAGGGGTAATTGTAACAGATCTCCGATCTACACTAGATTAGACAGTCATTCATGTTGCTTCTCTGCGCATAGCTCTAGAAAGTGATTACCGCTTGCCAACTTGGAGACCTTGAAACCTGGCCCAAAACCTTAAGTAATTGTTTTCGCGACCGAAAAATATGAGATCATACCCGCTGCCGTTTCTTTTTTCTCAGAATATATTACATGAAATTGTGGAATATTGTCAATATTTTGGCCAAAAAACATGAAACATTCTTCAGTACGGCCTCGGGCGATCAGGGAGGGGGGAGGAAGTAACTTGCCATATGTAAAGGTAAACTTTTGGCAGCACCGGCAGCCACCCACCATACACCCCAATTAGGGTACGCTGCAGGACCTGTCAAGGACCAGTCCTCCAAACGTCAGCTGTACGTCATTGCTATAACCAACCAAATATGGTATACCGAAGCTTGGATACCCACATAAGGTGAACCCTTGCCACCCGAAAACTCTGGAGGAAGAAGGCAATAGAAGACAGGGGAAATAAAAAGGTAAGAGAGAAAGGCGAAGATTAAAGAGGAGGACTAGAAAAGGCGACTGCCTATTTTCTCCAGATAGGTCACTCAGGAGGCGGCGCCTATGTGAAACAGAAGCCAAAGAGGTTTGTTGCCTGTGCCGGGCGGCTTTATAGGTCCGAACACCTATAACACCGGCTCGAACACCAGGCATCGGCTAAGTCCCCAGGATCCCCCTTTCCCAAGACACGGCTAAGCCACGCATGGCACACCCAGGAGGGTCCTATCCTCACTATAGATCTGTTTCACTGACCAGTATTCTATGTAAACCATTAGAACGCATTATATCATGAGCAATTATGAAATACCTAACCGAGCACAATCTTCTCTTCATTAACCAACATGGGTTCCAACAGGGTCGCTCACTTGAGACGCAGTTATCAGAGTTAGACTCTGACCTGCACCAAGCTATTAACGAGTCATCACAAATAGACGCCGTATTTATTGATTTTGCGAAGGCTTTTGATAAGGTAGCTCATAACTGTTTATTATTGAAACTTCGCTATTTTAATATACATAGGATGATTACGAATTGGGTTCGTAAATATTTAACTAAGCGGTTCTAATTTGTGACTGCTAATGAATTTTCTTCTCCGCGATCACTAGTAAAATCCGGAGTGCCGCAGGGCTCTGTATTGGGAACAATTATTCCTCCTATAGGTCAATGACATGACCAATAATATTAAATCTAAAATAAGACTATTTGCACATAATTGCGTAATTGATAGACGAATGATTAACCCTTTCGACACTGACATTTTGCAATCTGACCTCGCGAAATTTACTGACTAATGTAAACAGTGGCAAATGGAAATAAATGCTTTAAAAACTAAGGCTATAGCTTTCACTAGATCTAGTAACCCGAGGCTTACCCATTACACAATGAACGCCATTAGTATCCCACATGTGCAAACAATAAAATACTTGGCAATTCACTTACCTTCAAACGTTTCATGGAATAATCCCATCAACGCGATTACTAGCAGCGCGTGCAAACCCTTGGCTACAATTAGGCGTAACCTTTACTCGGCAAATAAGTCCACTAAATTATTAGCCTGTACGACACTGGTTCGTTCGAAAATGGACTACGCGTCTTTTAGTTGGAATGCGCATCAGACGAACCTCATGAACCAGCTCGAGTCAGTCCAAAACAAAGCAGCCCGCTTCCCCACGAAAAAATTATCCACGAACTTCGAGCATGACTAACATTAAAATATCTCGAAATCTACCCTCGCTAGAAAATCGAAGGCAGTTAGGACTTTTTTTCCAGGTTCACCAGCTATATCACGGCGGGTCGTCTTACAGCGCATGCCACATCAGGCCCGCCCATCGTATCTTCCCGCGCCTTGATCATCCCTTTAAAGTGCAGCCCGTTCTTGCGCTCACTAACTTCTTGAGCCACTCGTCCCTCTTTCTCACGATATATCACGGGAATATGTTACCAAATGAACTCGTGTCAGCTCAAAGTCATGATGATTTCCTAGCAAAACTAAAACACTATTTTAGCGTACTAACATATTATTCTATTGCTCATTTGTTAAAGGCATCACAGGGTTATTGCGCGCTTTTTTCTTACTTTACTCTTATTCAACTTTTTTTTACTCACCATAGCTTGATGTGTCTTGCGCAAATGGGTTTGTTCTAGGTTAGCACAGAGTCACTTGTACTGACTAAAACTTTGTCTCATTGTGCTTTTCATTGTTTCATGCAGTATCTGCTGGTATGTGTACCTTTTTAGCAAGCATTTTTCTTTGCATGAAGTGACCAATTTGCGTTGATGTTGTGCAACACCATTTTTAATTCTATAGGTGTCCTCAACGTTGAGGACGTGTTGTTGTATTGCTCTTATTATATTTTCTGGTTTTCCGCCTGTCTTCTTTTTATTTTAGCATGCATTATCCGTTTAAATGCGTATACTGTATCTATCACTAATTTATTATAACACCCCTATGTAATGCGCGTATGGGCCTTTAGGGTACTTAAATAAATAAAATGTGCTCGGGCACTTGATGTCGCAACACACCAAACGCCTACTGACGCAGACGTCCCTACCGGCCATTTAGACATTACATTCAGAATTACCCATGAAGAGCGAAATACCACTTTCACGTCCTCTTCATCTGTTTACTTTGATAATATTGGTTTTTTACACTGTTCCCCATTTATCCTAAGCTAAAATAAGTTGTAGAATGGCGAGGATATCAAGCTTAAACTCCCGTTCATATTCCGACTGCGTTTTCTTTTCAAGAACTAGATTATTACAAAAGGCACGATCAATGCAAATTGCGTTAAGAAGTTTAAGCTTTCCCTTAAGGTATTGATAAAGGCAGGAATAAAACATGACACCAGCCTTCAAAAACATTCAGCTATCACAGAAACTGTAAAAAATAAGACTCTTCTCGTCGACCGCCACTCGTCGCCTCTTTGCGTCGTCTAGACGAGATACTTGAGCGCCTCGAAATTATAAACAAGCGCAACGAAATATAATAAACATCTGCGCTTCGTTCCAGTTACGAAGTACTAAATTGTGTTTGAACGCTTTGGCAGCTGCGCAAGAAATCTGCGCGTCGATATAGGCTTTTTCTATCGCGATATGACAGTTCGCGAAGAAAACTGGAAGATTAATTGATTCAAGGGCTTTCTTGTTCTCCTAGCCGTGAGGCTCCTGAGATGGTCTGACGAGTGGCGCGCCTAAGAAAGCCATTTTTCTTTGTAACAAGAGGAGGATTAAGAAGTTTTGGTGGTAGGGTTCTGCAATTCTGACAGCTTTCAAAGGCTCTTACTCATCTCATGAAACTTCTATAATTTGCCTCGGTGCGGAGCCTCGGAGAGACATCTTTTGAGGCTAGTATTTTAAAGTTATAATGGCGCGAGAGCTTGTTATGCTCGTCAAATTTCTGTATTTTGTGCAGAAGCAGTCGGATCTTGTCTTGCAAGCTTATTGTAGCTTCGAAAAATCAGAATTGACTGCCTGTACTGCTGATTGAGCGTTGTTCAACATTATTTACCTGAGACATGCTAAATACAAGAAGTATTTTTCGTACGCTGGAGAATTTGAGTATAGATTCCGCTAGTATAATGAGTTCATTTTCCTGACATCGTAGCAATAACAAAGAAAAATACATGATAAGGTTGTACGTGCCAGAACCACGGTCTGATTATGTGAGGGGCCATAGCGGGGAACGGCGGATTAATTTTGATCACCTAGGGTTCTGTAACGCGCACATAAATCTAAACACACGGGTGTTCTTGCATTTCGCGCCCATGGAAATGCGGTAACCGTGGCTTGATTTGTTCCTGCGACATCGTGCTTAGCAGTGCAGCATCAAAGCTACTAAGCAACCATGGCGGACCATTGCAAAAATATAACACCTCATACAATTTTCAGTAGTTCTTTCAGCGGATCAAACTGCGTAAACAATATTGTTACGCGCGTGCTTACTGCGAAAGAGCTAAATATGTTGAACCACCGACGTATGTTTCTGAGGAGCTAGAGTTTTCTGTCCGGGAGATTGGTCTTCGTGAGGAGCAAAGATGCGTCAACGGCTCATCTTCAGTTTACTTGTCCCACTTATTTACAGTGTTGCGCCCTCCACCACATTACATAGGGCGGAACTTTCTGTTCTTTTTGCTGGACATTACGATAGTAGCACTCATCCAAATTTACCGTGCCGAGCCCTTGCGCACTTAGAAATGCACACGCGGCTTACTGATGGAGCAAGGTATTACGACCAAGAAAGTCGTGCGTCTTTTAGGTGCCTGAGAAATATTTTGTAACCTGTATTAATCAACGCTGAAACCTGATGGCGTAGCTGCAATAAAACCATCGCTTTTCAAAAGTTTGCTTTCTAGCAGTACAGACTATATAGTAAGAAACGTTTTGTGCAACCTTAAAGTATTCATGTTTGCTTCAACAAACAAGTAATCCTCGTACAACGCTGTCATGGCGGTAGAACAGAGGGTAAATCCAGGAGCACTATATACTTCACTAGAGTTCTGGTGACATTTTAGTAGCACAGAAGCTGAAGCGTTCGTTGTTGTCACTCGTGAAGTGGGGCTTGTAATTACACTAGCAAAGCAGCAACCAATTCATAAAATCGCTGTGTTTCTCGCTTTCGGGTGACGAGCGTGGACGAATGGCTCGTGAAGGCAGGTAAATGATCGCTACGTCGTCTTATAATGAGCATTCCATAATGAATTCTCACGCGCAGCTCAATGTCTCTACAGGAAAATAATCGGTATAAGAAACGTTTCTGCATGTCCTGCCGGAAGTTGTACCTTGGCCGCCGTGGTGGCGTAATGGCTGCTGCGTTGGGCTTTTCAGCCCGAAGACGCGGGATTTAATCACGGTTGCGGCGACCGCATTTTAATGAGGACGAAATGCAAATACGCTCCCTTACCGTGCATTGGGTGCCCGTTAAACGGCAAGGTGGTCAAAATTACCCCGAAGGCCCTCACTACGCATGTCTCAAATTCAAATCGCTCTATTGGCATGCAAAACCCCAGAATTTATTAAATTCTTATGTTCCCCAAATATTAAGAAGGCCTGTGCCGCAGAGATCACAAAACAGACATACCAGTTCAATTAACGGATTAGGTGTCCCTAACGCGTGATTAGTTGCAGTTCGAAGAGCGCTCAGAAAGCACCTTCGCAGACCACAACGATATTGGCCATCATTGGCCCTTTCGCGACGAAACACTAGAACAAAGATCGCGAGAGAGAATGCGTACTCTACGGTACCTATAATAGCGTTCGCTACGGCTACATAAAATCCTGACGGACTGAACAGCCGAATAATTTGATCAGCGTCAACTATAGCAGCCTGCTCGCAATAAGGAAAGCACTGGCACAGCTATCTTCAGCTTTGGAGCCAGATATGGAAAAGAAAAAAGCAAACTCTGTGGCTCACCTAGTCGGGCGACAAATATAATCTTGAAAGATGTCCCAAAATAATATGGCCCGAATAAATGTGACCCCGAAGGCAACGGCCTTGCGTGCAAAGTAGGAAAAAAAAATGGACGCAATGGTGAGATGAAAACAGTAACAACTGGTGTAATTTCACCTCGTCTGACAATAATACAATCAAGCACATCGCCATACATATTAGATTCGCATACTAAAAATACTTTTCTGCAGAACACTAGCAGAAAGCACAGAATGGCAGATTCCAGGTGGTAAGCGCAGAAAGGTAAATCAGCCTTGGGAATCGCATAACTTTGCGGTGAAAACCTGCACCTTATTTTCTATGGCGTGAAATGTCCGATCGGCTACTGCAGATAGAGACCTCTGCTGATTCCAGACGGCAAAAAAAAAGAAGAAAAAGGGAATTGGAGGCCGCATGAGGCCATCATAACCAAAACTTCCAGACCATTCTATTGAAAAAAGTTTATTTTCTCTTTTCTTTAGGACATTACCCTTCCTCTTTAAGAGTGGGGCTTGATAGCATTCAAATATTCCTCACTGCTTCACACGCTTCCCTGCAAGTGCAGCTTATGTGACCATAATGTTTACCGAGAAACGCTGGCGGTGAACGCTATGCACAAAGGCGCGTTTTCTGGTAGAAACGTGGCCTCCTGTGTGAACCGATCTCGGAGATAGTACACAGCCGTGCAAGAAAATATACATAATTTACAGTTTTTTTATTATTTCGCACTTTTAGCAATTCATTCTGGGAAGATTTAACTCTGTCTGTCTGTCTGTCTGTCTGTCTGTCTGTCTGTCTGTCTGTCTGTCTGTCTGTCTGTCTGTCTGTCTGTCTGTCTGTCTGTCTGTCTGTCTGTCTGTCTGTCTGTTCCATTGTTGCCATTGCAGCTCGTGATACCTTGCTTTCATAATGCCCTCGTCGTCAAGACTTATACCCCGACCGGGAGGCCGAAGTTGTCCGATAACTTGGGCAACAATGTATGGATTCGTGGTCGTGATGCCCTCTCATGGTCCTTGCCTCTAGTTGTCCCGCCATTGTAGCGGCACGACTATCGCTTGCAAGGCCGGCGAAGAAGCAGAAGGCACACGTGCAGGTAGCGCGAGAATAGAACACGCTAGTGCGCTGGACCTGAGCGGGTCGGCCACTCCCGAGATTTCGCTGCAACCTGGCTGACCTGCCTACATAAACCGTGGCTACGTCGGCTACCTCTGCGCAACGCTTTCCGTTCGGGGGCACTTCACTCATCACCAGTGCCAGTAAAGACTCCCCCACCCGCTCCACTAGGCACAAATTTTGTATCTCACGGGCACCGTGACGCCATAACGACACCCTTCGCGACGCATTCAGCGACCACAGCAAACCTGAAGCTAATGGCATTCGAGAATTCACCGCAAGCTGCGGCAGGCGAGCCTTCCGCTGCTCTGGGTTCACACTTTCTGCAGATGCATGGCCTACCGAAGTTTTATAGGAGCAGCTCTGCCACCTGGTTTATTTCGCTCGATCATCACTTCTACGTCTACGTCATGAGTTGCCAACACTTGCGCTATCTCTACGCAAGTCCCGATTGGCCAGACGGCATACTTTTGGAGCTCCGACTCCTACAGGCCCGAGAATCTACGAGAACCTGCGGTAGGTCCCGATTTCGCACTGCGACATCACTATGAATGCGCCTCGCTCACAACCTACGCTGCTGGTGCTGCCTGGTACATCACTCTCAGATTGCGTGAACCCGGTACTACCAACGACGACACCTTCTGCACACTTTACCTGGACTTTACCATTGAACTTTAGTTCAATCGCGCTTCGCTGTAGGAGGGGGGCCCTGTAGCGGCACGACTATCGCCTCCAAAGTCGGCGGAGAAGAAGGCACACGTGCAGGAAGCGCAATAACAGAACACGCTAGTGCGCTGGACCTGAGCGGGTCGGCCGCTCCGGATATCTCGTTGCACCATATGGCTGGCGGTCTATATAAACCGGGGCTACAGTGGCTCCCTCTTGGCGCCGCCACCCACACCGTGATGCCAGCTTTGTTCTAAGGCACTCGGAATGCCGTCGTCGTGACGCCATCGTCATCATAGAGTCGTCATACATCTGTTGTAAAACTTCCATAGTGATGCCGTTGCGGTTCTTCATCGTCGTCATTCGAGCTTCGCGATATGTCTGTCGTCATGATGCCGTCGTGATGCCTTCTACTATCGTGATATCCGTGACACTCCGCCCAGCGTATTGCATCGTCGTTATTCGTGCTTTTTCATCTCACTGCCGTCACGCTATCGTCACTACACCGTCGCAGTCCCGCTGTCGTTTTAAGTTATTATCACCTTATAGTAACGTGATCTCATTTTAATTATCCTGCCGTACTCATACCGCCTCGTCGTTCCATCGACGTTAATCTTTATATATGCTTGTATAGTAATCATACTGTCTTCATTGAATCGTGATTGTGCCACATTTGTCTTGTGGTTATCCTGAGACAGTCGCTATCACGCCTCCATCAGACCGTCGTCAAATTGCTGTCGTAGACGTGCACTCATCGCCACTGCAGATTCGTCCTCAGACACTCCTCATGCCGTTGTCATGATACAGATTTCGCGGTGCAATTATCTTTACTTCATTGTCCACACAGTCGTCCTCATTCCATTGTCCTCATGATGTTGTCGTGCTATCGTCTTAATGCGTCGTCACAGCACAGTGGTCGTCATTTATTCGCTGTCGCACCGTCGTCAGGATGCTTTCGCGGTCTTTCCATCGTCATCATTGTAACTTCAACATCTGACTCTCGTCATGCCGGCATCGTCATATTGTTGCCGTCATGCCATCATCGCCAAGCTCTTGTTTCACTGTCGTCATCGTCACCACTTCAGTAACGTCGTCCCATTACCGTCATGCCGTCGTCGTCATGCTGTCATCGTCATGCTTCTGTTTAACGATCGTCATCACTCCAGTATCGTTATCCGCTGTCGTCATTTCATTGTCGTAATACCGGCTTCATTGACCAATCATAGTAATTCGTTTTTCGTCATTGTACCGTAATTACGCTGTCAACATTCAGTCGTGATCATGACGCTGTTGTCGTGCCATCGTCGTCATTGCGTTGTCGCACAGACGCTATAGTGCGTCTGTTGTAATTCCATCGTCATCATGCCGTTTTGGTTGAGCCACCTTGTCATTCCCACTTTTTGATCCGGTTGTCATCATACTGTCGTCGTCTCGAGAAGGTCTTCATGCAGTCATCATCATCTCATTGTCCCCATGTCGTCGTTATTCCGTCATCATAAATTAAGAATCGATATCTTTCTCAACATACCGTTGTCGTTATACGCCTTTTGCCATTCAATGAACAAGATTTTTTTTCATTCAATCGTCACTGCATCAGTGTCGTAAATTCATTGTCATGCTACCATGCTCATGGGCGACATTGGCAAGCGAGTACCATAGCAAAGTGGGATGATATTGTAGTATGTGGCATATAGCCGAAGCGACGAAAGCCTCAGAATTACCACTGCACGTGGTAAATAAACGTCACTTCAAAAAGATTGTCGCTACATTGCTCTGATGCTACTCGCGTTACCCTACACAGTCATCGTTAGATGCGTTCTGCCGTAATTTGTTTCTGTTGATAACGACACCATCTGTGGCTTCTTGGAGCATATAGTGTGACTGCCCAATGGCCGCACTTGTAGTTTGCCCTCCTGTCATTATCCATTAAGCTTTTCCTAATTTAAGCAAATTAAAACCTAGGGTTGTACGTGTCAAAACGACAGTGTGATTTTGAAGGGCGCCTTAGCAGGCGACTAAAGACTAATTTAAAACACTCATTCACCTTCTACGTGCACCTTAATTGCACGAGCGTTTTCACATTCCGCCTCTACCAAATACAGGCGCCGCGGCCATGAACAAACGAGAGACCACTAATGGCCACTACGTTAAGGCCGCTCTCGCACCAATCATGCCACCGCCGACTTGAGTTCAGACCCAATTTGCGTATTCATTGCCTCTAATTTACTAATTGGTTCATCGACGAGACATTTCCTTTCTTTCTTTACTTCGCGTAATTTTTCCTACAACTAGGTTTCTCCGGGAACATTTCCTCCCTGGAAATTTTTTTCCGGGGACAATAATTTAGGGGCACTTTTTCTGAGGGCATATCTTTCCGACACCAGAAGTTCGCACATGCCATACAACTTTTTTGTTTCAAATTTCATATTATAATGCCAGACGAATGATTGGAATCATCTTCTCTTTTTGATGTTTCAATTACTGATGCTTCCAACTTCCAGAAACACCTGCTCGAAGCTTTCTGTGTATGAAAAAAAAGGCTCCCAACTCCTATGTTTAAAGCGTTTGGGCCTTTGGAGTACTGAAATAAAGAAATAAGGAAATGGCAAGCACACAGATGACGCCTATGGGTGTGCCAGGTTGTTTTGCACGATTTCAACCGAGTACTGAAGAATGGACGTAAACTAAAGTGACCATTTGCCAACCTTTCTTTCGACAAAGCTAGGGTGCAAGTTGTTTGTAGCTGGTTTGAATTTTTCGTGCACTGCGTTTCTAGCACCGTTCGGTGCAACTTCACCTGATTGCCGCGATGAATACAAGCGGTACAACAACTTCGAAGCGCAGGACAGTTCTCCTTCATCGAAAAGTTGCAGATTTCAGTGCATTCGCGAAAAAGGTTAACAATGGTGAACGAACAATGGAAATGTGAACCGATGCAGAATGTAGCAAAATGTACAAACGCCCAATTAGTATTAGTATTTTTCAAATGTTACGCAGAAATAAGGAAAGATAATATTATGCAACATAATATGCTGTTCGAACCCACTAAAGAAGCTTCGGTTTAGTGTAATACTGGTCGACAGAGTGCCTTGAAGCACGTATTCTGCATGTACCACCGAAAACCCGTGTCAATAATTGATGTGACGTACATAGTAAATCTACCTATTTTATCTCGCATAGGGATGGCTGACAGCGCAGCTTGCAGCTGTTGCGGCGACGAGGAAACAATCCCTCATGTTCTAATGCCCGCAGTACAGTGTGCCAAGGCAATCGCTTTCCGTCGTGCTGAACCCGTTGGACGATTGGACTCTTTCAGAAGAAATAATTTTACAACATCGAAGGCACTCCAAATCGCAGCAGAACGATGTAGAGTGTGGCTATATCCGCTGGCATGCCACCCAGGTAAATTGGAACCGTGTCCCGAGCACCAAAATACCCCTAGGTGCCTGGTAGGCCATGCCTTTGAGAGAAAAAAAATATTTAAAAAAAATGAAGCCTGGTGTTGTGAAAGCAGTTTTGTTTATATGCGAGGGGAAACGCCGTTCCGCTTGTCTGCTATGTGTCCAACGAGCACGCGATTTTCTCTGTAGACCCAAGAGGAAACTAGAACGCGATGTGTTTGCTATTGCAGTTTGCCTCGTTCTAACAGCTGCCATTTTCAGCCTCTTTCTTGTATTGACAATTTCGTTTTGCGTGTGTATGTGTGTGCGTGAAAACTTTTATTGTAATGGGGCCCGGAGGCTCGACTTTTTAAGCCAAGGCTTTCACGTTGGAACTGCCAGGCCAAGCCCTTCAGGGACATCATGGACCCACTGGACGTCCCTCAGTTGGTCTTGAAACAATGGGCTTTGAATCCTTTTTTCCCATTGTGTCCATTCTTCAACTAGGTTGGGGAGAGTCGCGGGATACCTCGCCAGAATATGTCTGATTCCAATGATGCCATTACAATCGTTGCAGTCCATTTAATCTCCCTCTCTGGACATATTTTATTAATATGGTACGGGGTGGGATACGAACCTGTTTGCAATAAGAGCAGTGAGACTGCCTGAGCCCTGTTCAGTTTTGAATGTGGCAATGAGAATTGCCTGCGTGCTAAATAGTAATATTTGGTAACGCCATTGTAAGTAAATAAATGATATCTAGATTCCCTGGCTTGATGATTAACGGCTCGGTTGTGACTATCACGGTTAGCAAGCCCTCCTGCCATGTCATGAGTAACCTCACTAAGGTTTACCCGAGTCTTGTCCACTGTCCCCATATGCGCAGGAAACTATCGGATTTCAGTTCTCATAATTCCAATGTTTTCAGAAATTTTAGCTGCCACTCTAGCTACGTGGCAGTTATCAAAACACTTTATAGCAAATTTGGAATCACTGTATATGCAGGCCCACTTCTTACCCCTGGTGGTTAGAACAATTGCCGCTTGTTCCACCACCATGGAGTCCTTGGTAAAAGTAGTATTAGCGACTTGCACCTTCCCTTCATAATTTTATACTATGGCCGTAAATGCTTCTTTGCCTTTCACCCAGGCAGCATCAACTATAGCTGCCATTTGGTTCTGCTGCTCTATTTCCTGCAAGAGTACTTTAGCTCTTGCCCTTCTCAGCCGCCGTGGTTGCTCAGTGGCTATGGTGTTGGGCTGCTGAGCACGAGGTCGCGGGATCGAATCCCGGCCACGGCGGCCGCATTTCGATGGGGGCGAAATGCGAAAACACCCGTGTGCTTAGATTTAGGTGCACGTTAAAGAACCCCAGGTGGTCAAAATTTCCGGAGTCCTCCACTACGGCGTGCCTCATAATCAGAAAGTGGTTTTGGCACGTAAAACCCCAAATATTATTATTATCTTGCCCTTCTCGTTTTGATATTATATTCTGGATGCATGTTTCTGTGGAGAAGGTTCGTTTTGATCTTATTCCTAACTGCAGTCCTTAATTGAACTTCAGCCTCTTTTGAACTCCCTGATCTATTCAGCTCTGCACCTACTGCCCGTAATATGTTCCTGCCAGCTGGTATTTTTGTCAATCTTTGGTATTGCGCTAGCAGCTGAGCCTACGCGATTTCTTCCATTGTGTTACGCACCCCTATACTTATCAGTTTGTCAGTTGCAGCGTTACTGGGTATCCTTAGGGCTACATTAACAAGCTTCCTGAACATCCCATTAAGTTTGTTAAGTTCTGCCTGCTTCCACTTGAATAATCCAGCCACATAAGTGAAGTGACAGAAAGAGAAGGCGTGTATATTAGCCTCAAAGCGCTGTATTCTCCTAGGTCTCTGTGTCTATTGGTAATTCTTCTTAGTAACCTAATGACTTCACCGGTTAATTCGAGATATGTTGTATTGTTGTATAGTTAGCATTGGTTCCTTCTATGTAATGCCAAAGAACGTTGATTTTTTCGAACTAGTCTGATTGTGCATCCTTCATTAATGCATAAGCACACTCTTGGCTCATCTTCGGGAATGTAAGCTCTTGGTCTACGACCTGTTCTGCGATGTTTAGTGACCAACAGTTTTGATTTGGCTGCCGAGCATTTCAACCCAATGTCTCTCAATGTGTTCTCTACAACATATAACCTTTCCTGTAATCTAGTCTCTGTCTGTCCTACATTACCCTTGGCACTCCATATGGTTATGTCGTCGGCATATACCACATAATGTATACCCTCAATTTTCTCCAGATTTCTAGCAACCTTGGGCATTGCTAAATTAAATAGCATGGGTGAGAGCACAGCCCCTTGTGGAGTGCCCCTATTTCCCAAACTCTTAGCTTCTGATTTAAGCTCACCCAGCATGAGTTGTGCAGTTCGATTTCTAAGAAAGTCGTTAATCATGTTAAAAAATCTCTTACCTAACCCCATCTCCGAGAGGACGCCAAGTATTGCCTTATGCTTTATACGATCAAAAGCTTTTTCGACATCCATTCCCAAAAGAGATTTCGTATGCGCTGGGCTGGCCTGTATAAGTTGGTGTTTGATCCGCAGCATAGCATCCTGAGTTGACAGCCCGCGACGAAAGCCGATCAAGTTGTATGGGAGGATGTCGTTCTGCTCAACGTATTTAGTGAGTCGATTTAGGATGACATGTTCCATAGCTTTGCCTAGACAGGACGTTAAGGAAATAGGACGGAGGTTGTCCAGAGTGAATTGTTTTCCTACATTACCCTTGGCACTCGATATGGTTATGTCGCCGGCATATACCACATAATGCATACCCTCAATTTTCTCCAAATTTCTTGCAACCTTCGACATTGGTAAATTGAATAGCATGGGTGAGAGCACAGCCCCTTGTGTGTGTGATTTAACGTAATAATTAGGTGCTAGCAGGGCAACGGTGCGTTTTAAAATTTACCCTATACTGTTTAAAATACGACAGCCAGCACGCCATAGCGTGTGGCTACTGCATTTCGGCAGGGCGTTATTAGGCAGAAAAATTTGCTTTATCGAAATTTTATGAGCAACTTTGCCCACCAAGAAATACTCTCCGATGAACAATACTGCAGAGCTTGGTATGTTGTCTCTACAGTATAAAGTGCACATTTTATTGGCGCATCAGTGCACAACAGACTTTCTTAGAATTTCTAATAGCAAGAACGTTTTCCTTTCTCTTGCCTCCAAAAGCAAATTGCAAGCCAAAACAAGGCGTACTCTTCCGAGGCGCCAATGGGTTTGGCGTACGACGGAAGCTTATCAAGGAAATTGACAACTGACTGCAGGGGGATATTCCGTAATTGTCCACCTAGTGGACTGTCCATTTCGACCACTGCAGATTGGATGCAGCTGTATGAGAGAGGAGGAGGTGTGCGGTCCTAGCCAATCAGCAGAGGCCGAAATGGACAGTCCACTATGTGGAATCTTACAGAATAGCCCCCCTAGTCGCGATAACCTATGTACTCGTACTGCGACAGTTCAACGTGTGGTTGCAGTTTCGCGAGGTAACTCGTTAGCGAGGGGAACCGGTTGCCATGGACGCAGATATGAAGAAGCTGCTACGCTGCATGACCTTGAATTGTAGACCTGCATGCAAAGAAATTTCAGTGGAGTGGCTGGTGCATGACCGGCAAAGAAGCCTAGAACCAGAACTTCTCCCGAGATAAGGAAACCAAAGCTGCTCATTGCATGCAAGACTCGCTAGAAACTTACTACTTGCTGTCCAGCGGCAGGGATAAACGCAGTCACCGTCATTTGGGATTACTTTCATCTCGATGTACTGATTCTGTGCCCTGCATCCCTTTGCACTGTCTGAAGCTGTGTTTATAATTTCAGCGGTGCCCTCTGTATACGAACACAATACAAATGAGGGCTCAAGCTCTGAATTTTTCTTAAAGGACCTTTTTGTATGTATATTGCTGGTTCTATGCGCGACGTGTTTCTGTAATATGCGACTCCGTAATTTGTCTGAAGTGTATCATTCAGCGACCTAACAGAGACGTACGATAGAATTATTTTCATATTGGAAGGTTCTGATTTGTTGCCTGCCTCTTAATGCAAAATGTTTCAGAATAGTCTCTATTAACTTGGATGCTCAAGTGCATGTAGGGCTGTGTTTCGCACTAGCTGTGTGGGCGACGGCCACGTTGCACAAATTACGATATAGTTCATGCCCTTTGTATGTTTCGCCCTCCGAAGAAATGAGTGAACGTGAAAAAAACGGTAGAGAAACAGGACTGATTTGCGGTCACCTGCATAGTGCTAACTGTAAGAAAAGCCCTGCCGCCGAGCGGGGGTGGCCCCTTCGTCACTTGAACTGTGGACTCTCCCTCGAGCTTCGTCATCGGCTACTTTAGTCGGTCGGCGCAGCGCTTCGCCCGCTCTCCTATTACTTACGAAATTTTCAGTGGAGTATAAGTTTGCGCTTTGCGGAGTGCAGTTTTGCGTGTGTTGCCCTTCCTAATCTGCGTAGCGCCGTTCCCTTTCCTCTCCTCCTTGTCCACATGATTGACCGATGTGCAGCTGTCGCCACGCGCCAGAAAGTTCCGAAGCCGTCAAGAGGCTCTGCTGTTTTCTGTAGAACTTTCTTTCACTCTACGCTGTACCGGCACCGCATGCTACCAGCAAGAGTAGTCTTGCGACACGTGCCCTGCGCCTGCTTGACCTTAGCATGTTAGCGGCCGCTGTGGACAGACCACCTTATCGAGTTTTCGCTTTTTAACGAGTCTTGCTATAACGAGCCTAGCTATATTGTTTACTAACTATTGTTGTCTCTTATTTTTTTCAAGCAAGGTTCACCCTAAGTATCCCGCCCGTCATCTCTACTGGCTGTAGGGTTCATTCCATATTTTCATAAAGCAAAAAATAGATGCCGAGAAATCCGGGTATTTCTTTTGTTTTGCTTGGACGCATTATGAAATCCAAAAAACAATCAAAAAGAATACCGGTTGCACCTCAACCAAGTACAATTGGCAGTTTGTACGTGTACAAAGTGTTGTGCTACGTGTACAACGTGTACGTGTACGTGTTTGTACGTGTACGGGTGGTATATTGCTCAACCATGCACCGGTGAATGTTTATCCAACCGATACTGAATGAAAGAAAAAAGGCTTACGCCGGAATAACATTGATTGTCTAAACCGGGATGATTCGCTGAAAATTGGCAGTTAAGCTATAAAACAATCAAGAGTTGAAATAACCTAAACGAAGCCGGAGGTAAAAGGAGAAATTAAGGGTAACAACTTAAAGAAACATCTATGTATTTCCACTTCACCACCGGGAATGCCATACACAGAAAATGGCAGGTTGACATACGTAGCCTACTGTGCTCTTAAAATAAATTATAGGGTTTTACTTGACAAAACCACGACTTGATTATGAGGCTCGCCGTAGTGAGGCACCGGAATAATTTGGACCACCAGGGGTTCTTTATTATGTACCTAAATTTAAGTACACGAGTATGTTCGCATTTCCCCCTATCGAAATTCGGCTGCCGTGGCCGGGAATCGATCTCATAACCTCGAGCTTAGCAGCCCAACACCATGGCCATTCAGAAACTATGGCGGGTAAATGGTGCCTTTTAACATCATCATCATCATCATCATCATCATCATCATCATAATCATCATCATCATCATCATCCTGGTTACACCCACTGCAGGGCAAAGGCCTCTCTCATACTTTTCCAACTACCCCGGTCATGTACTAATTGTGGCCATGTTGTCCCTACAAACTTCTTAATCTCATCCGCCCACCTAACTTTCTGCCGCCCTCTGCTACGCTTCCCTTCACTTGCAATCCATTTCGTAACTCTTAATAACCATCGGTTATCTTCCCTCCTCATACCGTGCTCCTTATAGCGGGCTTGAATAATGACTTCGCACATACCACAGGGAAACAGACATCTTACTTCTCTGAAATGTTGAAGTTCCCGATCGCCGTTCAATTCTGCAATATGAATGTGTCGCACAAAGCACAGTTCGAGCTTCCTGAAATCAATGAAGAGGTGCGCAAAGGGCCTTCTGCTAAAGAATGCACCTGTTTTCGATATTTTTAAAGGAAGTCATTGCGCAAACAGGGTGTTTTCTCATCCAATTCATGTTTGAGGATGTCATTTGCTTTATTGTGTGGTTCGTTTACAAAGTGAGTGTGAAGTTAGCAAAGAGAACTTTTCGTACACACAGCAATAAAGCGTAACCTAAAACGGCACTATCACAGATGACTTCGGACACGAATAGCCTCAAGCACATCATGCGCAGTTCGGTAAGGGCAGAGAACCTATTATCCTGGAGAGCAAACTCCAAGAGCCTAACTTGCAACCGCAAGCACCGCAGCTCTAATTGAAATCTGCACTGAGCCTATTCCAGGCAGGCGATATATGCGAATAAAGTTCAAAAGAGAAGTGACATTTTTGAGGCAGCTTTTCATCGGCTGCGCAGTGAAGCACTGCAGCTTCCATGCACTTTAGCTTGCAGGAAACCTTGGCACGTGTCAGGAACGACGCGGGTACTGAATGCAGTTGTTCACTTGTTTCGTTTGTTTGTTTATACATTTATTTATTTGTTTCTTTCTATTATAGGAAGCTTTCAGCGGAATTGTAAATTTTACCTGTTTACATTGTCGTACTATCCGCTTGCTGAATGCCGAGAAAACTATCTTTGAACTCGAAAGACACACTCTTCGACTAAAACGAAGCTTCAAATATGTGGAAACCAAGCCGATGGCATGTATCACTTCCAAAGTGTCATTATGCTCTTTTCTGACAAACATCTCCCGTATGGAATTTACGAAGGTTCCTCCGCCAGTAGCGGCGCTACGTATCCTAGCAAAAGAATTTTATACCTACGTCGCCAAGCACAGACTTCAAAGAAACCTTTTAGCCGTCTCATGGGATGTGTACTTTCTTCTTGCGTAATTTTCGATCTGTTCAGTTCGGTATAAAGAATGACTACAGAATACAAAACAGCTGTTTAGCGCAGCTGAACTGTGCAGCAGGTCGCCGCAAGCGAAAAATGGTTCGCTTGTCTCCGTGCTTCACAATAATTTGCAGAGTCATTTTCCATTTTTTTTTCCTTTTTACCGTGTAATATCGTTCTAATATAGCTTATCAGGACTCTTCGAGGAACTATAAGACATTGTTTGGGATATCATTGGCCTTAATGAGATTAGAAGAACCAGTGAGGCTTATAGTGTGCTGACTAACGGCCATGTGCTCTGTTATAGAGGTCTACCACATAAGAAGCAATACTGGGTAGGATTCCTAATCCATAAGGGCACAACGGGCAACATTGACGAATTCTACAGCATTGGTGAGATCGCAGCAGTAATCGCTATATAACTTAATAAGAGGTATAGAATAAGGGTAGTACAAGCTTATGCTCCCACCTCGAGTCATAATGATGATGAAATAGAAGTTTTACGAATACATTGTATTAGCGATGAGAAAAGTGGAAACTCAGCATACTGTAGTAAAGGGCGACTTAATGCAAAAGTGTGGAAAGAACAGGCTGGTGAACAAGCAATTGGCAAATACGGCATCGATTCTAGGAAACTTATAGGTGAAATGCTGGTAGAATTCGCAGAAAGGAATTCGCTGTCAATAACGAACACCTTCCTCAAGAAGCGTAGCTACAGAAAGTGGACCTGGAAAAGCCCTAATGGTGAAGCAAGAAATGAAATACGATGTAGATGTGTTAGGTAGAGTAAAGTGCAGGGGTCATAGGTTAGTGAGGGCTAGGATCAACCTCAATTTGAAGAAAGAAAGAGTAAAATTGGTCAAGAAGAAACAGGTGAACCTAGAGGCAATAAGGCTAAAAGCAGACGAATTCAGGCTGGTACTTGCAAACAAATGTGCAGCCATAGAACAGAGAAGAAGATGACATAGAGGTAATGAATGAAACGGTAACTAGGGTTGGTTCAGAGGCAGCAATTTATGTGGGAGGCAAGGCACCAAGGCAACGATTAGGCAAGCTCTCCCAAGTAACAAAGGACCTAATAAAGAAACGACAAAGAATGAAAGTGTCCAACTCAACAGACAAGATAGAATTCGCGGTACTGTGAAAATTGATCAACAAGGCGAATATAACGGTTATTTGAAATTATAACGTGAGAAACACTGAACAAGACGTCAAAAGTGGACGCAGCCTGAAATCAGTGAGAAGGAAACGGCATAGGACAAACCATGAAGTATGCACTCAAAGATGAGCAGGGCAATATCATCCGCAATCCCGAAGGTATAATAAAAGCAGGGGAATAATTCTTCACTTACCTGTACAGTACCTAGAGGACTCAGGAGTACTTTATTTGAAACAATAATGAACAGTATACAGAAACTACTCTTATAGCTAGAGATGTGGTCAGAAGGGCCTTGCAAGGCATGAAACGGGGAATAGCGGCAGGAGAGGATGCAACTGCTGTCAATTTAATCAAACATGGAGGAGACATAATGCTTGGAAAACTGGCGGCTCTCTTTAGAAGTATCTATTGACTGCAAGGGTTCCAGAAAACTGGAAGAGTGCAAACATTATACCAGTCCACAAAAAGGGAGACGTCAAAGAAGTGAAAAATTGCAGGCCCAATAGCTTACTTCCAGTATCATAAAATATGTTCTCCAAGACAATTTGCAATAGAATAAGGGCAACACTAGACTTCAACCGACCTAGTAAACAGGCTGGAATACTTTGCAATGGATCACATCCATGCCATCAATCAGTTAATCGAGAAATCCGCAGAGTGCAATCAGCCTCTCTACATGGCTTTCATAGATTACGAAAAGGCATTTGATTCAGCAGAGATACCAACAGTCATAGATGCATTACATAATTAAGGAGTACGGACCGCTTACGTAAACATCTTGTAGAATATCTACAGAGGTTCTACAGCCACCTTTATTCGATACAATAAAAGAAGGAAGATACCCATAAAGAAAAGAGTCAGACAGGGAGACGTGATCTCTCCAATGCTATTCACTGCGTGCTTAGAAGTATTCAAGCTATTAAACTGGGAAGGCTTAGCAGTAAGGATTGACGGCGAATATCTCAGCAACCTTAGGTTTCCCGGCGACATTGTTCTATTCAGCCAATTGCAGAAGAGTTACAACAAATGATTGTGGACCTTACCTGAGAGAGTGTAAGAGTAGCGTTGAAGATTAATATGCAGAAAGCAAATGTAGTGATGAATGGCCGGGCAAGGCAACAAGTGCTCAGAATCGCCAGTCAGCCTCTAGAGTCTGTGAAGAAGTACGTTTACCTTGGTCAATTAATCAAGGGGATCACTGATCATCAGAAGAAAATTCACAGAACAGTAAAAATGGGCTGGATCGCATACGGCAGCCATTGTCAGCTCCTGACTGGAAGCGTACCATTATCATTGAAAAGGAAGATGTATAATGAGTGCATTTTACCGGTGCTCATATATGGGGCATAGACTTGGAGACTGACGAAGACGCTCGGAAACAAGTTCAGAACCAGGCACAGAGTGATGGAGCGGAAAATGCTAGGCATAACGTTAATAGAGAGAAATAGAGCGGTTTGGATCAGAGAGCAAACGGGTATAGCGGATATTCTAATTGACATTAACAGAAAAAATAGAAATAGAGCTGGGCAGCAGATTAGATAGCCGTTGGACCATTAGGTTTACAGAATGTGTACAAAAGAAAGGAATCGCAGTCGAGGACGGCAGAAAGCTAAGTGTGGCTATGAAATCAGGAAATTCGCGGGTGCTATTTGGAATCCGTTTGCGCAGGACAGAGGTAATTAGAGATCGCAGGGAGAAGCTTTCCTCCTCCTCCGCCTGCTGCTGCTCCTGCTGCCGCTGCCACCGCCGCTGCTGCTGAGAAAAACATGCGCAAAATAAAAACTGTGACGGTGCTGCAACGAACGCTGACGTTTCCTTTTTTTTTGCGAAACGACACAGCAAATGGTTGTCTGGCCTAGTTAAAATAATATTAAACGCCTTTATAATTAAAAAAAGAAACACTCTTCCTTGTAGGCGTAGTCCAACAATAGGGAAAAAAGAAGTTCTGTAAGCAGCACGCGCTCGTTTTTGCAACGCGAAAGAGTTCGGATTTTTGGCCAGTGGCATATACCATACGACTAGAAAAACAGATGCGTCTGTCGTTGCTTCGATAGCCGTTAGTTGAACGGTTTATCTTTAAGCATTTTATATATAGAAGGAAACTTAACAGACATTCATCCGATATTTAACGCTATTTCATGCCGCACAACTGTAGTCCACAGGCTTTATATCTCTGTAATCAACTACTCTAACCATCCTGTTTAATTTCCCCTATGCAAGCCTGCAGTAGCAAACACTGAACAGAAAAAAATATGAGGATCCCACGCACTGTGCGAATCGATGTGAGCGAAGCTTTCCATGTTGCCGACTTTTATTGACATTAATTATTGTCCTGCATGTCGCTTCTGGTCGTGGTGCTCGCCACGCTGGTCGTCTTTAACGACCGCCACGTGCGGTTGGCTTGCCTCACGTCTTCGAGCCAGTATACATTCGCGGTCTGCACCAAGTCTCGCTGCGTAGCGAAGACGCGCCTGTCCCGTTCGACTTTCTTCTTTCGGGACTGGGTGTTCCCGACGCTTAGTGCATGCTTTGGAGCTATTTTGATGGCGCGTTTTTTTTGTGCTCCTTCTGCATACGTGGCCAGCACGCTGTTGAGACGCCAGCTCCAAGCGCGGTCTTCTGGCCGTGGAGACGAAGACGAAGTGTCTGCGAGCCAGAACGCTATTTCGCTAGCTCAGCTGTCTTTTCCTTATTTCTGCGTACATCTTTGGAGAGCCGGCATGGTTCGTGGCACGGAGGCAAGTTGACGTCCCCGTGCCTCTGCCGGGAATGGCGACTTCAGCGGCGGCTGCGTCTAGGAAGCGGACCGGCCTCCAGAGCGACACCAACGGCGATGACACCAGCGTCTACTCACTCAGCAGTGAGGACTTCTCTGATGACGCCTCCGAGCTTGTGCGGAGCCGCAAGGCGAAACGAAGACACACCACCAGGGCATCCATGTCTTCGAGCACGCCAACGGTAGGACCAACTCAGAATACCGCAGTCAGTACGATTCTGTTTGTACCAGAACTCGCTACCGACAACCTGAGGCGACTCAACAGACAGTCCGTATCGGCGCAACTTGAAGCGGTGGCGCCAAATCCGATAGCAGACGTTAGAGTCAACACACGAAAAAATGTGTTGGCTATCGACGTCACACATGAGACTGCGCTGAGAAATTTGACTACAGTTATAGAACTAGGTGGCGTTAAGCTCCGCTCGTACATCCCCCAGAACAGTGGTTCATCTACTGGTGTCATCTACGACGTAGACGTCTCCATCTCCAGCGCCGACTTACCTATCCTAGTGAAGCCTGCCGTTGATGGCGTCGCCATAAGACATGTGTATCGCCTCGGCACATCCCGCTGTGTGAAAATTATATTCAAGGGCGAGACTCTCCCTTCGCACGTCAAGGTAGGCCACTTTAGACACCCTGTGCGACCATTCATCCCAAAGCCACTGCAATGCCGCAATTGTATGAGGCTGGGACACGTGAGTGCCGTGTGCGAGAACACGAGTTTGCTCACGCTACAGCGAGCCCCACGCTGCAGACTCTTGTGCAGCCACGGTTCTCAAATGCACCAATTGCCTTGGGTCCCATGACGCTTCCTCGAAGAACTGCCCCAAAATGAAGAAGGAAAAGGCGATCTTGAAGCAGATGGCGAGAGACCATTAGTCTGGTCGGGAAGCTGTTGCGGCCGTTAGAAAGCGACGTTCCCGACGCCGCCGGACTTCAAAGAACGCTGATACCTCTGATACGCTGAGGCCTGGGGCAATTCAAACTAAATCGGACAAGGCCATGGCGGAGAACAATACAACTTGGTCCTCACTACTAAAGCAACAGCCAAAGCCAGAACAACAGCGAAAGTCACAACCGAAGCCACAGCTGATGCCGCAGCCGATGCCACAGTCGGTGGTACGGCCGATGCCACAGCCGAAAGAGATCCCACAGCCGGAGGAGATACCGCCGCCGATGCCACAACCGGAGGCGATGCCGCAGCTAATGCCAGAACCGGAGCCGGAGCCACGTCAAGTGATACAGCTGCACACGGCTGTAGAGCGAGCAGCGCGGGTTCCTGACAAACTGCCCGACGAAGACCGGCAAGTCGTTATGATGCTCCGGTCTCTGATGAATACCCTTCGAATACTCTTAAACAACCTGCACACTCCGTCAGCGCGAAGTGCAATGCAAGTGCTGGATGCTCTCAATTCAGTACTTGCAACTCTTGAGTAAGCATCATGGCTCACCCGCATCATTATATTCGCACTGAAGTCAGAATGGCTGGGGTTTAGCTTAAAAATATACTGCCACGTACTGCAACGTACTGCTGACGCCCACCGGATCCTTGGTCTTCACTGGTAACTTCAGCATGCATCACCAGCTATGAACCACCAAGATTGACGGCAGCCTAACGTAGCGACGGAGCACTTGCTTTGACTTGGACTGATTTCCAAGCACTTTGCTGCGTGCACCGACAGTGATCCCTCTATCCTGCTTTCCTTCTTTCTGTTCCCCCTTTCCCTTCCCACAGTGTAGGGTAGCAAACCGGACGCTCGTCTGGTTGAACTCCCTGCCTTTCCTCTCTTTGCTATCTCTCTTCATTTCTTTTTTTCATGCCGTGGACGACTCTAATGTTTACACTATCACAGTCCAGCACGCGAGCGACTTCCACAGCCCAGCACCTGCATTTTTCTTGCATAGTAAGGCAAGCACAGCACGTGACGTACCGACAAACTGTGAACGCTTCCGCGGCGGCACCGGCGGGATGCGTGGTGGCGAGCGCCAGCTCCGGGTGTTGCAATGAGCCTAGTGGCACCTGCGAGCAAGACCACAAGAGCAGCAGGCTCCGAATAAACCTCCGCGGTGGTAGGACGACCGCATAAGAACAGCGATGCATTCGCTGACAACTTTTACGAATTTGTATTAGCAGTGTGCCACGCAAAAGCTTTCACAAATGTAAAATAACTTTTAAAGAGGCTCCACGAAGTACCTCTGTAACATATAAACGCACGCAGCTAATGTCAACAACCCTTCATCTTTGAGTCATGTGGGAAGCCTAAGTTCATGCCCAAGCGTCCATGTCTTGGCTTTGTAAAAAATGCGGTTATGCAAATTCTGTGCACTACTCAAAAACACTCAGTTGTTCGACGAGTTGTGTGTGTAAAATATTTTTACAGTGGAGCTGTTTGAACCTCGCTGGGCTTCTCTTGACGTCCTCAGGTTCACCGATCTGAGGGAGAGATAGTGAAAGCAGAATATTAAAATATCATCACGCACCACAGCGACGTGGCGAAGGTGGATAGAACCTAGCGGGGGAGAAGGAGGGGCGCGGCGTATACACAGGTGGTGTGACATCATTGCTCTGCGATAAAAACATGTGCGCTCGATTCGTTGGTCCTGTTTCACCCATTGGAACAGAAATTATGCTTGGCTCTGCTATCGCAAACATCAGAAACCAGTGGAGCTGGGGGAAGGCAAGTAGTGCTAAACCGCGCACTTAGTATAACTTTTGCTGGTGCTTCCCCCAGCTCCGCGGTTGTCTGGTATTTGCGATAGCACAGCCAAGCATAAGTTTTCTTGAACCTGCAGTGGAAGAGTACTTGTTCTTTCCTTCACAACAGAAAACCTAAAGGACTATCTGCAGCATAATCCTCAAAACTGCAAGCAAATGTCGGAGTGGATTGACCTTACAAGTCTAAAATCGTTTGAAATCCTCTCATATTGAGCGATAAATTGAACAGAAAACACATTTCTTTAGGTCAGAGAGTTCTTTTTAAGAAAAAGGAAACTATTGGTTAACTCAGAGAGCCATAAAATTTATTCAATTGTGCAATCCGCTGATCATGGGGACAACATGCGACACGTCAAAATTTTATGCCCACGTTGTTTAAATATCAATAGGGGAGCAACCTGAAGCAGCGTTCACGTGCTTTTCTCTTCACTTGGCAATGGGTATTTCCTAGACACTTGCCGCAGGGGATGATTTAGTTTTTGTCCGCACACATCCTACCGTGTAAAAACAAGCACTAGAGCTCTTTGTGGAGTATATTACAAGTGATACTCCAGAAGAATATTTTGCTTAAACTTTTGCATAAACGAAATCGTATTTGAAATAACCCTAGCCTAGCTTCCTGGATCTCTAGTCTTCTCTGAGATAGGTCACAATACGCCTGTTTAACTTTAGTGAAATCACATACGGTGATCCTTACCTCCTGTGTTACACAGGCTTCTGTTTTGGGCCGCTTCTTTTCTTCGTGTATGTAAATGTCCTAGCTGACAAGGTCAACCAAATTCCCCTTATTGCAGCGGTGACTGCGTTATCTATTACATTATTACCAGTAGTGAAGATCATGTCGTTCGGAATGGAGAATTTTCCAACTTTTGTACCTGGTGTAACAAGTGGCAGATGAATATTATTTTCTTACACGTACTACACAAGTGTGCCTTTGGTATTGTTTCAATGGCTTTCCTCTGAAAAAAGTATCTCACTATGCGTGCCCTGGCATGTTCTTCGCACACGATTTATCATGTGTAAACATTTTGAAACAACTTGTTATAAAACTCTAACACGTCTAAGTTGCATAAAGCATGTGCAATCTTGGAATACAGTTGTGCCATTTGGAACTCAGATTTGAAATGCGACAAAACAAATCAGAATCTCTCCGAAAAGGAAACCTATTCAATTTATATAGCGACGTTAGGACGAGTTCCACCCGTCTTCTAATCTTCTCTTTTTTTCTTGAACATGTCTTCCCTAGCAGAGTGGCGTCACGTAGAATATCTTCTACTGTTTTACACCTCGGTTACCTAGGAACGTTGCTTATCTTTGGAATACGTAAGTTTGCTAGAGCATGTATTACCAGGAATTTTCATCCTCTAAATCTTACACGTCTGCATGCCAGGGCTGACATACACAAATGTCGTTTTCTTCCCCGATACATCGAAACGTGAAACCAGCTACCCTGTCACATTCTAAATTTGTCATTTGACAACTTTGTTAATGCAAGCACTGCTTGCAGGTGTTCTGATTCTTAGGACCATCCTTAGTATATATCGTGTGTGTGTGTGCGCGCGTGTGTGTGTGTGTGTGTGTGTGTGTGTGTGTGTGTGCGTGCATGTGCGTGCGTGCGTCCATGCGTGTGGGGACGTATATATATTGACACGTGTACTTGTCTTTATCGGGCGACCACGTTTCGCCGCCTAACAAATGTAACCGCAACAGCGCGAGGGGGCGCCTGCATGTATCCGAAGTTTCTGGAAAGTTATCGATGCTTCTACCCGGCTGTCTGTTGTCGTCGAACCTTGTGTTATCATATTTCATAGCGTGACGCGAATGGTGTAGAACTTTGTGGAAGGCACGCGGGTCCGAACGATTAGTGTGGAACGTTCGACAACTGCTGTATAAAAGCCGACGCGCTTGACCCGCTGATCAGACTTTCGACGATCGCCGACTGTGTTCGCCACTCTCGTTGTGATTTAAGTGTAGCCTGTTTTGTGGGCACAGGTTCGCCCAATAAAAGCTAGTTCTGCCTTCCACAGTATTGATACTGTGTTCTTTGACGTCACGACCAGGCGACATATCTGGTGGAGGTGCTTTTCGTTCATGTACCGGACGCCGCCACAAAGCCGTGACCCAAGCCATCACGCGGAAGACACCAACGTCGCCAAGAATCAGCGAGGTAGCCGCAGGCTGCAAGGACTGTCCCCGGAACGTGGACTGTAGCCTGAGATGACTAGGAAGATTGCCACCAAGTCCACCCTAATGGCAGCCCCAGCGTCCCCCGTCGTGCTGCAGCAGCCCAGGGAGCCTCCGACGTTCCGCGGTTCTACTTTCGAGGACCCGGAAAGCTGGCATGATACGTACGACAGAGTAGCTACGTTTAACAACTGGAACAGCGACGACAAACTGCGATATGTCTTCTTCGCATTGGAAGACGCGGCCAGGACGTGGTTCGAGAACCGAGAAGCAACCTTAACGACCTGGGAACTTTTCCGTAGCGGCTTCCTGCAAACATTTACAAGCGTCATGCGAAAAGAGCGAGCCCAAGCTCTACTGGAGACCAGAGCGTTGCTGCCGAATGAGACGATTGCGATCTTCACTGAAGAAATGAGCCGTCTGTTCCGCCACGCCGATCCAGATATGTCCGAGGTGAAGAAAGTCCGCCTGTTGATGCGTGGTGTGAAGGAGGAAGTTTTTGCCGGAATGGTACGAAGCCCACCGAAGACCGTCGACGAGTTTCTTCGCGAGGCCACCAGCATCGAGAAGACACTCGAGATCTGAAACCGGTAATTCGACCGCCGCACGAACTCGACAAACTACGCCGGAGTTCAGTCACTGGCCACCGACGACCTACGCGAGACTATCCGAGCTGTCGTGCGGGAGGAGCTACAAAAGCTGTTCCCATCATCACAGCCTCAAGTGGCTTCGATTGCCGACGCCGTGCGTGAGGAGCTCCAACAACAACTTGGAGTAGCCCCTAAATCGTCGCAGCCTGAGCCGCAAGCGACGACGTACGCCGCCGTCACACGCCGTCAAGGTCCCCCTCCGCGACCACGCCAGGGCCCTGTCACGCCGCAGTTCTATCGTCCGCCGCCGCCGCCGCCAGCACGACCACCAGTCGCCCAGCGCACCTACGCGAGGAAGACGGACATTTGGCGCGCTCCTGACCACTGCCCGCTCTGCTACCACTGCGGAGAAACGGGTGACGTCTACCGACGATGTCCATACCGGGAGATGGGACTGCGAGGTTTCCCCGTGAACGCTCCGCGCCCGCAGCAAGGTGGACGCCCCCGCGATATCGCCGACTACCTCGCCGCTACTCAGTGGAGCTCTCGACGACCGTCGCGTTCGCCATCACCAGGCCACTACCTGTCGCCGCAGCGCCGACCATACACTGGCCCAGCCCCGGGCCAGTCAGCGAGCCCATATCCGGAAAACCAAAAGCAGCAACCGATGGAGGTGCGGTTGCTGTTTGTCGAACTGCCGAAGATCCTCCGCCGCCGACGAAGACACCGAAGAAATTACCTCGACGACATAACGACACGACGCCGTCCCGACGAAATCAGGAAGCCAAGACTACACCGAGGAAAGACTACTTGACGACGCGACGTTCCAACTTCAGTTCAACACGACGCAGCCGTGATCCGACGCCAAGACCTAACTGTAACGCAAGACAAAGAACCACCGACCTCGACGTGCTTCTCGATGGCCACGCAGTCAACGCCTTAGTAGACACAGGAGCCGATTACTCCGTCATGAGTGGACCCATCGCCGCCCAGTTGAGGAAAGTCAAGACTGCACGGGAAGGCCCTCAAATTCGGACCGCTGGAGGACACCTGATTACGCCGACTGGGATCTCCACGGCAAGAATTACCGTTCATGACCGGACTTACCCTGCCACCTTCGTTATCCTCCAACAGTGTTCACGAGACGTCATTCTCGGCATGGACATCCTGAATCAATACGGCGCAGTCTTGGACCTGAATTCGAACTCGATAACGCTGTCGCAAGATCAAGCGATACCACTGGAGAGCTGTCGTAGTCACCACGCCTTGAGTGTGCTCGAAGATCAAGTGAGCATCCCGCCGCGCTTGATCTTCGAGCACACTCAAGGCGTGGTGACTACGACAGCTCTCCGGCGGTCAAGTGAGCATCCCGCCGCGATGCCCACACTGAATGCCCACACTGCGGCCACGAATACAACTTCGAACACATGCTCTGGCTGTGCCCTGCCAACGCGAGCACGGACTTTCCCGACCAGTCTTCCTGCGACTCAGAAACTAGTGCGTCGCTATTTCGTACCCTACAAGGTCATTCGACGTATTGGCGCACTGGACTATAAGGTCGTGCCAGACGGAATTTCGCATTCACAGCGGCGCCGCACACGATCTGAAGTGGTCCACGTGGTGCGTCTGAAACCCTTTTACGGACGCTGACGAACTTCCTTATTTTTGTTTTCTTTGCTACGGGTGTTTTTATTACTTTCATTTGTATGCAGCATCGGGTCGAAGCTCTTTAAGAGGGGGGTTTTGACACGTGTACTTATCTTTATCGGGTGACCACGTTTCGCCGCCTAACAAATGTAACCGCAACAGCGCGGGACGCGCCTGCATGTAACCGAAGTTTCTGGAAAGTTATCGATGCTTCTACCCGGCTGTCAGTTGTCGCCGAACCTTGTGTTATCTGATTTCATCGCGTGGCGCGAATGGTGCAGAACTTTGTGGAAGGCACGCGGGTCCGAACGATTAGTCTGGAACATTCGACAACTGCTGTATAAAAGCCTACGCGCTTGACCCGCTGATCAGATTTCCGACGATCGCCGACTGCATTCGCCGCTCTCGTTGTGCTTTAAGTGTAGCCTGTTTTGTGGGCACAGGTTCGCCCAATAAAAGCTAGTTTTGCCTTTCACAGTATTGATACTGTGTTCTTAGACGTCACGCCCACGTGACAATACGTATTAACGCCATGCATTTTTACCTTATATTTATTGCACTTGTGTTTTCTTTTGTGCTAGGTACCCTTGATGTTCTTCTACCCCACTCGTGCAATAACACACTTAGGGTTGCAGTACGTATAACAAAATAAACCTAAAAAATATTTAAACCACTATTTCCGCTGTCAAGATATCAGCGGCACTTCTAGAACGCATTAGTACCACTCTTAATGTTGCTAATGCCTAGGAACATAAAAAAAATGAGAAAAATGTTGTCCAGAGCAGGCCTGCTTAAGCACTCCTCATTTGTTGCGCAGGCGACTAGAGATAGTCGCATTCGCTAAACTTCCTTCATATTGCTACTGCAATAAAGGAAAGCAACTTCCCAAGTCCCTAAGCGGGGAAGAAGCGCTTTTCGTCTTGCAGGAGAAAGGATGCAAATAAAGAACCGTCATTTCCATTAAAAGCACAGCAGCTGCAGCCCAGAAAAGCAAAAAAAAAAACGATTGCGGAAGCAAGTGCTCGTGAACAACTTTATATGGATAAAATAGAAACAGCCGGCTGCACGACGTTTCTCAACCCGACAAAAGCAGGTAACGCATTACTGAGAGGTTGAACGAACGTCCCCATGGCAGCAGACGCCTTCGCTCCAAGGCCTCATGAATGATGTATAGACGAGTGCCATGTGGAGAAGCGGGATATCTACGTCAGGGATGAAATAAAAGTGAAACGTATATAGGCACACTGACATGAAAGGCACCGGTGTACAACAAACGGCGGAAGACACACAACACAACGACATGAAGCAAGCGACGAAAACCTCTCATCTTCTCTGTCCACTTCGAATACTCAGGCGGTCAATGGCAGACGACGTCCTTGATGGCGTCGAGTGTGCATCGCCAGTCTGCCGAAATATCAAAGGGCTGTGCGTCCGGCATATCACGACGTTTCCGGCTGGTCCCTCTCTTTTGGTCCGTGAAGACATTTAGTGCGTAAGCGGGCCCCGGATGAGGAGTAGTCCGTCATCTATGATGAAAAAATGTCTGCGCGTTATCGTGTCGAACTAAGAGAAGTCAATTCGCAAGAAGCCCGTACAGTGTTATTTTATTCGTAACCAAATTTTTTTATCTATATGAGAAGCGTCTGCATTGCCAGAAAAATAAAATACAATAGCATACACACTTGCATCAATCAACGAGGTCATTTCTTGTGCAAGTCAACACTGATTATTTTTTAGAAAGAAAACGAAGTTAGCGGATGGAACCACATGGACTGAAGTGTCCATTGCGTGGACATGTCAGCGCTCGTAGTGCTCGCAGTTTTCGATGAATTCGAGTTCGCTCTGCGACGTGCCAGCCTCCTAGCAAGGTTAGCTGGTAAAGCGGCCGCAGCGGTAAGGCGTGGGTCCCGGTTTTGAATGCCAGACCAGGACGAACTTTTTTTCAACTGCCAATATTGCTTGCAGAAAAACCCGTACGTATTTCCTTTGCAACTTCGTACTACAAAACTAGTGGATGAGAATTTTTTTTCGTCCACATGTCGAAGCATTGCCACGGCTTGAAAGAATCAGTTCTGCGGGAAGCAACTTGCCAAGTCCCTCAGTTCAGAAGAAGCGCTTTTCGTCGGCAGATGAAAGGATGCCAATGAAACAGCGTCCATTTTCATTAAAAGCACAGGAGCTGCCACGGTTCCACAGTTGGTTCCAATGTCTCTTACGGTGTGCAAAGCGTGACCGACTGTCAAAGACGAAAAGGAACGACGAGGGCGAGCATTTGATCTTGTCGATCCTTTTTCGTTTTTGCCTGCAGGCCGCGCTGGGCACATGATAATGGAACGCCAACTTACCCCGTCTCACACCTTGCTCCAAAGTCTGCCATTCAACCCAGTCTCCACCGACCGGCATTTAAGCATTCAAACTAATACGTACGCAATCTGCATACTTGTTCGCAAATACTTCTGGCTTCACTCAACTGTCCAGCAAAGAAAATCACGAAAAAAGCTAGTCTTTACGCACCAGTACTTTTTTTAATGCCACTCCTTTTTAGCCCATTTCTTGATTGAAAGTCCAGCTGCGGCTTAGTCCAGCTGCTGCTGGCTGCTGTCTTTGTGAATAGATCTTGCGGAACGCGTGTGCTATACTCAAAATAACTTTGTCATACTGCCGACGTGAACGTACCATTGTCAGCCCCACAGTGTCTCGGCTGCAGTTTTGGAAGTTTGGACGCTAGCAGACATAGTGCGAACACCGAATTTGGGTGCATCAAAGCGCATGTAGGTTGTCAAATGTGTGCGTCGCATCTTTATTTCGTAAAACGCGGTGATAATGAAAAATTGGTGAATATATTGCTGTTACCATGAAGATGAGTCAGCTTTTAGGTACACAAGTTTTCACTAAAAGGTAATTTGCACAAACCTATTATGCAACACTGCACATAGTAAGGATGCTCACCGTTATTTAGTGATGGTAATATGGTTGGCCTACAAAGGGATCAAGAGAAATATATGAAGCACGTTCCATAAAGAAATGTTCAAATGGGTGCATAAAATTACCCGATTATTAGTAGAATAACACAGAAAATACTTTTCTTGATATTTCGAACAGGTACTTGCAACACAGTGTTGATATAGTTCATAGTGTTTAATCGAACTGCTTCTTGGCCTAGTTGGTACTTGCTAAAAGACATGTTTTTGCCGCAATTGAACACTCACAAAAGGAAGACACATAAAGACAGCATAGGCGGCACTTCCAACTGATTTATTTTGCGCTGTGACCCAAGAATATATATATATATATACATACACGCATGCGCTGGCTGTTCGCAGATCCACGTTACCCAGCGGTCAAACAATCTAGTTTCTGATTTAAAGAGCACGATAGATGTATCACTAATGCAATTTTTTCCTTTCTTTTTTATATAGTAGGCTTCCATCAGCTCACGTGCTGTTTGAAATCTACTTCTGCCAAGAATCCTCGTCTCAGAAAGCCGTGGTTTGCACATGCAGGCCTTGCAGTGCGCAGGCAAATGTGCCACGCCATCTTTCATTAGATTTAGTTCGTGTTCCCTGACTCGTTCATCTATGCAGCGTCCAGTCTGTCCTATATAGGACTTGCCGCACTCAAGGGGAATTTCGTACACCACGCCTGTAGCACATCTCCCGTAGGACGTGCTATGCTTCTTGCCACAGCCTTGCGAACCTGTCTCCTCGCGTGCGGTTTTCGAACAGAGTCGACCCAGTTTGACGGGGGCAGAAAAGGCAATGGGTACATCGTACCGGCCTGCCACCTTCTTGAGGTTATGGGAGACCTTATGAACATAAGGAATCATTGCAGGTCTTACGGTTCTGGCTCTTTCTTCCTCCCTTGTGGCGCTGGTGCCTTTAACATTCCGTAAAAGGCTTTCGGCGACTGAGGTCACCAACGAGTCAGGGAACTGTGCTTCTTTCAGTCGCTTAATCTGATTGTTGAACAAGACCTGCATCGTGTGTCTACACGATTTTTCGAGGGCAGACTCCAGGCAGAGCATAGCAATTCCACGCTTCACAATTTTGGAATGGCATGAATTAAACGGTAGCAACCCGTTCTTGGCACGTGGGAAATGTTGCCAACAAGCTTGTCCCTCATGAAAGGTTAATCTTAAATCTAAACATTGCAGGGTGTTACGTTGTGGCACTTCATGCGTAAAGCAATTCATACAACAGGTGACTTTGGGTTCTTTCTTTTCTTTTGTTTTCTTTTTTGTTTTTTCCGCTTGCGTTTCTCATCTATATAATAACGAACAAACAAGAAGTCCAAGAGCCTTTAGTTCGGCGATTTTTGCGTCTGCTTAGTGGCGTCCGCGCTTGACTCATGGAGATTTTTATTGAAATTATGATTCTTAGAATATTCATGGACTTTCCCGTACCCGTCCGTCCGTCCGTGCGTCCGTCCGTCCGTCCGTCTGTCCGTGCGTCTGTCTGTCTGTCTGTCTGTCTGTCTGTCTGTCTGTCATTTGCGCGGTAAAGTGAACGCCATTTTATGCCTGGCTGGACTAATACCGCAAGAAAAAAACTAAGCAGCATTTTTCATTGCTCCCATTGGTAATTAAGGTACTTTATTATTCCATGGTTTCACCTGGGGCGGTCGGCGGCCAGTCTTTCTGTCGTTTGGTCGCTGGTCGTCTTCTCGCCTAGTAGATTTGCATTGACAAAAAAGTTTATAAAGCACGTCCGGTAGCGGTATTCGAACCTCGATCCTTAACGCAGTAACGCGAGGCTCTAACCATTCGGCATATACGGAACTTTTCTGCATTTCATGTAAATATAAATATTGGCATTAGAACATTATTTACCCTAAATTTAGGTACACACACGAAAAACAAACGTACATATGCTACGCAGTCCAATGAAAGTTTAAGAATATCGGGCAAACAACGACAAGTGCCCACATGCGAAATTCGCTTAGGAACGGGAGCGAAGCTTGCTACCACACTACGAACTTCAGCAGCTAGGGATATAAGAATCAATTTTCATTCGGTTAACGATTAATATTTCATCGTTCTAACCTTTAGTCGGTTAATCGCTTTCAATGAAAGGTTTCGTTATTGAATAATTGATTATTCGAACTTTCTACTGGGCACTTTTAAAAAGGTTGAAACACAGTTAGCTGCTTTTGAAAGACACCATTTTAATGTCTGAGAGTTGGAAGCAAGTTTTAAACACAAATTCATAAAGGCGTGATAAAGTACAAATTATAACTTGTTAACGATTAATTATAATTGGCACTAGTGGCATTATAAGAGATAAAGAAAGCATGCTATAAAATGGCACTTAGTGCAACATCCCGTAACATGCATGGTGCTAGTGAATCCCAGTGCAGTACAGTTCACAAGAAATAGGAAAAAAGATGGCAGAAATCTGAGGTGAAGTCCACTGAAATATGCAAGAAATTGCAATATGCAGAAGGGAAGAGACAATTACTGGCTTAGGATTTTAAACAGCATACTGTTTTCTACACAGCGCAAGAATGCCAATCGAATGCAATGTTTGGGTGATACCGCACACCTTCTATGAATCGCCACCCAACCAGCGTGAGATAATAAACGCTCAGAAGCTATAGATTTGCTGCAATGGGCACTAACTCCATCACTATGTCAAATAAAAGCTCCAAACCGGTGCGCACGCTGTGGCACGGGTTCACTGGACTCGGGAGTGGCACGACGATCAACGACTGGGTCGCTGTAGTACGCCTCGAATTTCGAGCGCGTTTCAAGCCTCCGGCTTCGGGTGACGTGGTTTCGTGTGGGGAAAGAGACGAGAAGCGCTCGGCTCGGCGGCATTGCGGGAAAAACAGTCGACAGTCTTTCTCATCCATCCCAGCCGCGCCGTCGCTGCTTGTGCTCCGCATTCTTTAGTACGATTTCAAAGTTCTCGCGCCACTCCTGTCGAACTCTCCGAAACGATTAATCGAAAAGGTCTAATCAATTAAGCCGATTAAATCAGACGTGGACACCAGTGAAGATTAATCGTGTTACGGGATACATTTAATCGATGAATCCAATAATTATTCATCCAAAGAAATATCTCCCGTACAAAAATGACTGTTGATTATCCATTGATATATTGTTGGGGAATTGTTGAAACAACGGACTTCAACAAATTTTCAAGAGCAATTGAGTTCACTCAACCCTTGCACAACATTACCGTTGTGTGTTCTCAATAAGCAATTAATTGGGTAATTTGTGTTGATATTTCTAGTTGTTTTTTTGTTGTGTAGCAGTTCAGTGCAGTATACAATAATTAGGACTCGCATATGAAGACATTCCAAACATTTATTGCGATGCTTTCCAACCTCATTTCTGTCACTTTGCGGCAGATAGGTTCTTCTTTCGCCTCGCTTTCATTAAAAGAAAATAATGTGTGACCGGAGGGGTGGAATCGAAGGTCGGCCGTCGAGCACGGTACTCTAACCAATAGGCCACGAGTGCGCGTATACTCCTCTCATTCGAAAGCCAGTAAGCTCTGAAATTCTTGGTGCGTGCGCCGCGTGCCACTTCCTGGTGCTGTCGCTACAGCTGGCGCTATCTCCGGGACCGCCCCACTTTCGTAGCCATTTTCGCTACGTAAAAACTGCAACGTTAGACTAGAGTCATGACCGCCCAAGTTCGTAACGATTTATTTCTTCGCCGCTGTACAAATGCCATCGTCGTTTTATCATACGCTAGATGACATAACCATGGGTACGATCCGAAATGAGCACGTTTCGGAGAGCAGAGGAATGCGAAATTCACTTGCAAACACGGTGACTACGCGCATGTGGAGTTCCCCAAAAGTAGACACGGCGGCAGCGCGGCCGGCGATAAGACAGGTGCCGATAGGCAACGACGCTACCTTCGAGCATTGGACGCGCTGTGGGAACCGTATGATGCAAGCGCATACACGCTACAAACATACACGGGTGAGGTCTTCGAATTTCCTACGACGTACCCTCTGTCCGCAAAGGAAATATAGTTTTTTTTAACCAATGTGCGTGGTACTAGAGATCAAAGAACGGACGCGCTTTGAGATCGCAGCGCGCAGCCGCTATAACCATTGACTTCAAAGAGCTTCAGATTCTGCAACGGCCGCAACAGTATCACAGCTAATCGCTGTATCTGCGGCTGCTCCCGTCTCTCGCCTTGCAAGAAGCACGCGTTTTATTTGAGCCTCGCGGAACTGTCGTCGTCTCATCTGCCAAGCCTGCAGGTCTCGTATGTTCAGTTAAGAACACCAAAGGGAAATGAAAGAAATACAGGTAACGGACTGTTATCATACCTTACTTGTCACCTCGTCTTCTGCAAAGGTATTACAAACTATTTTAGAAGCTTTATTTTTGTAAAAATAGCAGAACTAGTAGTAATTTTTATTCCTGGGTGACACGACAAAAGTCAAAGTAGCGTTCGGGTGTGTATGTGTGCGCGCAAGCGGGTGCAACCGAGCTTCGTTCTGCGCACACTTTTGCAACAGTACACACGGTTACCGCTAGTTTCGTAGTCGCATTTTTGGTAGTAGTATTTATTGTTTACGCTACAAATTAGGTTGTTCTTAAAAACTTATAAAGGTTAGTTGATGAAAAATTATTGCTAATTAATTGGCTGTTTTTAAGTGCCGTTATGTTGTGTTTGAAAGGTTTTTATAACTGAATACGATAGTGAAGCTGTGAACGGCTTTCGGACTCAGTTATTCAGTTACAGTTGTGCGGTGGTTCGCGCCTCGTGCTTCTTGATGAAAGTATTTTTTTTCTTTTCGGACATCATGACGCACATTTTAGTGAAATGCTTTAACGACGATAAGTGGGACGTTTATCCGTTGAAGTGGTTGGCTCACCCAGCTACTAATCTTCTACTGATGTGCGAGCCTGGTTGTTTTGATGAGTTGGGCGGCAGAGGTCATGATGCCTGTTGGAGAGAAGGCACCCCGAAACAGTCGCAGCCGCACTTCTGAAGATAGGTAAGTAATCTCGTTTTCTTGGGCGCGTAGCCTTTTTTCTATTTTGACATTGACGAGCGTGAGATGTTAAGCACACCGTTCATTTTCTTCTAGCAAACCGCATGCCCCGGAGCAAATGCGCGCGATATTAACTCTCGCTGCCTCCGTAACTTCGTTTGATACAATTGTAGGCGAAGAGGCAGCGGCGCCCCATGTGCGTAAAATTGCATTTCTTTATTTGTTCCTGTCTAATAACGTTTCCTTCATTTGCATGAGAGAACACAATTGGAACATAAGGATCGGCTTCTCTGCGCAGTGATAATTTTGTACAGTGGCCACGTCATCTTTCATGGGGGCTCACGTGGGCCGTCTAAGCGCTTGTTATCGCGTTCCGATACGTGAGAGGCGCCCTGCCTTTCAAGGTACTTAGGCAGGCACTACGAGCTTATAGGAGAACCGCGACAAATAATTGTGCAGAAGGTGTGCAGCTTTGCTGCGCTTGTACCACACTCATACCGGAAGGCAGTGTTGCTCTTCACGCTTACACATTTCGTAACTATGGCGGCCGCCGTGGAAATTTGGGGCTCGACGTCGTGGATACGATCCCTGCAGCGGCCTCATTCCAAAGGAGCGGAATGCAAAAACGCTCGTGCATTGTGCATTGTATGCACGTAAAAATTTCCAGGAAGTCAAAATTAATACGGAGTCCCCAACTACCACGTGCATCATAATCAGATCGTTGGTTTGGCACGTGGAACATCAGCATTACTTTTCTTTCGTAGTGGCTCATCGTATACCATACGGTTAGTGTGATCACCTTTCGTGCCGTAGGGGTTAAGCGCGCCTGAATTTAGGTTGCGGCTAATGATGCGGCGCACCGCGAAATATATTTCGCGTCTTTGGGATTTGCGGAGAACGGCCAACCGATTAGCCACAGCTTCCGCGTGGTGACTGTACGCGGATACACAGCCCAAATGAACAGAGGTGTGCTGACGACGTCGGCAAAAAACACAGCCGCCGACGGGCTCACCTTATCGCCTATCACCGCCAAAACTACCGCAGTAAGCATCTTTATCTAGCGCGGCGGGTTGCCGTTGAAGGCGTACTGTGCAATTTTAATAGGCGACAACAGAAACATGCCAGCGTTCTCTGCTGCCTCTTTGAGTTGGACCGATCCGAATGTGCATTGCTTCCAGAAGCCAAAGGACTGCCAATCGGCGCGTTGTCGCCTCGAGCTGAGCGTCGCACTCGAGTACCGTTTGCGCGGTGAAGAACGACGCGTGCATGAAGCTAGCTGACTGCGCGGACGCTACAGCGCAAAACGCGCGGGATGATCGGAGCCACGCCGGAGCGGCTAGCATTAAAGAAGCGGTACATATTCTCACTCGTACAGGCACGCTCACGCTCTCATCGCTCTCGGCGTATCTTTAGGTCATTCCTTCTGCTGGACTTCTACCCAAAGATTCCATATCTGCTTGGTATCGGCTATGCAATGTCGCGTGATCTTTGGTTATGCGAGAGAGCCGGGAATATTTTTTCCGGGCTGTGAAACATCGCTGTGCGTGCTTTAGTTAAAATTTACCGTAGCAACCCATTTCTTCCTTTTCTCGGCGGCACTCGTTCAGAGTCGCAAATTTTTACTTGCCAGTATAGTGTGTACTTCTATTTCGTGCGTAGTTATGTGCATTGTGTGGCAGATTATTAATCCGCTTAATCTCATTTTCTGTCCACATTCCCTTCTCACAGGTGACGCATGCAGCAAATTGCCAGGTGCTAAAGTGTTCTACGCGAAACACACCTTGGCGTCGTACAAGAGACACCCGTTGATATGTGGCTGATTCACTAGCAAGCTCTCGTCTCGGTTGTTTTAATCGCGGTGAAAGACGTGTGATAAAGCTTGTATATATTTACGTGAAGTCATTTGTTTCAAGTCTGTTATTTTGCCTTCTCACAGTCAGCTGTAGCTCTTCCTGTGATGTGTTAGTGTACGAAACATTTTAATGTAACATATTTAGATGTATTTTGTGTATTCACATGCAAGCAGCTTCAACTGTTCATGTGTTCAAAGTTGGTTGTTACAAGGGTATGCTTAAGCCCTGGTCATAAACTTAAGTCGAAAGTGAAGACCACAATGATCGTTTTGATTGAATTCATATGTATAGGTTTTTTCAGATGTATTTACACTTCTAGAGTGCTCTAGGTACTAGCCTATGTCTCCAGGTTCGATGTAGTGGTGCCTTATGTACTGTAATAATGTTTCACGTGCACGCGTCTTTAGTGTAAGTAAAGGTACTTCAAGTTGATCAGTCTCTTCTTTGATTTTGTTTGTGTTATGAGCAGGCACCGGGGCATGCAAGGGTGAACAGCAAAGCAATTTCAATACATGAATAAAAATCCACTAGCCCAACGAAACATCAATCATATTTCAATGGCGACTTCTGAAATCTCAGTGACATCTCAACTGTGCCACAATGTGCTTTTCAGTGCTGTGGCAATAATAATTCAACAACAGGTCAAGAGAATTATCACAACGTCAGTTCAATGGAGAATCAGTGGTAACTCAACAACCATTCGACTAAACAAATACAACGGGCCGTCTTAGCACAATGGACTTTTAATGGTAGCTCAACAATTATTCAACATTGAGGTACCCAATGGTGTTTCAATTAAATTTCAGTGGCCAATATTCAAGAGTCATCAACACTCAACCCAACAATTCTCCAAAAACTCTCAATAATTCCTCAATAAGAAACTCAACATTGACCAATGAGAGTTCAATGCCTTCTCAATAATTTTTTTTTGTACGGACTGTCAGTCAGGCGGCTTCGTCGTAATCACATGACGTATTGCTGATTGTTCTTTTAGAAAGAAGGAACCGGTTACCGTAACATGTTCATTTCTGTCGTGCCAATGCCAACACGCGCTTTGAGATGATGGCCGCGTGTTCATGAACGTGATTTTCGTACTATGGCGCCTACCCAGAATTGAGGATTGACCAAGAGGCGGGAGGCACATATCGTGCACAAACCGATTAGCTCTTATAGATGACTGCCACGTGTTAATGCTTATGATTTCCATACAACGTACCTACTCCCAGCAGAGTATCATCCAAGAATCTTGTCCGCGTGTTGATTATGACCACGATTTGCTAACAATGAACATATTCAGAACGGGAGGTTGACCCAGAAGTCGGGGTAAAATGACACAAGCCCGCAAGTAGTTAATGGCCAAGAAATGGGAGGGGCATACTGTGCAAGGACGTTTAGAAAGAAAAACAAAACTTGGGGAACGCATAAGTTTCACCTTCAAGAGTGAAACGCGATAGCGTTTATCAGTGCACGTCTATAACGCAATTCATTAGGTTAAAGACAACAACCCACTAGCTAGGTACTCCTAGTATCCACACCTAGCTTCCGACGCCACTGAGACAGGCATCAAACGGCAGATGGAAAAGGAGCTTGTGTGTGAGATTCGACCTACAAAATTATGTTTTATTGTAACATAAATTAAAATCCGACGCTACCATGTCTGTGCGTTCTGTGTAAGTCGTACTTTACCAATTTTCTGGCGCATCAATGCAGTAACGCCTCCGCAAAACTCGGAGGGCCTGCATGGTTTGGTAGGCGTGCCTTGGTATGATTTTTCTCTAATGGACTCGCCGTCAACACAGGGCCTTTAACGCTGTGATATCAGAAGACTTGATATAGTGGAAACGCCAACTATCACTTTGAGATAAGTCCCTCGCCCTGGTGATGAATTTGATTTCCGCACTATGGCACATACCCTTATCTAGGGACTGACCATGAAGCGGATGGTACTTTTAAAATATTAACCAAAAATTATATGCACAAGCCCCTATGAGATTGGTCCCATTGCAAAGCACTGGTATACGAGAGCGGAAGCACGCTTTGGTTTCCTTTACTACAAATACACGGATGAAATGGGCAAATTTATAGCGTATGACGGAGTGCTTCACAAAAGTTTGGCTTCACATAAATTTTTACATGCACGTGGGATCTGCAAAATTTCTTGCTATTACGAGCTTCACTGGCGTAAGAACATTTCGGTGAATACGGGCCCTCATTTCTATCTGGAACATACGTAGACAAAATGCACCCTGGCCTTCAGTTGGCTCATCGAATATGATCCACTTTTTTATTCCAACATGTGCCTCTAGGTGTGCATGTGTGCCTAAACCGTGTGCTTCGCCCAATTGACGTCGACTATAACAAGCTGTGTTCCTTTTCCGCACAGTTTCATGCAGCGCTCATTAAAATGCCATTTTCTTCGCATACTATTCGCAAATGTGCTTCGCCATATTGCTCGTAAATAGGACGGAAACATCGGTTATGTTTTATTCATAAACGAACTTTCGTGCGGAGGCAGACAACTGGAACTTTATAAAGTTGTTTAGGCCAAAACCAAGCCAACTAATAAGCCAAGCGGAATAGGCGCGTGGATGGGATTTTCTCAACTGTAGAAACTAAACTGCCTGCCCTGCAACCTATGATAAACCACTCATGTAGAAAGGTGCACTTCACTATAAGAGATGAGCTCTGTGGTCTTATATATTCTACTCCAAATTTTAGGCCACGCGCACACAAGCCCTTCATTATAAAGTCGATGAGACTAAAACCAAGCCGACTAATAAGCCAGCAGAAAAAGGCGCGCCTGTGGGCTTTACACCACTTTAGAAACTCCAGTGCCGCTATGCAACGTATGCTGAACAGCTATAATATCATCATCATCATCATCATCATCATCATCATCATCATCATCATCATCCAGCTGCAGGACGAATGGACCTGCAAGCGATCTCGAATTAGAGCTGTCTTAAGCTGTTTCATTCTAACTTGCGGCTGCAAATTTCTTCATTTTAATTTTCTGGCGTCCTCGACTGAGCATCGCTACGCTGCGCACCCAGACTGTAACTCTGTTGATCCACCACTTGTCTGCCCTATACATTACATGGCCAGCGCAGCTCCATTTCTTTTTCTTCTTGTCAGTTAGAATATCGGCTGTCCCCGTTTTCTCACTCATTGACGCCGCTTTCTTACTGTCTCTTAACGTTACGCCGAAGATTGTGCGCGGCTTGCGCGATCGTTAACTTGTTCTCGAGCTGGCTTGTTAACCTCAGAGTTTACTGGTAGAATTCAATGACTCCAAACTTTTCTTTTAACGACAGCGGCCAGCTCCGTCAGGATTTCGTGAAGCCTGCAGTATGCCCTCCAACCCCCTTATATTCTTCCGTAAATTTCCTTGTCGTGAGCAGGGTCCCATGTAGGCAAATGACCTATATAAACGTACTCCTGAAAAGACACTAGGTGCTTTTTGGCGATCACGAATTATTTTTACTTTGCCAGGCTATTGAGCACTCCCGTTATTTTATACATATTATTCTTTAACGCTACTCTTACACTTTCTCAGTTAAGGTCCTCAATCACTTTCTGCAATTCATCCCCATTGTTGATGAACATCAAAATTTGATCTGCAAACCGAATGTTTAGATGCTTCCCGTTGACGCTCACTCATAAGCCCTCCCAATTTAAAAGCCCAAATACTTCTAAGCTTGCAGTGAATAGCATCAGATAGATTGAGATTTTCTGCGTGACGCCTGTCTTGATAGGTTGCTTGCTACTTTTCTTGGAAACGAACAAGGTGGCTGTGTAATATTTTTAGATATTTCACGAGATAGTCACTTATGCTTGCCATGCTCCTTGATATCACCATCACTGCTGGTAGCTGTACGGAATATAATGCCGTGGCACAATCTATTAAAACCGTATAGAGAGGTTGAGCGTACTTGACAGATTTCTCAAATATCCGGTGGATTACATAAACGTGACATATTGCAGAATGTTCCTTCCTGAAGCCAGCCTATTCTCTTCGTTGACTGAAGTCAAGATTCTCCCTTATTCTATTTGAAGTTAACTTGGTGAATATTTTATGCAATAGTGAAAGTTAGCGAAGGTTCTACAGTTATTGAATCCTTTAACATCTGCCTTCTGATGCATTACTATAATGTTTCCATTCTTCCAGCTCTCTGGTACATTGGCAGTCGTGAGACATTTCGTATAAAGGGCTGCAAGTTTTGCAAGGCTAATATTGCCTCCATCTCCTATTAAATCGACTGTTATTCCATCTTCTACCGCTTTCGTCAGGAGATGCCTTGCAAGGCCCTTCAAGCTTCATCGCTAGATGCAGGAGACTCTGTATCCTGTTCTTCACAATTTTTAATGAAGGTAGCCTGGTTGCCCTGGCTCCTGTATAGGTCCGTATAGAGTTATTCTGCTCCGTTTACTATATCATTGAAATTGCTGATGGCATCACCCTGCTTATCTTTCAATGCATACATCTTGCCTTCTCCTATGCGAAGTTTTCTCCTTATTTATTTGACGCTTCTGCCATGTTTACTGCGTCCTGAATCCTTTCGACATTACAATTTCGAATACCGTTTACTTTAAACTTATTAGGTTTGACAGGCGAATTCGATCTCATCTCTTCAGTGAGACACTTGCGTTCTTTGTCGTTTTTTTAATAGCTTCTTTGTTATTTTGGAGAGCTTACCTACTGGCTGCGTTGATGCCTTACTTCTTATTTCAATGGCTGCTTATTAAATTGCCCTAGTGAAACGTCATTATTCAACCATACGTTATCTTTCGCCTTCCTGTTCTTAAGCTGCTTATTTGTTTTTGAGCTCATGCCTGAATACGTCTGACTCTATCATTACTGCATGAAGGTTGGCGTTTTTCTTCTTGACTTATTTCGCTTTTTCTCTGTTCAACTTGAGAGTAGTCCTAGATCTCGCTATGCTGTGATCACTGCTATTTACCCTACCTAACATTTCTACATCTTATCATGAGAAGCCAAAAAGACACCAAGGACAACATAGAGGAAATTACTTGTACTTACTAATTGAATTAAATAAATGATAAAAATTGCAATGAAAGTACATGTAAAAACAACTTGCCGCCGGTGGGGAACGATGCCAAGGTATCGTTTGGGTATCGCCCGCGTCTTCGCATTACGCGGGCGATACTCTAACCAATTGAGCTACCGCGGCGTGGGTTCCCCACCCACTTTCTTGGGTATTTTTGTGTTACTACTAGAACTAACCATGGGAGTGTTAGCCAGCACCACCACTCACAAACCTTGGCGGCGGATGTGGAACTTCCTTCCTGCCACAGGCGTCACGAGTGCGAGTACGTGATCTTTCTGTGTGAACCCGCACATGCTCTTGATCTTTCCGTTCAATGAACCCGCACATGCTACCTGAAGGCATCAATGTTGGCGTATTCGATACCCCCGTTATGTAAAAACTAGATGAAAATGGTTTAACCGATGGGCCCGATTTTTATTAATCATATCATGAGAAGCCGACAAACAAAGACATCACGGACAACATAGTGAAAATTACTTGTGCTTACTACGCGTAATGCGAAGATGTGGGATCGTTCCCGACCTGCGGCAAGTTGTTTTTTTCGTCCACTTTCATTGCCATTAATTTATCATTTCTTTAATTCAATTAGTAAGCACAAGTAATTTACCCTATGTGGTCCTTGTTTGTTGGCTACTCATGATAAGATGGAGAAATGTAAGGTAGGGTCATACATCACATCACTGCAGATACCAAATCTTCAGCATTTACAGTGCATTCCAAAGAAAATAGATACAAGAAAAAATGTACTACACATATAGCGTCCGAAGGCAGATTCCGAACCCACTCGCGATCATTCGTAATTAAAAACAAACTGCATTAGCTCAGCGTCTGATGTAACGATACGTGGTATTGGGAAATTGTGTGTGCGTGAATCCGCGCATGACTAGCGCCCAAAACCACCTTTAGCTCGGACGAAGGAGACGCCTGCCCAGTCGGTTCAAGTGGCTCCGCCGGCTTTCACGCTAGCGCTCGTATTGTGGGAAGCCGATGAGCACATCCTCTATAGATATGTATACTGAGTTGCGAGCAGCCTCTTTGTGAGTGCACACAGGAAGGCCGGCCTGGAGCACGCAGAGTTCTCCATGTGCCATTCGCCACACAACCTGTCCAGTTATATTTATATCTGCGCTGGCGAAACATGCATCGCTCCTGCTATATAATAATAATAATAATAATAATAATAATAATAATAATAATAATAATAATAATAATAATAATAATAATAATAATAATAATAATAATAATAATAATAATAATAATAATAATAATAATAATAATAATAATAATAACTTCATTAATAACACTATTTTTCATGGCCCGCCACCTCAGCGCACTTCATCAAATATAATCAGGTAAAAACGTTATTATTCTTCCTTGTAAGCAGCGTTCTTATAATTGCTGTGTTTGTCAATTACAAGCTAGTCATATATGTTCTTCGTCTTCTTTTTTCCTTCGCGTTATTTGCCCAAGCTGATATGTGGTTTTTTCTCTTCATTGTTAGGTTCAACTGCATTTCGTTTGTTATTCGCAGCGAGAATGCCAATCGTCACCTACCGTTGCCTGCTGTAGAAATGATAGGAACCTCTTCAAGCGCATTTACTTTTTTTTTTAACTTCTCCATCTTAATGCATTTTGTAAGTGAAATGGTGTTGTACAATATCGTGTTCTGTTACATTGTTCTGTATAATAAAAAAAAAATATGTGTGCAATACGGACTGTTGCGACGCCGGTTACTTAAACCTCGACCGACGTTACTACAGGGTAGCGTGGCGTGGTCGGCAGGCCGCAGGCGTCCGGAAGACCGTCGCGACCAGTCAGGGGCACGGTGTAAGAATTAGCTACTTCTTACACCGTGGTCAGGGGCGAGACGATTTCTAGTGCGAAACTCGCACTGTTCATTCTATGGTAACCAAGTAGGAAAGAAAGAATACAGAAAGATACGTCGCGGGGCAGCTTAAATAGGGGCGCTAAAACCCTAGGCGGGATTTTGATACCGCCAACGTCACAAAGTACGTACACAGTCCGGTCGTTTATTGGGGGCTGCTTCCACTCTCCTAGGCGTTGTTCCTCGTGCTTGCCTCCGCTGGCGGTAACCCGTGGGTCCCGTTTGGTTCCAGGAAGGAGGGCCTCCCCTTGCCTCGCACAGTTCGCAGAAGGCGCCCTCTCCTCCCTCCTCCTCTCTCCCGCCCACGCACAGGGGGACCCGTAAACACTGCGGGGGCGCCAGCCAGACAGGGAAGCACCTGAGTCGCCCTCGGGAATTTGGGATCTACCCTGCGCTTTCCAATTTGGCCCGGGTTTTGAATAATCCTATTTGCACTGGCGGCTTCACGCCAATCGTAACGATGTGCTACATGGGCCTCACCCAATTTGCGGAGCTTCTCTTCTTCTGTAGTTTATACTCGTCGTTGAAAACCCGTTTGCTTGTCTTGAAGTCCAGGCGGCTACACGTTCTCACTTCTCACAAAATGCTTGCAGCAGAAAAGGTATGTGATAAGAAATGAGGTTCCCAATTCGAAGAACGGCACTTAAGTAGCGTCTACAACCAAAACAAAGCCACGTTGGCTTCAGTGTTGGGATTGAGTTTTATAAATGCTTTTTTTATATGGAAATCATTATGTATATGATTAGGAGAGATAAGCAGTACATATTCGCCCTGTAAAAAATAAGATGAGAAGTAAACGACAGACGCATGTCAAGCAAGAAGTATAACTTAGAACGCATAAATTACGTTCAACAAGATATAAATCTATATTACATACTATCACCAAAGCACCGCGCGAGTAGGTTTCAGGAATCGATTGAAACTAGGTGGCTTCCGAGTAATTCGCTTATCGAACTGCAAATGTTTAATACATGACGACATATATTTCATTCTTCGTATTCGTGCGGAACCAAACTACGTCCTTTTGTTTTTGGTCCACGAGGGCAATCACGATAACACGAGCTATTGTTATTTTCATCGTATTCACCATTATCTCAGCAAATAGAACGTTTTTTTTTCTTTTTTGCGGCAGGTGTAGATAAAACAGCATTAAATCACACCACAGCCACGCTACTGCCATTAAAATGACATCACACTCAGCGTCCCCATTTCGCGACACCGCGTGGTCGCGTGGTAATGTGCTTCGTTTTCTAGAATATATACAAAAACCCCAAGTACAAACATACTTTGCATATAATAAAAAAACGGAAAAGACGTGTGCATATTTTATAAAAGCAGGAAGCCGAGAATAAAGTGAATCTTATGAGGCCCTAATCCTAATTAATTATGTATGGACGGAACCTGCGGCTGCTTCCCTGATTGTAGAAATTTCAAAGTGCTTGCTACATAAAACATGTGAAGCGTTTAACGAGAGAATTTGCTCATCCTCGCAATTTAAGTGCCCCCATCGATCACTTAAACAAGATTATTTTTGTTGAACGTTTCTGAGAACGATAAGGTCAACGTTTGATAGTTTTTTACAGTTTATTGTTATTTTCTTAGGATTACGATAAAGCCAAGTTATTCCTTTCCGTTTTTTCGCCGACTTGCGCCGATCAAAGCGATTTTCCCTCTCTTTGCGATTTGAAGCATGTGATTGCCCAGCCACATCTGTCATTAAAAGACAACCGCCCCTCTGATGTCTGTAATTGGACTTAATTGGCCTTGCCTTATCTTATATGGCACCAACATTTCACGTTGTTTTGTTCAATGTAATGCAGGTGAGCCAGTACAGAGCTGTATTACCGGCATACGCTCCGTGTAGAGAAAGAAAATACGCTTCGTGTAGGAGTCGAGTTATACAGCGGCCGAGTACAGAAGAACTTAAACAAAGGAGCAGTTGCCAAGCGCAAACCAGAAAAACCAAATTCTCTGAAGACATTGGAAAAATTGCGACACTACGAAAAAGGGAGAAAATTATTGTATTGGCACGAAAGAAAAAGATTTTTGCATACAAATACGGAACGCGCTTTTCTTTGGCTCTTGGACATGTGCTAGAGTTCCATATGTAGTTTTGCCTACTTTTGCACAACGTTTTGAACTAGAAAGAGCAGAAGAACCGTTAATGCACACACAACGAAATTGTCACGTAGCAGTCAAAAGAACACCATGAAAAGATTTTTTTTTCTGCTAATGTACAAATTGTACCACAGAGAAGCCCACAAGCTGCTGTCGCCCCGAACGTCTGTTTTACTTCTGCTTTCTTCTTTTGTCCTCTCGCGCCGTGTCTGTAGCAAGGTACACGTTTCTGAAAATTTGTCCCGCTGCAATATATTCCCTGCAATAACCGAAGATTGGGACAGTGTGAGTGCTAGGACTATAATAATTTGGCTGGTGCTGAATAAATCCAAGTACCTGTATGATTGAAGCGGTGGCATCACTTTGTGTTCGCATTGAAAAGCCTTAGTGATCAGCCGAACATGTTGTAAAGTAATTCATAAATGAGCGTGCGGAACAATATCGAGAATTCTAAAGTTGTCTAGGCGTATATGTTATCTGTGCTCTCACACAGAAACGATGTTGTTTTATGGCTTGTTCGGATTGGATTGAACCTACAGCTTCACATTTACCATCTCAGGAATCTCTCTTACAAATAAAGCGCTTACGAGCGCGGAAAATTGCGAGCATAAGCCATGCGGAACTATTATGAAACATGCTAAAATGATTACAAAATCGTTGCTTAGCAATCCAGATAGCTATACAATCTCATGAGAGAAGCAAAATGACTTGTTAAGCTGTAAGCGATATATACTTTGTGGGAGCATGAGCTAAGCAGTTCGAGTTAAACTGAGAGAAATGGGCATAGGGCACATGTGGTAAAATAGCAGAAAAGAATGTATATACCGTCGCAAAGCTGTAGGATAGCTGCCATTATTCCTTGTTTGCGAACAAAACACATTCGTCGCTAAATCCTATCTTCCATGGATGAACTAGCCTACATTTTAATGACTCAGTCAATAAACAGGGTGTTACACAAACCATCGAATGTCCTTGAGGATCACGGGAACGATTTGCACAAAGAACGGATTTTAATAATGTTTAGGCAGAGAAATTGCTGCAAAACGTGTTCGAAATTTGGACATACATGAACGCATCAGCTGTCGTTATTGAGAACATAAAAATTTGGAGGGCTCTTAAGCTTCGCCTTTCAGAGTGGAACGGGATGGCGCTCAAAGACCCCTGACTACCATTTAATGCTTCCCACCAACTGCAGCTTGTGTAACCGCAACGTTTACCGGAAAACGCTGGCGGCGAATGCTGTGCACGAAGGCACCTTTTCTGGTAGAAACGCGACGTCTTGCGTGGGTTGATCTCCTGTCTTTGTTTCGTACTTTTATTATTTCAATCTGAGAAGAGCTAACATAAAATACAAGCGTGGTCGGTGCTTTTTTTATTTCACATTTGTTTGTGGGCTGCCGTTCTCAAACTACTGAGGAGTAACTTCGTAAAGAATGAAAGACAAAGTATGAGTAACTTTGTTGGCAGAAGAGTGGTTGAATATGCGTGGTTCAGAATACGGTGCGAAATCCTTTTCGCCGAAGCGACGTCGGACGCCAACACCGTATTTTCGGTGACGCTGGTCCCTTAAAGCTATCGCGTTAATATGTGTTCAATATTTCAAACACCTTAAATAACGTCGGAATATCACATTGTTAATACGGTAGCCTGTTTTCAGGCACATAAAGAAGCTAAATTCATAAGCACACCGACAGATTTGTTTTTTGTAGGATGTCCAAAATGCAATTGAAGGTACGCGAATCATTCGTGCATTGATTGCAACAATGGTACAGAGCTGTCGTTAGTGGAGATGGAAGACGCCCGCTGGTAAACGACGGCGTCGTAACATGGATTTTCTTGGAATCATCTGTGGAATATGATTTTTTACTCAAACGGATGTCTGGGATGCTTGACAACTTACGCGGACCCAATGAAACAATCATGTCTGGCATTTTGAAGCCGCAGGAATAACACCAGTAGTTTTGTCTATGGTCACCACCATATCGTGCCCTTAGGGAAACAAATGACACAGGTTACAGAAAGCCCTGGAGTACGATTTCATTAGCTAGTGCCTTTCCGCCTGTGCATTTTTTTGGCCTTTAGAGGCTGTAGCACTAGCTTTCCGGCATTTGCATATGTGACAATATATTGCAGTCGTGCTTGTTCCATCATTGCAGTAGCAGTTACCACGAAATCTGTCGCCATATGGCGGAACACTATACAGGGTTCGCTGTCGGTCGAAAAAACCTTCAAATATTCATGCCGCTATCATTTCAATGGCTGAGTCACCCATGTGCACTCAGTTCAAATGTGAAGAGGCTGTCCATCACCTCCTCGATCACCCTTCGCGCCTCGACAAGCAGTGCCAGACTCTCCATTGTACCTATTTAGGCTGGAATATCCATCTATTATACCCAAGCGAGTGTCCTGGGAGCCTCATCTGAGAAACCTCAGCGGAGAAAGCTTACTGTGATGGTTTGTGGACCCAGAGACTCAGATACAGGTAGCAAAGTCATAGACAGGACAAATATTTATAAACGACAGACAGCAACAATTAAACTCATAATGAGCTGGCAAGACAATCAAGTATTTCTATATCGGTGCACGCCGTACACCGTTCATGTGATTTACAACGCTGTCTGACCATACACGATGAGTATTCGTAAGATGTTCACTCACAGTACTTGGTGACGACGTCGCAGGTGTCAGCGCTTACAAACTTGCAGCGCAGTTTCTTCGACGAAGTCGTATAGGCGGCCAGCGCACGAGCAGACCCTGAACTACTCACGCGACAGCCCGGCAGGGCCACGCTGACAGCAACGCGGCACTGCGACCACGACCCCAGCAGGCGGGTTTTGCCGGGCCATTTCACGTGGTCGCCCGAACATCGCACTCTCGACCAGGGCCACCTGCTCTCGAATGCGCACTCGAATGCTCTTTCACCGCAGGAGCAGCACCGTCCCGTTCTGTCAGGTCCGCATCTCAACTCTAGCCTGGAACTCTGGTTCACCGCAGGACACGCCACTGTCTTTCCGCCTGGTCTAGTAGCATCGGCTTGGTCCGTGTTGTGCCTCCGGTTGAACCCACACGCGTCATGGCTAGCCTGGCAGCGCTTGCTCAGCCGTGTTCTGTCCCGAGAGCCGCGAGCTTCCACATTCACTTCTTCGTAGCTTCCGTTAGCTTCTTCCACGTTGCCATACTTGTTCTTCACTACACTTACGTATATCTACTACAGCCCCCTAACGTGACAATCATAGATGTCTGGCCGTGAACACGCTGAGCGTTTTCTAGAATGCGTGATTGATGTAAACTTCTGCCTTCTTTCACTCCTTCCTTCTCCCTCACACCTTTCGTCGCTTGGAGAGTAGGAAACTGCAAAAGACTGCATGAGGTTTCGGCGTCTCTTTCGCTCTCTTTCTTATAGGTTCTCTTCTGTCAGCACTACATCTGATGCAAGACCCTTGCCCCATGCAAAATGGGTAGGTAATTGCCGTCGTCATTATAAAAGGGTAATGTGGTATGACAGCTTTAGAAAGCCTGAGACCAGTTGAGAACGCTGATGGCACATATTTTATTAAAGTCTCTAGCTCATATACTTATACGACGCCTACACTTTCAGTGCGTCGTGAACGCTGCCTCATCTCCTTATGATCAACTCTCAACACAGTAATAAATGCTAGCCAGGATTGTCACGGATATTTAACTTCATGCATATATCACACGTGTTTTTCTTTGGGGGGGGGGACACATTAAAGACATTACCATATTTAAGCCACTTCGATTTTCTCTGATCGGCTACGTGGGTAAGGGGTCAATACCAGCAAAAAGGAAATTGATTAATAACTTTGCGAATTAACTAAAATCGACTGTAGTTTTTAAATAGTAGCTTTTGAGCCAATGTTGTCATGGCGAAATTGAAGCCGAGGCTTAGTGAAGTAATATCTGCGGGAGTAAAAATCCTATCATGGCACCGCTTTCTAGATATGCAATTTAAAGTCTTCCAAAAGCCTAGAAAAAAACATGGCCGCTCCTAGCAGTGACTAATAAAACACGTTGTTGGGCTAGTTGGTGTATTGTATTAAGAAACAAATAGCAAAAAGAGAAAGGACGCACAGGAAACATACAAGAAGACAGGTAAGAGGCTGACTTGTCAAGGTGAACAGGTTGCAGGGTTTCACGGACGGTTTATCATGCTTCATCGACAAAATATGCATAAAACGCTGCTAAAAAAGGAAAGCCCCGTGTTTTGAGTTGTAAGCTCTCTGAAGGTCTTGCTTTTTCTTTCGGTATGACGAGATTGTCCTTTGGGCACGTGCAGCGGATCTGCCGCATCTTGAAATCGGAGGTTTTGAGGCAAGTTAGGGTATTAATACGACTGCATCCGAATACTGTGCGGTGCGTGCGACCAAGAATGGATCGCCGAAAGAAAAATGAAGACCTTCAGATAGCTAACAGCACAAAACACGGAGTTTTTGTGGCACGCGCTTTCTGCATATCTTGCCGAGGAAGCCTGATAAACCGCCCGCGAAACCTTGCAACCTGGTCGTCCTTGACTAGCGAGCCTCTTGCCTGTCTTCTTGCAGGTTTCCTGTGAAAGTCTATTTTTGGGCTAATTTTTACTTAATACTAACAGCGAGAAGCCGCCAATCATTCTGAAGTAAAGCTTTCCTACAATACAATGCGAGTGTCTTGCATTTTACATTTATATTTTAGTCTGCTTTTACAGCAATAGCATCTTTGATGGCCGCCGGGGTCCGTCAGGAGTTTTGAAGTCCTTAGCGATAAATTTTTAGATATATATAAAAATAATGGTGCCACACGTGGGTTTTGACTCCCATCCAATAGAGTGGCGATGAGAGGTTTTACTTTTCCGCAACGCCAGCGATGCTGCTGGAGAGAAGAATAATGCATTATGAAAGCGCTTTTACGGCACACGCTTCTACGAGTGGCTGGCGACACGCTCTGCAGATGAAAAAAAAAAACTGAATGAACTCAAACAAAGCCAGCACGCAGAAAGGAAATTCTGAATGAAGAGTGAAAGATGAAAAAGAACTGTTTCTCCCTCTTCATCGTTCAGAGCGCCACTTTTTCAAACGAAGACAACGCGGACTAGACTTCCCGCTGAATCACATTCGAAAGCATTTTACACGCGTGAACATCCCAATATGTACACAGACCAATACCAGAAGAAACAGTACAAGGGTCAGGGCCCATTATATTCCGCTAGGTATAGAATTCGCTTCATCGCATTATGTGCGATAATGCCACCTTTTTGTGTTCATACAGTGCAATCTGCCGCATATTGAAGAGCGTAGGCTTTTCATAAAAGGGCAAGCCAGTGCAGCCCTAATTTTCTTATCAAATTTAAATGAGGTCAACTCTCGCAACTCCAATTTACATGGCCTTTGTGAGCGGCTTGGCTTTACCGGACGTAACAAATACAGAAAAAAATGGAACATCTGATCCGTGCGTGACGAGCGCTTACTCAGTGCATAATAATGTGTTCTTTTTAAATCAAGATGAGTTTCATTGGACCTCTCAGCAAGTGATGCAGCGGAACCATCGATTGGGTTCTCAGAAAATTGTATTTTCAATAGGAGGGATTATGAAGCCACCTGCACGCGGTAATGAAGTGGCAAAGAATCCTGACCTCGGAAGCTAGATTGTCTTTGCGGTGAAAAAGCTGGACGTTAATGACTACAACCCATCCATATATGCGTGCCAGAAATTTAAGAAATTGAAAGCAGTCAAGCAGACCGAAAGTCGCGTAAGCAGTAAAATATACGCTTAAGTGGAAACGACAATACAAATTTAACGAACAGACGTGGCAAGCGATCAACAGCGCCTAGCATTATATATTAGTTCCAACTCAGGCGCGCCAAAACTTTTTGCATTGGCACCCATAGAAAATTGCCTGTGGGCGTTGTGCGAATAAATCAATGCCTCTGCACGGTACATTACAAAACAACATAGTGGAAGGCTGCAGCGCGAGGACCTATGGAGACAAAGGAAGCATACAAAGTACACAAACACAGCGCTGACTTCCAACAAAAATTTTTATTTTGCCAGTGCGCAGCTAATTTTAAAGCGAACACTTGGTAAAAAATAAACAAGAAGATCACACATGCGCACAGATCCTGCTCATATCGCTATCGCACCCTGGGATTTGAGCACTATTTGACACAAGGCTGTCGAGGGACAACTGACACTGTTATTTCCCGCACGTGAAATTGTGGCAGCCTCAATAATTTCTCTAGTGAGGCTTCATTTTTTCGTAGATGTAATCTTGCATTTGTCGAAGACATGTTTGCACCCACATTCGCGACAGTGCATGCCTAGATGTCCTTAAATAGCGTTATTAACATTTTTGTTGTGTTCCCTTAGCCGATCGTTAATGCATGGACTGGTTTGCCCGATGTAGACTTTTACACATGAGATAGGTATCCCAGAGGGCACACTGTGTGAAGCATGATCTGTGATTAGATTTCCACTGGGCATTTTCTTGGAAGGAAGCGGAAGTCTGCTTGCTCAGTGACACCACTTTTCTAGGCGCGACAAGAACCATCAATATTTGCACTCCGGCCAACCTTCTTAAGGTTGTGCGAGATTCCCTCAATATATGAAAATGGGCGATAGTACCCGCTCATTGTTGAGGTGTCGAAAAAGTGCAACCACGTTTCTGCGATTTTGGTTCAACGTTCACGCTCTGCATAGTCCGTTGTTCGAGTGTGCGATTCAGTGACCCGTGCACTCGGATACGTCTCGTCGGCGACTTCAGGAGTGGCAAAAATGTGCTACCTATTCAGTATAGTTTCCTACAATATTACTAGAGGGAACTCTGGCGCTGCCATTGTTCTGCAACGATGATGGCAATGATAGGTAGTCATAGATTTGTCTGATTTCTGTGCTTGTGGATTGAAACGTTCTTGTGTGTTTGTTTATTGCTGTTTAGCTGCCTTCACTGCCCTACATTTCAGAGTAATCTACACTTCTATAAGTTTAGAAGACTCTGCGAACACGCAAAATTACTGCTAAATGCAGTGGTTCAGCATGTTCAGGTCGCCAAATTGAAACGTTTCAAGCGTCCTAACGCTCTAGCTTGGTCGATAAAAAAATTCATAATAGGTTTTTATTCCTTTTGTAGATGCACGTGGCCGCGGTATAATGGTGACAATATGGGGATTTTGTGCTAAGTATCCTGTGTTCTAATTATGCAGTCAGAAAGCTTTAACATTGTTAAATTTAATGTTCTATTACAGTGTTTTGCAGAAAATGACGAGTGTGGCAAGTCACGATTCTGTTTGAGCCACAAGGACGAAGCTTAGGCAAATCAATTAACTACCCATCTTTCCCGACCCGAGTGCAACTCCCTTAGACACGAGCGCCGGAGCTCAATCTAGTAATTATTGTGTGAAACTCTATGACCTGCACAGTTCGGCATGTTTAACATGGTCCGCCGCAGCGCAGCCATCAGCTCGATGAGCTGTTGGCTCTGCGTATGTGCATAAGAGCACGGTGAGCATACGCTTTTCATTGCGTTCGCAATTATATGGATATTCCAGGTGCATTTCTGCCATCAGCGTCGCCGTTATGTTCCATATAAAGACCGAGGGCGATAACATCGTCGCCGCGCAGCGTATGCTTTATGTGCCAGTGCAAGCGTGCGCGGGTGAGCCGACGATGGCGGCTCAATCTTCCGTGCGCAAGGGAGGAAAGCGGGGAGAAATCGTGTCGCTTTCCTTCGCGCGCAGGGCACCGGGGAGATGGGAGAGAGTGCACCGACTTGTGTGTGTGTGTGGGGGGGGGGAGTTGGCTCCGACGTCATCTGCATATGGCCTTTTCGCGCGGGCCCTATTTTGAAGGCGATTTGGGATGGGGGCAGAGTGCTCCGAGTCGTGATAGCTTCATGTACGCTGTGCTCCCGACGCTTAGTTAGCGTTTAAGCGAGAAGCCACACGAAGGTCACTTCGCCCGCTGCTGCTCGCGCGCTTTCTCGCTCCAACGTTTTGACAGTGGGAGTACGCGGTCATCGAGTAAGGTGTGTTCATGTTTGCTTGTGCGTGCGCAACATCTTGTTTGTTAATTAATTTAGTAAGCGAAAATTTACAAGTTTATACAGCCAATAAATCGAATATCCTTTTTTCGTATAGCGGTCTACAAATTTGCCATCTCAATCGATGCTTCACCTGTTGGGCGAAACTGCGACTTACTTTTTCTTTGCATGCTCCCTTAGTTGAAAGAGAGAGCAAATCTAAATGCGGAGTTTGCTTTTATTACGAGACTTAGTTCGGCAAACGTGACGAGGCTGTGGCGAAGATTTCACGAAAGTTATGTTGTCTCCTTTACATATAGGATATGCGCAAAGTAACTGCTGCTTCGCTTAGCTGTGGTTACTGCGATAGGTTGCCCGTTGTTCCTCTATTAGATAACAGAACTAATAAAGAAGAAACTGAGGGATCTGCAAAAAATAAAAACAGATGTTGGCACACCATGTGCAAGATTGGCTTGTGATGCGTGGCCTGATCATATATATATATATATATATATATATATATATATATATATACACGCACATACATATATTTATTTATTTATTTATTTTTATTTTATTTTCAAATACTGTTGGCAGTCTCGGCCGTAACAGGGTGGGTACAGCTGGTATGCACATGGCGTAAAAAATATAAACACTTTACAAACGAAAATAGGACATGAAGCAATGAATGTTGGAAATACAATGCGAAACAAATAATGAAATACAAATACAATAGTTTGGCTAAGAAATACATGTTTCTAACATTGTGACAGTGATATTGGAAGCAGCATAAAAGAAAGACTATTGTATGTATTTCTAGAATAGTGTGACAATGTTTGCATGGCACCACTAAGAATAAATTTCATAAAAGGTTTTTAACGTGTTCCTCGAAGATTTTAATGCTACTCGACTGCAAAACAGACGCCGGCAAACTGTTCCATTCCTTAATCGTTCGCGGAAAGAATGAATAAGCGTACATGTCCAGATATGCTCTTGGAATTGAGAACATGCAATGATTGCTTGATCTGACGTTTCTAGCCTGCCTGGGAACAAGATAGGGTATGGTTTCAATATTGAAGTGGCTTTTTGATAACAAAAGAAAGAAATTTAAGTCGAGCTAACTTCCGCCGTTGAACCAGTGGAGGCAAATCAAGCAACCGAAGCATTTCGGAAACAGAGTCAGTACGATAATACCTTGAAAGAATGAACCTTGCAGATTTTCTCTGTATCTTCTCAATGCGGTTTATAATTCCGGATTGTAACGGATCCCAAATGACACTGGCATACTCTAACGTTGGTCTAATGTAAGTTAAATATGCAAGTAGTTTGACGGGTGTCGTTGCTAGCTTTAATTTTCGGCGGAGGAATCATAACTTTTTTTCTGCAGCTCCACAAATTCTGTCTGTGTGATTTCCAACTTAAGTCGTTCGAAATTGTTAAACCTAGGTATTTTGTCGTTTCAGCTTCGGTAAGAATTCATAATATATATATATATATATATATATATATATATATATATATATATATATATATATATATATATATATATATTTATATATAACTAATTAGACGCCGCTCTCTTCATTTTACCTCCTTAGGCTGCTGTGTAAACTAAAGAAGAGAACAACAAAAATTTGAATCGCAGTAAATTAATGTTAACTCACCTTCTTTGTGAATCTAGAGTAAATTGTAGTGCTTCTTTATAGTTGAAGTATCTTTAATTGTGGATGAACGCACCTCTTGGCGCCCTGCCGTTAAATTTGTACGACGCAAATAGCGCTCCCTCCTTAAGTATGTGACCGCCTTGACTGCTATAAGGGCTGGCTGCAACCAAACAAAAGCTCTCCAGGTGTACCAGTCATCAGTACTCTCAGGCATGATGTATGCGTTACCAGTCCTGAACGTACCGCCTAATTTGATGGCCCAACTGGAACGAGATCATCGCATTGTCCTTCGACTAATGCTTAGATTACCTCGTGAGGCGCAATCTCTTGCATTACTCACTAACGCGTATCAGATACCCCTGATGCTGCAAGCAGACCAGAGAGGTCTATATCATATTGAGCGCCTGCACAGCATATCGAATGGTCAATCGCTTCTTCATCGTCTCACTCACCACCCGTTATCTCGCATGGGAAAAATGGCGGCATTTTTATGAATATCATTGACATTTCTGAACATGCTGCTTCAGATGGGCCTCCGCCTCCAAATGATATCGCTAAACTCGTATTAATCATTTACCTGACAATTCCTGACATACACAGAAAGTCTCATATGGCTGTTTTGGCAATATTTCAATTGGCTCAGTCTCACATGTTCTGAAGATTTCCAGATTAGCTTCAAGTATTCACCGATGAATCTGTACACAGTAACGGTCAAGGCGGCTCTGCAGCGTTTTTCTGCCCTGTGACTCAAGCATGTCGTATCTTTCAAATACCTCATTCACCTTCGTCAACAATGGGGGAGCTCGCAGCTAATAGTGTTGCACTTAAATACGTGCAAGAGGAGTTAACTACATCAAATATTGACATTTTGCAGACTCCCGCGCTGTCCTTAGCAGGTTGCAATGCAGTCAGATTGACTGCCCAGTTGTGCGCAGCATTTCTGACTCTGCAAATAAAATTTCATCACGTATGGTATCTCTTTGCTCAGTGCGTTCAATGGGCTCAATACGTTCACACGGAGGAACTGCCGGAAATGAAGAGGCTGATCGACTGGCTTCAACATGCGCTCATAACAACTGTGTCTGCTCTGAAATTTTGTGAAAGCTTGGTGACGCTCGTCTGCTGATTCGTTGCCACCTACTCAAGCAGCATCCAGACCAGCGCGTCGCAAATGGAACCTTTCCGTCCCGTGTTCGCGGTCCAGGATTGCCTCGTCACGCTAGAGCGCAACTATTCAAGCTAAAGGTTGGCTGCGTGAACGTGCGCGAACGTTTATATAGACAAAGGCGTGTGGCCAGTCCATCGCGTACGTCTTACGGCAGCACCTCAAAACCTGATATTCGAGTCTCCCACTTTCGGTGCGCAGCGCATGTCGCTAGTGAGAGGCCATCATCTCTTTGACCTGCGGTGTACGATACTGGACGAATGGTTGTAACCCAGTGGTTGTGCGTCTCGACGCGATCAGGCAAATCGCGCTCTGCTTACTTTTCTAGCATTAAATAACTTTAGTTCACGTTTGTAGCGTCGTAACTATTTCTTCTATTTAACTTCTGTAGTAGCGTGACCTTCAGTGACCAGTGCTACTGTGTGTCATCTGTACTGTGTGTTTACTTTATTCTTTTAGATTTCTCCTGTTGCTGTTTCTTTCCTCCCTTCCTTCGTGCCTTCCATTTCTGTGTTGTAAAATAATAATAATAATAATAATAATAATAATAATAATAATAATAATAATAATAATAATAATAATAATAATAATAATAATATTTATTATTATTATTATTATTATTATTATTATTATTATTATTATTATTATTATTATTATTATTATTATTATTATTATTATTATTATTATTATTATTATTATTATTATTATTATTATTATTATTATTATTATTATTATTATTATTATTATTTTCCTTGATTAGGACTAGGCAAGCTGTGTTCACCTCGGAACTGCCCCTTTCATTCAAACACCTATGCGAGGTACAATTCCTTCGATAATTACGCATCATCAAATGAGTTCCTACCAATTTGGCCTAATTGTTTGCGTAAGGGGCCCATGTTGCAAAAAAGACGCACTCCTAGTAGTGCTCCATGGTTGTCTTTTTATTGTGGCGCGTACGTCTTGCGCTCAACCAAGCGATTTAGCGACGTTACTCGGGAGCACCTGTAACTCCAGTGTTCAGATTTTTCCTGATGCACCACACGCGTTGTGCGCCGCATGTATCCGATATAACAGCCTCGTTCCTGCGCGCAGTGAGACTGCAAATATGTCGATGAAAGCGGGAACCTCGACGGACGACGCAAGAAGCACCGATACGACGTAGACAAGCACCGCGTAGCATCCAGTGCCCTTGCGGAAGATGCTGATTCCACAGATCAGGCTGGGACAGCGCCTGCGTCCCGGCGAGAGAAAGAAATGTCAGTCAACGGCTGTATTTTGAGTCGGTTCTCGTCCACACAACTACGTGCACTTTGAATTGTAACGACGGAAACCTTAATCCGATCTACGCCCGCACCTTACGTCGAGTGCTCGACCGCATGTGATGTCGTTCTCTTCCTGCTTCGCTCTTCATTGTGAACAAGCCTCTTGCGTGGGGACCCAAATGTCGGTTAAGAACAAAAAAAAAATCACCTTGGCCCGTCCCCTGTTCTCGCCGTTATTTTTTCCCGGCCAGAAGAGATTTTGTCAGACCCATGACTTCAAGATCTTTCGTCTTGCTCTCATGGTCCCTATTGTTCTAGTGCCCTCGCTGGGCATGCGCTTATTACACAGCACAGTAATGACTGGGACCACCGCTCATTTATTGCCAGGGAAAGGACCTGGTCACAGAGAAAATATATGTAATGATTTCCAATCCAGACAACCGTTAAAAAATCAAACGAGAATGATAGTAATCTACCACCTGCCAAGGCAAGATGCCTTAACCGATTACTCAAGCGGACCTAAGCGCGATCTTGAGCTTTGTGAACAAGGTTTCCGTGTGCAAACCAAATCGTCCAACGCTTTGGACAGCACTGCTGGGAGCTCAGTTTAGCGGAGGCAAGGAATACACGCTTTGGCAACTTGAGTACGGGGAGTCGACTGGCTTTATTGAAACGTAAAAGCATGTTTGCCCAGTGGCGTTGGTGGCACCCCAGTCGGGCAGCCGCTTTAGCAGCCATTCTTCGGTTCCGAGAAAGCGCAAGGGCAATGAGGCCTACGGCAGGGCTAACTGGATTTCCGGAGCAAGGGACAATGGCCCCCACGGCAGGGGCAACGAAGTAAACGACGGTTGCTACAAGGGCTCCGCCCCTACCCCAGAATGCCGGAGTGTTAGGCGCGAATGGCGGAAGGAATGAAGAGTAAATGTTGAACGCAGGCTGCTTTCACGCGGTCGAACGACACTGTCTCTTCTTCGCTGCGAACGTCAATCCTCAAGGTTTCTCTGATCGCGAAACAACGCGAAAGAGGCCTTCACAGCAAGGAGTCAATGGTGGCTTGGTAGAGTTAGCACACTGTAGTAGAGTTGCGCCGCAGAAAGACGTGCGTGGTTGTGTCCATTGTCGGAAAACTAAGCAGAGGCTGCCCGCGGGCGTCACGTGGGGATACAGGTCGAAGCTGGTCGAGCCCGGAATGTTGCTGCGTGGCAGCTGGTGGAGTCGCTTGCTCGGTGCCGAAAAACTGGCCTGGAACGCGGTTTGCTAACCCAGAGAGCATCTCAGGTGCGCTGACCCCGAGGTCATCCTTGATTGTTGTTCGCAGCACCAGTAGTACTAGGGGTAGCCTTTCCACCCAGTTCTGTCTGTCAAACGTGGCGGTCAATGACGCCTTCATTTGTTGGTGAAGACGCTCGACTATGCCGTTGCTATGGGGGTGAAAAGCCGTGATGTCATGAAGGCGCGGGCCGAGGGGTACTAGCCATCGTAGAAAAAGCGAGCTTTGGAATTGCAGGCCTCAGTCAGTAGCTTAATTCAGTCAGCAGCTCGGACAGCTGCACAGTTTAATTACTATAGCTGCCTGGTAACTTGCTATAGCAATCACTGCTTCGCTTTTCGGAAGGAACTGCGCAATTATTGCTGTTATCAGTTCGTTTTAAAAAGCCATGTTAACGTAGCGACATTCGAGAGCCTGGAGAGCTGCTTAATTTACTTATTATGGCTGTCTGGTAATTTGCTATCGCAATTACTGCTTCGCTTTTACGGAGAAACTGCGCTATTACTACTGTTATCAGTTCGCTTGACAAAGTGATGCTGCATAATATATGTTATTTATTCATTGTTGTTGAATGAAGAAGCAACTGAACTGACATGTGTGCTCCGGCAGTGGTCGTGAACAGCGAGCGTATTCATTCTCCGGAAAAGGAGTGCCGCACAGTTCAGATTGTGCACATCGCTAGACGGCAGCTAATCGTGGATTTGGAATAAAAACAGATTGGAGGAGCGATACGTTATACCAGAAAGTGAAGCATTAGGGGTGCCGGAATCGCCCTCGTCTGTTATGTAGAAATGGCGTTCAAAAAAAGTTGCACTTTCCTCGAAAGGCGAAGCATCGATTGCGATAGCAATTTTGTAAACAGCTATGGATACTAGTTTTATCGGCCGTATAAACTTGTAGACATTCGCTTACTAAATTAACAAGGATGGTGTCAGGCCAGCACAAGCAAGCTGCCGTAGTTATACCGCAGTAATTATTTCCGAATCGTCATATCGATGCTGTCATGTCATCGACGTCATTCCTTTCCTGTCATTCCATCGTCGTCAATGCGACTTCATGCAGCCGTCATCATACAGTCTTGCCCACGGCCGACCATCGCAAGCGAGCGCCATAGCAAATCGGGCTTTTGCCGGAGAAACTCTACGTCGAATATAGCCGAAGAAAAAGAAGTCTCAGAATAAGCAGTAAACATTTTAAGTACACCTTTCTTCAGCTTTACGGTGTGCCGCTAAATTAGCTCAATGCTAATCACTTTACAGCCGACAGCCATTCTGAGGTGGGTTCGGCCGTAATTTTAACTCTTTGTTAGACTTAGCTATCATCAAGATTATGCCCATGAAAACACCTAAACATGAACCATCGCTGGTAGTTACACCTTTGCCCTCCCCCCCCCCCATACAAAAAGCCTGAATGGTCCCAAAGGAAAGTTGCCTCTGGGCAACGTATGTGTATCCAGTTTACTACAGAACACCACTCCTGATCGTTAGAGTTATAGTAGTATCGCGACAGCTTCGTACAGAACATGCCACAGCGTATTCCTATACTATAGTGGTGAGTACTTTGGCATATGGGCTGAGCAGGAACCGGCAACCCTCATAGGCTCGCTGCCTGATAATTCTACTGCAGACAATTCCCCATCAACATGAATTCCGTATTTTAAAACTATACAACAGTCTTTCTATAACGACTGGTTAAGCACTAGGGACTGAATTATAGTAAAGAGTGTCTTCGCCATCGGGCTATACTTGAATGTCCCAAGGGAGTTTCTGATCGTGACTTGCATCTACCCCGATTTCTGGATTACTAAAGCTCTTTACGTTATAATATTGTCGGCTTAGAGGGTCGAGATCACTAATCAATCACTTGTCCTATACTTAAGATTTGCGTTTATTGTCCCCTTTAACCTCACCGGCCTAGCGAATTCGCACTGCTTTGTAGCACTGTTAATGAGTGCCGCTGGCGGCGACCTTAAATAATGTTGGCTGTAAACACACCATTTGAACATATCACTTGCATCACATTTTTTTTTACTTCGAATTCTTCTCAAGAAATGAAGTTCCGGGACCTCCATGCTTTAGAACAAATAATGGCAAGCGGTGGACTGCCCTAAATTATGCAATATGATAGCGCTCTTAGGGGTCGTTTATTTTGGTCTTTTTCTGGAGGTCTCTCTGGCGTTCCGTCAGGACGTGAAAGTTGGTCTCATGGCAGCGGGACATTGCGACTCTTCGACGTTTGCTGCGGCTCACTTGTTCGTCTGTAATGCTGCAACATTTAGCCTCACAACAAGTAGCATCATCGGTGGCGAACGTGCGAGCCGGAGCCAATGTCGAAACGCCCCACAAGACCAACTTCTGCGACAAGAACTTACGACACAATATCCTCCACGTTAATGAAACCGAAACTTGCTGCGAGAAAAATCTTATAATACATTATTTAGAGCGCTCTTTGTCTTTTCAGTCATTCTTGTTGCTTAGAGGGCTAAGATTTCCATTCAACGCAATGTAAATAGGAAGAGTATAGAATATTATATCAGTGCTCCTTTCACGAAGAGAGTATGCACAGCTAACGTTCCGGAGGTGGAGGGGGGGGGGTAGTGCTTGCAGTTATCTTTGATAAGCCAACAAAAGCACGTTACTTCCTTTCAATACGTATAGACTACGATAGCGCGCCATGCTGCTTGCATGAGTAAAATACTGCGCAGCTTAGCATCGTTTGCTTAATCGATTGAAAGCGTCACAAAATCGAATGCGAAGCGCACAAGCAACGCTTACGATCCCGCATGTAATCATCGGCAGCAGCCAAGCTGAAGAATAAACTTTACTACTTCTCTGAACCTGACGCACCTGGGACAAACACATCAAATGTTCTATGCACAAGCCATTTTTTTGTAATCCATACGAAGATCTTGCATATACGACAAAAAGCTTTCGTGTCTACTGAAGTAATAATGTTTTGAGTGATAAGTGCAACTCCGTTACGCAGCTGCAAGTCCATGAAGATATGCATAATAGAGTTTATGTCCTCCAGAGAAAATGCTTTCCTTCGTCGGTCGCAAACGCACGAAGCTATTGACGGTTGAATACGCCCTCTAAAGCAGAATAAATCATTCGAGAATCAAAGTTCACGCTTGTTGAGTAATATTTATAGGTTTCAGTAATACCTACCGGTGCCCTCAGGTGCTGTGTTACGCAGGCAAAGCACACTGAGTCAAAGTGAAGCTGAACGCAGAATATCATTCCAAATTTTATAAACGGAAAAAGAGATTAACTTAATAGGAACATTTTTTAGCTCTATATCTAAAGGTGAATTGCCTTCTAAAAGAGTCAAGGACTAAACTCAGCAACATCGAAATACTTTTACCGAGCAGCAAAAGACCCAAAACAAAAAGAACAATATCCTTAGGAATTGTTGACATCACATGGACGCACTAACGCTGGGGTTGCGGCGCGAAATACAAGATATAGAGTTTGGTCGTCGTTTTCAGATAAGAAACCTTTTCACGCGAAATTGACCATTATAGAGCTTTTGAAGGAACACTTTATCCGCTTCAGCAGATTAGTTGTTTCTTTTCGATGTCTCCCTAGCATCAATTTACCCGTATGTTTATATACAACGACTAATATGCAGTGCTCGCAAACCCGAAAACCTCTTGCCGTCATCGATTGTAGGGAGCGCCACTTACCTGCAAATAACAGAAAATGCGCAGCCTTCTGAAAGAAGCTTTCTATAGCGAGATGTTCGCCGCATACATCCCAGAAAGATCATATAGCGACTGGAACTGGCACTTATGCAGATAAATAATTATCGCTCTCCGACCCATGTATATGGGGCCATGAGTGCGGAATGATAGCTGAGCGATCGTTTAATTTCTATTTTCGTCGCAGTCATCACACTCCATTATGCTTTCGCACTCACTCTGCACGCGTCTCGCGCAGCTCGTTCAGAGTCTTGGGACGCCCTGTGCGCCACTTCTTCACTGTACCCCGCGGACAACGTCGTGCGCCCACCCACGCGAAAGCTCTTTCGGAAATCCACGAACCTCTTGCGGTATAGTCTGCCGCCGAATAGGAGCAAAAGCCGACGCCGCCACGATATACACTCAGGAGTTGGAGTTGCCCGCGACGCCCACGTTCGCACATATATATAGAAGGCTTATCGCAGGAAGATTCACAGAACGCGGCGTATTCATCTGTATAATAGAGGGCGATCGTGCGATCCTCTGGAAGCTGTGGGTATTTGCGGCGCCGACATTTGCATCTTCTTGCGCTTGCACTCGCGAGAGCCGCGGCCTCATTAAGAAGAAAGGCCGACGAATTTCTATACCTAGAAAGGTAAATACGAAGTTGCCTACCTCTCCGCGTGTGTATTGATCTCGCATTTCTAGCGAAGGTTGGCGTGCAGCGTGGCTCACATTTAGCGCAGATACATCATAAGTGCGCCTTACGGGAGGAGGGCAGGTCCCTTCGAACAACGCCACTTTAGGTGGTGTGTGACAGAACGACAGAAAGATTAGTTCTACAGTTAGCAACTCTGCCTTCTGTTTTTATTCGTATTTTATGTCGAATTGTAAGAAGGTTAAGTAAGCATCGTTACGTTTTATAATAACTATTTCTGGGATTTTATGCGCCAAAAGCACCATCAGAGTATGAGGCACGCCGTAGTGGGGCACTGTCAATTTATTTTCGCAACCAGGGTATTTTTAGCGTACCCCCAGTGCAAGGCACACAGGCGTTCTCGCATTTCGTCGCCATCGAAATGCAGTCGCCGCGGCTGGGATTTAAACCCTCCAACTCGGACTTAGCAGCTCAAGAATTATTAGAAAGGGCTGAGTATAACTTACAAATTACCTTATATATTTTCACGCTGGCAATGTTTGGTTTATTCTTTTATATTTCTCGGTGCTTCTCAAAGTGGTTTATTTCATTCAGTCACTCAAAGAACGAAGAGCCAAAGTACTCAAACGTTACACTACTTGTGCCGGCATTGGGTTTGGCTTAATTTTCTTGCAGGGTATATGAAACTGCTGAAATACCAATAAATCTCTAACGTACGTTTCCGAATTCTGAAACACATATTCATTGTGTATATTGTTTCATCGTGGTATAACAATGGCGCCCGTCGAATTTTCCGAGACGGAACCGTCCGTGTAAACATGGATTCGGTTAGCCTATGAACAATGCGAAAGTTACAATATGATCTGCTTGAGAGTCACATCGGTCAGTCTAGCATTCTTCACTATTCCTGGAACAGCAAGGTGCACTTGACGCTTTTTCAAGCACCACAGCGGGGATGGCGTTCTTGTTGCGGGTGAGTGCTTCAATGACAAAGAGTGGTGGTTAGCCGCAACTGGTCTGGAGAACGTTGCCTTGGGTATTTTCTCAGGCAAGCGAGCGAGATGGTGGTCAGGGACTGGATATATGGCGAACATGCGCCCAGATTGCATCGATAGCTATATACGTAATAATTGTGTGGTTTCTCCCGCTGGGAATCGTTGCTACGGTAGAAGCACTTCGCTGCAGCTCCAGACATGCTCGAAGGGCTTGGCCTTGAATGCTCTGTATTACATGTATGTTAATTTTTTAGCATTGGACAGCAGCGGTGTGCAATATAGCAAGTATCCTAGGAAGAGCGTCCTGTATAGTTGAAGCATAGATGCCACGGATGTGCCTCACGTTTTACCGGCAAGAAACGGCTTGGTCGAAATTCTGAAGCCTCGAGCGCGCACGTTCCATTACGTTAGGGTCACTGCTTTTTGGAGACGTGCACGCATCTGGAGACGTGTAACTGCCGAGGACCCTATGCATATGTTGTCAACATATATGGAAAGGTTTACGGTACGTGGCAGAACGTCGGCAAGTCCAAGGATTGCAAGGTTGAACAAAGCGGGGCTGAGGACACCACCCTGCGGGATGCCACGGCAAGTGTAATGGTCAGCGGTTCGGCCATCTGCGCTGTACACAAAGAAGGATCTTTTGAACAGATCGTTCCAAATCCACCGAAACATGAGTCCACCAATTCCATTATGTTTCCGAGTATCAAGGATAGCTTCATGCGTTACATTATCATAGCGCTTTTTACATCGAGGAAAAGTGCAACCGATATACGCTTGCGGCGTTTTTCTTGTAGTACAGACGTCACGAAGTCGATGACGTTGTCAACAGAGGAACGGCCTCTTCTAAACCCAGCCACGGCCTTGGGGTATACGTTGTGGCGCTCAAGATACCACTCTAGGTGCTGCTGCATTTATGGGGTTCTCATGGAATACCAGAAAAATAAAACATCGGCGTTTCACACGATGCTTCTAAAGAGACAGTGAACAAGGGTTTATCAATTTTATATAGCTCCTATTTACCCCCCAGACACTAATCCTTGCCCTACCATTGCCCCCAACGTTCCACTTATTCCCTGTAAATGTAAGCACGGTGCATCGTTTAGCTCTTCCAGGTTACTATTGGAACTGGCATAAAGGTTTTCCGACGTAGGTTTTTACTGACAGTAGCAATTCCGTTGCAAATTCGCGCTAGTACGCATGTTGGCATAAGTCCACTATGGTACTACAATCATTACTCGCAGGACAACTTCTCTAACGAGAGTATGTGTTTCCTGCTTGTGATCTCCATCCCTATTGAAAAATTTGTATGAGAAATTGAACGAGATGTATGCATGTCGAACAGATATGACGAGAAATTGGACGAGATGTATGCATGTCCCACAGGTTTGACGAGAAATGAACGATATGAAATGCATATTGAACGAACTCTCATAGAAAACAGGCGAGATCTGTATGATGTGCTACGCAGACTTTTACGAAGTGCATGAGATTCATGCGATGTGCGATAAGAATGCCTAGAGCTTGTATGACATGTGTGCGATGAGTTGTGTAGACCTGACGAGATTGTGTATGACGTGTGTGATGTCGCGTGTGATCTGGGTACGCACTGTAGTCGTTTGAGCAACTTGATCTTTGAGGATGACTATTAATTGCATACAAAGTGCGTGCACTTAAGTCGTAGTGCATACAAATGCTCATTAATGACAGTGAGATTTATGATGAGTTGTTTGTAGTACACGCAATAGCATGATCAATGTGCTGTATGATCACATTGAACCATTGTGACACATATATACCAGCATAAACTACAGAACAAATAAGATGTTCAGAGTTCAACTTCTGGAATTTCATGCAAAGAACACATATAAATCACCATCAAAGCTGGTGTCGGTACTTTTGATGCAATGATTTTCACTTGGGGACATATTCTCGGATGAACACTTATGGCGATACTACTGCCTTTGCATGACGCATTCCTCGACCAGCCAATAAGCACTGGATAGCACAATGATATTGTCAAAAGCTGTCACCAGAGAAGGAATCCCTTGTTCAGAGTAGATCTGCCTCAGATTTTATTGCAATATAGGAGTCAGGTACCATCAAAGTTTCATCATAAAATGCTACATGTTCGTTTGTGCACGCAATAAAATAATCTGGCAATGTGATTATAGCACATTGGAACACTTCAAACAAGGACGAGTTGGCAAAGTTTATTGCAGGCAGTTTGATCCGTGACAAATTATGCATGCACTTTGTCACATCCTAATAACATTGCTTGCATTAGAGATGTCAGTCAGAGGTAGTAATGGGCGAACTTGAACCTGCATATTTTCCAAACAACCAAGTGCGTCAACCACAATACTGTCAAATACAAATCTGCTAAGAGCATGTTAGTGCCTGTTAATGTCAAATTGTAAAAGGCAGGCATGAGATTGGCCATGCATGCCCACATCTAAATATAGAAAGGAGAACCACAATACAGTGTAAATAGCTTGGTGAACAGATAGCCAAAATAGAAGTCAAATTCCATCGCACTTTGTCACAAATAAAAAAATATTATAATTAAATAACAATCCCTAAAAATGTCATGTGATCAATTGTGATCATGATCACAGTTACTGCTTTGAAAAATTATTTGCACTAAATGCGGTGCAACGCTTTGAAAACAACCCTTCCTTCCTTTTTCTATTACATCTAACGTAGACATATCTTCATCGGCATTCTTCTTTTTAATTGCTCTTTGTATGCTGCAAGAACATTACTATTACTTGCCTTCTTGTTCATTATTGTTTACTTTTTAAAAATATTACTACGTTTCAGTACAGGAATATTAGGCTTCTAATTGCGCTTTCTTCGATTTATTGTTTATTTTTTCACAAGCCTAATTACCTAAAAGTGTGGCTTTCTTTTGCGTGTTGTATGAAAATCAGAAGACAAGATAAAAAATAAATATAGATCATAAGAGCGAGGGAACTGGAAAGTTATCAGTTTTTCTCCAAGGCTTTTAACCTCAATTTCATCTGTTGAGTAGGAACTTTCATTTAAGACTGTTTGACTTTAAAGTTATCGCATCGCCAATCTTCCACATATTGGCATTTTCTACGTGACCGTCCTTCCGTCGGTAGCATTGATCTTGTGTTTAACCGCAGGGTATGGCCCCTTCCTGTTTTTTGGTTTGGGTAATGACAATATCGTCTTGTTTTAACTGTCGCAGCAAAGTTACGAACAATGAAGTTGAACATGAGCGACGCTTTCTTTTTCGGAAAGCAGCTTCATACTGAATTCAATAATCTCCGAATGCATCTGAAAGCCCTTATAAGTTAGGCGAATTACCGGCTAAATGAAAGAGACGGAGAAACCGCATGGGGACAAAAAGAATAAAATAATATTTTTTGCTTCTTTCTTTTGTACGTTTTTTAAACCTGCTATTTCACACCATGAAGTCTTGCCAACTTCGGCTATCTCTCTTTCCAAATATTAAATAACCCTGTTTTATATTTTAAGGTTTTTGCGCACAAACATGCTGTAAAAATGGAATAAAGAAGGCCTTGACTAGCGCATTATATAAAAGATACGCTCAAGCTCCCTTCCCCCGGCCCCCACCCCCCTCCTGTATTTGTGTGGCTAAGGTGTCTTTCTGCTGCGCACGAGATCGCCCCTACAAACAGCCGCAACATACGCAATTTTATTCGCGCCACCAAACAAAAATTACACTCGTTCACCGTATACATGTTCTAATTTATGTAAAGCGAACATATAAAGCTAAGGGGTTAATTATATTGTGTAAAAGTTAGTTCAATCGCCCTGACAGCGCAGCGGCTTTGGCAGTGTGTTGCTAAGACAGAGCTGTGTCGCTAAGACATAAGACGGCCACGGTGGCCTCGTTTCAAAGGGGGCGAAGTGCGAAACCCCAGTTTACCGTGCATTGGGTGCGCGTTAAAAAACGTCAAGTGGTCATAACAAAACTCCTCCATTATGGTGTTCCACATATTCATATCGTGGTTTTCGGCACGTAAAACCCCGGAATTTAAATTTCCATATAACTGAGTGCAACACTTAAAGTTTTGCTTATTGTCATCCCGTACAATGCGTAACTTGATGCAATGTTTATGTTAACGCGACACGCAGGTAGCGACATTAATGCAATGCATTTATTCTGTGTTGTCACTACACCGTTCACACGCAAGCAAGGGCCCGCTATGAGAGGTCAACAAAGTTATGTACTAAAGCTAAGTTTCATATTTGTCGAAGGATGAATGGTGAGGAGAGGTGTATGCAGAGAAGTATGACGCGAGAGACAATGACGGCTGACTAGTATTCGCCCGTTTATTTCCTGAGCCGTTTACGTGAGTGGAACCTAGCACTCGCGCGTTGGCCTTTTGCGCGTACGCGCTCTCGCGTACGCATGATAGGGCACGTGCCGCACGCGCTAATTGTCCCGATTGTGCTTGGAATTCGTAGGAAAAATTAATGCACGCGATTATAGCCTAGTGTTTGGAGGATCGAGCTACGGCACTAAGACACAAATATTTTGATCCCAACAACACACATGTTTTTTTTATTATTCTGCGTATGAGATGTCCGACAAAATGTTGTACCAGCAGCTGCAGCTACGGTCAGCAAAGTTGCAGAGGATTTGCCAAAACAAAGTTTGCTTTAGAAACGCTCGTGGGCATTCTAAGGCAGCAGCGCAGAGAAGGAGTACACAAGAAGCCTGAAAAACAGACGCCACGGGTGCGGACTATCGACTGGGTTTTATAGCTGAGAAAGCCGACATTTAGAGGTACCGATAGCCGGTTTGCAGAGCAAGGAAAAAGAAAAGCATTAGAAAAAACACGAAAACAGAAGTGTCATGGTATCTCTCAACAGCCATCGCGTATCACAACACGTGATTCGACTAAGTGGAAATAGCACTGTGCCATGCCATTCAGAAAAGTTGAAAGGCACATTCTGGAAGAGATTGAGTCGTGTGCTGCTCCGCCTAACTGCTAAATGAGTTTACGAGATCAGTTCGGAAAATTTAATTCGGAGAACAAATAGATATTTATCATTGTTTGGTTATATAAGCACGGCAGCACGATTTTAAACCGACTGAAGAGAGCTAATTAAGTAATTCTGTTAGGGACTACAAATGGGCGATGCATATGCAAGTTTGGTTCTAACGAGCACTTCATATGCTATTTTTCTAAGAGCTGGAGAGCACTGGGGTGGTGTTCTTTTTACGTAGCCAACTCATATTTAGGCATTTACTACATGTTTTGAAATATGGCAGGACCACGACAATTGATAGCTTATGAAAACGCCTAGGCATTACGAAATCTACGTGGGACATACCAGTAGATTTGGAAAATACTGACAGACGAGGTTTATTCTTTTACGTGAAGCAACCATTGTTGCGGAATGGGCTCTCCATTGTATCCAATTCCGTTCCGGGGAATTAGAACTTGCCGCAATTTCATTCCTTTCAATTCCTCGGAATGAAAAAGCGTAGTCCATTTTCACTCCGGGAATGGCTGCGCAGTTCAATTCTATTCCCGTAATTCCTCAGCCTAGAAGAGGCATCTTTGTAGTTTTATCGAGTTGCCGATGAATGCCCGATAAAGCTGTTGTAATGAGACGCGTTAAGAACTGCAAAAATACGCAAAACACGCTACTAATTTCGAAGCATAGCAGCCTGGTGACAAATGTGCAGTACAACCACCCTACCAATTCCCATAAGGGCCGTTCTCCCACTACCTATAGTATTTGCATGGTGAGCCTGTTTTCAGGGCTTCTCAAGTTTTAATATTGCTTAAGCCTAAATGTGTTAATGCTAAAATGACGACATAGCGTAATTTCGCTTTGGTGTCCTCGAGATTTTTGAGTGCTGCTATAAAGATCGCAAACAGTGCGAGGTGGAAAAGAAGAAGAAAAGTGCAAAAAGAAGCTTTATTTTTGTTTTATTCATGGAAATATTGCAAGAAAATGTCATGAGCTAAATGGGCGCTTCGCCCTTTAGTTTTGGAAACCCGAAGTGTACATCACGGCTGCTTCAATTAGTTTTAAAAACAAAAAAGTGAGGTGTAACATTTGCCTTCTACCTAACTATGTGTGGCGCCACCCAAACATAAGCTGCTCAAAAAAGGTGCTTTACAGTCAATTTCGCTTCACTGTCATTATCAAAGATGCCGTAGAAAACACGTGTTCCATGTCAGCTGACGTCGCATTCACCGTGAGAACTGCTCTTTCGAGGCAGGAAAGCAAGGGAAAGAGGCTAGCTAGCGTTCGTTTTCCAATAGGTCAGGGGCTTTACCGCGTCTGCGCAAGTTCCCTCTTTAAGGTAAAGAGAATTTTTCCCTGCAATTGATTACGGCGTGTCGTCTTGGTGGGCATTTTCATTTCGCCTGATGTTTTTAAACAACAGCCTGCTTGGCCCTGCTTCAGAGTCTGCATTCACGATGATGCTGGTCCTGTCATGCCCTAACAAATTGACCCCTCCCCAGCACAGCAGAACGCATCTGCTCGGCTTTGCAGCTCCAAAAAGTCTTAAACCGTGGGTCTATAGGAGGGCACCCATAAAAAAAATCAGAGTCAGTCCACGTGCTAGCAAACCGCTTCTCCAGGCTACGCTGTAGCCCTTTAGCCGCCTCCTTGCAAAGAACTGTGCCTTCGCTTAAGATTTCCGGAAGGGAAACTTCGACATTTCGCAACGCGGGAAGCAAAAGCCCGGCTGTCCCGTGTCTTTTCTGCAGCAACACCGTGGCTTCCTCTACAGGTAAGAGAAGCTCAATCAAGTCTGTCGCCAGCCTCATTTCATATTTACACAGTTTAGCTTTCTTACACGGCTACAGAGTTTCAGTCAGGGCTGGATGACTCGAAAGAATGATAACCAGCTTTCTCGTCATTCGCAGCTGCGAGTTCCACCTCGTCGTACTGCGAGATTCCAAATGCAGACCGGCCACATTCAACACTTCTCCCGTGCCGGCCGTGTTCTTGCGTACAGATGCAACGGTGGCGGTGCATTTTTGCACGACTTCCTCGGAATTTGGATCCTAAAATAAAGTGAGTAGGACAATTAGTGAATATTGCAACTGCAATTACAGGTAGCGCAAATGGTGATTGTGCAATGGAATAGGGTTAGTGAAAGAACATGGTGACACGTGAAATCGTACGGTATTGCACTCGACGACACACTGACACCCTTGAAGACTGCATTAGACAAAATAAAGTGAGGACAGGCAAAGCCGTTTTCTCCAGCGTTACGATAAATTGAGTGCACATTAACGCATAGGCCACACCTTCATGTTCTTCAGGAATAGTGTCGTGCAACTAGTCCCATGGCTACCACACTATGGCTGCTAATATCTAAATGAAATGGCCTTCGTAATTCAAATAAACATACTAGCTGCAGACTGCCGCCTCGCTGACTAGTCTTATATGCACGGCAACTGTGTTTATGGGCCGAGCCATTTGTACAAGGATTGACGTGCGCAGGATTTGCTTCTTCAAGGCGGAGGGTTAAACCAAAAAAAAAAAGAAAGGAGAAGGTGATTACGAAAGGAGAAACATAGCAAGCAGCACAAAATACGATAGGAAGAAGAAGACGACGAACCTGCTGCTAGCCTGTCTGAGTAGCTCTGCCTACATTTATCGTTATTTTCTGGTAATATTACTGGTGAGAACGTTTCAAGACGTCGGTCGACTCGAAAAGTTACCTTCCGTATCGGAGACCGACGGGTGCTGCGCCACCCGCCGCCTCACAAGGTGCTAGAAGGAACCAAGCTGGCACCGACGAGCACCCCGCCATGACCTCCCAAGGGCTGACACCGGGTCAGAAACGCCAGCTGGTTTGTACAAGCCAGCCTGACTGCAAGCGACAAGACACTGGTGAATCGGAAGACGAGTCAACTATCATCGAGGACGACAACGTGGCGAACCCTTCAGACCTAGACATGGACGAGGGTGGTTTCCGAATTGTGCGCCATCGTAAAGACAGGGCGGAGGGCATTACAGTGTTAATCACTGCAGCATCCGAAAGAGATGATTTAAGGCAAGTAAACCCTATTGTCCTGTATTGTGAGCTTGAAACGGTTTCCGGTGGAGGGCCAGTGAAGAGCCACTTCACAGCACAGGGAGCATTGCTCTTAGATGTAGAGGCAGAAGGACAAGCCAACGTCCTTCTAGAGACCAAGAATATCGGTGGCATAGTCATATCTGCCCGTCTCCCACACAGTTATATGAAAAACACGTGCAATGTTAGAGGAGTCCCTAAATGGTATTCGGATAAAGAGCTGCTCCCCTACCTGAGACCTCAGGGAGTATTCAAAGCAAGAATCATCCGTCGGGTCCAAACCTCGTCATCTGAATGGAAGTCAAGGCGCACTAGCACGGTGGTTCCGACATTTGCTCCAAATTCTGAACACCCGGAGAAGATCAATCTTGGTTTCACCAGACACGAGCTTGTCGACTATGTGGAGGCACCACCACGCTGTTTCGAGTGTCAGCGCTTCGGACATATCGCTAAGTACTGTCGTGGAGAACAGAGGTGCAAACACTGTGGGGGACCTCATGACATTAAGACGTGTGCAAGTAAAGACAACTTTGTGTGTGCAAATTGCGGTGGTGACAATCCTGCTAGCTACGGTCGATGTCCTGCGCGGACAGCTGCTCAGCGAAGGAATAAGTTGTTTGTTCTGGGTTCAAAGAGTGCAGGCGCACCATCGAACACGAAGAAGACGTCCAGAGCGCCACAACAATCTGGTCTGGAAACAGAGTACGCATCTCATCTGATCTGATCAAGAAACGGCAATGTATGAAAGCCTCTAGCCCTGCAGCTAGAATAGAACTGGCAGAACTTTCGAAGTTAATCAACAAGCGTTAGACAGCTGACATAAGGAAGTGTAATATGGATAGAATTGAACGTGCTCTTAGGAACGGAGGAAGCCTAAAAACAGTGAAGAAGAAACTAGCAATTGACAACAATCAGATGTGTGCGTTAAGAGGCAAAGCCGGCAATATCGTTACTAATATGGATGAGATAGTTCAAGTGGCTGAGGACTTCTATAGAGATTGATACAGTACCAGTGGCACGCACGACGATAATGGAACAGAGCATAGTCTAGAGGAATTCGAAATCCCACAGGTAACGCCGGAAGAAGTAAAGAAAGCCTTAGATCTATGCAAAGGGGGTAGGCACCTGGGGACGATGAGGTAACTGCAGATTTGTTGAAGGATGGTGGGCACATTGTTCTAGAGAAACTGGCCACCCTGTATACGCAATGCCTCACGACTTCGAGCGTACCAGAATCTTGGAAAAACGCTAACATAATCCTAATCCATAAGAAAGGGGACGCCAAAAACTTGAAAAATTATAGACCGATCAGCTTACTATCCGTTGCCTACAAAGTATTCACTAAGGTAATTGCAAATAGAATCAGGAACACCTTAGACTTCTGTCAACCAAACGACCAGGCAGGATTCCGTAAAGGCTACTCAACAATAGACCATATTCACACCATCAATCAGCTGATAGAAAAATGTGCGGAATATAACCAAGCCTTATATATAGCTTTCATTGATTACGAGAAAGCGTTTGATTCAGTCGAAACCTCAGCAGTCATGAAAGCATTGCGGAAACAGGGTGTAGACGAGCCGTATGTAAACATACTGGAAGATATCTATAGCGGCTCCACAGCCCCCGTAGTCCTCCATAAAGAAAGCAACAAAATCCCAATAAAGAAAAGCGTAATGCAGGGAGATACGATCTCTCCAATGCTATTCACAGCGTGTTTACAGGAGGTATTCAGAGACCTGGATTGGGAAGAATTGGGGATTAGAGTTAATGGAGAATACCTTAGTAACTTGCGATTCGCTGATGATATTGCCTTGCTTAGCAACTCAGGGGACCAACTGCAGTGCATGCTCACTGATCTGGAGAGGCAAAGCCGAAGGGTGGGTCTAAAAATTAATCTGCAGAAAACTGAAGTAATGTTTAACAGTCTCGGAAGAGGACAGCAGTTTACGATAGTTAGTAAGGCAGTGGAAGTGGTAAGGGAATACATCTACTTAGGACAGGTAGTGACTGCGGATCCGGATCATGAGACTGAAATAATCTGAAGAATAAGAATGGGCAGGGCTGCGTTTGGCAGGCATTCTCAGATCATGAATAGCAGGTTGGCATTATCCCTCAAGAGAAAAGTTTATAAAAGCTGGCTCTTACCAGTACTCACGTACGGGGCAGAAACCTGGAGGCTTACGAAAAGGCTTCTACTTCAATTGAGGACGACGCAACGAGCTATGGAAAGAAGAATGATAGGTGTAACGTTAAGGGATAACAAAAAAACAGATTGAGTGAGGGAACAAACGCGAGGTAATGATATCTTAGTTGAAATCAAGAAAAGGAAATGGGCATGGGCAGGACACGTAATGAGGAGGGAAGATAACCGATGGTCATTAAGAGTTACGGAATGGATTCCAAGGGAAGGGAAGCGTAGCAGGGGGCGGCAGTAAGTAGGGTGTGCGGATGAGATTAACAAGTTTGCATGGACAACATGTCCACAATTAGAACATGACCGGGGTAGTTGGAGAAGTATGGGAGAGGCCTTTGCCCTGCAGTGGGCGTAACCAGGCTGATGATGATGATGATGATGATGATGATGATGATGATGATGATGATGATGATGATGATCTCGCGTCTCACACCGATAAACGGAGTTATTGAGCCAACGCAAACGGTCACAGCCGCTGAGAAACCTCTTTCAAAAGAGTCCGAAAAACGCACCTATGCGGCCGCAGTAAACCGACCTCAAGTACCGGTTGGAAACAGTCAGCAGGAAAACTGCCAGCATGTGATACGCGCTTTGTTCACGGCACTACGTTCCCACGTCGCGAAGATTCCTGCTAGTTCAACGAAGAATATGCTGGAAGCAGTGCTGGCTCTTGAGTCAGTAATACTCTGCTCTACTTCCACGTATCCTCAGTAGCATAATGGCAATTTTCCGCCCACTTGGTCTATTCCGTCGTCCAAAAGTGCCCTTAACAATGCAGTGGAACTGCGCCGGTATTCTACAGCGTTTTTCTGAACTCAGCCTTTTCCTTCGAGACATACCTATACCAATTCTAGCCCTTTCGGAGGCCGGTCTCCCAAATGGAAGGACGATCCCAGGGTACATCAGACATAGAAATCCGAGTATACCGTCTTTTGCAAATTGAAGTGCGATGATATACATCAGGCGAGAAATACCTCACGTCACCTTACCAGTGCAAGATCTTTGTTCTACCTTCTTGGAAGTCGCCGCTGTGCAAGTGTGCCTAGGAAAACGAAAACTCAGTGTGGTGTCGGTGTATGTAAGTCCTCGCAGGGAGGTCTCCATGGAGGCGTTTATAAAGGACCTTTACATTCGTTGCCCCTCTCCTAGAATAATCTGTGGCAACTTTAACGCACATCATTTGCTTTGGGTAGATAAGACTGCAGATTCCCGAGGCAGGGAACTTGTCGCAGCCGCGGATGATGCTGACTTACGTATCGCGAACGATGGCAAACCGACTTTCTTCAGACCACCAGATTCATGGAGTGCCATAGACCTCGTGATCCGTTCTACAGACCATGTCGTATGGTCAACAACGGCCGCACACAGGATGAGCAGTGACCACTTTCCGATCTTCACCAACATCACCGGATTTCACACTGCTGGGCGACAATTCTGTGCTGTGACACGCTGGGACACATACAGAGAAGCGTTGGATGAATCCCCTAGTGAGCTGTTCGCACATATGCTGCGGAGCAAAACAGTGGCTACCTCAATGTTGATACTGCCAGATCATTTCCCTACTCCTGATTTGGAACTAAAGAACCTCTGCGCAGCGCGTAGGAGAGCGGAGCGAAAACTAATGAGAAAAACGGGAAATCCATCTGTGAAAACTGAATACAACAGGATAAACGCTGTCATCCGTCGTCACACAAAAAGGTTAAGACGAGTTCAATGGGCTGCTTTCGGTGAGAGTTTATCAGCGTTTACTCCCATGACAAGGATATGGGGAGTAATGAATAGCCTATCCGGAAAGATTCGCCTACACAGGCCATTCGAAGCACTTGCTTTAAAGCAAGGAAAAGATTTGCAAGCCTTTGCAGAATATTTTGCAGACGTATACACATCTGGCAGATCAGCAGGAGTATTGAACCCTCTGTTGTCTGAAGCATTCCATACCATGAATACGCCGTTCACCTTTCGTGAGTTGGATTTGGCGCTTAACAAATTTAGAAGACGCTGTGCTGTGGGTCCCGATTCCATCAGCAATCAGATGCTGACAAATCTGCCATATGAACGAAAACGAGCCCTTCTGGACATATTTAACCACGTCTGGAGCCCAGGAGGGATCCCAGAAGTGTGGAAGACAGCATGGGTGGTGCCAGTGCTCAAGTCCGGAGAGGATCCTATAAGCCTCACCTGATATCGGCCAGTATCGCTAACATCATGCGTATCAAAGTTGATGGAAAGACTAATATGTACGAGGTTAACATGGTATCTTCAGCAAGGAAATAGACTGCCACCATGTATGACCGGATTTCGTCCTCGGTTGAGTGCCCAGGACAGTGTCTTGGATCTACTAAGCCATATCGAGCAACATCGCGTAGACGGCCTTTCCACACTCGCCATCTTTATGGACGTTGCCAAGGCATACGACTGCGTGCTTCATACAGGCAGCATCAACGGACTCCGAGTCATGGGCGTCTTGGGAAATGCTCTTCGATTTGTCCATGAATTTCTCAGTGATCGACGTGTCCAAGTTAAGCTCGGAAGTATAATGAGTGACAAGCGACGAATTTCCCTCGTCGTCCCACAAGGAAGTGTCCTATCTCCCTTGCTTTTTAACGTTGCCATGGCCAGCCTTGCAGATGCCCTGAAAGTAGGTCGGACGGCAGTTAAAATGTCCATCTACGCAGATGACATCTGCATTTGGATCTCAGGGTACCAACACAAACGTTTGGCCCAGATAGCCCTGGCTGCAATCTCCACTGTCGATCGCCACTTATCGACGCTTGGCCTATCTTTATCAGCAGAAAAATCTGCCTTCATACTTTTCCCGGGAGTGAGACGCAAGTCAACACGTCTGACGCTGAATATCAGAGGGCATTCAATTGTTCGTGCAACTCATGTTCGATTCCTGGGCGTCACCATTGACAACAAGCTACTATGGCGTGGTGCGGTAGAAAGTGTTGTGGCTGCATCAATGCAAACAGCCAACGCACTTCGTCGATTGGCAGGTGTACGTTGGGGAAACAATCCTATATCCATGCTTAAACTGAACGCTGCTCTGATAACAAGCCGCATTCTCTATCAGCTCCCTCTGATATCACCGTCATTGGGTCAATTCGAGCGCTTGGCGGCAGTGCACAGAAAGGAACTTCGCTTGGCGATGGGAGTTCCAACGGCGGCTTCAAACAAGAAAGTCTCTAATGAGGCAGAGTCTCTTCCACTCCGCCTCTTGGCATCTCAGGCCTTGCTGACGCAGCTATTAAGGCTGGGCGAGTCACGCGCAGGCAAGGCGCTTCTCCGGCGGTTAAGAGCAAGAACTCGCTCAAATTTCCATGTGGCGCTGAACACCTTACGATTTTTAGGATTGAAATGGCCTAAACGAAGTCGCCTTGACCCGCCATGGTCTTTTTCGGAAGTTACCTGCAGCCTCAATGTACCCAACCTACCGACGAAACGCACCATTTCAACTGACGAAGCAAAGCTGATTGTGCTGGACCACTTGAGCACTGTGTTTCAAAGCCATCTACAAGTGTACACAGACGGTTCGGTGTGCGCACAAACAGATAGCTGTGCAGCGGCATTCTGCATACCATTCCTTGATGTGTCATGGTCTGGCCGACTGAATCGCGTAGTTTCCTCTACAACAGTAGAAAGCGCCGCAATCACCGCGGCTTTGCGGAACCTACGGGCCTTTTCTGCAAGAGATGTCGTGGCGCTGACGGATTCCAAGTCAGCATTACAGAGATTACATCGGGGCCTACCTCTAGAGAAATAAACAAGGCAGTCTCTGGCTCAGATTGACGACCTAACGAGCAAATGATTTAACATAAGGTTTCAGTGGATTTCATCACACGTAAGAATTGATGGAAACGAGAAAGCTGACGCCCTTGCTCGCCTAGCGCTGACATGTGTCCCAAAAGTGAAAGCTCCAATAGCTTTTCAAAACCGTAAAGGTGCAATCCGCCTTCACTTTAGAGAGATGCACAAGAATCCACACGAATCCTGTGTGACTCATGGATTTACACGCCAACAAGCGACACTTTTATATCGCATCAGGACCGACTCCGCGTACACCCCAGCTTGGTTATTCAAGACTGGGCTTTGCGCTTCCCCACTCTGTGTTTTCTGTGGTGACAGTGGCGACATTGAACGTTTCATTTGGCTATGCCTGCAGTTTAACACAGAAAGAAAAGCGATCGTCGACAACCTACAAAACAGCTGTCTTATGCACAGGACCTTTGAAGACGTTGTTTTCCCCGGAGGCCCACGGCATTCAGGAAGAGAGCGCAAAGACTGCTGATAGCCTTCCTGCGAGACACGGGGCTCATCGACACCTGGTGGCACACCCCTGATCTCAACTCGAAGGAGGATCAGGCGGAACAATTGCCGGCTATGTATGCCAGGTTAACCACGCCTGCTTCAACACCACCACCACCACCACCACCACCACCACAAGATACGATAATGCAAGAATAGCTTGAACAAGGAATCGACCAAATCTTTTAAATTGTAACTTCTGGACACCGTGGCCATTCTTTACATAACGTTCCAGTTTTGTTTGTCTTTAGAGGTATTTAAGAACGGTTTATTGACGCGGTGTCAGTAGACCTCGGATTCCTCGCAAGAGAAGCCCCGCAGTTGAAAAGAAATTCGTCCTTGACCGGGACTTGAACCCGGGACTACCGCATTTCCGGAGCAGCCACTCTACCATCTGAGCTAACCAGGCAACTAGTAGATAGCAGAGCGAAGAACAATTTGTCAACAACTCAATGTAAAAAGAAGAGTTTGACGTAGTAGTTCTGCGAAAACCCGCAAGTTTGCGAGAAGTAATTAATTAAGCTAAAATTGGACATTTGTAGCAATTGCTACGATTGGGTTGATGTCTAATTTCCCTTTAATTGATTACTTCGTTCCACCTTACCAGTTTTTGCAGAACTATTACGTGAAACTCTTGCCTTTGCTTCGAGTTGTTGACAAATTAATTTCTACTTCACCCTGCCATCTGCTAGCCGCCTGGTTAGCTCAGAATCAGATGGTAGAGCAGCTGCCCCGGAAAAGCGGTGGTCCCGGCTTCGAGTCCCGGACAAGGACGAATTTTTCTTAAACTGCGAGGCTTTTGTTACGAGGAACCCGTACGGGTATCCTTTGCAGCAACTGCTATGGTTGGGTGGATGTCTCATTTTTCCTTAACAACTTCGTCGTTGCATCGAAGTGAATCTTTCTTAATGCAATCATACTGTCGTCATTCTGTCATCATTATCCATGCTTTGCCATGTCGTCATCGTTAGACAGTCGCTATCACACGTCAATTCTTAGGCGGTCGTCGTGGTCATATCATTATCGTCACTGCATATTTGTCATCTTACTCTCGTCGTGCCGCCGTCGTCACGCAGGTTTCGTGATACAGTCATCGTTACGCCATTATCATCCTACCACTCCTTTTCGGGCTATCGTCGTCGCTGCAACGTCGTCAAGTGGTCGTCATTATGTGTTTGTTATACCGTCCTCGGGATGCCGTCACGGTCGCACCATCCTCATCACTGTAACTTCGACATCCAAATATGCTCACGACATCATCGTCATACCGTTGTGCTCATTGCATCGTTGTCATACTGTCGTTTTACCGTCGTCATGACGTCGGTACCGTCATCCTGTTGTCGTTTCGCTGTCGTCGTCATTTCATTTTTATCAATTCATCAGCTTCATTACTTCTTTGGCGTTCTATCCTAATCACGCTGCCGTCATTCAATCGCGATAATAACGCTGTTGTTAGCCATCGCTGTCATTCTACATTGGACGGCGACAAGCTCGAGCGTAAGCGCTCGCGAGGAAGTGTGAGAACCGCGCCAATGTCTTGCATGTAGACACAGCCAGCATCACAAGAAGCACCGCATTCGTCACCAGTGTAGTCGACAATTACGAGACCGAAATAAGTGCGTCGTCAGTTTCCAGAACGAGCAGTGCGGAGGTAGAGAAACTAGCGATAGCGTTAGCCATCACGACGAGACCGCACTGGGAGTGCGCCGTAGTTCTGACGTACTCTCAGACGACATGCAGCAATTTTTCCAGGGCCAAGATTTGCAGTGCCGCACATCGGATTTTGCGTGGAGCACACCAGCTTCCACCAAACATACCAATCGCGCGGACACTGGGGCATGTGTCCTTCAGCGCAAATCTGCCGGCGCGTGCCTACACTCAAGCGCTTGCACACCGGGAGCCGTGAGAGTGACGCGCCGAGCAGTTCCATCCGGAGCCGAAACCATTAAGCTACACGCACATCCCAAAACACTATCGCTTTTCATGAAGAGCAGTACCTCCACCACATAACGCTCTGATGCAAGAGAGCAAGCCGTAATATGACGCAAACTCCAAACAAACACATATTCACACTTGAATCTCCACCACGCCTTACACCCTGCGCTGTTCTCCTATAAATACCCACACTGTGATCTATGCGCAACCCTTTGCGACATAGTATGGACTTGCACCAAGCACACCAAAGCTCACTCCCATAACAAATCCCAGCAGACAGCAATGGGAGTTAGCGCTTTCCAGCTCCCACTCGATGGATCAGCTCAAGCTGGTTAGCCGAGTGAGAAGGGCAGCTAAGGTCGTTGTACTCTTTGACTGAGGCGACCACGCACAGCAGAGCGCAGGGGCTACCTACGCTGTTTACCCTTTTGTATAACTTTATTCTTTCCCTCTCTCGCCCCTGCGTCATCGTCACATAAACGATATTATGCACCCCTTGACATACCGCCCTCGTCCTGCTGTCTTGGCCATGCTATTGTCATCATTCCTGCTTATTCATCCAGTTGTCATACCATATGGTCCTGTGATCATCCTCACTCCACTTTAGTAATCCGACCCTTGTCCCCGAGTTGTCATCTCGCCATCGTAGTCATACAGGTTTTGTGATACGGTCATTTGTGATAAGCTCATTGCCACGCCATTGTCATCAACACTTCTCGTCATCCCATTGTCTTAATGTCGTTGTCACGCCATCGTCGTCACTACACCGTCGTGATACAGGCGTCGTCATGCATTTGCTGTTTTACTGTTGTCGTCATGCCGTCATCGCGACGCTGTCATTTCACCATCATCATCATTCGGTATAGTCATCACATGTAGTCATGCCGTCGTCGTCATACCACTTTCGTCGATTCATTGATGACACTCCTTGTTCTTTATTCTTTCATAATCATGTTGTCGCCATTCAAACCTTATTGTGCTTCCGTTGTTATGCCATCGTCATCATTGCATCAACGTCACATGCTAAAAAAACTTTGCACCCTTTGGGGTGCATATCTGCCACACAGCGGTAATCGTCATCTGCCTTGATGCGTTTCCTTTCTTTAAGGCTACGAGCCCGGTACTTTCCAGTAACGAACGGCAAGCGCGTTATCAGCGTGACATAGCATTCCCAACATGAAAGTGCCGAGCGCGGTGTTTTTAAGAAAGGAAACGCATCAAGGCAGATGACGATTATCACTGTGTGGCAGATATACACCCCAAAGGGTGCAAACTTTCTTTAGAGTGCACCTATACGCTATTATCCGTCCTTTGTCATACCGTCGCCGGCATGCTGTCCTCGCTGTGCTATCGTTGTCATCGTTGTCATAGGTGCTCCTTCATCCGGTTGTGCTCATACAGTCGTCATCATCTTATCGTCCTCATGTCACCGTCGTTACGTTGTCGTCTTCATTTCTTTGTCATAATTAAAAAAAAACATCACATTGTCGTCATGCCGTCGTCGTTATGCGCCTCTGTCGTTCAGTTCAGTGCCATTTCTTTTCCGTCATTTCATCGTCAATGTGTCTACGTCATAGCTTCTTCATGCCGCTCTTATCAAGTCATCGTTGTCACAGAATCATCGTCATACCATCGTCATCATGCGGTCAACGTCGCGCTGTCATTAGGCTATTGTCATCACTTCAGTAACGTCATTTCATTGTCGTCATGCCGTGATGGCCATATTACCTTCGTCGATCCATCGATGTCATTGCTTCTTCTTTATTCGATTGCAATTATGCTGACATCATTCAGCCGTGACCATGCGCCGTTTTCATGCCATTGTTTTCCTTCGCGTTGTCATCAAACAGTCGATATCATACATTTTTTTCATACCGTCGTCGTGATGCAGTGTATACTTTATGGAATCAGCATGACACGTCTCCACAAATCTCATGACGTCACTGACTGTAGGGCAAGCTGATTCAATGTCGACCCTGGGCTTTCGACTAAAACCGCCTTACGCATCTTTATGCTCTGAATTATATTTTGCGCTCTCTTCCTATGTACGTCTTCTGTTTTATTTTAAACGACCTTCCTTGGTCGAGAAAGTCCACAAAAGAGGGCACCTGAAAGCTATTCTGGAGTGTGAAACTCAACCTGGCGGTTGTATACTGTTCTCTATCTCTCACACAATTCATTCGATCAGAGATATTTAAAATTTTGTATGTAAACCGCCTGGGGATGCAGCGCTATTCATCGCCAGAAGCTGCGGCTCATTGTGCCTCTAGAGAAGCACACACAAAAAGGTAATGTTGTAAGGGGAAAAAAATAAAGAAAAGAACGATCAGGTACCGCAGCCAGTCTGTAGTGTCTTAAACCCACAGCGAAACTTTCTTCTGCGGCTTCTGCCGCTGACAATTTTTGAATAGAACAGAATTCTCGCCATTGAAGCCATTTACTTCCCTTCAGATGAGAAAGACGAAAATGGATTGGAAAAGGATGAAAAAGTTGAAAAAAAGGAGGCTGGCAGATGAATTGTGTTGTTCCATGTAGTGTTTACACTTGCATTTACCATTTTATTCCGAGAAAACGAAAAGTATAGATGTCAACACCGCGTGAACAAGACTGTTCCCATCTTTTCTTCCGGCAGCATTTTTTTGCAGTACCTGAATGGACAGTTGCGCTTGGTACCTTCCTGTCGTCTGTTAGTTCGTTTCATTACGTGAAGAAACTATTGAGTAAACAGTGGGAATCAAAAGTGCGCAATCGGAAGTTTTAAACAACCCTGTCATTGGATAGTATTTCTTTAAGTTGCATACTTGCAGATTGATGAATATTTAATTTTTAGGCAGTGCGAAAACTAATTATAATGGGACTAGCTCTGTACAGTTGTGAACAATCTTCTAACTTTAGCTGCATTTCCGCGACCATAACAATTTGCAGGTTTCGCTTCCTATCGGGAAGCTGCAGAAATCACAAGGAAACGTGCAAGCAAACGTGCAACGCTAACACGCTTGCCAAAAGTATCAAAGCACAAGATGCTTTCGCGTTGCAACGTTAGTGACTTTCTAAAGATTTGAATGTGCAAGTTGTCTTGCACGCAGGTTGGACGTATGAAATGGCCCCGACAAAAACGGTGACTTCATGACCAGAGCTTTTATATGCACGCTACGTTATGCTCTGTCGAGCCTCTCATCGTAAGCCAAGCTCTGTATTAGATCAAGTAATATGCTGGCCTTGTTATATACGAACTTGCCTAAGTGAGTATCTACTGTAAAATGACAAATTGAACCTGATGAACCTATTGTTTAATTCATCATACCTCTTCTTTCTTATGGATAAATATCTTGTTGCCATTTGTTGAATTCTGTGGTCGACGTAAACTCAAGAGGGATTGCTTTTGACATGGTCGCAAGCTTTTTGGCCGCAAAATCGCCGCCTTTTCAGCGACCTACTCTCAAGATATCAGAACGGTGAATCTCATGCTGCTTGCACAGCAACACTATGGCAGGCAAACCACCTCTAGACTGCAGGCCAAACAGGAGGAGACCACTCGCGTCAGACTGCGTGCGTTGGGTTCCTGCGAATGCCAAACTGGCTTCTCCGCTATTCTATGTTTTTTTTGTTTCTTTAGCTCATAGTGGTTAGTCTTCAGCCAATTTGATGCAATCTGTGAGGTTCGGGACTTGCACACTCTGCAAGTCCTTTATCATGTATGTTGTTACAGGAGAAAGCTTGCATGCCGTATTTCTTCCTGCTTTGTATCCGACTTGAAGAATGACGTGTGGAATTAGATCCATTAAGTCACGTTGATTATTTCTATGGCATGGTGGTCGTGCTTTAAAGCCATTTATTTTTCCGCCGGGATATTAATTCGATCGTATTTCCCAATTTCTAATACCGCGTTGTCCTGTTTATTCCTCGGTAATATTTTCTTTTCATTTTTCCAATTGAGGACACTTTTGATAAGAGGTTAACTTGAATTTTCGCTTCTGTGGTGTTATAACTACTGCTGATTTTATTGCTATGGAGGAACAGCCCACATTGCTGCCAACACATCTTACTCGAGATGACTTGAAAGGTTTCGCCATCAATTTAATTTAAAAGCCAGTGTGCTATTGGGGACAAAGTACTTTTGCTGTTAACAATATCACATAATTGAAATACAATATAACAAAGTCAATGCGACGAAGATAAGAACCAGTCTGATACGTACTAAACCGCGTTTCTTTTTATGTTTTATTTACTTACATCTCCTTTAGTTCATTACGTTCCCAATAAAGGTTTCGGCATTTTCTTGAGAAAGGTAAATATGTTACGAGCACTTAACAATGCGGCATGTTAATACGCACCCCATGAGAAACACAAGAATGTGAGCTGGCTTTCGTTTCGTACCGGTTACTCTCTCGACGGGCCTGTGTGACCCAGTTTCGCGGTAGAGCATTCTTAATTGGGAGAAGTGCACATAAATTCTGTTGACGAATGGTGGTGTCAACGCCAGCGAATGTGTTTGGCAAAACCAGCTCACGTCCTTACGCGAGTGGGAACACTGTGGTTTCCTAGTGAGTTCGCCAAGATTAATGAACTGCACCCCGGTCGCGGAGTGAACAGAGCGCTCTAGGCATATGTTGCGTCTTCATTGATCAATCCGTTCTTACAAGAACGCCTTCTCTTCACTATATTTATTACTGGGAGCCCGGATGGAGGCTTGGAAAATATGCAGGGCTTTAAAAGTTTTCTTATTCACAAGGAAAACAATCTTGAGCAGCATTTTTTTTGCTTAGAACAAAAACGAAAAAAAAAGTTAATGTGATATTTAATACTTCATTTAAATATTTGATGTACTTGATCAGCTAGGACTAATAGAGAAAACATTCTAGCATGCGAGCATTCAGATTATTAGTATGTTTGAATGGAATAACTTTATAATTTTACCACCATTGTAGCTCCTTGAAGTGCATTAGATTCACGGCAAAATTAAGCGGTCCAGGTATCTTTTAGAAGGATGTATAAGATAGTCGCACATATGAAATCGATTTCGCATTGTAAGTCCGACAGAGTGAGTATGACTGTGTAACGAATAGCCTTATGTAGTAGAGTAATATAGTGGTAGTACTAGTAGTAGTAGTAGTAGTAGTAATAGTAGTAGCAGTAGTAGTAGTAGTAGTAGTAGTAGTAGTTACAGTAGTAGTAGTAGTAAAATTAAAGTGGACGAAGGAATAACTTGGTGCCGGTGGGAGCTGAACCTACAACCTTGCATTACGCATCCATTGAACTACAGCATCATTCGGTAGCGCAATGCACAGGTAATGCGGAGGTTGACATCGTTCCCTGTTCGTACTATGCCATGAACAGTGGGAGAAAATTTGATACGTCAGATACATTAAGGTGCGAAGTTTTAAAAGCCGACAGCGAAAGCGTCTAGCGAGGTTGTAGGTTACCTCTAACTGCGTGAAATCGATAGCATGAGGGTCCAAAAGAAGGAAAAGCCGTTTCAAAGGTTATAACGGGCCTGAGGGCATAATCCTGAATAAGCCGTTTTTATAGCACTGAATAGTCGGTCAAACGCGACGAGGAGCCGCATTCACGACAACAGCCTATGGCAGATTTGTTCTTAATACAAAAAAAAAAAAAACGCGCATCCCACACACTGTGGGAATCAATGCAAGTGAAGCTTCGTGTGCTGGTTGCTTTGATTGGTGACGATTAGCAGTGATGTTTACGACGAAAGCTTAATTTCTTCAACGTTTAGTTTAACACTAGAGGGGTAAGTTAATGTTACACGTTACCTTGCGTTCACTACTGCTGTTCGTCTGCGTCGTGCACAGAACACACAGGGAGACGTGCTTGCTCGAGGCGTTGTTGTGTGCCACATTTGAAAACCCCTGGGAGGGTTGAGCGTTTTGATTAACTCACATGGCACATCGCATCATGGCAGAATTATTAAACTTGGATTGAATTGTGGGGCTGATACGTGCCAAAGCCACAATCGGATCATGACGCACGCCGTAGTGGCGGTCTCTGTATTAATTCTGACACCATGAGGTTCTTTAACGCGTTTCAAAATCTAAGTGCACGTGAATTTTCTATTTCGCCCTCGTCGAAATGCAGCTGCCTCGGCCGGGATCAGATCTGCGACCTCTAGCAATGCCATAGCCGCAAAGCTACCGCGGCGGGCATAGAAGTGTTGATTTGACGGTTGACCGCTTCCGTAGTGTCGCCTGGACCCTGCACGCCCTGTGCAATTTACCCTTTAGACAAATTTGACACATTGTGAGGAAAAAGTTCAGCACGCTCCGACTGCCGCTGCCCTGACGTACGCCGGTGTCGCTACGAGGCCTGCACCGCAGAGCTATAGTCCCCTTCACATGCCTTTGCGCTCGCCCGTATCCCCTCCAGACCGGCCACTGGCGCAGTTATGCATAACCTCAACACCATTGGCACACGGAAGACAACCGTGCAATTTGTTTTTATTGTGGCCGTGCTGGACACGTGGCACGTCACTGTCGCCTGCTTACACCGAACGTCCCCAACAATGTACGTCCATATGCGCCACGTTTCCAATAACGCCGCAACTATTCGGACAGATTTGAATCTCCTCCAGTCGTCGAGACCGCATTCTCCACTCGCCATTGACCTACTCCTCGCCACCGCTGCCTTTCCCCCACGAGCCATCGGCGGAGCCCTCTGCGCCAAGAAAAATAAAAACTTAGTTGAGGAGGCGAGAACTGCGGTGACAGCGAAATATATAAGGCTTCACACTTCCCCAAAAAGCGTTATTGAATTCACTATACAAGGAATATAGACGCTAGCGCATGTCGACACCGGCGATCCACTTTCAGCGATAGATGCCCGTACTTGCCGCAAAACAGGAAAAGTGACGACGCCGTTTTTTGGAGTCCTTTCGGACTGCCAACGCGCAACACGTCGAGCCACCCGGCGCCTGCACCGCTCGTGTCGTCATTCAAGAAGTCCTTTACGTCACCGAATTCATCGTGTGGCCATCATGTTCCCACAACGTCGGATTAGGTTAGGTTTTTCCCTCCACATATCATGCGAGCATCGACTGCGGCCGCGCCGAAATCGAGATGTTTCCGTTTTCGACAGATATTATCACTGACCACAGGGACCCTTGTCGCAAAATCGCCGTTTCAGAAGACACTATTATGCCTGCCTGCTCTTCTGCTATTGTCAGTAGATCTTGTGACTTGGTAGATGAAGGCACAGTAGTCTTCGCGCCGCCCGAACTCTTAGTTCGCTGCCGATCACTACTACGGCCATTCGCCGTCCTCGACTTCGAAACTGGCGTCTTTCTCATGTGCGTGTCAAAGCTATCGGTCGCACCAATTACTTTACACCGCCGTGAGAACCTTTGCAGAGAAGAGCCACTGGCCTCATCTTCAATATTTGACATGATGGACGACTCCACTTACCTTGCTGCTCTCGAGGCATCGCCTCCGCAGTCACTGCCGCGTTCTTTTACGCAAGCCGTTGCCAGTGACCTTACGACAACGCAGCGCGACGAACTTCTTCACTTGCTGCAATGCTTCTCTTCCTCTTTTGACTACCAAGCAACATCACTCGGCCACCCAACGACTGTTCCTCACACTATCGACACCGGGAGCCATGCAACCATTCGACAGCGTCCCTACCGAGTATCGGCGACCGAAAATACGCGTTATCGATTACCAGGTTAACGATATGTTCATATGCTAATAGTTACTGGACATCATCATTTGTCCTATATAAGAAAAAAACGGCACCATACAATTTTGCGTTGATTATCGAAGGCTTTACAAAATTACCCGAAAGGATATACTCGTGTACCCGTTGCCACGTATTGACGACGCACTTGACTGTTTGCAAGGAGCGGAGCTTTTTACCTCCTTAGATCTCCTCTCTGGCTACTGGCAGGTGCCCATGGCTGACGCTGACTGTTCCAAAACCACGTTTGTAACACCAGAAGGCTTATATGAATTCACTGTAATACCGTTCAGTCAGTGCAACGCATGCGCCACCTTTGAACCCATGATGAACGGCATCCTACGCGGCCTGAAGTGGCATACTTGTCTCTGCTACGTCGATAGCATTGCTGTCTATTCCCCAGATTTTCCCGCCCATCTTCGCCGTTTACAACAAGATTTGTCCTGTCTCAGGAATGCTGGTCTCCAGCTCAACTTGAAAAAATACCTATTTGCACCTGGAAAACTCACTATATTAGGCCATGTTGTCTCCAAAGAAGGCATTCTTTCTGATCCTACTAAACTTCACGCCATAGCCGAATTCTCGAAGCCCACTAACCTCAAAGCACTACGAGGCTTCATTGGCCTATGCTCCTATTTTAGACGATTCGTTCGCAATTTCGCTACTGTGATCGCACCGCTAAACCAACTTCTCCAAGGCGACAAAGAACTCTCTTGGTCGGAAGCGTCTGATGACGCCTTTACGAGTTTTTGCCGCCTATTTACGTCTCCGCCAATCTTGCGCCATTTTGATCCAAGCGCACGTACAGAGCTTCCCACTAAAGCCAGGGATGTAGGCCTTGGTGCCGTGCTCGCTCAACGTAAGAACACTGATGCCGAATACGTGGTGGCTTAAGCCAGTGGTGCACTCACGAAACCTGAGGCCAGTTACTCAATAACAGAGAAGGAGTGCCTGGCTATCGTATGGGCTCTTCGAAAATTTCGCCCATATCTCTACGGTCGACGCTTTGACGTGGTGACGGATCATCACACTCTTTGCTGGTTGTCTATTCTAGAAGACCCGTCGGGCTGCCTCGCTCGGTGGGCCCTCTGAATCCAGGATTATGATATCCGTTTGTTTGTCGCTCTGGACGCAGACACTCTGACGCCGATGCCCTCTAGCGTTTCCCAGTTACTTCGGACGGCAGTACTTCTACTTACACTCAGGATATCTCACCACTTGACATCCTGGATATTGGCCTCGAAGCAACGAAAAGACCCATGGGTCGCCATAATATTGGATGTTTTGTCAAATCCTCCGGCAGCTTCTGCACCTCGAGCGTTACGCCGACATGTGCAGCATTTCACCATCCGCGACGGACTTTCACACCGCCGCAACTACCACATGGACGGCCGCACATGGCTCTTAGTAGTGCCCCCACCACCTTCGAAAACATTTATGCTCCGCATTTCACTCTGACCAGCAGCGGTCACTGTGGAGGGTCAAAGACCTACACACGACTTCGCCTACGATATTATTGGTATGGGATGTACAACTTCGTCCACAAATACGGATGTTCCTGCATTGCCTGCCAACGACGCAAATGTCTCCCGCATCTCTACACCCAACCTCTCCAACTGCTTCTCAGCCCAGTTCACCCATTTGACCGTGTCGGCATTGACTTATATTGGCCTCTTCCATCTAGTGGCGCTGGCAACTGATGAATTGTTGTCACCATAGATCACTTGATACGATATGCTGAAATCGCCACCTTGCCTGCCACATCAGCAAAAGACGTCGCGTCGTCCATTCTAAAGAACTTTGTTCTCCGCCATGGCGCATCTCGTGAACTGTTGAGCAAGTGGGATCGTGTATTCCTCTGGGATATCCTGCAGTCACTCCTATCTGAATGCCAAATTATTCACCGCACTGGTTTTCATTCACAGGCCAATGGCTTAACAGAGCTATTCAACAGAACTCTCATGCTATCAATATATGTTGCGTCTGACCACTTTAACTGGAATCTTGTACTTTCATTTGTTACATGCGCATATAACACTGCCTCTAAAGCTCCCACTAGCGGTTTCTCACCATTCTTTCTGCGTTACGGCCACCATCCCTCCAGCACCATTGATACGGTTCTCCCGTACCGGCCAGACCCTGCTGAATGCTCACTCCTTTATGCGATCGCTCAGCACGCCCAGAAATTCCGAAAACTGGCCCGTTCTTTAACGTCTATTCAACGGTGTCGCCAAAAAGAGCGCCATGACCTCAGCCCACCCCCTCATCCCTTCCCTATCGACTCAATCGCGTGGCTTTGGGTCCCGCATGATGCTGCTCCTCGCCTTTGGTTCAAGCTCCTCCCGAAGTACCACGGGCACTACATCGTCGTTGCGCAAACTATCACCAGTTATTTTCGTGGTCGAACCCGTATCGCCATCTTCCGGTCTCCGTCGTCGTGGGCGAGATACTGTGCACATTGACCGGCTCAAGCCGTGTTACGATCTGCTCACATCTTCCTAGGTCGCTAGGATGGCTACTCTTCCAATTCCGGCGAAGGTTGTGCTGAAGTAGTTCGGCAGGCTGAAAAGCCCCGTTGCCATCGCGTGGCTCGTAACCAGCTGGATCTCTGGCTGTGCCTTACCTGCTGGGGCTGCATTTGTCGCTGCTGCTCTAGGACCCGAATAAACCCCCTTTACACATAGTGTTTATTTTTCAGAAATAGCAGGAACGTAATGTACCTTACCTTGAACCTAAGCTTCTTCAGTTTCCACGCAACCTCTGTCATATAGTAGTAGGGTTCCCTTACCTTCTCATGTCACCTCCCCCCTTCCTACCTTGTATCGGAACTGCCTCTTCTACTCCCTCCTATCTACAGTATTATCTACGACCCCTCTGGACTTGCACGCTAGTAGAAAGTGAAGTGTTGCAGTTTCTGCAATGCTTTTGAGGGGGGGGGTCACCGATAAGTACAGCTGTCAAGAGGCTAATGTGCCTAGGTCCAGGAAGCTCCAGAGGGCATTGTGCACATTCGATGCGCTTTGGTCCAAACGAGTTTCTCGCTTCGGCTTTCCTCTCTGGCACGCTCCTGTCGTGTATACACACGATCTGAATCATCCCGCGACGCGGTGTGCCCGACAGCAGCAGCAGTGAGTAAGTCGAAGGCAGAAGCGAAGAAAGCTTCGCTTTAATACTAAGCAATCCTCATTCACTACATACAATTATTATTACTATTATTCAAAAAATTGCAGACAGCTTAAGCTTCGCTCATAAGAGTAGAACCGATAGCATTCAAAGGTCCTTGACTCTTTGTCACGCTTCCCAACAACCACACCTTTCTTACGGATGCGTGGAGGCGAGAGCCATCTGGATGGTGGCGTTGCAAGAAGGGAGCAGGCCGCGCCGCTCTATGAATGGTAGAAACGCTAGAAAAGGGCTTTGTGTTTGAGTTTCCGTGGAAGAGAGTTATGTTTCCTGGTGTATTCAAATTACAATTGGACGATATAATGTCTGTTGGTTGTGGTTGGGACATACTTCACGACCTTTCGACGCCTTTTACTTTGAGGAACTCAATTAATTCAGTAACGCCTCTGCGCCTTGCGGCGGGCCTGCGTGGCTGTGGTTCGGAGGGATTTTTCGTGTAACTAAGTTCGGCACCAGCACCGGTTTTTTTCGTGACACGGGGCCCTTAACGCTGTCGCATTAAAAGACGCTTAGAGGCCTTCAAAGAGAGTAGTACACAGGGGTGGCGTTAGTACAATAACATGGGAACCAGAATAGTTACATAATAATAGTGTGACTGAAATACGAAAAAAACGTAATTATGGACAGTGGGCGATAAACAGCAGGCGAAGGGGGATAAAACAAAGTAATAAACACAAAACGATAACATATCTTCGATTAGAATATGCACAACAGTTATAACAGTAGTGACAATGCGTTATATCGAAAGAGAATAACAAATGGAGCACATGAGGAAAACTTACAAAATTCAAAGATACACAAGAACCTAAATAAATACAAATGAAAAATGCAGAGAAATCTTGACGAAATGGAGCAGGACAAAGAATAACATGTTAATGGAGGTCGCCGACGATTGTTTATCATTTTGTTGTGTTAAAATATTCACGATCAAGTTTTGTTAAATGAGTATCTGGGAAAGATTCTCAGTTGGTGCTTTCAGTGGGGAATGAGTATTAATGTATAAAAGAGATCTTACATAACCATTTCTAACAAAAAAGAGCCTATAGTTTTCGCATATGCAGTCAATAACGCCGAAATAAAACGCGTCCGCAAGCTGCGGTACCTCGGCGTCACAGTCACTAGCAACCTAAACTGGAGTGAACATGTAAACCGTGTGTGTGGTTTGGCGCAAAATAAAAAGAACTCGGCTTCCTAACACGAAAACTTAGGACTGCTAAACCTTATGTTAAACTTAACGCATATAAAACTATTATCCGTCCATCTTTGGAATACGCAGCGATAATCTGGGACCCCTATCAACAGTACCTCGTAGATAAAGTATAACGGGTTCAAAGACTTGCAGTCAGATTAATTTTTTCCGCCTACCAACGACATCAATCGGTAACGGTTGCGGTAGCGCAACTCTCAGAACTCTTCACTACAAGAAAGATAGCCCGATTAAACTTTTTGTATCAACTATATACCAGAAAATTAAATCTCGCTCCTTGCCTATACCTGCGACCTCCTTGAAGTCTCTCGCCTCGTATTAGTCATCCATCATACGCATTTATGATCTACCTAACAAGAGTTGGTGTTTTTAAGTATTAATTTCTCCCCCAAACAATAATAGATTGGAATAGCCTTCACCCGCAAATAATTGTTCACACTACATCAACAGAGAATTTTGTGCATAAATTGGAAACTTGTGTTAAGTATACATCCTTGTATACATGTCATTTCAATGGTAATTGTCAATGTGTTGTTATTCCAGCGCTGCATGAGGTGGATTTTGAAACTGCTTCTCTGAACTTCTTTTGTATGTTCCCACCCTGTAAAAGCCCGGAAGGGCTTACCGTATTGTAAATAAAAACTACATGTCAATGTGTAAGTCTCTGAAACAGAAATAGCCGGTGATTGCGATACTCCCTAATGCGAATTTTGAGCGCAGCTGTCTAGGTGTTAGAAATTCGCGATATATTGTGCCGATTCATTTTTTATTCCAAACGACGAATTCCTCTTGGCGGCGGCGCTGAGCCTCTGCTCGAGCAGCACATTTGGCAGCTCCGGCAGACGAAGCGCTTCCACCGGTTGTGTCGCTCATTGTACCGAAAGCACTGGCTGACATTATTTCATATTATGTGTATATTGTCACGCGGTAGGGAAGCTGAAGAAAGACAGAGTGTGGAAACTGTGAGTTACAAATTTAACTCTTTACTGGGCGCACTTCTGCCCAGCAAAACATATACGTAGCACTCAAGCACAACAATAGCGGCGTGCGGAGTCGGCAATCGTCGAAGATCTGCGGGTCAAGCGCTTCGGCTTTTATACATGACTCGAAAGTTTCGCCGTAATCGCTGCTTCCCGTGTGGCTTCCACAAAGTGCTACACGATTCGTGCTGCGCATACAATCAGATGACAAAAAGCTGCGGTGACAGCAGCCTATGGAAAACATTCGAGAAACTTCTGATACATGCAGACGCGTTGTGCGTCGAGGGTTAACGTTTGCCATTTGTTAGCCGGTGAAAAGCAGTGACCGAAAAAGTGAACAGACGACGTGCGAAACTCTAGCCCCAGCTGGCAGCAATCTTCGCAGAACACGTCCTGCGCGGAACTATGCTATTCTTCTCACGCTTTCGTCATACCGTACTCTTCCTCCGATTTCCGCTTCATGGTTCCGATGCACCCTCCTCCTCCACTTTCATCCTCGCGCTCTCTTTGCTATCGCCGCCCTTCAGTCCCTACTGCGCTACGGGTTGCTATTTCATTTTTCAAGTTGTATTCCTTTGGTCCACTACACCGACGGTGACACTCGCCGCAGGAACGGGCGCCTAAGAGCGGCGCTGTATAAAAAAAAAACGCGTGAAAATTGAACACAAATCAATTAAGTCAGGTAGTGCAGTAAGGTAGTGCGAGTTCGCTCCGTGTGGAGCAAGTAGCTCCTATAATTTCGCTACGTTTCCTTCAGTAGCTACGTGCGATGGCAAGTGGTTAATTTCGATGATAGTGCATAGAGTGAATGAACCTGCAAAAGGATGAGAGTGACATATCGGTCGTTTAACTTTGCACAAGTGATCGCAGCGGGAAAACATGACAACAGGGGATTGAAAGGAACCGTCAGAAAGAATCGAATCATGATAGAGTTTATGAAAAAGCGAAATGGAGAGTTGCGTGGCGACGATGTGATAAGTTTCTACTTCAGCGTGATCTCTTAGAGCAGTAATGCTAGAATGACGCGAGTAATCTGAAAAACATAAAGTGCACAGCACGCTTTTGCATGGTTTCGATGTTATGAGTAAGGTGCACCGGAACTGAATCCGAAATGTCGGAAGCGTATTAAATTTTAGACTAACAAGTGTAATGTACGGGAGCATACGTATCTGAAGAGGGGCATGCTTTAAACTCTTAGCCATAAGTAAGCTGCTGCTGCTGCAGAAATCCAGCACAGATTGTTCAGAATGTTCGCAACTTTCAATTTTGTCAGGATCGGAAATTCCGTAGAACACGAGGTTGCAGCTACGTGAGCAATTCTACAAGTCGTTAACTATGTCTTTAATTATGGAGACATGATCCGAGTGGTTTCTGTCCGCGCAGCCGGTGACGTCCCCCGACACTTTGGCTTGAACGTTGGACTTACGGTTCATGTGATGGTATTAAGGGTTTCGCCGTACTTGAGCGAAGGGACCCAATAAACAGCAGCTGTTACTTTGACTTCCAACTCGGACAGGCGCCGCGAAAATACTTCGAGTTCGTTTTTCAATGTCGCTTGAAAGTGCAGCGCTTTATTAACGCTCTCAATAACACTTGCGCTGTTGGCCTCAAGAACGAATGTGGAAGACCAGTTGCGAAGAGCACTTGGACCATACGAGGCAAAAGGGGCGACAATGACGTCATTCTGACTGTCCATGGACATATCAGAACCCAGGCTAACCTACCATAAATACGCGAATGAATGAGTAAGCCCGCTATGAAAGCTACTGCCCGAGATCTACCTAAGATTTTGCTAACATTTAACTAGTACGGTGCGTTTCCTTCGTTAAGTTCGTGTCCATCCAAAGGCATCACTACAACACAGCTAAGTACTTTTCTCCGGTATCTTTGACGCCTGTTCCTCTATGCGGCACCGGCTGTGCCACCTGGTTGTACGGGTGCACGTTCCGATGTCATACGGCAACTGCGGGGTTGAAATGCAGAGTGCTTTGCTGGCTGCCTTCTCGCCTACCTTCGATATCGAGGACTGTACCATAAGCCGCCGCTACTACGAGAATCGTGGTGGAACTCTGTCCGATACCTTCGATGTAAAACAAGTGTGCGAGTCAAAGGTTTCCGTAGGTTTGTCGGAGACTTCGGTGCTAATAGAACTGACTCAGCATGAAGACCTAGCACATTTTAGCAATATTTTGTCAACTGGAAACAGTCCTTAGGTAAGTGCTCTAAGCTCATGAAACATTTCGATGAGTTTCAGCCACTGCACGACTTGGAAGCGTTAAGGAGGGTCCATATATTCACTATAAATTAATCACGTTGTTGGATGACCTAACATGCTCGACGGCACTTGCATGCTTCGTACGCTGGATAAGACGTGAACGCCGACGTCATCGGACTGGTTTCACAATCGTAGGCAGCGCAGCGCCGCGCAAGCGCACGTTCCCCAAGGTGCAAACCTTTGTCATGAAGACGAAAATGGCAGTTTATGCATCGAACCATAACTGTTAAACGAGAAATCATGGCGTATTGCTGTCTCGGTGGATATTGCGGAAGCTGTTTGACGGGACGGCCAACAAGGGCCTACTGGTAGTGTTCATGTGTACGCTGTGGTCCCACGCGAATTGGCAAAATTTGGCATACGTAAAGAGGATTGCACGCGCTTCAACTTCGATTTGACCAAGTCACCCTTCGGCCTACGTGACAATTTGTGCAGCGTACATTGCCTAACTCGACTCGCTCACACACTTCTGCGACATACAGCTCCTATACATAGTCCACTGGATCCGGTATTTATTTTCTTCTTCGCATGAAGAGAACCACCAGCCGCGTGCTTGTAAACGCGTCTCAAGGGGGAGAAAGGCAAAGGAATGACAGGGAGGTTAACCAGAGAATAACTCCGGTTTGCTACCCTGCACTGGGGGAGGGGCAAGGGGATGCGATAGGTGAGAGAGAAGTATTTAAAGAAGTAAGAAAAAAAGAAAAAAGATACACACGCGCACGTACACACAAACTGTTTCTGTGGGTACTGTCACGCAGCCCGCAAGTATGTTCCTAGTGTTATGCAGTGTCGCCGTACAATCCTGCGTCACACAGTGAAGTCGCAATCTGTCAGAAAGTCCAGTGTATTTTAATTACCGCCGCAGCGCCTTCATAACCGCTCGCGCTGATGTTCGCGTAGGCCAGTGTCCAAGGATCTTGGGTTCTGTCATTGGGGGGCGCTTGTCCACTTTGTCTAGGATGGCTGAGAAGACTGCTCTTTGCGGGTTGAAAGGAGAGCACTGACAAAGAAGGTGCGCGATTGTTTCATTGCACCCACACAAGTCACAAAGTGGGCTGTTGGACATTCCGATAAGAAAAGAGTACGCATTTGAAAATGCTACTCCAAGCCATAGACGAACTAGAAGGGTGCAGTCGCGTAGTGGAAGCTCGGGCGGAATACGGAGTTGTAAATTAGGGACCAGGTTGAAGGCGTGCTCTTGTGAAATCGGATGAATTCCACTGAGCTAATGTCAGGTGGTGTGCAAGTACAGACAGTTTTTTCGCTGCGTCGGCTCTCGAAAGAGGAATGGCAACGCAGCTGAAGCCGTCATGGGCAGATCGGGCAGCTGCGTCTGCTCGATCATTGCCATGTGTGCCACAGTGACTAGGCAACCACTGATATATGATGTCGTGTCCTTCGTCAACTATGCGATAGTTTACTTCTCTGATCTCTGCGACGAGTTGTTCATGTGATCCGTGGCGCAGTGCTGAGAGTACACTCTGTGGGGCTGCCTTGGAATCACAGAAGACTGAGCATGCATCGGCTGGTTCCTCCTGAATGAAATAAAGAGCCGCACGCAAGGCTACCAGTTCAGCAGCTGTCGTTGATGATACATGGTGCGTATTCAGCTGTATTTTGACGGATCTTGTTGGTATCACCACATCAGCAGCTGAACTTGTAGATAGCACTGAGCCATCGATGTAAGCGTGTACGCGGTCACTGTGCACCGCAAAGATATCTTTATTCAAGCTCACGTGCCACAGCTCATTAAAAGCAATATGTTCTTCATTATATGCCAAAAATTATGCTTTTATGAATTAGTTAGGGAAAATACATCCCTACATAGTTGACTGTGCGAAAGCATTCCGCGTACTTCGTTTATGTAGTTTGGTTGTGGCATAAAGCGAAGACCTAACTCTGATCCAATGGACATCAGTGCACACCGCGCACGTGGTTGAAATTTTACTGAGAGACCATTAGATTACATTACATTGTCAACAGGCTTATTTGGCTGGCTTCATCAATTAACGTACATGAAAGATTTGGCCCTCTACATGGCAGCTAGTTATGCGAAAAGCCACAGATCTTCAAGATTATACGGAGGCTCGCTTAATAGCAACCACATTGCCCAATAACTTACCTCAAAGGGTACTACGGATGCGATTTCTGTGCTTACACCCTTTGGTAGCAACAGAAACCCCATAATGTACTCTCTTATTAATTAGGACAGAACACCCTGATATTTAAAGCTGCACGCAGAAAATATTGCTTCGAAAGCAATTTACTATTGCAAGGTTAATCTGTGTGATCAAGATTGACGTACTCTTTCTGTTCCCATCAACTGCGCTAATAAAATATTGACGGAAAATCATTCAGCCTCATTGTGCGAAAAAGCCGGCGTGTGGTGTCTGTAGCAGCCCAAATTCCCACTGGCTGCGATGCCACGCCACGTGCTTGCCTCGACGGTTATGACTCATGAATTGGTCCCTCGCACACGGAGACTACAATATTGAGTGTCTTACACGCTACCACAATATGCCTGGCATATTGTATTGTGTAGCATGTGAAAATGCGCACATATCAAGGTATTCTCTAGGGCTTGGTGCGCCAGTCTCAGATGTTTGTAACGAGGCCACGAATTTCATCCAGACCGAGGTAGCAAATGCTATAAAACTTATGTCAGACACTTTAAACTAACGTAAAATTATTTTAAGTGCAATTCAACTATTATTCTGGCACCGAAATTTTTTTTTGTATCAGAGACTAAAAGTAATTAGGTAAGTGCTTAAATTTGCGTTTTAATTGCTCATACGTTAACTATGGAGTTGTAACAAAAAGTAAGAGAATCGACGTACCACAAGCAAAATACACACATCGTTTTTGCTTTCTAGCGAAGAGAATACGACCCTGATATATGAAGAATACCATGCCACTACTCGCCAGCGCGCAAATCACAACATTGCCGTGAAGCAGTCCAAGAGGAAAAGCAAACGGTACTTTTCAGGCTTGCTGCTAGCCGCTGCGCTAGCTAAGCCGCTACATGATGCCGAATTAACTCTTATTACCGATCCCACGGCGCCAACCCGCACGGGCACCTCTACGGCACGGGACACGACACCAGACCTAACGGCGGTCCGTAACATCCCTCAAGCAATGTGGCGCAATACCTTTGAAGATCTCGGTAGTGACCACATGATCATAGAAACACGAATTCCTCAGGCGGGTACACCCCCTTTTCCTAAGCTATTCAAATGGACTGACTGGGACAAATTCCGAAAGCAGCGAGCTGAACAGAGAGGTGAGGAGAACATCGATGACATCGAGGCATGGATGGAGACGCTCAACGACGACATGAACAAGGCGACGCAGACGCTCGCACCCGAATTCCAGGTTGACAAGATCGACAGCCGACTAGCCCACCTCTGGGAAGCCAAGACGTCACTAAACGCAAGATGGAAGCAGCAAAGGCACAACCGAAAGCTTCGTAAGAAGATCGCACATATCAATCGCCAGCTGGAAGACCATTGCCGGACCTTAAGCCGCCAACAGTGGTATGACATCTGCAACGCAGTCGATGGGCAGCTCCACAATGGCAGCACGTGGCGTCTCCTTCGTCACCTCTTGGGGGAAACGCAGAGCAAGTCTGCTCAGCAAGCAAACCTGCAACGCCTTTTGCACAAGGAAGAGGCTACCACGAGTGATCACCAGCTCGTGACACGCCTGCTAGCCAAGTACTTCCCTCGACGGCCCGATGTTCAACACGGGGATTACACTGGAGAAACAAATGTGACACTCGATGAAGAATTTCACGAGTCAGAGATCTGCGCAGCTCTCCACGACCTTAATGGCAAATCAGCACCTGGTCCCGACAAGGTTACGAACAAGACTCTAAGAAACCTTGATGATGCCTCGCTAACCGCTCTAACGGCATACATCAACAAATGCTGGCGAGCAGGTTGCATCCCAGAGGCGTGGAATCGCTCTAAAGCAGTCCTGATGCCGAAGCCAGGCAAGCCGTCCAGCCTCGATCACTTGCGGCCCATTTCCCTCACATCCTGCGTTGGCAAGGTGATGGAGCACGCGTTCCTCTCCCGCATCAACCACCACCTCGAGGACACTGGAGCCTACTCCCCACTATGGTGGGCTTCCGGTCACACCTCTCTACTCAAGACGTCATGCTCCAGCTCTACCACGAGATTATCAATGACCCAACTAGTGGCAACCGGGCCATCCTCGGCCTGGACTTGGAAAAGGCATTTGACAATGTAGCACATGCAGCAATCCTGAGCCGCATAAACAAGCTCAACTTGGGTGCGCGAAGCTACAACTACGTCAGAGACTTCCTGTCGCGCCGCACAGTCACCCTCGCGGTCGGCAGCATGACATCCGACGAACATACACTAGGAAGCACCGGCACTCCTCAAGGAGCGGTCATATCCCCGCTCCTTTTCAACCTCGTGATGCTGGGTCTCCCGGCCTACCTCGACGAGATCGATGGCCTCCATCACGCCTTGTACGCAGATGACATCACCCTGTGGGTCAACAAGGGCAGTGACGGTCAGATAGAATGCACCTTACAAGCAGCGGTCTCTGCAGTCGAAACGTACCTCCAAGACACAGGTCTCCGACTATCTCCACTGAAATCGGAGCTGCTCGTCTACCGCTCGCGCCGCCGGCCCAAGCCTACAGCCGAATGGCGCCAATGTGACGACATAATCCTCTATACGCAAGACGGCTCCTGCATTCCCCGAGTCCCGAAGATACGCATCCTAGGCATGCATATAACAGCCAACGGGTCAAACATAGAAGCTATTCGCAAAATCGAAGGCAAGGTTACAGCGGCTACCCGCCTGATCAAACGCATTACAAACAAGCACACGGGCATGAAGGAGGACAGTGTCATGCGCCTCATACACTCTTTCGCAATCAGTCACATCACTTATGTGGCTGCCTTCCACAACTGGAATGTCACTGAAAGGGAGAAAATCAACACCCTTATACGCAAGACTTACAAGATCGTCCTTGGCCTACCGGAGTCCACAAGCACTGCTCGTCTGCTACAGCTGGGGGTATACAACACGCTTGAGGAAATCGTGGATGCGCAAAGAGCGTCTCAACTCGAACGCATGTCTCTGACAGCCACGGGCCGGTACATCCTGCGGAAACTCGGCTTCAACTACCACGTCCAACACGGTCAGAAACAGGTCATTCCACCTGACCTCAGCGACACGCTGATTGTCGCCCCTATACCTCGAAACATGCACCCCGAATTTAATCGGGGCCGACGCCAGGCCCGTGCCAAGGCACTGCTGCGCTCCTTGGGTGGAAAGAGGACTACGCGCTTTGTAGACGCCGCAGAATACACGCGAGAACGCCGGTTCACGGCGGTAGTCGTAGACGTTAGCTCCAGGCTTACGCACGCGTATAGTGTCGCAACGGAATACCCCGAAACAGCAGAAGAGGTAGCGATTGCGCTTGCGCTTACCGACCCTCTGCTTGCTTACCGACTCACAATCCGCAGTTCGCAACTACGCGCGGGGGCGCATTTCCTCCGAAGCTCTCCAGATTCTAAGGAAAGCTGGTCGACAGCACTTCGATAACACCGCCATCATATGGTTTCCAGCGCACGTCGCCACCCCCACCGATGAGGGCCTCATTAACTTGAACGAGGTAGCACACCGCTCTGCGCGAGAACTGACCCGCCGCGCAGAATCGGGGACCGCCTCTTCGAGTTCGGAACTGCTGGCTCAAAGCACGTGAGAACGCCTGGTCAGGTACAATGACATCACCAAGCGCTACCAGCTAGGCAGGCGGTTGCTGCCCCCACCTCACCCCATGCTGAAACGTCGCCAGGCAGTCATCTGGCGACAATTGCAAACACAAACATTCCCCAGTCCGGTGCGATTGCAGCACATTTTCCCCGCGCAATACCCGAATGCTCTTTGCAAATTATGTCAGGACACTAGAGCGACGCTGTCACACATGTTGTGGGAGTGTCGGGTTACATCAGCTACAATGGCAGTAGCTCCGGAGGCTCTTGCGTCGAAGTGGGCCGCCGCTCTGCGCAGCTCCAACCTCAAGACACAAGAGTGGGCTGTCCAGCAAGCCCGAGAGGCGGCGACGAGGCAAGGCCTCGAAGTCCCCTCATGGGAGACCTGAGCCCGGGTCATCAAATTTGCCGGATTCAGAATAAAGTTGTTTCCATCCATGGCGTTGCTCTGCTAGGAACGAGGTCGCGGCATCAAATCCCGGTGGTGGCGGCCGCGTTTCGATGGGGGCGAAATGCAAAAACGCCCTGTCCCATGCACTGGGGACATGGTAATGGTCCCGTGGTGGTCAAAATTATTCCGGAGTTCCCCACTACGGTGTGGCTCATAATCAAATCGTAGTTTTGGCACGTAAAACCCCAGAATTCTATTCAGGGCTTTCTACTTAAGCTCCGTGATCTTCGTAAGGCAATTATCGCTGGAGCTGTTGCCGCATGTCGGTAAACTTTGGTGCTGTTTTCATCACCCCTCGGCCTATGCGTTTGCATTGATGCTAAGGCTGCTTGATATAATCTATCTTTTTGCACGAGGGCAATAGTCACGGGGCATTTTCCATAATTAGTTTTCCTAATTTTTTCGCAGAAAAATTAACCGAACGATGTGTATCTTCCTTTAAACATTCTGTTTTAATTTGTATTATTATTATTATGTGCAAATTCTTAATTGCCGCATTGACTACTATAACAACACTTAAAAGGTTAGATAATCCCTTCTATTTATCAAAATTGGATGACACGCACAATAAGCGTCACTGGCGGTTTCTCAGCATCCCAACAGTGCGTACTTTGTGTTATCTGCGTAGAATTACGTGTCTGATTTTAAAGCTTCCTGCATGATAAACTTGGCGTACGTGACATTTGTCCGTCCACAACTCGAATTTGCTTCTGCTTTCTGGCATCTATCTCCAGATTACCTAGCCGCATCATTGGAATCCGTTCAAAACCGAGCCGCCTGTTTCATCACTTTACATTATTGACGGTACACTAGTGTCACTATCTTGAAGCAAACAATAGGTCTGCCAACACTGATGTCTCGCCGCATTATATCACGTCTTTGCTTGCTGCACTCTTTTTATTAAAATCCACGCTCAAGACACCACCTTCTCAAACCACCATTACGAACTTCCTCTCGCATAAGTCACAGCTCTGCCATAGCACGTTTACCCGGCCGCTCATCTGCCATGACCACTTCCTTCCTTCCTGATGCAATCGTTTATTGGAATACGCTCCCTGACAACTTACCTGCACTGACCGCAAAAATTTCGTGAATACCTAACAAATCACTTTGAATAACTTTCTGTTGCCAGTGTACATCGTTCATGAAACCATCATAAACCAATCGGTCAACCCTTCCACCTAGTCTTTTTCTTTTGTTTCTTGCATTGCGAATGTATTGCCGTGTTACCTCTTTCAATTCGAATTTTTTCTTTGATTGTTTAAAGTCGTACAAAATCAGCAATGTGTTTTTTGTCTTTTTTTCGTTGTTTTGTACGAAACCACTCTTACACGTGTTTGTATTGCCCCTCCTTGTGTAATGCCTTCGGGCCTTCAAGGTGATAATAAATGAAATGAAACAATGCTAGGACACTGTTTCACGAGCATCCTGTATGACACCTTGACAAATTAACACCCAGTTCCCGTCCCTAGTGAATAAACTGCATAGTAGCTGGGATGCTCTGGTGTTGATACGAAAATGCATTTGGCGGATAAAGAGGTGAGCCTCAGAAGTGTGGCAGATACAGAGTTGTCAAAACAATAGGGTAGCATGTAATACGCCTCTAAAAATACTACAGTCTTCCTTATTTCGTCAAACCGTTGAAGCAAACTAATTAGTGTCACTGAACCAGTTGCTTAAATTTAAAAATAACAATTAATAAGGTGCATTAATACATTATAAGGTACACATTAAGAATAACATGAAGGCTATGTTCATAACTGCAAACAATGAATGCCAAGAGGCGAAAGCAAACGACGTTTTCGCGAAGGCGCCCCGTTCACATCGTATGTGGCCACTTTCCTCAGTTCTCTCGCTGCTGCCTTGACAGCTTCGATATGCACATGCTTTCGTTTACTTTCTTGCTCGTTGACATCAGCGGCTATCTCCACTTTCAAGGCATGCACTGATCGAACCTCCAAGCGCGAAGCTAGTTTTCTTTTTTTTTTGTACCACGGGATTGTGTGCGATGGACGGAGCCCATATGAGGACTTTATTGGTTTTGAGACCTCCGATGTTTCTATATCCGCAAACAACTGACTTAATCCCACAATTGCCCAAAAGCACACGCACGGTCGTGAACGAGGGAAGCATGACATGACGAGCGCATATTATCGATGGCAAACATTATGAAGGCGCTGAACGCGCTGGACAAGTACTCAAATGCAAATGGAGAACTACAAATCGCTCAAAGGAACGCTAGTTGCATTGCACGCGATTTGCACTGCGCTATGATCTGAAACGAATCCATATACTGCAAGGGGCTGTATCTCACGAGGACGGGCACCCCCCCTTCACTGTCGCATATAGTTTCTCCGTGACTGTACAAACAATCAACGCTCAAAGAAACACACCGGCACATGCAACGACTACGGCGACGTGGGCATGCTGGGAGCCATTTGCAATCTGCGGGTGGGACGTTTACTTTGGGCGCCGCGCCTAGATTCCGCATTGACTGCCGCAAAGCGGCGAGCTTGTCCGCACGGCCGCAAACTGGTCGCTAACTCTCCTCCTGTCTTTCCCCTGTGCTGCATCCGCTATGCGAGGAGATGACCGTCGTGAACATATGCCCTCTCCCCCGTGCGGGTTGGCAAACCGGACGTCCGTCCGGTTAACCTCCCTGCCTTTCTTTTCTTCTCTCCCTCCCTAAGTAGGTCAGCCGCGCTTTCCTTACAACTTTCCAGATTCATCTTCATTTTCCCCTTCTAGTGCACAGGCTGATATGATACTATATTTCCGTGCTCTAAAATAGGCTTCTTTCTACGTTCATCTACTCACGCATTCGTTAAGGGCGCATGCAAACAAAACATTGTCTACCACTACAGTTGCAGATGCATACAGACTTGCTAATTGGCTTATTTGAAACGAAACAGCGGTGCCTTTGAGTGCATGTCTGTTCTATTTTATTACTCAACAGGTCGCGACATAATAATGCTTTACAGAAATACAATTTTTGGGTGCCTCTAAGACACGCGATCCGGTTAACAAGCAACGCGTGATATCGAACGGTTTCATCATCATTTACAACATTTAGCTTTTTGTGACAGATCAGTGTGTGTCATGCGAAACTGGACAAAACCAGAGGCAGCCAGCCAATGACGCATGTATACAACACTGTGACTGCCACCTTCACAGGGGATTCGAATACATGCCACTGTACCAACGTTCGCCTGGGAGCCGGACCTGCAGACCACTGCGCCATCGCGGCGCATTACCACTCAGTAATTTCTTCGAAAGTTTCCTTGTTCGCACACACTTTGGTATCGGTGGCGTCTGTCCTTGTGTCCGGGAGTTCACGAGGAGCTGTGTGTGGTTGCGAACAAGGATGACGTTGGGTGCATCGCGTATAGCTCTTTCCAAACGCAATGGTGCGTTGGTGCACTGTTCTTTGCCATCGTTTTCGTGGAAAGAACACCGATTAGGCAAACGAGGCTACATGACACTATTGACCAAGAATCACTAACATACGGCACGCACCCAGTATGGAGAATGCACCCAGAGTCGGGCGGTTGGCGGGAAAGGCGGGGAAAAATTTTCGCAGGACACGAACGGCAATACTGGCAATGATGAAGTCCTTTGCAAGGTGGGTAGCTTCACAAGATTGCGACACAGGAGTGCGACGGTGGTTCAAGAAGCGGAAACGGACGTTTTGGCATTCTTTGCTGCTAACCATCACGGTAGTGTGCGTGTGCGCGACGCCAGTGTGGAGGCAGGAATCTCAAGGTCATCATAGTGGAGGATTCTGAAAAAAAAAAAGGTTATGTGCACCCGTACCATGATAACCTTCACCAAAAACTTTAAGACCAAAATTTCGAAAACAACTTCAGTTTTCCAATTGGATTTTCATGAAATGTCTAGATGAATTGGACTTTCTCTTTCGCGTACTTTGGACGGATGAGGCTAATTTCTCCAGAAGCGCACAAGTTAATCTTCACAGAGCGTGCTAGTGGAGTGATAGGAATCCCCAATGTCTGGCACAAACATGACACCACTACTAGCAGTGTCATGTCGCCGGGCTTGACAGTGAAAAGATCGGTCGAAGTACCATTAAATCATAAAGCTGAGTGGCACAGGCCTGCTATTTAGGATAGATTGACTCTGCTAAGTCGAGTAGCCCTCCTGCCGAGAGCGAGGGTGACGTGGCGTCGCGGCGATGCGCTCTCCATTCACGCAATAACTGGCGCGCTATCGCGGCAGCAGGTGTTTCGCCCGCCATGCTCCGTCGAGCCGGCGCGCTTGTAACATGGCGTCGCAGCCAATGGCGATGCGACCTTATGCCCTGTTTCGCTGCTGCAGACGACAAACTACGGCTTTCTTTCTCAGTGAGCTATTTCACGCGTTAGAATAAATAAATAAATAAATAAATAAATAAATAAATAAATAAATAAATAAATAGAAAAGAAAACCACCACTGCAATGCAAGAAACTCCTAGGTTCTGGGTCACAGGCGAAACAGCTTCCAAGCACTGCACCCGTTATTTGCCCTGCACCAAGCAACGCAAGGACTGTCTCTGAAAAAAAAAAAACAAGTTGACATACACACCACATGGCACGACACACCCCAAATAACCTTCAAAGGGCCTGAGGCAGTCTTCCTGAGTAAAATTCACCTGTTTATCAGCTGGGTGTTGCTGAACACATCCTCATGTGAAAACAGCTGGGACCAAATTCACAAATGTTTTTATTCGTAAATGCTGTTCTTCATCGGCCTTCGCTAATACGTGCGACATTAATATTGGCTAGTACGAACGCTTTAGGCGGAAGAACTATTTCTCAATACGAGCTCTAGTTCTTGAGATAGCCCCCGTTAACCAGTGCACCTAAATGTTTGTACTCTAGTATTTTGAATACATCTTGGAAGTGAGTGGCCAAGAACAATGAGCGAGTGAGATTGCCTTTTCTAACATCAGTTTCATCTGTATTATCCCATCTGTGTTGCACAAAGAATGGCTAGCTTTTGGAATGCACGTGCATTTCCTAATGTATTCATGTCAGCTCCCTCTATTCCTTTACAGCAACTGCGTTCTATAAATCGCCTTCCGCCTATCAAAGAAGTTGGGCATTACCGTATGATGGAATATAGCTAAGTCATTACAAGTAGACTTCCCTCATCACCAAAAATGGGGTTGAATGAGAAGAATTCTGGGGGAAGATCAAGGCCATAGATGTAACAGCCCGAGTTTCAGATTGCCTTTTACCAAGAACTTATGCATATGACATTCTGGGGCCCTATAAAGCGAAACTATTTCAATCCGCTTTTATTCCGATCTGCTGACGTAAAAATTACGTAACCGCCGACGCCAGCATCGGGCAGTGACCCGCGTCGTTGTCTAAACAGACCAATCAAACGCTCTCCTCGTGTATAGGTCACTTTGTTTGCTTTAAAAGTGGGTAATGTTGCCTAAAAGTGAACGGTTTTCTTATATGATTGGCTGACAAGTGCAGAAGAGCGCGCTCAATGGGGAGAGTTCCGATGGGTCTGAGCCAGCACAGTAACAACAGATAACCGGATGAGGTGGTGCCTGCGGCTGCGATTGATCCGCTTCCCATTACTTTGCTTGCGGTGACTGGTCGAAGATCACGGTGGCCTGCAACGGAAGGATAAGAATGCCCCGCAAACCAATATTCAGCACAGAAGAGTTGGCAGAGCGAGGTAGTAAACGTGCCGAAAGGGCTGGATAACGTTACACTAGCACGCAAAAAGTTTTATTATAGGCAACTAAGTCCATGCTCTCCGGAAGGTGTGAATAGCATGTGCCTGAGCGAGCCATCTTGTATTCCTTGCGGAACGGGGCAGTCTCCGGCTATTAGGTAGACTAATAGCATTAATAACCTGTACACGTCATTTTGACGCGATGAGTTTTCGCGGTTTTGTGACGTCATATGACAGACAGGCGAAGTGGACGCAGTCCGAGAAGCCTTCGATCAATAGCAGAGGGTTAAGAGGAAAAAAGGCGTCGAATCAGCAATACTTATTTTTTGTTTGTTCGGCCTAAACGCGCATTATCCAAGGTCGATTCAAATAGGTCGCGAAGCTTCGGTCGAAAAGCGGTTCAGTACAGATTGTCACGGACATCAGCATGGGGGGTTATGGGAGCAGCGATTGAAGCGAGACTATGTTTGGAGGGAAGAAAGATTGGGAAAGAAAAACGCGTTTTTTAATTAAAACGAGACAGAGTTAGATTCATTCAACGAAAATAAAATTCCTAGTCATTCTTATACATTCGTGACGAGTTAAGAAAATACAAGTTTAATTTTATTATTATTAATAAGTGCATTTCTTTTCAGCGCCCATCGCTACAGGGGGCGTTGGAGCCACTGTCACTCGCAATGCAATGCACGTCTTGAAATGGGCAGAAAGGCGCACTCAAAAAGTTCACCTGCTGAAATACGCCCCCCCTCACAGTTTGTGCTTTCTTGCTTGTCGAAGTTTCTCTGCATTTGGTGACGCGGGTAGCTTCATCGCTTCTTAATCTGTTCAGTTAAAATGAGTGGGTTACGACCGCCAGATAATTGTGTAGTTGTTTTCGTGAGACTGCGCTGGCCGACAGGCTTGGCACCCGACAATAGGATCAGCACTCTACACCTAAAGCTTTCCTCGGCCTCCAAAGAAAGTATGTTCTGTGCAGGGATACGATTTCGACAACCGCACGGCTGGCCTCTTCCTGCATCGCTTTCCACGCTGAAAGCTCGATATACCCGTCAAGTCGAATGGCGGGGCATTTGAATATATAGCTCCAAAGGTAGGACAACAAAACAAATTTCGCGCCTTCGAAAACAAAATGACGTAACTTCTGCTTTTAACGGACATGGCGTCACATTATTTTTTCTTCCGCCGGAAGTGTTCCCACCACATACAGATGGCGCTAAGCCCCATGAACTGCCCAAGGACCGCCATGTTTTAAACGTATGGGTTCCTATGGAAGCTTCGCTACCAGGTATATTTACCTTGCATTATCCGTGTGTACGCATTTATCAGATGGGGAGCTATTGCAGTTGCATGTCGCGTGACAGACAGGCGTGGTGGGGGTGGCCGAAATATTTTTTTTACTGCCCGTGAAGGGTTGATCGCAGAATTGGAATAGAAAGGTTTGAAATAGGTTTACGTCAGAGCACCCCTGTTTGTGAGAAGACACTCCGCTTTGTTCAGCCGCATTTTTATGTTAAACATCCTTAGCTTCATGCTGCGCACATTGCGCCAGGTAGGTAGCTGCCGGTCTCGTCTCGCTTTTATAAAAAAAGAAATGAGTGTCTGACCGAAGGTGGAATGGAACCTCTGCCGTCGAGCACAGCAAGTCGATGCTCCAATCATAGGTCGCGGTAGCTTTCTTTTTCATTGTATTTATTACAACAATAAAACATTCATGCCTGCACGCACACTTCTCTCAAAAGCCAACCAGCTCCGTGAAACGCTCGGCGCGCTCCCCCATGCCACTTCCTCGTCTTCATTCCTTGCGAGAGCTCCCGCTCTGAGGTGCTGTTATAGGCAGCACGATCTCTAGTACAGGCCCACTTTACTGAGTGCTTACTTGCGTCCTTACCTCGTAGCCCACTGCATTGAAATTGTCCGACCGTCTACTGATTTCATGAGCGCCTCAGTTAACCATGCTTTAACATTCTTTCTGTGGAGCACAAATGTTATCATCGCTTTACATGCATATGTTTGATTGTTGTGTTCATAGGAGGTTGTGGCCAAGTACTGCACCAGGGTGGCCAATCCTGCTCTGGTGAGGGAGTGCGTTACCGGTTTTGGTCACCGGGATCAGGCCACACTCCAGGCCTGTTTGTGCAATTTCATCAACACGCGGATTTTTTTTTTATCCGGTGGAAAATTGCCGGCACCGGGATTCGAACCACGGACCTCTTGCACGCGAGGCGGGTGTTCTACCTCTACGCCACCGCTGCAACACTCTAACCCTACAGCTAGAATAGAACTGGCAGAACTTTCGAAGTTAATCAACAAGCGTAAGACAGCTGACATAAGGAAGTATAATATTGATAGAATTGAACATGCTCTCAGGAGCGGAGGAAGCCTAAAAACAGTGAAGAAGAAACTAGGAATTGGCAAGAATCAGATGTATGCGTTAAGAGACAAAGCCGGCAATATCATTACTAATATGGATGAGATAGTTCAAGTGGCTGAGGAGTTCTATGAGATTTATACAGTACCAGTGGCACCCACGACGATAATGGAAGAGAAAATAGTCTAGAGGAATTCGAAATCCCGAAGGTAACGCCGGAAGAAGTAAAGAAAGCCTTAGGAGATATGCAAAGGGGGAAGGCAGCTGGGGAGGATCAGGTAACAGCAGATTTGTTGAAGGATGGTGGACAGATTGTTCTAGAGAAACTGGCCACCCTGTATACGCAATGCCTCATGACCTCGAGCGTACCGGAATCTTGGAAGAACGCTAACATAATCCTAATCCATAAGAAAGGGGACGCCAAAGACTTGAAAAATTATAGACCGATCAGCTTACTGTCCGTTGCCTACAAAGTATTTACTAAGGTAATTGCAAATAGAATCAGGAACACCTTAGACTTCTGTCAACCAAAGGACCAGGCAGGATTCCGTAAAGGCTACTCAACAATAGACCATATTCACACTATCAATCAAGTGATAGAGAAATGTGCAGAATATAACCAACCCTTATATATAGCTTTCATTGATTACGAGAAAGCGTTTGATTCAGTCGAAACCTCAGCAGTCATGGAGGCATTACGGAATCAGGGTGTAGATGAGCCATATGTAAAAATACTGGAAGATATCTATAGCGGCTCCACAGCCACCGTAGTCCTCCATAAAGCAAGCAACAAAATCTCAATAAAGAAAGGCGTCAGGCAGGGAGATACGATATCTCCAATGCTATTCACAGCGTGTTTACAGGAGGTATTCAGAGACCTGGATTGGGAAGAATTGGGGATAAAAGTTAATGGAGAATACCTTAGTAACTTGCGATTCGCTGATGATATTGCCTTGCTTAGTAACTCAGGGGACCAATTGCAATGCATGCTCACTGACCTGGAGAGGCAAAGCAGAAGAGTGGGTCTAAAAATTAACATGCAGAAAACTAAAGTAATGCTTAACAGTCTCGGGAGAGAACAGCAATTTACAATAGGCAGCGAGGCATTTGAAGTCGTAAGGGAATACATCTACTTAGGGCAGGTAGTGACGGCGCATCCGGATCATGAGACGGAAATAATCAGAAGAATAAGAATGGGCTGGAGTGCGTTTGGCAGGCATTCCCAAATCATGAACAGCAGGTTGCCGTTATCCCTCAAGAGAAAAGTATATAATAGCTGTGTCTTACCAGTACTCACCTACGGGGCAGAAACCTGGAGGCTTACGAAAAGGGTTCTACTCAAATCGAGGACGACACAACGAGCTATGGAAAGAAGAATGATAGGTGTAACGTTAAGGGATAAGAAAAGAGCAGATTGGGTGAGGGAACAAACGCGAGTTAATGACATCTTAGTTGAAATCAAGAAAAAGAAATGGGCATGGGCAGGACATGTAATGAGGAGGGAAGATAACCGATGGTCATTAAGGGTTACGGACTGGATCCCAAGGGAAGGGAAGCGTAGCAGGGGGCGGCAGAAAGTTAGGTGGGCGGATGAGATTAAGAAGTTTGCAGGTCGGCATGGCCACAATTAGTACATGACCGGGGTTGTTGGAGAAGTATGGGAGAGGCCTTTGCCCTGCAGTGGGCGTAACCAGGCTGATGATGATGATGATGATGACATGCATATGTTATATATATATATATATATATATATATATACGACTGCGTAAAACGTAGTCTCTGATCAAGTCACCCTCCGTGTTTCCCTCGTTTAAGCTGGTCCACTACCCATGTAGCAACCAACAATTGCAATATCGTAAGCTCGCGTTGAGCTCCCGGCACTGAAAGCATGCCGGTTCCTCCATACGATCGTCTTAACGCGGCGGTCGTCGTGCTGCTGTCGTCACAGGTAGATAAGCTCGCGACTTCACGCATACAACTATTGAATATACACTAACACGCTGATCCACCTGGTATCGCTTTAGGGAACCCCCAACAAACGCTGGAAATCCAAGTACCTGCAAAATGCTTCGCATAACATTCCCTCACTGCGCATGCGCGGTATCTGCACAACTTTTTCGAAAAGCACCCGTTTTCTTATTGCCTCTAGGTCATTACGAAATAGTGCGTGAGCGAAGCTTTCCGCGTAATCTTCGTGCTGGGCGTTCGCACAATATCCCTAACACACGGTACTTGCACGGTACATACGCAAAACGTGGTATCATTCTTGTGCGTGTGAGTGCATGCGCTCCATCTTTTCCTGCAGTAACCACTCCAGATAAGAGCAATTATTAGAAATGTGTCACGAGCTGCATTTATAATTTACTGAAAGCAATCGCTTCTACGATTTGCCTCAGTAGAAGTAATGCCTTTTATCTCAGCCGTCATAAAAAAGTAGTAATGCGCTGTCTCGATACCAACTTCGAAGACAAACTCCGATGACAAATCCTAAGAGGAAGCTCGCAACTGCAATAAGCTATCGACACTTCAGAACATCTGGAAGACGAATTAAATATTAAAAACACTGCCTTCGCTAAACATTCAGATCTCCTATTTAATGCGCAGATAGGGACTAAATGATCGACAGCGAACAAATAATAATAAAAAATTTGAAATGTGCACACCAGAAACGTGAATTCAGGTAATAAAACGATGGTTCACTAAAGCCTACAACATACGAAGCACCACAAACGAACACTGCAACTTTCATCTAGATCTTGCGAAGCACCAAAAATATAAAAAAAATGGAGCAATATAAATAATAAAAGAAACATTCTGCAGCACTGCACCACTGCTGTTATCTTCAACAAAATCTCCGGCATGTCAATGTTGTTAACATAAGATAACATTTCGCAGTTATTTTTTAATCACATGGCAGAGTAAGAAAGAGGGATCGCAATAACTACGAGTGAAGGTTTGCTCCTATGTTAGCTCACACATTATTCCATCTAACACCCAAGTTTTCGGCCAGCGTTGAAGCACCAAGCACGTTTCAGAGGAAATAAGCCTTCAATACCTTTCAGCACATTATGCACTATGCAAACTCTAGGGAACTGGTACCGTAACTCCGTGCTGCCTGATTTACCACCGACTCCGCCAAGCGGATATTTAAATGCGGCTGCTGGAGATGGTTAAGTTAGAGCAAAGAATGGGGAGCTCGACTTCAGTCTCAGAGGCATCCATTCAAGGTGGGTCTCAGAGAGGGCTTAAGCCTGTCTTAAACGCCGAACGTGCGCGTTCATCTAGGCCGATTCGATCTGATCGCCGTTTTTTTTTTCTTTCGCCTTCTTCGAAAAATGCTGGCCTGGGTGGCGCGTGGAGTTAACTCGCTTCGCCATTTCCTTCGTCTTCGCGGAGTCACACGCGCGGATATTTACTGCGACATGCAAAACTGGCTCCTCCGCGAAAGAGAGGCGCAGTATCGGCAGCATTACATTAGTACGCGTTTGGAGGTTCGCATTCCCAGACACGGATCTCCGCCACTACACAGCTGACCGCATCGGCATGAGTGTAGGAGCAGATTTTCTTCTTTTAACCATACAACTTTTGCGCTTGTATAAAAATGGAATTCGTGGCTTCGATTCAACGACCGCACTCACTTTACCGTCCAGCTTCTGCACTTCCCGCATTTCAGTTAACCAAGTCATGCAATCACATGCTTTCTGCAAAAGAATCGCGCGTTTTCGCAGTGGTTCTGCAGTAACAATTTAAATAAATTTACCAATTACAGTATTTATTCTGGATTGGAGAAGCACGATAATGCAGAATAAATCATCGCTCTTCAATAAACAGCCATGTTTAGGCTTCAAAATTCTGGTCTTGCGCTGCGTGCAACAACAACTGTAAAAAATATCAATATTTGTAAGTGCCAACAGCCTACATCTCTGCTTGTGCCATTCTCAGGAATATTATAGCTTCATTCGTGGGCTTGTTCAACGCAAGAAATGGTGAGCTACAGCTTGAATCTTTTTTTCAACACCCCCAAGAGGAGATGGAGCCGAAATAAAACTTCATGCGTAATTTTTGCGTTTCAAGCGAGATAGATGTCGGATGCTGACAGAGAGAGAGAGAGAGAAAAAAAAACAAGGATAGGAAAGGCAGGGAGGTCAACCAGAACAGCATCCGGTTTGCTACCCTACACTTTGGTGGGAAAAAGGGTAATACAAAGAGGACGAAAGGTAGAGAGTAAGCTTTGAGTACGTGTAGGACGGACACCATAAACAAGAACAACGTAAACGGTCTCTTAAACCGGTGCACTTCAAGTACTGCACTAGTGCACGAATCGCTTTTCGAGCCAGTGACGGGTGTGGGCACGGTCCGAGTATCTTTGACTCGGTGAACGGTCTCGAGTCCAGTCGGTGCAAAGTTTCCCGCAGAGAGAGGCGTTGGACATCTTAGTGAAGGCAGGTACACAATAGGTGCTCGATGGTTTCCTCGCACCCACAGGAGTCGCACATCGGGCTCTCGGCCATTCCCATACGGTAGGAGTATACGGTCGTGAACGCCACTCCCAGCCAGAAGCGGCACAGCAAGGTTGTTTCGCCGCGGGAATGGCTAGATTGTAGTTGCAGCCGTAGCGTGGGGCCAGTTTGCGTAATCTGCAATTGAAGGCACTTGAAATTCAGAGATCTTGTCACTTCTTGCGTGCAAGTAGGCGAAGTTCCCTGGCAGCGTCCGACCTCGCCAAAGGTGTTGGACCCGTCTTGGTACCTTAGTGGGAAAGCCGGGCAGCCTTGTCATCTATGTTGTTGCCGACGATGCCACAGTGAGCAGGAATCCATTGAAATATAATGTGGTTTCCTCTTTCCAGAGTTCGGTGGTGCACTTCCCTGATGTTAGATATCATCTGCTCGTAAGTTCTGTGAAGTAACGCAGATTTTATACTGTGAAAAGCTGCCTTGGAATCACAAAATACGGCCCACTTCTCTGTTGGCTGTTCGGTGATGTACGTCATAGCGACAAGGAGAGCTGCAAGTTCTGCCGACGTAGATGTAGTCATGTGTGACAATCAATCTAACTGTGACCTGCCTAGCTGGAATGACGACCGTGGCGGTTGAGCTGGTAGGTGAGGTCGAACCATCGGTATATATATGAACATGGTCATGATACGTCTGGTGCAGTAATAGGAGCGTAAGCTGGTTCAGAGCCGATGCATGATGATCGGACTTTTTTGTAATTCCAGGAATAGCGAAATTCACTTGAGGCTGTCGCAGGCACCACAGGGGAGATGAAGGCTTCGCCGCCGGTGTAAAAGTTGTCGGTATGCACTCTTGATGAGCGCTAATCACTCGTGAAAAGGTCGCTTGAGGTCTCTCGGCTGGTAGGGAGGCCAAAAGATGGCGAATGTGAGCTCTGAGAGAGTTGAAAGCTACATGTGTCTGGATTATATGGCCTTCCGCGATGGCAATTGTTGCTGCTGCTTGAGGTGCACTGAGGCAGCCCTAAACACATGCGTAGGGCTTGACCTTGTATGCTCTCCAAGGCGCGAAAGTTCGTCTTGTATGCAGTTGACAACACTGGTAGACTGTAACATAGGATTCCGAGAAACAATACCCTGTACAGCTGCATCATAGAATGGACTGGTGTACCCCAGTTTTTCCCGTAGAGAAATTTGACGACATGGGCAATAGCGACTAACTTCGTCAGATAGACGCAGTGAGGGCTCCACGAGAGGCTGCGGTCAATGATGGCGCCCAGAAAGCGATGCGTCTTAACATAGGATACAGCTTGACCATTGACGGAAACGGGCTACAATGAAATTTGTTTGCGCGTAAAACCAAGTAACGCGCACTTTTCAGTAGACACGCCGAGGCCTTGTCTCGAAGATAAGGCGCCGTCATAGTTGCCGCCCGCTGAAGCGTGGCTCTTAGCTGAGGGCGAGTCACCGCACCGACCCAGAGGCAAATGTCGTCGGCGTATATTGAGACATGAACTGTCAGCGGTAGGTTCTCCGCTAGTCCTACCAGGACAAGGTTGAACAATATAGGGCTCAACACTCCACCCTGTGGCACACCACGGCATGTGTAATGGTATGAAGTTGGGCCGTCTTCGGTCTGTAAGAAAAAGCGCCTCTCAGACAAATAGTCCCGAATCCATTGATATATCCGGCCACGAACTCCAACATCCTCAAGTGAGTTCAGTATGGCCTCATGGGAGGCGTTCTAATATGCTCCCTTTATATCTAGAGAAAGTGCTGCAGATTGGTGCTTGAGGCTTTTTTTAATTTGGACCCCGGTTACGATGTCAATGAAGTTGTCGATGGACGAGAGACCTCGACCAAAGCCGGTCATAGCGTCCGGATGGATGTTGGATCATTCTAGGTGCCATTCCAAGCGAACAAGAATCATTCTTTCCATCACTTTGCCGACACAACTCAAAATCGCAATCGGACGATATGATGAGATCTCAAGTGGAGACTTTCCAGGTTTCAGAATGGCGATCAAGCGGCTCGATTTCCATTGTCTAGGAACGGCGCCGTTCTGCCAAGACTCATTGTAGTGGTTGAGCAGCTCATCACGTGCGAAGCCACCTGGTCTCACACGGTCGATGAACTCGTTGCAAAACTCATACAGAAGTACCTGCCTGTCCGTCGCGACGGAGATCCGTTTACCCAACTCCCGGACTACCGAGGCCCTCCACGCCCCTAGCTGGACGAAAGCTTCTCCATTGCCGAGGTCAGACAGGCCATCTTCGCGCTCAACCGCAAGTCTGCGCCGGGTTCGGACGGAGTCACCAACAGAATGCTGAGAATCCTCGACGACACGTCGATTGTCTGACCGACAAGATAAACGAGTCCTGGAAGAGAGGCATTGTACCTGAATGGAAGACGGCCTGAATGGAAGACGGAATGGAAGACGGGGCTCATTCCCAAGCCCGGCAAGGCCCCGAAAATCGACAACCGTTACTTGAGGCCGATTTCTCTTATCTCCTGCGTCGGCAAGGTCATGGAGCGCGTCGTCCTCAACAGGCTTAAGGGGTACCTCGAAGGCAACGAGGTTTACACGTACAACATGATCGGCTTCCGCACCGGACTCTCAACGCAGGATTCCATGAAACTAATCAAGCATCGGATTGTGGATGGCCTTTCCAGAGACGTCAAAGCTCTGCTCGGTCTGGACCTCGAGAAGGCTTTCGACAACGTGCTCCACACCTTTATCGTCAAGACCATTTCAGACATGGGTCTCGTTTCCAGATTCCACAGCTACGTCAGCTCTTTTCTAACTGACAGGAAGGCCAAGCTTCCATTGGAGACTTCCGCTCCGAAGATGTGCCCCTTGGAGGGCGGGGCACTCCTCATGGCGCCGTCATCTCCCTAACACTGTTTAACATCTGTATGATTGGTCTTTCCGAGATGTTGGCGCGCGTCGAGGACGTCAAGCACACCATCTAAGTCGTTGACATCACCATAAGGTACTCCCGCGGCTGCGAGGGCAGAGTCGAAGAAGCCATGCAGGAGGCGATCGACGTGATCGAGGAGTATCTCCGCGCCATCAGACTTCGATGCTCCCCCGCCAAGTCGAAGCTCCTACTTTACAGAAAAGAGAAGGGAGGCAGACCCAAAGATTGGAAGCCAGTCTCCGAAAGCAGCATCAGACTTCGCACTTGTGGCGGGGGGATGATACCCAGGGTCGACGTTATTCGGGTCCTGGGCATGTTTGTCGAATTCAATGGCGGGAACGGAACTGCTCTCCGCAAGATCATCGCAAAGATGGACAACGCTTCCCGCCTCGTTCGCAGAATCGCAAACCGGCATCTAGGAATGAAGAAAAACAATCTTCTCAGGCTGATCAATGCCTTCGTACTCTGCCACTCCACGTACACGATTTCTATGCACAACAGGCTCAGAGCGGAGCGAGACAAGCTCAACGTTCTTGTCCGCAAAATAGTCAAGAGGGCTCTTGAGCTACCCATCAGGACCCATACCGAGGAACTCTTGAAGCTTGGGGTACATAACACTGCCGAGGAGATTGCCGAAGCCCAAGAACTCGCGCAACTCAGTCGCCTGACCACCACAGCGGCAGGTAAATGCATCCTCGAAGAGCTGGGTAACGACCCTGCGGAATTCCCGATTGTCAGTACCCCGATCCCTAGGTGCTTTCGATACAAGTTCGTAGTGGCCCCTGTGCCCCGAAACGTCCATCCCGTCCACAACGAGGGCAGACACAAGGCCAGAGCAGCAGCCATCCTCAAACAGATCAAGCAACACGACATTAGAGCAAGCTTCGTCGACGCCGCGGAGTACAGTGACAGGAAGACCTTTGCCTTCGTTGTGGTCGACTAGAGCGGAAAGGTTTCCAATAGCGCCTCGATTCGCACTTCAGACCCCGGAGTTGCCGAGCAAGTCGCCATCGCCCTCGCCCTGCTAGACGGTCGTGGGTCTGAAATCTATAGTGATTCGAAAACGGCAGTTAGGGCTTTTCAGAAGGGTTGCATCGCCAAGGAAGCTTTTCCTCTTCTTAGCAGCTCGAGTCCACATCCTCTCAGAAACCGTTCAATTCACTGGTTTCCCGCTCACGTAGGATCGGTCGAGGGTGCTCCCACGAACATCAATGAGTCTGCCCACGAGGCTGCACGTGACCTCAACGACCGCGCTTCCTCTATAAGGAGCCCTAACTCCCCTCCACTCTACGGTCACAGGGACGCTCCCGCTACCCACAACGAGATTATTAAATATTTCTACATGTCCAGAAGGGTCTTTCCACCCCCTCACCCCTAGTTGAATAGGGCGCAAGCCGTTTCGCTTAGGCTTCAACAGACCAGCACATATCCGTGTCTGTCTGCTCTCCACGAGGCTTACCCCGACGCGTATCGCGACGACGCCTGCCCATCCTGCGGCCAGACCTCCACTCTACCTCACATGCTCTGGGAGTGCGGGTCGACATACCCCAAGTTCATCAAGGAGGTATGGGACTCGCTTCTGCGTAGCCCCGCTCTAGAAAAGCAAATCCTGGCCCTCCGGCGTGCCCGCGACCGGGCCGATGAGCTAGACCTGCCGGTCACCCGGCAGGTCACCCGGCAGGTGCGCACCCGGCTAGACTAGCCGGGTGCGCGACGAGTTCCATCCTCGCCGGACCTGAAATAAAGTTTATTCACTCACTCATCACGTGCGTCACGTCCAAGGTGGCATAGGGCAGCCTACGTGATGCCATTAGGTCCTGGTGACGAAGAACGCCTGCAGGTCGCCAACGCAGCATCGAGCTCTTCGAGAAAAAATAGCACGTTCATTTCTCGTACACGTGCCTCAGGGATGCCATTTAATGCTGCGTCAGTAATGATGGCCACGGACCCAGCAACCCGTGCACAGAACTCTTCAGCCACTTGAAGTTCCAAGCGGAGAGCAGCAAAGGGCTTCCTTTGAGGCGGAGATGAGCGAATACCCCTAACCATTCTCCATGACAACCTCCCGAATGTGTTTCTTAGGCGATACGCCGAAACTGTTGCCAAGTTCTTAGTGGTATTATTCAGAGCATCTTTGTTATGCGCGAAAGTGCCTGAGGATTGGAAGATGGCTCGAGTTGTTCCGGTCTTTAAAAAAGGCGATCGATTATTGCTCGAGAATTACCGCCCCATATCATTAACGTCATCTTGCTGCAAACTTTTCGAGCACATGATCGCAACTCGCATTAATGAATTCTTAGATGAACACTGCATACTAACAAGTGCTCAACATGGCTTCAGAAAAGGTTATTCCACTACCACACAATTAGTAACAGTAATTGATTCAATTGCCAAAGCTTTAGATGCCAACGGTCAAATTGATGCAGTGTTTTTAGACTTCAGTAAAGCATTCGATAGGGTAATTCACAAAAAGCTAATTTTAAAATTAAGGCACATTAACCTTCCGGACATCATAATTACTTGGATTACAGACTATCTTTATAATCGCCAACAGTATGTTTCAGTTGACGATCACAACTCGGGATATCTACCAGTCACTTCAGGTGTTCCCCAGGGCAGCGTCCTGGGTCCATTGCTCTTTATTTTATATATTAATGACATAGTTACCGTAGTCAAACCAGGAACACAAATAAGGCTGTTTGCAGATGACTGCGTTGTATTTCGTACTATTAAGTCCGTGGATGATGAGGAGGAAGTTAAGTCTAGCTTGAATAATATATTTTTGTGGTGCGAAGAATGGGGCATGGCTGCAAACATAGATAAAGCTGTCTCTCTTCGCATAACGCATAAAAAGAATCCCCTGGAGTACGCTTATTAAATGGGATCTGTTCCATTAAAGCAAGTTGAGAGTTACAAGTACCTTGGCATAACGTTCACTAATAAATTTTCTTGGAACCTTCACATTGATAACACGTGTTCTTCTGCCTTTCGTAAGCTAACCTATCTGCGACACAAACTAAGAAATGTCCCCTCAAACGTTAAGCTACTCACATACCTAACCTATATCCGGCCAAAACTTGAATATGCTTGCGTTGCATGGGATCCCTATACTAAAGTCAATGTTAACAAACTTGAGAGAATACAGAGAAAATCTGTTCGTTTTATTTATTCCAAGTTTAAAAGTTCGGATTCACCATCAGAGTTGATGTTGGCTAACGACATTCCTTCGCTTGAACAGAGAAGACAGAAACACAGGCTAGATTTTTTACATAATCTAATTAATCACAAATTGGCTCTGGACCCTCCACTATATGTAAGTCGCCTCTCCACAAGGTATACACGACACCATCTTACGGATACACTGATACCCATCTATGCTAGGACAAACAGCTATATGTTCTCCTTCTTTCCCCGGACTGTTTCTGAATGGAATTCACTGCCCGCCCCTTACAACATGTGAATGTGTTTTGTAAGTTTTTATTGTCCTTTTTGTTTTTAGATATAATGTGTTCTCCTTGCTGTTGAATGAGCAAGGCCAATCCTCGACTCTTCCTTGCGTTTGATGTGCAATTCCCTTGCTTTTTTTACATTGTTCTGTTTGCACCATGGATTGATTTAGGTATTGTGTTTTGATATTTTCATTAAATGTTTCTGTGAGCAATATATCGTTGTAAAGTCTATATATTTTGTGAATGTATACGGACGTATCTTGTATATGCCTTGTGCTAACTGTCTGCCCGTCCTGCAAGGACCACAATGTGGTCTGCAGTATGTACTAAATAAATAAATAAATAAATACGTGCGAGAGCGATTTCTAGGGATCAAGCGACTGACAAAGTTTTCCATCGCTTATGTTCTAATTTATCCTTGCGACGCTGGACTTTTTTTTTTGTATGCGTCATGAAGCCCTCAGATCCAAGACGGACTTCGTGCGCCGATACTTCCTCTCCGCCTGTCGGCGCGCCGCACGCAGCCTCTCCAGTTCCATGTCCAAGTCTGTTCGCCTTGCTGACCTTGTAAGCGAGCAGATGGATGTTTTGAATGCCTCTGCGATTGCTTCTTCGATGGTGTGTGAAAGGCCTTCCCAAACCCCCCCCCCCCTCCCCATGTCATCCATATCCTTCTTAAACTTTGACCAATCAACTGTACGCAGGACAGTAGAGGAGCGTTGTTCAAGTCCTCTAATCTTTAGGTATGTTGAAATATGGTCGCATCCATGTGTTTCTATGTCCGTAAACCATTGGACGCTCGAGGCAAAGTGCCCTGACACCAAAGTTAAGTCCAAGCAGCTAATATAGGTTGCGCCTCGCAGAAATGTAGGGCTGCCGTCATTCACACAGCACAAATCATGGTCGGCAGCAAAGGAGTGCCTTTGGAGTCAATTTTAGTGCTTCCCCATAGCTGGTGACGCGCGTTGAAGTCACGTATGATAGATAACCCAGGGTCCATTGTTCATAAGTAATATTTTCTTAAGTCGTTCGCCGTCAAAGTGACCCGCTGGGGATGTGTAGTGCAATTAGTGTAAATGACACATCCTTTTTTTGGGCATTTAGGCAAACATATTGGTTGTCGTCATCAGGCTCTACCGCCTTAGCGACATATGTTAAGTCCATGCGGATGTAGATGATTACTTTCGTGCTCGCAGCGCATGTGGAGGAGACGAAATATTCGTAACCGGACAGTCTGAGTGGAGTTGATGTATTTGGTTCGCAAATGACCAGTATGGAGAAACGATTCGTAAAAATGAATTGGCGAAAGTCTGCTATACGGGTCCTTAGACCCCTGGCATTCCACTGAAAGATCGACGCGCTTTTAACTTCAGTGCGGAAGGGGACTATTGGCCGAGCCATGATGCTTAAACGATGCTAGCAAGCACTGGATTTAGTTCACCCAGTATTTGCAGAGCACTTCGAGCTGCTGGTGTTTGCTGCTTGCTCAGTATAATGTGCATTGTATTAATAAGCGATTGCAGCATATCAGCCACCTGCTTTTGTTTGTCGCACAAATCGCCGACAGTAGACGTCGGGGGTTGTCCAGCGAAAGTTTGCTTTGATTCTGTTGGTGAATGCTGTCGTTTTGGTATAGCCGGCCAAGATTCCGCAGATGTGGTCTTCTCAGTGGACTTGCTCTTCGCGGTCCTTTTCACATTGTCTGGCATGGGCGGTAGAGGAGCAGGTGGGGTAGGAAGTGGCATGCGCGTCGCAGAGGCAGCAGCCTTCCTTGAGGAGCGCCGGCGACGTGAACGTCGCTTCCTGATTTTATCGGTGGCTTCGCCATGAGATGAATGATCTCTCGCCATCTTTTTCAAGATGGCCATTTTAGAGCGCAGCTCTTTGGCGTCCGTTCCTGGGTTTCGCGTCGTCGTCGGCGTTGTCGTCGGCGTTGTCGTCGGCCTCGTAACCAGCTCCGCCCCCCTTTCATCCCCCCAGCGCTAGCAGCGACCGACTGATACCGCTGGATGCCGCTGACGCCGCTAGAGAGTCAAGATAACGTGACTGCATAGAACACCGTCGCCGCCATGCAGAAAGAGTATCAGTCAAAGGCATCAGTCAGTCGCTGCTATCTCTTCCCTCCTCCCTTTATCGTGTTGTCCGCTTGCTGCGCGCGCTTCTGCCCCCATCGTTTGCCGCTGGGTGTACACGCCGCCCCCCTCCGCTTCCGCTTACTGCTGGTTGCTCTCGACGGCGGCGATGAGCCTCCGCTTCGGCGGCGCGAACTGCAGGGTCTTCTCGGCGGCGGCGATGAGCTTCTGCTTCAGCCTTGCTTACTGCTGGTTGCTCTCGACGGCGGCAATGAGCCTCCGCTTCGGCGGCGCGAACGGCAGGGTCTTCTCGGCGGCGGCGCTTAGCCTCTGCTTCCCCCACGGCTGTGACAACCTCGCGAGGCACTTGTATAGATCTCGTCTTTGAGAATCAAGCATTGGTGTACCAAGTCGAACATATATCAGTCTATTTCTCCGACCACAAAGCTTCCTTCATGACTGTCAAGAACTGTTAGTGGAGTCTTTGTTAAAGGAATACGTGTGAAAAATAAAAAAAAATTCTGTGATAGCGCATACATGTGTTGCTCGATTTCTTTGCCTCAATCTATCCAAAAGGTGAAACAGCTTATTTGCTGCGCTCAAATTACGCATTAGGAAGTAACGTAATCGTCGGTAATTTTTTTTTCTTAATATGTGCGCATTTCTTCGATGAAGCTTCATGTAATCCTCCGCAGTTTGAACACTTCATTACAGTCGTGTCACATTTATCTGCAGCGTGGGGCTCACCGCAGCGGGGGCAGGTTGCCTGATTTTCGCAGACGCTGCTGACGTGTCCCAGTTTCATGCATTTGCGGCACTGAAGAGGTTTTGCCATCAAAGGCCGCACTGCATGTCTGAAGTGTACCACTTTAACATGCGAGGGTATATATTTTCCCTTGAATGCTATTTTCACACAGCGTGAACTGCCTAGCCGCTTAACATCAACGATGACCTCATCATTGGCTGGCTTGATAAGAATCGGCAAGTCGTTATTAAGGAAGGCGACGTCTACGACGTAGATAACGCCGGTGAGTACGTCAGATCCCAGACGGATGTAAGAGCGCACCTTAATGCCATCGAGGTCGGCTACGCCGCGTAGAGTGGTCAAAGCAGCCGCATGCTGGACATAAACCGCCAGTAGATTTTTTCGGGCGTTCACTAGAATGTCCAATATTTCATTTGGCATCAGGGCTTCCAGTAACATCGACACAGATTATCTGTTAAGTAGCTTCATGTTGACGGTGGGAAGCAGGGACACAAACATGATGGTATTGGCGTCCGGCCTCTGCGTCTGTCTCACTGTTTGCGTGCTTGACGATGAGGACGTCCTGGTGTTCCTTCTCTTCGCTCTGCAGCTCTGCAGAAGGTGGAAGTCGTCATCGGAAGTGTCCTCACTGCTGAGAGATTAGACAGGGGTGTTCTCGCTGTCGCTGTCACTCTGCTGACTGGTCGGCTTCCTGGAGGCGGCCGCCGCTGATGCCGCCGTCGCCGGCAGACGTACGGGGTCGTTCACTTCCATCACTACCGAGCACGCAGCGAGGACCAGCGGCTGAACTTTGGTTTTCACAGAAATAAACCGGAGCTAGAAAGAACAGCGCTGTATCAAAAGACACTTCGTCGTCGTCGTCGACGGCAACAGATGCCGACAGAATGTCCAATATCTAAACCTATGCCGCCGTTTTCTGGTTTCGCCATGCTACATACAATGTTTTGGATAATGCAAGCGAGGCGCTCAGTTTCCTTGGACTTAACGTGAGCTACGAAGGTTGAGTGCAGCCTGCAGAATAAACAAAACTGTGGACTTGAATAAAGAGGTAGAAAAATAACTAATACTTGAATTTGGCAGCTTCAAACCAAACACAAGATTTATAGATCTTATGATGGGTTGAGAAAAAAAATGTTACGCTACACTCCTGTAATACACAAGTGAAATACTAACATTGGAATGTCTGTCAAGGAACACGGCTACGTTTTCAGGAAAGTAGACAAATACCTAGACAAATGATAATTATAACCCTCGTGAGATTTTAATACATTGATAATGGTTAAACAGCGTTTTCATACAGTTATATTGGTCTAACACGGAGAACTGATGATATGAAGGTCACCGTGTATGCCGCCGTTTCGACGGAGCCTTTTCATTGCCAGAGATGCTAAAATTGTGTCGTTTTGCCGGAGCCTCAGCATCGCCCACATACCGGCGCTGACTAGCGTTTGCGATTGCTTCATACAAATGAGGGTAGCACAAAATACCAGGGCAAAGACGTTTATGGGAGTGCAGACGTTTTGTACAGACAGGAAAAAGCCCACGGCGGTACGGTACTACTTTGAGGTTGAAGGGGTATCACATGATCCGGTACCGGTACAAATGGTTACTGCGGTGCCGGTGGTACCGGTACTACCGCACGGTAATAAAAGGAATTTTCTCTTATCCTTTTCTCATGATAGCCAGCATTTTAGGCGCTGTGCTTTAGACACTGTGCCTCTAGTCAGAGACGTAAACGCAGTCGTTTGACAGGCTGCGCCTGTGGTTAGCAGACGCTGCGTCATTGAGGAAGTACCACTCGAATACCGGTAGGCTTCAGCGTATTGGTAAGGCACGTTGGTAAGGGGAGCGCAACCCATAACGAATAGGGCAGTATGGTACCACAAATAACCGCTTCTCAAACTTGCTGAACGCATTCTTTGATAGTAACGAAGGTTGACGTTTAGGTTTAATTTTAAAGCAGAGCTTTCTAAGTGTACCCTCCTCGATTCTCATGACTTTAGTTGGTGCAGTCTTGTCGAACAGTTGCCTCACGCCACGTAGGAAGTGCGTGCAAGAGCGCGTTTGTGCGCGAGCATGTATAGCGAGCGCCGGCATCCTCTAGGTGATGGACGCTGGAATGAAAGAGGATTATTATATCTGGCAGCTTTAGCCCGCTCTCCCGCGTCGTGCTCTTCTATGCATATGTCCGTCCTCATTGTTCTTCGTTTGACAAAAATCACACTGTCCTCGTGACATCACCGCTTCGACTTCTCGCAGTGTGCACTTATACGAACTTGTGTTCTCATTCTTGGCTTAGATTGTGAGCGGTGCAGCGCATAAGCACATGCATTGTGCCATATTTATATTGCGACCGGTACTGTACGGAAAGCCAAACATTGCATAAAATTACGAGGCGATTCATAGGCGTCACGTTGAGAGAAAGCAAGAGAGCAGTGTCGTTATTCACAGGGCAAACAGAGATAGGCGATATTTTAGCTGACAGTAAATGCAAGAAATGGAGTTGGGCTTTCAATGTAATGCATAGTGCAGTGGTGGATCATAACCGTTGCACCATTACAGTCACAAAATGCGTGCCAAGGGAAAGGAAAGCTGTCGAGGAGTGTAGAAAATTAGGCGGGATGACAAAATTAGGAAATTTGATCTAATTTCAACAATAAAATAAGAAATTGTCTATTTTGACATGCTATCTTTAATGTCATCTGTTAAAACAGTTTTGCACATTCATAGAAACAACCCGGAAAGAACTATTTTTCAGAGAAAATGTAACGCGATCGAATAAGGAAAAGATTTGGGCCGGTTTATGGTGGAACTCAATGTACGTGTGCGTCATTTTTCTTTTGCTTGTTATAAACGCTGTTCCGACATACATGAAATACGCAGCGCGGTCATGGAGGAGCGGTATAGATAAGATTAATATTGACCAGAAGTTTGCCCGTCTGCCCAACACCCCAGCGACATCTTCCTGTGCCGACGCTCCTCGTCCCAACAACACTGCTGATGTTACCAGGATCGTCCGGCGTGAGATCGAGGCCGCCTATCCGGCTGCCTTCGACTCCAGTCCCACTAACACATCTGCAGTCACGGTCTCACTGATCCAGGCAGTTGTCCGCCAGGAGTTCGAAAACATGGGTCTTCACACCATCTGCTCGGCCCATCGCCCTGATACCCGCCCAGCTTCTTCCATTCCGCCCCGTCCCGCGTCTTCTTACCCACCACGTTTCCGCAACCCATCTGAATGGCGCACTGCTGACGACAAGCCCATTTGTTTCTACTGCCATCGAATCGGGCACATTTCTCGGCACTGTCGCAGTCGCTGGAGTTCCCCGATCCGGTCTACTTACACTGCCTACTCTCGCTCCCCAGGTGGCCCTTCTCGTCCCTATGCCGCACGCTCCGATAATCCCGCCACTGATTCTCCTGCAACGAGCCGCCCCTATTCTCGTTCGCCTTCACCCCAACGACGCCAATCTCGCTCTCCCCAGCCCCGTCGCTCCTATTCGCCGACTCCCTTCGGACGCCGCTCCCAGCCGGAAAACTAGACGATGCAGCGCCTCGAGGTGACGTTGCATTGCTCCCTACGCCGCCAAATCCTCTCCTGACGTTGCCCACTCATCTGAACCTTCTTGACGTGCAAGTCGACGGTGTTTCTGTGTCTGCACTCATAGACACTGGGGCGCATTTGTCCGTAATGAGCGCTGACCTTCGTAACCGGCTCAAGAAACTTATCACGCCCGCCACGACGCCTGTTGTCCGTGTCGCCGATGGCGGAACAGCCCCCGTTATTGGTATGTGTACCGCCAGCGTCTCCTTCGCCGATCGCTCAACAATCGTGCTATTCACAGTCATCGCCCACTGTCCCCACGACATCATCCTCGGCTTAGACTTCCTCTCCGCACATTCTGCTCTCATCGATTGTTCCGCCAGTACTCTCCGCCTTGACCTGCCTGTTCTCGATCCTGCTGAACCTCAACCAAGTCGCCTCAGTTCCGCCGACTTCGTTCGCTTGCCACCTTCGGCACTGACCTACGTTGACCTAGTGTCATCCCCACCAGTCCCCGACGGTCACTACATCGCGGCTCCTATGCAAGACGTCCTCCTTACACACGGGATCACAGTACCTCATACAGTTTTATCTGTTACGGAGAATTGCGTCTGCCTGCCAGTGCTCAACTTTGGCTTGACGACACAAGTGCTGCCACGTGGGATGTCTCTGGCCCACCTTTGCTCCTTCGAAGATCACTCAGTAGCATCCATTGCAGTTGACGACACTTCATCCGATACTCCTCTACCATCGCAGTCGGCAAATTGTACCATCGCCGACTTCCAGAAAATGATTGCCCCCGACTTGCCGTCCGAGCACGCTCGTGAACTCTACCGCGTTCTGTTTTCCTACCACGATATTTTTGACTTTAACGATCGTCCTTTGGCCCAAACTACAGCTGTCAAACATCACATTAATACCGGCGATGCCCCTCCTATTCATCGCCGCCCGTATCGAGTGTCACCAGCTGAGCGTCAAGTTATTCACGCAGAAGTTCGCAAAATGCTTGCCAAGAACATTATTGAACCATCATATAGTCCATGGGCGTCACCTGTAGTACTGGTCAAAAAGAAGGATGGCTCATGGCGCTTTTGCGTGGATTATCGGCACCTTAATCGGGTTACCAAAAAGGACGTGTATCCCCTACCTCGGATTGATGGCGCACTGTGCTCGCTATTTCTCCTCTATTGACCTTCGCTCCGGCTACTGGCAGATTGCCGTGGACGATCTCGACCGCGAGAACACTGCTTTTGTCACACCCGACGGTCTTTATCAATTCAAAGTGATGCCGTTCGGTCTATGTAACGCCCCTGCCACTTTTGAACGCATGATGGACTCCCTTCTTCACGGATTCAAATGGTCCACGTGCCTGTGCTACCTGGACGACGTCATCGTGTTCTCCCCAGCGTTCGCTACGCACCTCGGGCGCCTCTCATCAGTCCTGGACGTTTTTCGTCGAGCCGGTCTGCAACTCAACGCATCCAAGTGCCAATTCGGCCGTCGCCAGATTACCGTCCTTGGACATCTCGTTGACGCGAACGGAGTGCAACCGGACCCAGGCAAGATCCATGCTGTTGCGCACTTTTCTGTTCCGAAGTGTGTCAAGGATGTGCGCAGCTTCATCGGCCTTTGTTCGTACTTCCGCCGTTTCGTGAGAAATTTCCCCGCCATAGCACGACCACTAACCGAGCTTTTGAAAAAGGACGCCCCTTTCCAGTGGGGCGATAACGAGGCCTCTGCATTCTCACATCTAATCGACATTCTCACAACGCCTCCGGTTCTGGCCCATTTCGATCCTTCTGCGCCTACCGAAGTCCGTACTGATGCCAGCGGTCACGGAATTGGCGCGGTACTGGCACAACGCCAGCGTGGCCACGACCGTGTTATCGCTTACGCCAGCAGGCTCCTCTCACCCGCGGAGCGCAACTATTCCATCACTGAGCGTGAGTGTCTGGCCCTAGTTTGGCCGGTTGCGAAATTCCGCCCATACTTATATGGCCGATCCTTTTCCGTTGTCACCGACCATCACGCGCTTTGCTGGTTATGCTCACTGAAAGATCCTACAGGAAGACTTGGTCGCTGGGCCTTACGCCTCCAAGAATATTCGTATACTGTCACCTATAAATCTGGCCGACTACACAAGGACGCTGACTGCCTGTCTCGCTACCCGGTCGACGAGCCTGACGACGCCGACAGTAGTAGCGCCAACGGCATTTTCTCTGTGTCTGCCTTCGCTAACATCGCCGATGAGCAGTACCGAGACCTATCGCTGCGAGCACTTATCGAGCGTCTGCGCTCTACACCTACCGACGCATCCGTTCGCCGATATGTCCTCCAGGGCGGCATTCTGTATCGAAGGAACTTCCTCCCTGACGGCTCTGACCTTCTTCTTGTCGTGCCAAAACAGCTACGACAGACTGTGCTCTTTGAGATGCATGACGCACCCACTGCAGGACATCTTGGGGTAACCCGCACGTACGACCGCGTCCGCCGCCGCTTCTATTGGCCTGGTCTCGCTCGCTCCGTTCGTCGCTATGTTGCTGCCTGTGATCCCTGCCAGCGTCTGAAAACACCTCAGGTGCTACCTGCCGGTCATCTCCAGCCGATCACCATCCCCGTGGAACCGTTCTTTCGTGTTGGATTAGACCTCCTCGGTCCCTTTCCCACGTCATCCTCTGGGAACAAATGGGTAGCCGTCGCGACTGATTACGCCACCCGATACGCTATCACTCGGGCTCTCCCTACCAGATGCGCCACTGACGTCGCGGACTTTCTCTTGCGTGACATTATCTTGCTTCATGGCGCCCCGCGACAGCTCCTTACTGACCGTGGTCGAAACTTTCTCTCGAAAGTTATCGCTGACATTGTGCGTTCCTGCTCCATTCAACACAAACTGACTACCTCATACCATCCTCAAACCAATGGCCTGACAGAGCGGTTAAACCGTACTCTTACCGATATGCTGGCCAAGTACGTTTCCACGGACCACCACGACTGGAACATTGCCCTTCCTTACGTAACATTTGCGTACAATTCTTCCCGGCACGACACCGCTGGATTTTCTCCATTTTATCTACTGTACGGTCGCGAACCTACCTTGCCCTTAGACACGGCACTTCCTCCTGCTGCGGTCTCAACAAGCGAGTATGCGCGCGACGCCATCGCCCTCGCCGACCATGCACGCCAGCTTGCCCGTGCTCGACTGACGGCCTCACAAACCACTCAGCAGTGCCAGTACAACGCCCGCCATCGTGACGTACAGTTTTCGCCTGGGGCGCTCGTGCTTCTGTGGTCGCCCACTCGTCACGTCGGACTTTCAGAGAAGCTCCTTTCGCGATACACAGGGCCCTACCGAGTGCTGCGCCAGGTGACGCTTGTGACTTACGAAATTGCTCCTGTGGGTTCAACCTCGTCCTCTCCTCTGGCATCTAGTTATGTCGTACACGTCAGTAGGCTCAAGGCCTACTACACTGCTTCCGAGTCCGATCTTTAGTCGCTCCGGGACGGCGCTTTTGCTGCCGGGGGTAGTGCTACGGCACAATATGTGCGATCACGAAAGGCGAGCAGTGTGAAGAAGACGACGACGATGAGAAGCTAGCGCGGGCTGTTGCCTCTTGGCCAAGCGCAGCGTATTGCCTTGTAGCCTTGTAAATATACTTGTAAATAGCTTTTCGTCGGTGTCTTCCTACGTAACAATATCTTCAGAGCCGAGAAATTTTTGGATCAAGCCTCCGTAAAAACAAATACTTTGATTTTTTTCTTTTTCGTTCTGAGTTTTCAAGTGGGACGTTACAGGTATAATCTTGATACTCAGGTCATAACTGCTTAAGAAAGTGAAATTGCCATGCACCAGAAAGTTGCGTGAAGCTACTAAGGATGCTAACGGGGATTCCCAAATAATAAAGATAGAAATCTGTGAAAAAAAAAATATTCCAGCATAACTTATCCCACGATGAATGTCGACGTCAATGCTTTTATCATTGCAACAATGTAGCACTGCCACACTGCCACCGCAGAAACGAGTCGCTTCCATGTGGACAGGCAGCGCCATCTAGCATCGCCGCCGCGAAGTCCACACCTGGAGCTGTGTGAATACGGGGGGTGAAAGTTTTTCAGTTTTGTGAAATCGTTAAAAATCGTCTGTGGCAGATAGCGTAAGTTTTCTCATTGAGCTATATTATTTGAAAAGACAGACATTACTAGCACGAGAAATCAAAAAAAGACATATTAAACTAATTAACCAAAATTTACCAATTAACGTCTTAGTTATTACTTTAGAGCTCATGTTTCAGTTTAAGAACTGTAGGCGGCGATTTCTCAAGACACATCCACCTGAAATTAATTACGTGGGCGTTCCAGTTACTTTTGTGGTTCAACGAATAAAGGAGCGTTTTTGTGAAAGAAAGTAAGGGGAACAGCTGCGCATTTCTACGGCGAGTTCGATGGCGCCCATCTCCAAACTCGTATAATTCTGTAAAGGCATTCCAACTGGATGCGCATTGCAAGCTTAGCGGCTGCAATTCGTAATTGCAAAATGTGCCCTAAAGTAATTCTAAAGTTAACTAGCGAATTTTTAAAATTAGTTGAATGGGTTTTGATTTTTCTAGCGAGAAATATCAGCCTGCCCGAATAATCCAGATCTAGGACTACAATGACGTTGTCTGACGAAAGGCGACTTATGAAAATTGTGAAAAACTTAAAAGAGATCACCTAGCTTATTCACTCAAGATTGTCTGCATATTCGACGCGGGTTCGAATCCGCCTTGCTCCTGAGAAATCTGTAATGATGTTTTTCACATTGAATACTTACACATATCCAGTGGTATATACCCACTCACCGAAGTTGGCGTAAAAATTTTTATTGAAGATGCCCCTCGTTACGAGGCACGGAACAAATCAATGAGGACAAGTGGCTCTCCGCTATCAAGAGCCCCGATGCCGGGGCGCAACTATGGGCTGTCCAGAGGGCCCACGATGCGGCGGTCGGGCAAGGCCTGACTGTCCCAACGTGGGAGCGGCCCGCAGCGCGCTGAGTAGCGTACCTCAGGACCTTCTTAAAGTTTTGCATCCATCCATCCATCCAAGATGGGCACATACCCTGTGGAATATACCCAGTCACTTAAGAAGGCATGAAAGGTGTTCATGGACGTTCAGGACAGCGCCATGTCATTGTTTTATACCTTCTTTTGTCATCGTCCTGTGTTGCGCTGTAACGAACCTTACTATGTTCATGGAAGAGCGGCGTGTTGTACGGGTTACATACCCAGCGACCCAAGTTGGCGTAAGAGAGTTTCAATAACGAGTAGCACTAACCCACTAACCCGCTCAGTAACCCAAGTTGACCACAACCAGGTTAGTTTAAGAATAGTGCATACCCAGTGTCCATACCTATTAACCCAAGTTCGTCCGACGATTGGTTTATAACCTTGTTCCCCCAGCACAGCTGCCCGATTCCCCATATTTTATACCACATCCTACCCAGTGACCCAATTTGGCTAGAAATCAATTAGAGACATAGACTGACTTACAGATACGCTGACACCTGAAAGTACGTATAGTATGGTATGAATGCAAATCGCATTAGTGTTATGGGGATCGAGTCTTGTGTAACTACCTTTCTTGGGCAATCACTCGATACTGCTTACCCGCCGTGGTTGCTCAGTGGCTATGGTGTTGGGCTGCTGAGCACGAGGTCGCGGGATCGAATCCCGGCCACGGCGGCCGCATTTCGATGGGGGCGAAATGCGAAAACACCCGTGTGCTTAGATTTAGGTGCACGTTAAAGAACCCCAGGTGGTCGAAATTTCCGGAGTCCTCCACTACGGCGTGCCTCATAATCAGAAAGTGGTTTTGGCACGTAAAACCCCAAACATTATTATTATCGATACTGCTTGTCCTACCTGCCAAATTCCGCGTAGCTCCACCGAACGAATATAATGTTGGCCGTTGTTTGAAGTTACACACTATTTGTTGCATTGCGTCTAATTACACACTTAGTCTCACTTTATAATTCAACTTCTCAAATATTATAATTAGATGAAAAGTGTCAAAGAGAAAGTTGTAGAACAGCTTGCAAAGCTTCTGATCCAGATTTGTATTGCTCAATACATGGTAAATAAATGTATTTTTCCAAGCATAAGTGATGCCCTGGAACACGGCAAAGCGCCTCGAGCGGCCAGTCGCGCGGCAATTCGTGTATTCGTGGGCTTCTTTCATGCTTGGAAAAATACTTTTATGTTGTACGTATTGAGCAACAGAAAGTAGTAACAGGAGTTTTTCATATCACTCTACAACTTCGATATTTGAGAAGTTCATTAATTAATTAGGACTAGTTATGCTATTCGGCGGAATGAAAAAAATAGTCTGAGTAAATCCAATTGACGGCAAACAATGTTACCTTGGTTCTGTCCAACAACTTGGCCTTTAAATATTTAAGTTTTTCTCAAACTACGTGGGACAGCTGGTATATAACTTCAGCAACAAAGACCCGGTGCAGAATTCGGAAACGCTTTTGTCCCTTGGTTATTTTCTTCTAATGGCCAGCTGCCTTCTCTAACGATTCGCATGATGCAAAACCAATCGCCCCCCAAACGACTAAAATGCATCTACACTTTGCACGTGCAATTCAACAAGTTTGATGACAGTTACTTCGGTGTAAATGGCCATTGTGAAAAGTAGAAACACGGAACTAGACTTTCGATAATACTGTTCAACTTTCTGATGCAAACATGAGCAGTGTTGTGTGTAAATACGAAGATAAATAACGCAATTAGTTTATTCGGCAAATAAATTGCTTTGGTTTGTTCTGCGAGTGATGTCCCCATGACCAGAAAATTCACCTGTGTTGATTCGCGTAAATAGTGTGGCTTTTTTTAAAGAAATGCTGCAAGTAAAAGTAAGATACGTAGATCCAATGGGAATTTTAGAATCTGTGTGAAGTGAAGCGTTCGCGAAACGGTTAATGAAACACTATAAGCGGCACGCGCAATGTTTTAACTCCAGTACACATACATAACTATTCAATAAAGCGTAAGGCCATACGGCGCCGCGCTAACTGATTTGGTAAGAGCATCGGACGCGCAATGCAAGGATGTGGCTTCGTATCGCACCTGCGGCGAGCTGTTTCTTCATTCACTTTCATTTTTTCCTTCATCTATAATATCTGCATTTAAAATAAACAAACAGGTAACCCCATAACGCTTTCCTTGTTAGCATGGTCTTCGTATGGTTTTAGTGTTGAGCTTTCTGTGCCTGCGTCCTCTTAGTTTGGCGTGAATTGGTCAGTCGGTCACTGTGTTCCTCTCCTAGATGGCTCACTCGAACTACAGAGGCGCAGTTAAGGGACAAAACAGCTGCTTCCTAGCACAAGCGCTCAATTAAAGAAATACCGCCTCCGATAGTCGAATTTGAACGACAGCGCCTCGGTGCAGCAGGCATATGCTGTATGCGTTAGGCAACAGAGGCGTGTGTGAAATGAAAGCTTGCCAGTAGTTCCACAAATTCAAACCCTGTCGGAGGCAGCGTGGATGTGCCGGCGTTGCGTATTTTCTTCCACCATTCACGGCGGCACCGTGCTACTATACTATACTATACTATAATATACTACCATACTATGCTATATGCGACAAATGCGATACACATTTTTCAACGGAGTTGGCACTGAGCCACGCGTCTCGCTGTCATGCCTGCACTTAACTGCGAGGTGGAGCAGCGCAAATGCCACGCATAACGATGATGCTTCAAATAAGTGCGAAACAGAAATGGCGCAAAACATTTTACCCTTAGCCATCCTTCATAATTGTATTGAACGTTTCTGCACGAGAATTTTCTGTCGCAGGGGCCCCGTAACCCAGAGAACTACACACTACGCGGTGTTGGTGATCACGCTAAGTAGCAGACTAAGACAGGCAGAATGGCTTTCAAGCGAAGGCCTCTCAATCACTGCAACAGGAAAAATGCAATTAGAGAGAGAGAGAAGGAAATGATAGGGAGGGAGGGAGGTTAACCAGGAAACTTCAGGCCTGCTATCCTTCACGAGGGAAAGCGGAAAGGGAATTTGAAGACATATGAAGGGATAAAGAAGATTTATATCCATTGTGACCCGGCTTTTCATGTCTAATCTTTATTGCGGCGACTTCATCAAGCAATGTTCCTCCTATCTCATTCGCATCGGGCTGTTTTGATTACGGCCATAGAAAGGTATCTATGTAGTGGTTTCTTTCAACGATATCTAGAGGGATCACTCCATGACTTGGTAGCGTCTGTCTAGTACCCTCCAAATATGTTATGTCATTTGAAACTGTGCTTCTCACAGTCCAGGAACCTCGTTAATATTCGGATTAATTATTTTACGGATGCGTACTCCAGTGGTTCTAATTTCTTCTATTGTCTTGCTTATTTCCGTTTAATACGTAAACTGAAAAGCGTATGGTTATATCCTGGTCAAAGCTGCAACGTTGAAGCATTTTGTTAATGCATCTTTTATGCTTCTCTGAAGTGCTGTTTGTAACAGACAATTTTACAGTGAAAGGTACGTATGAGGACAGCGTTGCGAACACAAGAACGGCTACAAAGTGGGAGGATGGCCGGCGCATTTATAACAAGTACCGGCAGCAAACATTATTGCTCACCTAACTTCCTTTCTTTTTTAGTTACAGAGTGAAATGCCAGTGAGAAGGTAGTAGGCACGCATCATTTACACAGTTGAACTCATTAGCAGATGAACTCATTTGCAGCGTTGTAGCATCACTACTGTAGCAAAATACCTAACCTGTCACTGGCCTGCTTCGACAGCATCATCGTGTAGATATACTGCGGGCGCAACCGAACAAATATTCTTGTTGCGAGAAAAAATGAATTTGAAGTCAATTACAGAGCGCCCTGAATAGCGAAACGATGAATAAGCTGGATAAATAATACCAGAATAATACCTATGGACAAATAACACCAGAATAACTGTAGCGCTAGATGGTAGCTATGAATGCCGCTAATATGCAAACTAAAAAGTAAACACAGCTTAATGCATAGAAAATTCTCCTGTGTATATACGTGCCTAATTTCCGGGATAGATGCTTTGTGCGGTACACTAGTTTTCATTACTGGAGGAATTTAGGTATCCTTTGTCTCCCAAGGATAACCACGATCAGAATTATCGCAGCTTGCGTGTTACCCGCTGTATTAGCAGTATTCTATGTTATTCTTCAGAGCTCCATTTCGTCTCGAAGGAAAGTTGTGGTCGATGTCATAGGAAGAGAGTGAACTGATCTCAGTGCAAATAGATTTTATATTGGAGATATGTTAATCAAAAGCAACCACGGTTTCTTCCTTATCGTCGTCTGTTGCTCTTATTAAATAAAGGGCATGCCTGATCTCTTGCGCCTTCCCACGTTTCATTTTTTTTCCAGTGCACGCTGCCTGTGCTTTTGCTGACGGTATCACATTTTAAACTGGTTAATGATTTTCATAGAAATAAACGCTATGTTTCACCTGGTCTCCGTGGTTGCTTTTGATTAACATATCTCCAATATAAAATCTATTTGCACTGAGATCAGTTCACTCTCTTCCTATGACATCGACCACAACTTTCCTTCGAGACGAAATGGAGCTCTGAAGAATAACATAGAATACTGCTAATACAGCGGGTAACACGCAAGCTGCGATAATTCTGATCGTGGTTATCCTTGGGAGACAAAGGATACCTAAATTCCTCCAGTAATGAAAAATCTGTTCGCATCCCTGCCGCACGCTGACAAAGGAAATCTGTACTGTATTGAACCATTATATCGATTTCAAGCCGGCGAACAGGGAAGTCTGCCAAGCCATTTGCAGCGCAAGACATTGCAAGTCACGTCTTATCCTGTGCATTGCGGCATTCGCTTCGTTCGCGGGGACCGGTTTTACCGCAACACTGAGGACACACCCTGTTTTTATGTAGTTCACTTGCTTCGCTCACTTGTGTCGATCACGGCTACATACAGCTAGCAATGGAGAACCGCTAATGGCTAAGGTATCGACTCTTCATCAGCGAAAGGGGAACAATGAGGGTAATGAGAAAGAAATACTGCTCCCGGCGTTTTCTCGATAGCGTGTCTTGTGAGCCGCTCCTTTTCTCGTTATGGCTCGCAGGAATCTTGCCCGTTCTGTGGCGTCGACATTCAAGACAGTAATGAGTGACCTTTGTTATAACCTGCGAGATAAGATGCATTTTTTTAAGTGTTGTTTAGTTGTCACGTTGTTTACATGATAAAGGAGTTAATTAAACGTAGCATTCCTTGGCGAGTACCGAAAAAAATTTCGTAGGAAATTTGTGTCTGTAACGCCAAAAACGTGACACCATTCCCACGCAAATTCACATATAGGGCTCCATAGAACATACATTGGGTTGGGCTAGGCGAACTTAAATTTGATAGTGGGTCAACCTGAAATTGCGGTTGATATAGGGGTGGGCTAATTTGAATCGGGGGACGATTGGGGGTCGCCGAATCTAAATTTTGGGTGATATTGTAGTGGGCCAATTTATATTTGGGAGTGGGTCAACCTAAATTTAAGGCTGATATGGAGCTCGGCCAATTCGAATATGGGAGTGATATGGAAGAGGGCGAACATAAATTTCGGGGTATAGCCCCATTGTAATTGGGGGGTGGCAAACATGAAATTTGGGAAGCAAAAGAAAAAGCTAAGTAGCCGCTGAGCCAAAGACTACTGCGCATAGGAGATAGTTCCTCGAATTTCTGTGAGAAAGAGAGAAAGAGAGCCAGACAGAGAAATGTTTAATGATACAAAATCAAGGGAAGTCGTCCTGAGGCACATTCTCAATTTCTGTGGCTTTTTTGTAGATACTACGCGACACCAACATATGATACTATGCCGGAGGAGAGAACACTTATTGGAGCCCAACCATACTAGTTCCTTTAAAGCGAAGGTGCTAGCCTTTAGTTGGTTTGCATCTTTCGTGGCGTGCTCACTCAAAAACGGCAGCTAGAAAAGGGGATTGTGTTTGAATTTCTGTGTAACAGAATTATGTTTTCTCGTATATCCGAATTACAGTGCGATGCTATATGTCTGCAGGTTATGTGCAAGTCGTACCTTACGAATTTTCTGCCGCCTTCTACATTTAGAAATTCAATTAGTTAAACAGCGCACTTGGGCCAGGCTAACGGCGGAAATACAAACGACAGCTAGAAGACTGTGTTTGTATTCCGCGTAAAAAAATGGCTTTCATATGTATTCGAATTACAATCCAATGCAATCATGTCGGCAGACTGTGTGTGAGTAGTACGATTCTTCTGACGCATTTTACTTTAAGAAATTCAATTGGTTTGATAACGTACGTGTGCTTGGTGGAGGGCCTGCAAGAATGAGTATGTATGCTGTGCTAATGGTACCGCCCCCTAGCGGCAACGGCCACTCAGACAGACCTCAAACGGCAGCTGGAACATCCTCGGAGCAGAACGGGCGAAACCATAACGCTTCCTACAATAATCACTAGAGTGAACTCTGGCGCTGCAATTGTTCATCTACCATGTAAATGTGATCTTCATGCTTGTGGACACAGATATTATTGTGGCTTTGTTAATTACGATTTATCTACCTTCACTGTCGTAAATTTCAGAGCCATCTATGCTGTTCTAACTGCAGAAGACTCTGGGAACACGCACAATCGTACTTGTCGAAGTGGTCAAATTGAAACGCGCGAAGCCCGCGAGAAACTTATATGGGCCTTTTATGTCGCTTGTCGATGCATGTGCCCGTGCATTGTCTGTGGCGTAAGGTTTCAAATCTGGTTTGCGTGCTAGAGGTGCTGTGTTCGAATCCTGCCGTCAGACAATTATAATGTTGTTTATTTATATGATTATTATGCAGTATACTTTCTAACAGAAGTCTGCGCTATGGCTAGAACTGGAAACCCCACTAGAACCATCGCTACATTCACACTTCCTAGAGTGCACATCAAGAAACCATCCGCACATTTCTATCACATTTCTACCCTGTCACGGAGGCGGTCATTTACACACCTCCCGTTCTGACCTATGCAAGTTCCATCACAAGCAATCGGTATATTATATACAACCAATTCCGCAAATTTCACCTACCCGCCATGATAAGGCACCAGGACATCATAATAAATTTGGTTGCTCACCGGAAAAAGTTATTGTGCAAGCATTTTATCAGCAATGAAAAGACAGGCGCGCGCTCTTTCGTTCACGCCTTGCTCTGAACGCAATAACCTGCATCACAAACGATCAATCAAAGGCACGCAATGTATCAATAAATTATGTGGATGCATGCATGCACTTAAAGCTGCAGTTTCTGTGGCACAACAGAGCCGAATAAATGAGTTGGACTGATGTAGCATCCATGGACGCTTAAATAAAAATTGCAAAGTACATAGAGTAGATTACCCATGAAGCACAATAAAATCAAATAAAATAAATGCTCTTTCATTCATGTGAGATGCCGTTCTTTTTGCTTTCCGGTATTACCAAACTGCAGAATCTGGAAGGAAGAGAAAGTTAAAATACCAAGCATGAAGTAATAGGTGAAAGTTTACATAGCGGTTACCAGAAAAGATTAAAAAGAAACATTAACTCTCGTTGGAGGAGTTCTGCGCGCTTGTCGAGACTTCTCATCGGATAAAAATTGATGCACACTTTTTAAATACGGCATTTTCAATAGCCGCTGCGCATATTTGGACACTGAACCCCATCATCGAACAGGAATATATTTTGGAGCCACCGTGAAGTTTGTAAACGACGGTAATAGCTATGCCTTTAATGGACCGGGGCGGGAGCAAGAGGGATGGGGCGGGGAGTGGTGCGTATTTGTTCATCGTGAACACGAGATGTGCAATTTCCAAGGAATAGTGCTATAGTGCTAACATAAGTGTGGTCGAATGATCTGTTGGCTGAGCTGAGAGTGTGCTAAACTTGTAATAGGATTGTGTTTTCTTCACGATCAAGATTGAGAGCATCAGACACGGCTGAAGCTTTCGTTTTTTGCGTGAGGGCTTCTCATGGCAGCTCGTCGCGGCGGAGGCATTTCCATAGTTCAAATATGGCAAAACGCTCGTGCGCTTAGGTTTAGATGCGCGTTAAAAACGCCCCCCCCCCATCTTGTAAAATTTGTTACGGAGAGTCTCAGTGCTGAGTCTCTATAGTTCGATTGTTGGGTCGGGAAGCTAAACGCCGCGAACGAATCAATCGTTGCATCGATAGGATTGTGTCTTGGCTGGAACATATATCGGCGACTGTGCACGAGAAACGGGAGACTACGTAAGGTGGCCAAGAATTGTAATCCTGTGCTTGAAGTTCGCAGGAATGTTTGTCGGATTTAGGGCAAGCATGTTTTCTCTTTGCCGGCACGTCAGAAATATGAAATTAGGAAGTGCATGGTACGAATTTCATTCGCTCATTTCTATTGTTCTTTCTTGTTTTCGTCATACATAGTTCCCGACCAGCTGATAGTCATGATAACGTCGGCGGATCGGCATTCGAAACACTTACTAAACTCCAATACGATTTCCTTACCGTTACATTATCCTGGGGTGTATTTCACATCTCTATGCGCGTGCCCTTAGATTCCGAAGAAATTCTGCCAGCCGAACCGCATGTTCATGCTTTCATATATAAATGACGCTTCTTTACTTCACTTCCTTGTTTCGGTACCTAGATGGAAATCTTTACTGAGTTTTAGTGATTCATAACAAGTTTCTTTTCGTAGAGATGTGGAATCTCATTCTGTAAATTAGCCTCAGGTATCCTTTTGTCAACCATTTAGTCTACCGCCAGCACATAAAGAGCTGTATAAATCAAACTCTGACGCTTGAGTTGAAAAACACCAGATTATTTACAGGTCAGTGGCCACATTGCATGAGGCAATAGAGTACTCCATGAGTGGAATATTGCGGGAACCTCAGATGAACGGCGACTGATAGAATCTCATTAGCTTTTCTGAACTATATATAGCAGTTCCTGCTCGCTGTGCTAAATTTAGTTTTTTTAGAACGATGCTTTCTTTGCCTACTTTCTCAGTTTTGACGAGGCTGCCTAAGCTATTGGGTGATGTTGGGCGTGGCGAATATATTTGTAGCTATACGTAAAAAGGCATGTGTCCAGCGAATGAAAGTACCAGTGAACAGGCCTGTATTACCTTAGTATCCTAAGTATGCAGATAACAGTTATATTACTCATTTATTATATTACCTTCCTATGTGAATCCTGAACAAATAATATGGGCTCTTGGGTATTTCCAGAACATACCAATCTGGCAATGGAGTGGCGAATGATAGCTAACAAATTCTTGTTTTTACTTTATATAATTTAGCCGCTCAGTATGTGCAACAGGGTGTATGTCGGTTATTAGCCAATCTTTCAGATTGGGTATGTCTCATTTTGGCACAAGATGTACACAATCGCTAAATGTTCCTTGATACGTGTCCTAATACGTGTCTTATATGGATACCGGTGTCAGTCCGATCAGCATTGCCGGATTCGGAGAACGGGCCTTTGGATATACAGAATAGACAAATATACAGAATTCACCACCGATGTTAAAATGACATGAAATTTTGAAAAGGCGACGAAAAGCGCTTCTGTCGCGACGTCAGAATTTCCGTCGTCGCGATAGAATATGGGCCAATTCAAATGCTTCGGCAGAAGGCGTCTGTCGCGAAGACATTGTCGCGACCGGAAGTTCCTGTTCCGTCTTCAGATCTCTTGTTGTTACGTCAGGAAGTTTCTTTGACGACATCGGAGTTGAGTGGTGTAATGAACTGACAGGAACTCTTGGGTGTCGCGACAAAATATTTCTGCTATGACATGAGTACTTCTGTCGTAACTTCAGAAATTTATGTCGCAGCTACAACAACGTATGTCATACGTCAGGAAATTCTGTCCTACGACAGAAATTTCTGTTCTGTTTGTTTACTTCGACAACGCCAGCCTCGGATGACGATTGTCAAACTGCGAGCGGAATTGCCGTTTTCTTTCACCAACCTTTGTGCATGCTCGGGGGATGAATTTCTTGCCAGAAAAGTGTCTACCCGCTATTTACTGGGAAATGATTAGGTTTTTTTAAACTTTGTTTCAACCGACCGACGATTGAGCGAGTGAATCACCATACATTTCTTGATGTGGTCCTTTACGCGCATCTGTCCTGGAAAAGTCGTTTACACATGGTCGAGGAAAAAGTGCCTAACGTCGTTCACGCCCTGCGATGTCTGTGTGCACCTAGGTGGGGCGCCCAACAAAATCCTCTGCTTGTGAGGCAGTGCGTGGCTTTTACTTTGCCGCAGCTCAACAACTTGTCCTCTACTATAGAAAGCACGAAGTTCATTTTAACTTGATGCGTGAGGGTTTGCGTGGGACTACCAACTGTGGTAAGTAGGACCCTTGTGACGGCCGCAGCGCACGAACAACCAGCAACTGCCCTTCTACCAAGGGAAGCGTGGCGTCATTTTTTTCTCGAATTCACCTGATAGCTTTACAAGACCGGACTGCTACTTCTGCCGCTTACTTGGCAGCGTTTCTTACTCAATTCTAGAACATGCGCACTGAAGTGTCAATTCACGCTATCCAGCTTGGCTTCTTTCTGCACTGCCGAATAAGGATGACATTGCCACACTGGATGAAAAAGATAATAATAATATTTGGGGTTTTACGTGCCAAAACCACTTTCTGATTATGAGGCACGCCGTAGTGGAGGACTCCGGAAATGTTGACCACCTGGGGTTCTTTAACGTGCACCTAAATCTAAGCACACGGGTGTTTTCGCATTTCGGCCCCATCGAAATGCGGCCGCCGTGGCCGGGATTCGATCCCGCGATCTCGTGCTCAGCAGCCCAACACCATAGCCACTGAGCAACCACGGCGGGTAGGGGATGAAAAAGAATGCCGTCTGCATCCATTTTTCGAAAATTTTAGCTCTGTGTCACCTTTGTGATTATCACAATGAAAGTATGTACATTTATACTGATGTTTGAACAACTTCATCAGGATCAACATCCGCATTTGCAATTTCATCACTCGGACGTCAAAGTTGTCGTCTTTCACATGGGATATCATCAATGGTAGCCGAGTTACATGCAATATTACTGGGCTCGGAAATAATTTAAGTACATGCAAAACCTGCTGAGTGGTCTATTTTCGCATACTCAAAGTCGGCTCCTCAATGCTTGCGGCGCTCTTTCCAGTGTGATACAAAAGAAAAGACCATTTATTAGATTTCCTTTAACGCTAGCTACAAGTTCCTCATCAGGCCATCAAACGAAACACCGACAGCTTCCCGGACATGTCTGTGTGGAAGGAAACACAGAAGGCGACCAAATGGCTTGGCAAGCACATCGTTCCGCTCCTGTCACACTAACTCAATTCACGAAGGCTCAAACAAACATTAGAATAAAACAATTATGCAAAACTGCAACACAAGTTTATCGAGTTGACGCTAATTCTATTCACAGATTTCTGTATGGAGTTGACCGACAAGCGCAGTTTCCGATCTCTGCTGGTGCAAGTCGTGACGAAAACTATCTCAGTGATCGTATAAGGTTAGAAGTGGCATACACAAGTAGTCTTTTGAATCGTATGGGTAGTTCAGCTGCACCGTAATGCGCGAACAGCTATTCGTGAAAGAATGTGGAACACGTTCTACTAGGCTGGTCCTAAGTTTGAACCCCAAGGAGGCGCTTTAAAGGCAATTTTAAAGACTCTTTATATTCTTACATTAAACATAGGAAAGTTGCCTGAGCCATGGGATAAGCCATCATTACAGCGTTCAGCTCGCAAAGCTTTAATTACCTTCTTTACTGAAAGTGACATGGTATTTATATATTAACACTTTCTATGTGCTTTGTGTGTTATTGTTAGGTCGCAGCATTCTTTCTCGATTATACATTGATTTGTGCGCGGTTTTTCTATAGTGAGCGTTGTAGTGTAAGCATTTCTACAAAATGTTCTTTACTGCCTGATCATTTCTTTGGTTTCTCATATCACAGCAGATTATTATCATTTACTCATTGAGCAATCTATAGTTTATGAAGAAGCCGGTGGCACAACATTTTCCAATATTTCCAATTTCATGACAAGGAATCACTTTCCATTCCCCCAACCACCGCTTTCGATATCGCACGCCGACCGTTTCCAGGGCCAACACCCCAGCAAGCGCCAAAACGCCTTTATGGTGGCACTTTCTGATAGCCAATAGCGCAACCCAAGCAGGTTGGGTGAGTATTTGTTGCCGCTCCGGTGCGAAGTGGATGCCACTAAATCATCATCAGCGGCTGTGCCGCCGGCAATGCGCAGAATGCCTATAGCCAATAAGAGTCAGAGACAGTCAGTGTCACCGAGGCGCTACATTTACTTACTGCATCTGCGTAAGAGATATTCTCATTGGTGAAGTTTTCTGCAAGTTGCTGCTATATTGGAAGCCGTTGTCCTAAGAACACATCTCCCGTTTGAATGATTCATATCATTCCCAATTAACAAAGCTAAAGGAAACGTAAAATTCAATATAAGTCGTCTAGAATGGCGTGCCAAAAAGTTTTCGTCCCGACTAAGACATCTGAAGGAGCTTGCACAATTTCTAGGAGTATATTTCTTCGTTTGTTCAGAAAAATATGGCCTTATGCTGAGATTGATATTCGTCGCAAGAGTCAAGAACTATTATAAATCGCCAAAGTAAGTAAGTAAGTAAGTAAGTAAGTAAGTAAGTAAGTAAGTAAGTAAGTAAGTAAGTAAGTAAGTAAGTAAGTAAGGACACCTGAAACCTATAGCCAGGGCTTTTCGGAGGGAAGCGACGCTAAGTAACTTCCACGTTAGAGGAGCCTACCGAAAGCTTTCCCAAAAAATCGTCGTACTAAATATTTTATCCGTGCTTGCTCTTCAGGCACTAACGACGGCTGCGAATATACAGGGTCACAGTAAGCACAGGAAAATAGTCAGAATTATTGACAATTTCTTCAATATAAAAATTTAGAGCAGGACTGTATTTCGTACACTCTGGTGAGTCTGAGGACGATGTGCCCTTAACGAGAACTTAATATCAGTCCTAATACATCCTCTCTTTGTAGCCTCTTCTTATTCTATTCGTCTGACGTTTTGGAGTAACAAAGTGATCATTGGAAAACGTGTTATTGCGAAAGCCTTATATACCCTATTATGCGAAAATCCGTCAATGTGACCGAAACAAGGTGCCCAAAACGGATGACGCCACAAAGAGCAAGAAACGTGTCAGAAAATGCTCAGATTAACATCACGTATCTCAGGGAGATTTCTGTTAACAAAGTAAATTAATGTCTTTAAAAAAATGGTAAATTTCCGTTCGGATGGGAAAAGAACCCGGGCTTCCGGTGGGACGACATGAGCACGCTTCCGCGACGCCAGGCAGGCGCCACGGTTATGATTGACTGAAGGTGCGCCAAGTGCGTGCGCAATTGCACACGTCACGTCTCAAGAGGGCAAGCGAGCGCGTTGAGACGCTTGGCGCATTTTGATGTGACATTACCGAGCAGTTAGAACGCACGCGAGAACTTGCGGCCACAAGGCACACACGGAAAAAAAGATCTCACCAAAGTGATAATGCTTTCGCGTTCCCACATGCAAGCAGTCTTTTGTGTTCAAGCCGAATTTTTCTCCTTTCTTCTTCATCCAAGCGCTTCTTCAGTGCAGATTAGACCCTAGTACTGTGTTTAAGCTTTCGTTTTTTTTTATAATTCCTTACCTCTAACAATGCAGCTTAGACTATAGTGCTGTGTTTAACCTTTGAGTTTTTATTGTTCCTTACGTCTACACACCTTTGGTACATTATGTCGCCTCTAGAGTGCTGCCGATCATGCCACACTGAAATTACGATCTACACACGCAACAATGTAGACACTCTAGCGCAACAGGAGTTTGGAACACGTAGGTTATAGGAGCATTGAGTATAAAATTCAAGGCATTATAATTCATCTTGATAACAATACCTTTCTACATGTTTTCTCACAGTGCAATAGGTCTATTTATATCGCGTTTGGTCACGAATTATTGTAGACCGCCAATAAGTGTGTCAAAGTTACATAATTTTATTCCACGGTCTGCAGGCTTCGATGAAGTAACTCAAGGTAGTTGGATAATTCTGTATTTCATACTGAGAGCACATAAAACATGTAATGAAATTCTGATTTATTGCGCTCGTATTCGTATGGTATTTTATGATAGAACTAAGTAATCCGCTCAAATCCCACCACCAAGTTAAATGTTTACTACAAGCATGGCAAGAAACAACAATTTTTTCGACAGTGCTAACACAGCGTTTTGAATATCGCGTCTACATAAGGTGCCTTCACCATAGTTGTCGTCTGCAGAACTGCTATGCGTGCTGAACTAAAATGACGTCATATTGAGTATGCAGGGGGTTCAATTTACCTGCAACGTAATGTTACAGGCTTTTTTCCTTACCACTTTTGGACATAATTCGCAAAAACTAATCGCGTACGCAAATGTGTGCACCGTAATTCAAGGGGATATGACCAGCATTGCTTTCCTGAGGAGAGGATTAAATTAGGGCTGTTCGAATATTCGAAATTTGAAATAAAATCTGGATATTGCACACTAACATTTCGTATCCATATTTTAAGCCGAACTATTCGGTATTTTCTAATAATCAAAACTAACAAATATTTCGTAACAGCCGACGCTGAAAGTCTGGTCCCTGTTCTCAGAATGCTAAGTAAAATAATAGCTAATGCAAGCTTCGTATTCGGTTTCGCGGTTCAAGCCTACATGAAAAACGGTGATGCTTGCTAGTAGTCTGTCAAGTACAGTTTTTGCACTGTCTTTTCACGCAGCCGTTTTGTTTTTTATGCTGCACCCAATGATCTTTTTCTTCTAACGAACCCTTTAAAATGTGTTTGAGGCACACCAGTCAGTCTCCCAGGAGCTTTTTCTTTTGTTTCCACACACTCTGGTCTTGTTTTCGCCAACTATTTGTTTAGCGTTTTCTAGGCTAATCTAACAGCTGCCATCCGTTCATGGAAAGCTTGTTTGCAACCAGACTTTAAAGATGTTGACAGGGTTATTCCTGAGTTTTAAAGAACAATTAGGAATATTTTATCTAAAGCTAATCCTAGTCCTTGATAGCAAGCTGTCTTTTCTTGCCTTTGTATTTTGCACGAATCACTACAGGCGCAATAAGCCTGATGTACGTACTATTTGCTGCTGCGTTTCATTATACGATGTTGGATACTTAATTTTCGTATTTGATTTGTATTCAGAAAAAGTTGAAATTGCCTCAACTCTATATATCTTTAAATGCTTGTCTGAACGTGAGCTCAGCGAGGTCGCACAGGTAATCTAAGGCTTAGAAAAGACAATAATTAGCATAGTATAATATAAAAAATTGCACGACGGAATCTCAAGCTTAGTACTATGCAGAAAGGTGGTACATTGACCGTTGTGATTACGAAATTTGAAGACATAGGATTGGCTCGGCTGACGCAGGAGAAGGCTAATTATAGATCTCCGGGAAAGGCATTCATGTTGCAAAAGACTTAGAATGGTTCTGGCGCTATACATGTACGATGAATACTTGATTACTGCACGTGAGACAACTATAATTTAGGGAATCAGCAAGCACTGCGCCTGTAGGGCCCGCAAGCTGGATACACTTGTAGTTTTAGATGAGACAGGATGTTTTTTTTTTCCTGAGAGAAACTTAGTAGAGAGGCTATTATTAAAAAAAAGGAAATGTGCGTGGAGGTGGGCTCTACCCAGCCAAACCCACATTCGCTGTGGTATTTATCGATATGCCGTCAGCTTGTTGCAAATTCTGTGAGCAATTGGAAAGGATGCGAGTCTATGAAATGCGTCAACATCTGGAAGCATTTTGCGTAGTGAAAGCCATTTGAGATCAAAATACGCTGTCGATTTGAATATTCCAAATGTACGGCCAATTTCGAAGACTTCACATTTCGTCTCTCGTAACGGCACCTGTCTAAACGGCCAGAATTATCTTTTTTTTTCGAAATTTAAATCTTGTCAACCCACTTCCAATGCCCAAGCGCAAAATGATGATTATCGGTGAGCTTTAGACTAATAAACGCAAAGGGCTCGAGTACCCAAGAACCCAAGAACCAAAAATGAGCTTTGAATTTACTGAGAACCGAGCGGATGGCGTGCGCACGCGCAACTCGAGCCTTTCGCGTTCCTTACTACAAAGCGCCGTTTTAGACCACTTGTGAGTTGGCACATACGAGCAGGAACTGGCCAAGTCATTTGACTAACCGAAATGACACTCGATAGTTATATGAATGTCCGTTCGCTTATTTCCGCCGGGTGGCGCATTTCGTCTTTATTTTTCGCATTAAGGCAACCCACGCTAGTAATCTCACTGGAGGCCGCCGGGTAGTGGAGCGCCCTAGCTTCTCTCTAAGGTCTCTGTTCCTTGCTTAATAATCTTGAACGCCCTGCCTTCGCCCATATAGAGAACTCTTCTAACTGACAGTCGTGGGAGCGATATTTGCTGCAGACCCACGGAATTCTATGGTTAATGGTTTCTCTGTTAAAGCTTTCTGAGAAACGACGACGAAGTTACTCAGTGCTAGGACGCATTAATAAATTTATTTTATTTTATTTATGCAATCCTATTACCACCCGATTCGTGGCCTATCCCCCACAGTGGGTTTGTGCCATTAACTGAGGCTTCATCATCTACATCACCTGTCCCAATTAGCCAGTTTCCCTCAAATTTTTATTAGTCGCTAGGGCGCTTTACGCGTCCTGGCTTGAGGCGATGGACGCGGAACATTCCGCAGGCTCGTGTTGCGAGAAGTCTGCCACGGCAAGCGCTTCAATGAGTCAAGGCACCTGGTCAACCACCAGTGAACGCTTAAGAGGGACTCCTACTCCTGTGGCCATGGATGCAGAGCCTATTGCCAGCCCGTCTCGCCAGAGCACTATACTGACAAGTTCCTCAAGGAAACGAGGCACCTGGTCCAGCACCAGCGAAGACACAGAGGTCTACTCAATCACAGGTGATGACTCATCCGATGACAGCTTTGTGTCGGTGAGGAGACGAAGAGCTAAAAGGAGGCTAATCCATGCGTCGTCACCAGCGAGTACGTCAGCCATGCAGGCAGGCAGTGAACGCTGGGCGCACACCATCCTCTTCATGCCAAAGGATTCTTCCGTCAGCCTTGAAGAATTGAACAGGCAAGCTCTCTCTGTTTTTCTTGAGGGAAAGGCGCCAAGCAAAAGGAGCACACGAAAGAATATTCTAGCTGTCGACACAACCCGTGGAACCACGCTGGAGACGCTACGACATATAACAGATTTGGGCAACATAAAAGTACGACCGGTCATACCTATGGATTGGGCCTACACTGCAGGTGTGATCTACGATGCTGACTTGGCAATTTCGAACTCGGACCTGCCAATTCTGATCAAACCGGCATACGAAGGAGTGTTCATTACGCACGTATGCCGAATCGGCAACAGTCGTTGTGTGAAGATAGTGTTCAAGGGGGATTCCATCCATTCGCAAGTAAAGGTCGGTCACTTCCGACATGTCCTACGGCGGTTTGTCCCAAAGCCGCTTCAATGCCTCAAGTGCTTCAAGATCGGACATGTTAAGGGTGCCTGCACAAAGTGTGCGCGGAGTCACACATGGTAGATGTCTGCCGTGCAACAAATTTTTGCTGCGGCAACTGTGAACGCACCCATGAAGCGACATCTAAAGAATGCCCAAGAATGAAAAAAGAGTTCGAAATTCTGAAGCAAATGGTCAGGGATAACTCAAGAAGCCTCAGAAAAGATCCGGCGTCGACGTCGTCATCGACGGAAACGCTCAAGATAAGGTGGAGTTCGTGCACCATTTACGCCAATGCCATCATCCTCAAATAGAACGCCCGAAAGCGCAAGAAGGCCTCAGATGGAAAAGGCTGCCCCCCGCAGAAGAGTGGCCGGCACTCGCAAGCTCTCAGTCTTCTAAATTCTCTCCACGCTTGATGCTCCCATCGAAGCCCGCTTCTGGTGGTGAGGCTTCAACAGTCGACTGCCAAATGATGTCATGACAAATGGGCCATGCTGAAAAGCATTGACACTCCATCTGCTCGAAGTGGGCTACAAGGGCTCGTCGCGCTGAGCCCCATCCTAGCAAGCCTTGAGTGAAGCCATGACTGACAATCACCAGTCATTTCGTAAGGAGGTCAGAGAAGCGTCGATCCTTCAGTGGAACGCGAGAGGTCTAAGATCTCGAATCGTCGATTTTCGCCAATTTGTTCTCACTAACCTATTTCCAATCATCGTGATCTGTGAACCAAGATTATCACATCCAATAAGACTATCCGGTTACGAGACAATATTCACTTCAAGCGATATCAAAAGTAGCAAGGTCGCCGTGTTTATTCGCCGTGAACTCACTTACGTCGTCCAACCGGTGCAACCTCATGACGACAATCATGCAGTACGTGCTCATGACTGTTAAAAATAGGAAAGTCACCTTTGCACTCTTGGGGGTGTATCTGTCTCCATCAAGTCGATTTGACGCCAAAAGACTAAAGGACATCTTTAAAACTCAACCTGGTCCGTGGATTATCACCGGGGACTTCAACGCACACTTGGGGAAACCATTTGGGGAAGCTGAAAGTTTTACGCGACGGGACGACGACTAGCTTCATCAGTTTCCAACAATGCTCTCTACCTGCTGAATGACGAGACTCCAACGTTTCTGCGGGGAATAACTTGCAGCAGCTGCCTCGATATGACTTTCGTCTCCCACCGCCTCTCCACACATGTTAAGTGGTTTTTGGACATTAAAAACGCAGGGAAGTGACCACATTCCCACTTACCTCAAGATCAAGGAAATGTCTAACACGTATACGTCCACCACGATACGAAGAATAGATTGGACTGTCTTTAAATCCCAGATTGAGGACGCTTGTCACAAAGGCCTCTCTTGTGGACTTGAACAAGCTATCAAGAAAACGGCACAGACAGCCACGCGCACACACGTGTTCTTCAAGGTATTCGGAATTCGACCTGGAATTGGAGCGGCTTCGTGCGATTCGCCGTTTTGCTTAAAAGAAGATATCGACACACTAAGTCAATTCAGGATCTAAGAACATCCTGGCGCATGCAAAAGAAGATACAATGCCGCATGGATAAACTAGAGGCTCAGCAGTGGTCGAAATTTTTCGCAAACGGCTATCTCAAGTATGGAGAACTGTGCGAGGTCTACGTTCTCTTCCGGAACAGCGTTTCCCGTTTAAGGCCCTAGCACTATTCCAGCGCCGACAATACATTAATGTGGCGGAAGACTTCTGTGCTATGATTGCGGGCCATCCAACTCGCACAGGTTTGCTTGCATTGAACCGTATTCCAGACTCACGAGATTCACGCATGAATCTGCCTTTCACGACGCAAGAGCTTGACGCGGCGCTCGCCCTATGTAATCGGTTGTCGTCGCCTGGTCCGGATGACATATCGTACCGTATGCTATGTCACCTTGGTGAGCGGGCACGAAGTGCTCTCCTTAATATATTTAGCGAGTCCTGGCAGGAGGGCAAAGTTCCTCAAGATTGGAAGATCAGCCGCCTGGTACCACTTCGTAAGCCTGGTAAGTCTCCCTTAGAGATTCCTTCATACCGACCAATTGCGCTGGCAAGTTGCGTTGGGAAGGTTATGGCGCGAATCGTCCTCGCCAGACTTGAGTGGTACCTGGAACATTACGAAATCTACCCGGACGCCATGGCTGGTTTTTGACGTCACCGATGCTCTAGTGGCAATGTTATCGATCTGGTAACCTATGTTCAACACGAAAAGACGTGTAAAAGGTTATCTGTCGCAATGACCTTTGATATAAAGGAAGCCTACGACAATGTTCTTCATGACGCCATACTTGAAGCATTGGAATCGGTGGGCCTAGGCGGTCCAGTATATCATTGGACACGCAGTTATTTACATAGGCGGGCTGTATTTCTTAACACTGAAACTGGCCCAACCTCGCAATATTATACGCAACTTGGAGTTCCACAAGGCGGTGTCTTGAGTCCCACGCTTTTCAACCTTGTACTCATTGGTCTCGTGGAACGACTTCCGAACAGTTAGAATATCAATGTATGCCGATGGCATCTGCGTCTAGGCATCTGGTGTGACACGGCCGCAAGTACGCGCCAGGCTTCAAAAAGCTGCCACGTAATCATCGGCGTATTTCAATGAACAAGACCTCAACATCTCGCCAGAAAAATGCGCATTGGGCGCGTTTAGCCGAAAGCCAATGAGATCATACGATGTCTCTATCGACGGTGAAAGCATACCTGATGTGAGGACGCACTGATTCTTAGGCGCAATCACTGATAGTGACCTCTGCTGGAGTCCTCATGTGGCCTACCTAAAGAAGCGCCTGACGGATATCTCTAATGTGTTTAAGTTTCTTGGAGGGAAAAGTCTGGGGTACTTCAGTATATGCAATGATGCAACTGTACAGGACGCTCTTTCTTGGGTATTTGCGATACAGCTTGGCTGTGCTGACCAACACCTGCAGGAGTAATATCAGTAAAATCAAAAGCGTCCAGGCCCAGGCACTTAGAGTGTGTCTTGGATTGCCGGGGTGCTCGTCAACGGCTGAAACAATTGCCATTGCACACGATTTCCCAGCCAAGACCCATATAGTCATGGAAGCGCTCAGAGCACACGTAAGACACCTTGCGCGAGCCCCTGCCCATCATCTAACATCACTGCCAGAGGATCGACCACGTGCTTCCTTCTGTGAAACAGTCTTGCCCTATCGTGCATACCTTCCATCAGGTTATAGAGCTCCAGCGAAAGCTCCGTTTCCACCGTGATGTTTGGCTCAAGCAAAAGTTTTACTAATGGTACCAGGAATACGAACAAAAGCCCAACTCGTCTCCAGCACTCAAGCAGCTTTCACTGCTCTTGCTGTACGAGGCGTACAACGAGCATCATCATCTATATAATGACGCTTCAACCACGGTGAATGGGTCTACAGGATCGGTGATCTTTCCTGCAAAAGCCTCCACCATAAAGATTCGACTATCTCACCAGACTACATCGATTGCCGCGGAGCTTGCTGCTTGCTATTCGTAGTGCACTTCGTGTAACTTCTGAATAACTACCCAAGAAATGGAGCGTGTTCAGTGACTCCAAGGCTGCTCTTCATTGTTTGGTTTCTGCCTTACGCCGAGGACCCCACGAACAACTAGTTGTAGAAATCAGACTGCTGCTTCACCACCTTGTCGAGCAAGGACACGACATCACGTTACAGTGGATTCCAAGCCACTGTGGCATAATGGGCAATGAACATGCCGACGTAGTAGCGCGATCTGCACATAAGGAGGGCCTCCAAGATTCCATTTCATTCTCAACAACAGACGCTGCAATGAAAATTCGTGTTCTTGGAAATGAAGCCATCAAAACTACATGGAACACACCAAGCTTGAAGCATACATGTCTACACCGACTGGACCCATCCCTTCGACTTCGACCCCCATCTGGACTCTCTGGACTCGAAATAGCAGTACTTTGCCAACTGTGGCTTGGCGTCGCCTACACAAGATCTTTCGCCTTCTGAGTCGGTATGGACGACAGCGCGGCTTGCAGTCACTGCGGCGACGAGGAGACTATCGAAGACATACTTTGCCGCTGTCCTCAATACAGCGCACACCGGCTGTCACTAGCGATCGCGCTGGCGCCCCTTGACGACAGGCCACTTTCAGAACAGTCAATTTTTGAATGCCGACATGAACTGTCCTTGCAGCGAAAGTCTGTCAAAGCTTTGTTGACCTTTTTACCTGACAGTAGCCTATTAGAAATAATATAATGAGCCAATTCCGTTCCTTTTCATATTTGTTCTCACGCTTTTCTTTCCGTCTTTGCTTCCCCTTTCCCTTCCCCAGTGCAGGGTAGCAAATCGGAGATTTTACCTCTGGTTAACCTCCCTGCCTTTCTCTCATTTGCGTCTCTCTCTCTTTCTGAAAAATATTCCTATAGATGGATGCATTACAAGCTCCACCGAGAAACAATGTCCTTGAAAAGTAAATTTTCTACAGAGCAGAAAAGAGGTACACATGTTTTTCACTGCACTACACAAACGTGCAATTCATCTAATAAACCAATGCTTAGTTTGCTTACTATTCAGGGTTTCACGTCTCTACCTGGGTGCTAGGTGCTGTGCACTCTTTGGCAGGTCACTTTCTCAGCAGTAATATTTTAGGATATATAGGCCAAGTCTTTATGAAACTACCTGTGAAGTAGCTTACAAAATCCTTGTATGCTAAACAAGTATACACATAATAATTATAATTATTATTACATTAACTCCATGCATAAAACCTGATAATATGTCGGCTCACGGGCACCTGTCAAGCACACTGACGTCATTGAAATCATGAATGATGGGTAACGATTATATTTTTTCTAGGTGGCTTTTGGCGAGGCACGAGGAGCGTTCAACGCCGGCGGCTACTACGGTGCCTCGATGTCTTCCTGCCCCGCCGCTCCGTACAGAGTGGATAAATCCGCGGCGTTTGCTATGACGTTAGCCACGCGAATCGCGGACGCGATGCCGTAGTAGGCGCTTTTTTGGCGGAAGCCGTAGGGACGCGTTGGCGGCGCTCGTGTGTCTTCAAAGCGGTCTGCGACGTGGCTAAAGTGCGCGCCCCCGTGGGCTTCGTCTTGAAAGCGATCTGCGATGTTTGCAGAGTGCGCGTAGTGCCGGTAGCTTCGTTTGCGCTATGCGTTCGACGTTTCGTGCGTGTTCATGTGACAGATGCACGGAGGTCAATTGACACGCGGTTGCTGCCGCGATTCTTAAGTCCAGCGTTTTCACAGAGAGTTTCCGCTGTCATCGAGCGAGATGTGTTTATGTTTACCTGTGCGCACGTGACACCGTACTGCGCAATTTAGTCAAAACACGTTGACGAGCTCGTTGGTTTGAATCTATGATAGAATGTGTAATTGTGACTGGACAAGGACGTAGAAAGAAGCAGACACACAAAGACAGCCATGTCCCCGTGTGTCTATTTCTTTCTACGTCCTCGTTCAGTCGCACTTACATATTCTATCATTGCCCATTCCTCGCTTATCATTGCTCACTATCCTCACATCATACTACTATCTACTAACTTGCTATCGCAATCGGTGCTTCGCCTTTCCGGCGGAACTGCGAAGTTTTTTCTGATCTATAATAAAACATGAAGTGGTACATACAGTCCCTCGGTGCACGTCAGTGAAACTATGCTTGCTCTTAATAAAAGCCCCTGAATGTGCATGCGGTGGCCAACGCATGACTTGCCTAAAGAAAACAGCATACTATAATATGACAAAACAGTGCAGGTCAATCCACAGAACAATCCTTTGATAAAAGTGTGCCACTCACATGCATGAAAAATATTTAATACATCAAATGGAGGGCAAGACACATACTCAATTTCATTAACAATTTCATTTTTTTCTCCCTTTGTCTTTCTTTTCGTATACCTTCTTTGAACGCGGGCTATAAATTGAGTTCCAAAGAGCGAGTAACAGTGTAATGTCATCTGCAGCATCTTCTTCAAGAACATGTACGGTAGCGACAGGTATAAAAGCAGGTGCAGGAGTCTTGCTAGTGTTTCTAGGTCCCCGAAAATCTTAACGAACCTCAAGCGCTCTATTTTATCCCATCTCCACTAATTAATTATTGCGGCGGAAGCGCTAATTCATTTTGGGTTTCAGCTTGCTGCTGAAAGAGAGAACAAATTACGAGTAAGGGGCGCTGTCTTCGAGAAGGAACTAATGTATGGATTTCCTGCACATAACATTTGAAATAACGCAAACATGAAAATTTCATGGCGATGTCAGCACTGCCTGAAAAAGCCGACGTCTACGTTCAGAAGTAAGAAGATTACTGTTTCGCAGGGGATCAAATATTCTATGAGCCGAGTTTTCATCAATCCTCGCAGAAGCCATTTTTCTGTCCCTATTTGAACAAGAACTGATGCGAAAAGGTAAAAAAGTAAATAAATAAACGTACGTTCGCAAACCCGTGGTCCCTATTCGCTAGAGGCGAGGAAACCGAGACGCATGGTTGTTTTCTTCTGAGCATTTGTTCCCGCGTTGCTTCCATCTTTCAGTCACTTACTGTCTCGGTGAATCTTTATCATTGGTCAAATAGGCTCTCCGGTATTGCGCAAGGTCGTTATAAATTCATGAGAGGGAAAGCCACATTGTTTTTCTTTTCCTAGTACTTCGGTTTCAGGAGCACTATCGTCTAACTTATTTTCTTCCTCAGCCATGTACTTAATTTGATACCTACATTTTCAAGACGACTTACAACTGTCGAGATAAGGCAAGTGCACAAACAAAAATGAAACCCACGCGACAAAAGGTGAAAGGAGAGCAGAAACGGTGGCATAGTCAGGTTATGCACCACTCATCGGTCAGTCAGAGTCATCTCCACAATGCGCCCAGCATGGTCAAGGGACCAACAAACGACCACACAAATGAAGACAAAGTGCCTCGCCGCGTAGCTGCTGCTGCGTCAGGAATTGTGATACATTCTTTCTCTGCTGAAAAGCAGATGACAGAGCGTCGCCCGATGCAAGAGAAAGCAACAAAATAAAATAAGATGAGTCCTGTGGGAAGCCAGCCTCAAAGTCGGTGTTTAGCAGTAAACAAGTTTGCCTTGACTGCCAGTATGCGGTCAGCTGGGATATCGGTGATAGCAGACAGATAAAAAGCATGCTTGGTTAAGGCCACTGAGGCAGAAGGAAAGTGCCGGCTTCACGCATCCATAACTCACGCTTCCTGTCTGTTGTGCCAGCATGCGGGCCGTGTTAAGCGGGCCGCGCCATCGTGCGAAGCTTGTAGAAGGGGCACGTGGCAGCAATTCCTTCACTATGTGGATGGGGCCGTTTGCGAAATTCCGCTGTCACGGCCGCTGGATAAGACAACAGTTCGTGTTTTTATCCCGCGGCCACGCCGCCGCTGTGCGGCTCGAGTGATGTAAGAGAAAGAGGAGGATACCTGGACGACCGTTTCATGGCACGTGCACGCCTGCATTCTCAATTCAGGAAGGCGTAGAAACATTGCAATCGATGCTGCTTTGTGGGATTCTCGACCATATTTCCGTGCAGTGCGGTATTCTTGAGAATGCATAGGCAAACTTTCTGAGGGTTAATTCAAAAAGTTTGCTAAGCTTACTTTGCCATCGGTCGGCCACCTTTGGTAAGCATGTGCCCCGCATCAGGACGCCCCACAATTTTCTCTTACGAACTATTCTAGCATAACACATTTGTGTGAATGCGGGCCCTGAAATTTTGTAAGCGAGAACAGTGAACAAATTAAGACTCAAGTGCCCCAGCACGCTATTCCTTTATATGCACGACGTGGATTGGACGCAATTTGGTAAAATTATTTCAGTAAGATATTGTTGTGCTCTAGCTGTCATTTTACATCATAACATTGTATTTCTTGCGCGCTCATTATCAGTGTTACATGGTCCGTCGGTGCTTCCAAGCGCAGCTATCAGCTCCGAGCACTCTCTTCCTGGCTATATCTGTCGTTTTTTCGTGCCATTTCTCCTTTCCCAAACTAATGACCGATGCTCAAGTGTCAGCCGCCCGCCAGATAATTACTGTGCAGAAATCCCAGGATTTCCATTTCTCTATGAACAGATCTCTCTACGTCTCTGACCTACAGAAGGCAGGTTTCCTTTAACTCAGATTTAAAAAGTACCTGCATTTCCCTAAATTTTTGCAAGATGTGGTTGTTCAGTTTCTCTATATGTTTTTTTTTTTTTGTAAATCGAAGCTTTTGATTGTGGCATATTCATACATACTGGAAATGCTGTAGTTTTAATTTAATTTTAAGGTTGTTTAAAATTTACGATGAGATCTCTGCACTCAATCTGTAATGATGTCGCAGTGTAAGGATTGTTTCGGTTATTAGTCTCCTTTGGTGATTAACCATGTCTTTTTACTTTTGAGTCCCGCTGTTCTCACTCTCACTTTTGGAACTGCTTTGCACGCTTAGTTATTTTTGGTGGTTGTGTCTAAACTGCAATTGCATAATTTAGTGAAACACCAATAAGCATGCGTTTTGCCAGATTTCGCCGTGGAAGCCGCAAAAGGATATGGGATGCGAATTCAAACAAGTAGATAATGCTCGTACTACTACACTGTAAGTGTAAACTTCGGCGCTTGGAGGAAAGACAAACCGGCAGGTCAACGTGACGTCAGGCAGCTAGTCTTCGAAAGCCAATTGCCGCCATCTGCGCCTCCAATATTGTCATATCCTGAGACGCCAAAGCTCCGCTAAACACCTGACCACTGATATCATTTTGACTCTTACCTTGGTTACTTTGCCTTTGTGCAGTTATATTTTAATACACGCGTGCATAGTCGGCTGCACAGCTCCACGAGCGGGTTGTCGTACTTGGCGCTCGGTACCTGAGCGCGCTTACGCAAAGATTTGCCTGTGCAAAAATTGATAGCACAGCTAGAAGAACGTACGGCAGTATTGTTCTGTCAGTGCTCCGTTAACGAGCAGCGGACATAAGCCTTCTGTCGTTTACTTGGCGCGACGCTTTTGTATACGCTGTTGGATCGTCAGAAATTATACTTGGCATGCTAATGAAAGTGTAATATGTTGGGATTGAAATCACAAACTGCGTCACGTGAGCAGTTTGTCGGGGCGGCTACAACGGCGTCGTAGCAGCGTTGCCGACTCAGTGGACTACCATACGCACTTACGTGAAAAGTTCACATGAGGCCTGGTTTCTTTTAAGCTTCAACGGGGGGGGGGGGGGGGGGGAGGGTTCTCACGTCGTGCTCCCACCGAGTTCGCATTTCCTCCATGACTTCGCGCAACACTTCCCTAGATATGGACATATTGTGACGCGAACAAAGGACTAAGACTGGAAACTACTTACAAAGTATATTACAAAAGGTAACTGCAGCGCTATCCAGTTCCGCCGATAGCTCGAGAACCAGAGCGCGTTCGTCGTCTTAGTCGGGGCGCCCGTGTGCATCGGCCACAGGGAACACGCAGTATGCGTGTATCATTACCCCCGGCGGCAGAAGCACTGTCCCGGGGCGTCTAAATATCGGTGATAATAGGAGAGTAATATGGCTTGAGGTGTGCGTCATGCACAACGTCAATGGATTTTGGGGCAGATGAGGCTCTGGTACTGATTGGGGCGATTTCGCAGGTAACTGGAGTCACGGCCCGCAGCACTCTATATGGGCCTGTGTACCGAGACAAGAGTTTCTCTGACAGGCCAACATGACTAGTCGGGGACCACAGGTGTACCAGAGGTCCAGGCGAAAAGCGGACGTCTCTGAGTTGGCGATCGTACAAGTGCCGTTGCTTCCCCTGAGAGGTCAGCAGGTGAGCGCGGGCAATTTCACCTGCTTTGGCTGCCCCGGTGATTGGGTCAAGTGCATACTCGCTGGTCACTGCTGTGGCGGGTGGAAGGGATGCATCCAGTGGCAATGTGGGTTCTCGGCTGAACAGCATAAAGAGCGGGGAATAACAAGCAGTGTCAAGACGTGAAGAATTACATGCAAAAGTGATATAGGGTAGGGCAAGGTCCCAATCAGTATAGTTGGACGAGACGTACTTTGCAAGTATGTCTGTTAGGGTGCGATTCAGACGCTCAGTGAGACCACTGGTCTGTGGATGATAAGAAGTAGCCAGTTTGTACTTGGTGCCGCAGGAAGGCAAGATGTCGGCGATGACTTGAGAAAGAAATGTCCGACCGCGGTCTGTGAGCAATTGGCGTGGAGCACCATGCTGCAGAATCACATCGTGTTAAAGGATGTCGGCGACATCTGTGACGCAGCTTGTTGGAAGCGCTCTGGTGATGGCGTAGTGCGTGGCCTAATCAGTCGACACAGCGACCCTTTTGTTGCCAGACGTGGATAGCGGGAAAGGGCCAAGTAAGTCCAAGCCAACGCGAAAGAATGGCTCCGAAGGAATGTCGAGCGGTTGAAGGCACTCGGCAGGGAACATCGATGGTGTTTTTCGGCGTTGGCATTTTTCGCACGCCGCAACGTATTTACGGACGGATCGGGAAGGCCTGGCCAGAATAAGCGTTGGCGGATTCGGTCGTAGGTGCGGGAGACGCCAAGGTAACCTGCCGTTCGTAAATCGTGAAGTTCTTGGAGAACAGCTGACCGGAGGTGCTTAGGAATGACGAGGTGTAGAGCAGGAGTGTCTGGGCATACATTGTGGCGGTATAATACACCATCGCGGCGAACAAACAGGTGAAGGGACGAATCAGAAGGCGAAGATTGCAAACCATCAATGATGGCGCGCAAAGTTGCATCATGGCGTTTCTCGTCGGCAAAGTATAGCAGCTGAGAAACGGAGGAAACGCAAGCGTTGGTATCGGGATCAGCGTTGGAGGGCGGTTCGTCCACTGGATAGCGTGATAAACAGTTTAGCTGACACCTAGAGAGCCAGAAAGCGTTCGTCGTCTTCTTCGGGGCGCCCGCGTACATTGGCCACAAGAAACACGCAATATGCATGTATCAATATTTCCCAGTTTTAATAAACAAGGCCTTAAGACACGTACACCTATAGGCAAGTTCCCTAGGGTAGGCAACCCTGCGTCCCGCCTACATTTTCCTTGTATCTAACCTTCTCCTTCGATGTAAGTGTATATCATATTTGTTGTGTTTGGCTATCATGTTGCCTGGTCCTGCCATCATTCTCATGTCACAAGCAATCTAATAAAACTCATCAGCGAGCTCAGTTACCTACCTTAGAAGTACTTAAGGCTCAGCGAATCGGTATTCCATACCTACGAAGACTAACGTGATAAACAAGAGACGTGAAAGAAACGAGTGTGAAAGAAATGCCGTCAGGAGTGGAGACCAGTAACGGCGGTTTGTTGTCGGAAACAGGAATACGCAGTGTTTCTTTTTTACTTCGGAGACATCAAAAAAGCACGGAAGTTCCTGTCATTATGTCACTAAATATTAACTCTGTGACCACGCGGATATAATGCCCACGAAATGCCAAAGCAATCAATACAATAATAAAGTAATGAACTCACTTCCTAGATACAACCATTGCGGCGCATGTTGATAATGAGAAGTTGAAAGAAATCGTCATCAAAGTCTAGGGCCGTATAACGTAAGACTATGCCGATATGTTTTTATTCCAATCTCCTGACGTCAAATTTGCGTAACCGCCGACGCAAGTATCGTTCGGTCACCTGCTGGGTTGTCTGAAGAAATCAATCAAATGCTCCCCTCGTTCATAGGAGGTCACTTTTGTTTGCTTGAAAAACGAATAACATTGCCTGCACTGAGCGGTTTGTCTTATCTAATTGGCTCACAAGAGGCGAGGAGAATGCTCAAGTGGAGAGGGATTCGACGGGGCCGAGCCACTGCACTGAATATCGATAACCGGATGAAGAGGGCGGTGCCGCCGTGTGCGATTGGTCCGCTTTCTCTTACTTAGCTTGCGGTGCCTGGTCGAAAATCGCGGCGGCATGCAACGCAAGGTTAGGAATGGTGCTAAAACGATCCTCAGCAAAGAAGAGTTGGCAGAACGAGGTAGTAAACGTGCCGAAAATGCTGGAGAACGTTACACGACCTGCGCAAGAAGTTTTATTACACGCAAAGAAACGCATTCTCTCCGGCAGGAGCGAGTAGCCAGTGCCGGAGCGATCGGTGGCAGCCATCTTTTATTCCGTTCGGAACGGAGCAGCCTGCTGCTGTACAGAAAAAAATCAGTTTTGTTCGGCATATTAATGCACCTTTAACGCGTACACCTCACTTTGATGCGGTGAGTTTTCGCAGTTTCGTTACGTCGCGTGACAGGCATGTGAAGTGGGTGCAACCCGAAAATTTTTGACGAATAGCCGAGGGCTAATGACAAAAGGCTTCGAATCAGAAATAACTATTTTTGTTTTGTTCGGTCAAATTATGCATAACCAGTGTGTACACGTCGTATCAGATGGGGAGCTATTGCGCTTTTCGTGACGTCGCGTGACAGACAGGTGAAGTGGGAGTGGTGCAAAAAAGTTTTTGACCAATGGCGGTGGGCTGATTGCAGAATTGGAATAGAAAAGTTTGGAATAGTATTACTTTATAGCGACTCCTGTTTTGTGTTAGAATATTTCATAAGGGCCACGGAATTATTTGCCTAATTTGCCTGATTGCGCATGCCGCAGCGCAATATAGGAATCGCTTGCAACCCTCACTTGACGTAGCAGGATGGCGTAGAAAGAATCTGCCGTCGCGCTTCGCTCTTCTCGTGATCTTTTTGATTTGCACTGCATGAAACTCGCGATTGGCTGCGTAGTCACTCCAGCAGCAGGGCCGAGACGGGCCGCTTTGTAGCGCCGTAAAGTGCAGCTTGATTTCACTTCGCCCTGCTTCACTAAAGGAGGGCTTCACTGCGAGCCTCGCCTCGCCACTTCTGCAAGCGTAATCCAATAAATTTTTACAAATAATTGTAGGCTAATTGATCCCTCTCACACGGTCGTTTGTACGTGTAAAAAAAAAGAGAACGAGTGTTTTATGACCATGTCCTTCAACTTTCCAATATAAGCATGTGCCGTACGGTTTGCCCTTAAGGATGGAGTTATATTGATTAGTTTGCTTGAGGATTGATTGCTTTGGGTTTTCTTGCAACTGGTGCCCGCTTTGACATATGTTTATTCTGTAGTAACACGAGTCGAGGAACATTTGTAGGCTTTTTATAAAGAAAAATGTGTGAAGTAATGCAACAACCACAACAACAAAGAAAGCGCGTACCATGCACAAACACGCGCATAAAGATTAAGACTTGGGGGATAAATATTGAATGTACAACTTTCGCAACATTATAGACTGCCTCGCAACGCACATGTCCTCCGATTTGTGACTAAAGAAAGCTTCTACAGTCTCCCGCGCAGTCTTAATTTTGTGCCTCGACAACACCGTATAGTATGAGATAGCAACGGCTTGCATTTGCATGCTTTGCAATGTAGGCATGAATTAGACGACGGCTGCATTTTCAAAGAACCTCTGTGATCAATTTAACGGTTATTGCAATACCGTGCTGTTTGGCCGATGCACCAGTTTCCGCCGGACAAGGTGCTGTGGTACACCCCGCCCTTCTCAGACGGAATGAACTTTTCGGGATGCTTACCGTTACATCGAAGCCATTCTTACGTAGCGCGCCTTGAACCTTTCTTTCTTCTGCTGCGCAGATGCGGCCCTATTTATTTCGTGCTGGAAAGACGGCATTTATGCTAAATCGGCTGCCTGCTTTCGTCATGCGGGGAGACAAGGTGTACAGGTACGGTACACTAACGACTGGCATCATTTTAGCCTTAAACTCTCTCCTCATTATACCCTAGGTTTCCGATTTTAGCTTGTTCAGTATTCTTTCTCTGAAGGAAGCAAATGTATTCTCTGTGTAATTTGTTTGCCCACGTATGTTGAGCTGGCTTGGAAAAGCTTCAGTCATTTGGTGTGGGCATGATTAGCGCAAAGCAGATTCAGAACAAGATGCAAGAAGACCACTTTTCGCCAACTTAGAGTGACCTGACAAGAAATACCATGCCATACTAACTGCAAGGTACTGAGCTCGAGTCGTGTTTCCTTCTCGTCCCTTGTTTATCGCGCTATTCTTCGTCAGTTACCCACCTTCAGGAGGTTGTTAATGTGTCGAATAAATTTGTAGCGTGATTGCATTTATCTTCCTTTATTAGATTTGGCGACAAGCCAAAGGCAACCACATGCTGCATATTGTACAACGTGCACTCTCTAGAAGCTGTAAGAATCCACAGCATTCACGCACCTTCAGGAACATTCGATTATTTGAGCAATGACAGTGGCTATAATTCTTTCCATTCGCTTCGTACGTATAGTTATTTGTGTGCTCAGCTTCATATTTGACAGCGCTAGGAAGTTCTGATCACTGGATATACATTGCTGTACTTTAGCCACTAAGCCGTAGGCGATCCGTAAAACCTTCATTTTGACGAGGCAGTTTCCCCAAAAGGTGTTACTAGGCCATTACTCGCATGAGAATTGCCGAAGCTGAGACCCCAGGTTTTCAATGAGTACAAGAATCATAGAAAGAACGCTCTACGATTTTAGTCATGTAGCCACCTACAAAAGCGAAGAGAGCACTGTATGCAAGATGAGCACAAAATACGGGTAAGAGTATTTTTCTTGAAGATCAAAGCTAAAAAAAATGGTGTGTAGGGAGATGGGTCGGCGTGCACTAGCACTCTTAATTGGTACGACAACGCTAAGCATACTGCATGCAATTTCGGCATCTGTATGTGGAAATAGTCGGATGTATGGCGTGATAGAAACTGAGTGGGGGAATAGGCGTTGGTTTGCAGCTGTAGCCAAGCGACGGCTTCTGCCCCGGTAATGGAGCCATGCGGCGCTGGGCAATTTTGTTGTGCTAGGTGTTAGTGCTAGATGATCATATGATACATCTGGAAGTGTTGGAAGCATGCCGACCGCCCATCATTCTCCCTGTGCTGTGCCTGGGTAGCGTATGCTCGGGCAACAGCGCGGGCTTGCTGGTTTCCTCGCAGGCATGGTATTACCGTGCGACTGTTGTGGAGCTTTAATTGCATACCAGGTAGTCCAAAGCCCACTATTGACAGCCGCCCTTTTATCCACTGCTTCTATGGATGCCAGCAGCAAAAATTCTCCGGGAGCACTAATATGCGACCAAATGACCGGTAAGATCTAGCGCGCAATGTTTGGGGAAATTAGGACAGAGTGCACGCTTGAAAAAATCTTACTGGAAAGCAGTATTGGAAAATTCTCTGGCTCGAAATATTTGTTACAAAATTCATACAGAACATTATAATAATAGGGGCTCATGACATCTGTGGATGTTCAGTTAGTAAGCCCGGCACAACCTGTTGTGTGTCGTACCGCGTGATGGCATTATTCAGCAGTTATTGTCATAACGTGCTTATTCCTTTAAATATAATTAGTTAACGCTTTCCTGACGTGTAATGAAAGTCAATTGCTTCAATAAACCCAATCCACAGCCTTCCCAATTTCTTCAAACATTTTTGCGCTTAGTCTATCATGCGAGCACTCTTTGCTAGTTGTAGCTGTTTTTAACAACCTAACATAATAATGAAAGATGACCTTTGTCACCTCACGTGTACTCATACATAAAGAAAACCAACATTCCACAAGAACTTACAGTCTGTTTTACAGATCCAAACGTATATATAGCCGATCCCTGTCGCTGTGACGATTTGGCAGACCTACGTTTTAACCAACCAGGCGAGTAGTAGGTGAGAGCAACATACGTGGCAAAGAACAGAGTTTAACATTACCTTATGTTAGTGACTATTTCGTTTTATTTAAGAGGGTGCAAAGCTATGTGGCCTAGCTTCGGGAGTGTGAGCTAATGGCAGCCAGTGCAATGCGGGCAGACGTGGGCCCTGTAACTAACAGCAGCATACCGCAAGCACCATGTAGAAAAATGTCACCAGAGCAAATAACTGGGCCAATCTACACTGACGCGCCACTTTTTCGCTGTATTTACTCTCTTTGTTCTGCTTCTCATGGCGTATCACATAACAATGGTGAGAATTCCAGATTGCATGCCTTTAGAAGAAACAATTTCCTAATAGGCTGCTATTAACCCACCGCGCAATCTGACGCCTGAGTTATACATATGAATGTATTGCCTCCACCACCGGGGTAACTAACTTTTGAAAGCGAAACCAGGCCTGTTGCCTGCATGACGGCGTCGCACGTTCTCTTGTGCCGATTGGCTTGCGCTTTTGCACAACAGCAGCTCAAAGCTAACCATTCAACCGTGCTTATTATTTCATCGACTTCACAGTAACACTCACTATAGGATGCTTGTGATTTGTTCTGCGGGTGCCTTGCAGTAATATATAAATACCCATTTATAACGTTCCCAGCTGTCGGCATTCCGGAAATATTAACTTTCATTGTAAGATAGTCTAATTGCTGCCTGTGTTTTGCATGCTTGATGTCAAACAAGCACATTAAGTGAAGTAACTAATGGAATCGTAATTGCAACCATCCTTCTTATAATTATCGCCGAACAGTATTTTATGACGCCTCTCCAAGTAGTCTCTAACCAATCTTGTTATGCATAATCCGTCTGCATCCTATGCTACTACGTCTTATGGAAATTTATGCCACCATGTATCAATTCAAGCAGAGGAGAACCTAAAGAGATATCGCCGTGGGCTATAAAATGGCTTATCTCGATTAAATCTTGACGAACTCGATTTTGAGGGGACGAGACTTCTCTTAGCAGCGATGATACCGAACAGAGCAATGCTGTGTATTACGTGATTTGTCACTCTTTGTACTCTTTATCCACTAATGGGCATGAACATATCTGAGTTTGTTTGGTCCTCGCTCTCCCCTAGAAACAGGGATAAAAAGCTGCTTCATGAGTGTGTCGATGTTTTTCCGCCCTAAGCAGTGGTCTTCAGACACCACTCGAATCATGAAGCTTAAACGGAAATTGCCTGCGGGGCCATCTCTGCAGCTGTTGGCGTCACTTGAAATCAAGTCGTAGGATTATAGGCTTCTATGAGCAGACGTGGGCGTGTTTACCATTAATTATTCCGCGTTGGGCAGCTACTCGAATGCAGATCGTGTCCTGACCATATGAATAAATTAGTATATTTTTTGCAGCCTAAAGAGAGATACATGTGGAATGTAAGTATCATTTTATGTTTTCTTGGCGATTGTTTAGCTGGCCGTATTTAGGCTTGGCTTCGGGGAGTCGTCGTCAATGCTTTCATTCATGCTTTGTCCAAAAGACGTCGATTCCGAGAGTCCAATCTGATTATGTACGCAAAGAACACCTAATAAACCACGTTAGAAAGAGAATTTGCAAAGGCAGAAAAGGTCGACATATAGCATCTGTTGGTTCACTGGATCTCGATTTTTACATTTCGATAATAGCAAACATGAGCTTGCTATGCAAACTGAAAGATAGAATCCGCTGAAAGCGATAATTACTAACTACGAGACATCTTATTACCAGTCTTAGCTGCGATATTACTCGAGGCGAGAACTGTTCTGCAGTATAGTGCGACATGGTGCGATAAAGTGGTTACTGCTACGCAATGTGACTCTATATACGTTCTTAAGAGTGTTATATATACACACAAATATTTACCTCTGTGGTTGCTCAGTGGCTATGGTGTTGGGCTGCTGAGCGCGAGGTCGCGAGATCAAATCCCTTCCACGGCGGCCGCATTTCGATCGGAGCAAAATGCGAAAGCATCCGTGTACTTAGATTTAGGCGCACGTTAAAGAATCCCAGATGAAGAAATTTACGGAGTCCTCTATTACGACGTGCCTCATAATCTGAAAGTGGTTTTGGCACGTAAAACCGCATAATTTAATTCTTAACGCAAATTATTACAAGTATTTCTTTGCAATTTTATAGTAACTGCTTTTAAATCTTATGTCTATCTTACCTCGTTTCTTTTGTCGAAAATTTACTGTTGTTTCGCTTATATTTTACGAGTGTTATATTTTTCTATTACTAATGGATATCTAACTGTCAGAGTGTGCTGCACATTACAGTGTTTTAATGCAAATAACGCGACCAGGAGCATAAAGCGGCTTGCGCGGTTATACACGGCGCGTCTTCCAACTCCGCTCCCTTGATCCGCCTGCACTATAGGGCCGTTCGCCTTGCTCAAGGTTGCCATTAATACGCCCTAACCACATTGGTGCGGCGCTACCGGCGTTCTAATACACACAAAGAAATACAGCTTAAAAGCTCTTCTTCTTGGGCTACTTGGTAGCTGCTCGTTATAAAATATAAAGACGCCAAATCAGCGGACGCACACAGGAGAAGAGAACTGGACAGGGCGTCCGTGTGTGCCCGTTTATTTCGCGTCTTTATATTTTATAATGACCAAAGAAATGCGGAGCGAAGTGCGCAGTGGGCGGAAACTCCCTGCTGGCCGCTCTTCCGAGAGACGAAGTGGTAGCGGGCACGGAGAGCACGCCGAGCAATAGAGCCGAGCCAGGCCCAACGAACGCGAGGGGACAGACAAAAAACAAACTAGTTATGTTCATGTCACAAACTCGAGTATAAGGAGAGGCATGTTCGGAAGCCGGAAGTGTCTGAAAGAAACTTGCGTTACATTCTTGCAAACACAGTTCCTACTTTATTTTGACTTACAATGGCGTATAATATTGAGCCACTTGTGTTGCTGAAATGTTTATTTGCCTCTTCTTACAATTTTCCCCAAGCTGCTCCTGTTCTCAGGCACGCTGCATTGGAGGGCGGGTCAGAGCGTGTATATACGTGGCAGGAACGCGGCAGAGAAGAAAGGCGACACGAGGAACTCGTTTGGACGTTTCCATGGCGTGGACACAATGTTGGCTGGAGGTCCCTGGGCGTCGGCACAATACCCTCTAGACTGCTGTAATTTTCCGTGAGCGCCCCGTCAAAGCATTGCAGAGGCTGCTGCGCTTGCCTTTCTGCCAGCGCACAAAAGAACAGCGGGAAGGTAGATAGAATGCTAGAGAAGAGGTAGGAAGAGAAGACAATGAATGGGCAGAACGAACGCAGTAACAAAACGAGTTTATATAAGCCTTGCCACCCTTCCTTCCTAGCAGCTCCCATACACAGGAAGAGCGCGGGTGAATCGCTTCTACTAGACATCGACAGCAGTTGCGGACGACCTAGATAAATTTTAATTCGGGGTACATTTCTAATATTTCTGAAAAATAAATACATTTCCAATTGTTTGTTGCACAACTGTCGTAGGGTGTGCTGTCGGCAGACACAAAAGTGTCGATTTTATGGGCGGCTGCTTCCGTCGCGTCGTCAAGACGCAGTGGTTTCGTTAATGCGGCTTTGCGTGACTGCCCATAAAATCGACACTTTTGTAATCGCTGCGGTAGCATTGTTGCTATGGTGTTGCTCGAGGTCGTGGCCTGGTTCTTGACCGCGGCTGTCGGATTTCAGCAGGGGCGTCATGTAAAAATGCTCTTGTGCTGAGATTTAGGCGCGCCGCAAAGAATCACCGGTGGTCAAAATTTTTCCGGAGTCACCCACAACCGCGTGTCGCGTAATCGGATTGTGGGTCTCACACATAAAGCCCGATAATTTGTTTAAAATTATGCACTTTCGCCACGATCCAATGTGCTATGTGCGGCAATGACACCGCTGACCTTCATTCTAGGCACGAAAAGGGCGAATAAGAACGCCTTATACCACGTGTCTTCAGTACTACGTAGAAACGCGATAACGTAAAATATAACGTATATCGTATATAACGTATAGCGTAGAAGCGCTATAAGCTAAAGCTATTCCAAAATTTTGCTATTCTAATCCTGCAGTTAGCCCTCCACGATTGGTCAAAATTTTTTTTGGACCACCCCCTCTTCGCCTGTCCGCCACGCGACCCCACGAAAACCGCGATAGCTCCCCGTCTGATATGACGTGTACACAGTGATTATGTATGGTTGAACCAAACAAAAGAAAATAATTACTAGATTGCTGTACGAAGTAAGGCTAGTAGTTTTACGGGCCATATAAACTTGAAGACATTCGCTTACTGACTAAATTAAGTATGATAGAATATGTAAGCGTGACTCAACGAGGGCGTAGAAACAAACAGACACACAGAGACAACGCTGTCTTTGTGGTCTGCTTCTTTCTACATCTTTGTTCAGTGCGCTTACACATTTATCAAGGATTCAAATCAACTAGCCCGTCAACGTGTTGTAATTAAATTAGCCAGCACGGTGACACGCGCGCACAGGTAGACATGAGCACATCTCACTTGATGGCCGTGTAAACAGTCTGTGAAAACGTGGGAGTTAGGAATCGCGGCACAAGGTACGAGCCAACTGACCTCCGTCCATCTGTCTCTTCAACGCGAACGAAACGTCAAAGCACAGCACATACGAAGCTACCGGCACTACGCGCACTCTGCAAACATCGCAGATCACTTTGAAGATGAGGCCCACGCGGGCGCGCACATTGGACACGTGGCAGATTGCTTTGAAGACACACGTAGGCCGGCAACGCGCCCCTACGGTGTCCTCCAAAGACGTCTACTACGGCGTGCGCGATTCGCGTGCCCAACGCAGTAGTAGACGCCGCAATGTCTCCACTCGGTACAGAGTTGCGGGGGAGGAGGACATTCAGAGACCCTGGCAGCCGCTGAAGAATAACGCCCCTCCTCCCTAACCTGACCCCCTTGCCTCGCACGCCACAGGAGAGGGCACGCATGCGAGCCGCGTTGCCCGCTCGCACACGCGAGATGAGTGAGTGAAGTAACTTTATTTCGGTCCAGAGAAGACGCAGGGGAGACCCCGCGCCACCCGCTAGTCCCACGTAGGGACCGCCAAGCCGAACTTTGAACCGCGTTCGCCGACCCCCCTCACACGCTTTTATTCATACGGAACCTCACGGCGACGGCAACGCTGACTGAAAAAATGCGCCTGGAGTGTCCATATAATTGCTATCGAAATAATATTTATTTCGGATTCGACGCCTTTTTGCCATTAGCCCTCGGCTATTCGTCAAAAGATTTCGGGCTGCAGCCATTTCAGTTGCATGTCAGACGACGTCACAATACCGCGAGAACTCCTCGCGTCAAAGTGACGTGTATGCGTTAAAGACGCATTATTGTGCGGAACAAAACTGAATTTTTCTGTGAATAGCCGCAGGCTGCCCCGCTCCGAAAGTAAGAAAAAATGGCTGCCGCCGATCGTTCAGGCACTGGCTACTCGCGCCTGCCGATAGTATTGGTTTATTTGTGTACAATAAAGCTTTTTTCGTGGCCGTATAGCGTTGTCGAGCCCAGTTGGCACGTTTACAACCTCGGTCTGCCAACTCTTCTTTGCTAAGAATCCGTTTTAGCACCATTCTTAACCTTCCGTTGCATGCCAACACGATTTTCGACTAGCCACCGCAAGCTAAGTAAAGGAAAGCGGACCAACAGCAGGCGCCGGCACCACCCTCTTCATCCAGTTATCGATTTTCAGTACACTGGCTCGGCACCATCGAATCCTTCTCCACTTGAGCGTTCTCCTCGCCTGTTGTCGGCCATTAGATAAGACAACTCGCTCTGTCCAGGCAATGTGATTCGTTTTTAGAGCTAACAAAAGTGACCTCTTATAAATGAGGAGAGAATTTGATGTCTCTTCAGACAACCCTGCGGGTAAGCGCCCGATGCTTGCGTCGGTGGTTACGCAAGTTTGACGTCAGGAGACTGGAATAAAAACACATTGGAATATTTTTACGTTATAGGGCCCATAGACCACGAAAGTAAAGTTGAACATCAACTTTGCAGGTCTACCGTAATCATTTCCCGTACATGACCCCCTTGACGTTCCAATCTCGTGGGATCCTCTTATGGAGCATCTGTTTTCCATCGAGGAGTTTGCAAGCGACGTTGGCAGCGTACAGACGTTCCTCATCGCCTGGGCCTGACAGGGTGACATACGCAGCTCTTGGCAACCTCGGTCAAACAGCGCGGCATGCTCTTCTAGATTTGTACAACAATTCATGGCGTGAAGGAGTGCTTGTTGCTGCATGCAAGTCCAGCCGCCTTGTGCCTCTACTCAAACCAGGTGAATCACCTTTAGACGATTATCGTCCCGTTGCTCTGGCCAGTTGTCTAGGAAAGGTGATGGAGAGGATGGTACTGGCGCGTCTAGAGTGGTATCTAGAACACTAGAAGATATACCCTGACACTATGGCAGGCTTCCGACGCGGACGCTCTTCCGTAGACAACGTCATAGATCTTGTCTCGTCTTCTGAGCACGAAAAAAGCCTAAAGAGACTGTCAGCGGTGGTATTCCTGGACATTAAATGTGCTTATGACAGCGTAACCCATGTAGCCATCCGGGACGTCTTGGGCGATGTCGGCCTAGTTGGCTTTGTGTTTCGATGGATATTCAGCCACTTGAAGGATAGGTCATTCTTTGTTCAAACAGAGGATGGTCCGTCATCACAACACCTACCGTAGAGTACCACAAGGCGTAGTCTTGGGGAGCCCCACTCTATTTAACCTCGTGCTCATCGATCTGGTTCATGCCCCTCCACATTCCGTCCGTTAGTCGATATATGCATGCGATATATGCATTGGGTAATCAGGAGTGACGCGTCCACAGGTGCGCGCCAGACTCAAGAAAGCGGCCACACTAATACCAACTCATCTTCTAGCACGTGGTCTGGATGTATCCTCCGAGGAATGCTCTATGGTCGCTTTCAGGCGCAAAGCAATAGGACCGTACGTTGTTAGTATTATTGGACACCAGAAGACGCACCGCTTTCTAGGAGTGATAATTGATCGAGGCCTCTCCTGGAGTCCTCATGTCTCCTACCTAAAAAGAAACTAGTCATGATTACACACGGGCTCAGATTTCTTGCAGGAAAGCCATGGGCTGCGTCTGTGAGTGCGATGCTCCAACTCTATAACGCACTGTTCCGGGGTCTCCTACGCTACAGCTTACCTGTACTGGGTGGGACCGGCAAGACCAACTCAAAAGAATAACTGCATAAATGTGCGTGTCGTGTGCAAATTTCGGAGATCAATTGTTTAGTCCCTCGTCGGAAAGAGAGCAACGGGAGGACGAACGACAGCAGTTACTCCCCATGCACTTCGCTGTTTTCGTCCGTGTCATGGAGCGATGCGGCGAAAACGGTATTGCCTATAAATCTTTAATAGTTCGAAGTTCATGCACTGTCTATTGAACTACATGCAAAGCAGCACCTTGCCTCGTCGTGAGAAAATTGCATGAAACTTAAAAGCTAAAATGTGAAGGGACATATGCCCTTCGGGCGCATACCATAAGTGAGCGATACACATTAAACGCGCAAGTCATTGATAGACGGCTAGATTTTTTTGGCCAATTGTACCTCAGTTTGCTTCCGTTCCAAGGAGGTTACGAACTTAACTGAAGCAATGTGTAGCTCAAGCAGGACGCGCTAAGCGACAGAGAAATTGGCCTTCTATGTCGTCTCGGGTGCCCCGTTTGAGCTCGCTACACGTATACATCTCGTCGTGCCTCAATTTAAATCAGACTAAGAATACTCGGGATGATTTCTTTTCGCAGTCGCTTATGGTTGCAAGTGCACTCAATGTCAGACTCTCACTGCATAGCATAAACAAAATGCCGAGTCTCTTTTATATTACCGCATTTGCGTTCCGCTGCTTAACCTTGTCTCAATATCCAGTCCCGTCAACTGACCGCCATGGTGGAAATGTTGGTTTCACTTCCACCATGGCGGTCCCCACAGTATTAACGATGCCTTTTCTCTGTGTGACTTTCATTGCGCTTTCCATTCTCTGACTATCCACAACTGGTGAATGTCTGGTTGATTACAACTGTAATAAATACCATGAAAGAAAAAAAAAGGACCGCCATGGTGAAGTGGTTAGAGTGCCTGAATTGTGACGAGAGGGCGTGAGTTCGAATGCTACCTTCGGGCAGGTTTCTTTTCAGCTCAGTGTTTTTTATTAGGGTATAGATGCCTAATTTCATTTATTTCTCCTTTTCGGAGCATCAGCAAGAATTACCGTTACTCCCTTGAGGAGCATCGGAAAAGGACAACTGTTAGTCCTCGAAGGAGTAAGCGCATGTGGAGTAACAGTTCATTCCATGTCAATTAGGTCCTCAAAACGACTAATGGTTGTGGCAACTCAGTTAGTCCCCAAAAGGACTAACCTCCCTACCCCTTTTCGTGCTTTTTTTCTTAGAGTGTAATGTGCAATTAGTCGCGGACATCCGACTACTCCACCATCACGCAATCGACAAAGGGCACAACATAATCTTCCAGTGGATACCGAGTCACTGCGGCGTTTGGGAAAATCACAATTCGGATGAAGCTGCCCGGTCGGCCTACGATAGCGCCCATATTATTCCCATACCACTATCGAGAACAGGTACAGCCACAAGACTTATTTCGCTCCCTCGCACGCGAGCTTAGGCAAGCTCTGTGGAACACCGGTGAATTCACGAACGCACGTCTTCACAGACTGGATTCACGTTTGCAACTCCGTCTTCCACCAGAGTTACCACGAGCGGAAGCAACACTTCTGTGCCGCCTATGGCTTGGCGTGGCATTCACGAACTCCTATTCCTTCCGCATTGGAATGGCCGACAGCCCTGCTTGCGACAATTGCGGCTGCGAGGAGACGATCGCGCACCTCCTCTGTGACGGTCCATGTTAGAATGTGCCAAGAAAAGTGCTCGTGACCGCGCTCGAAAAACTGGACAATAGCCCCTTCACAGAAGACAGTTGTAGGACACTGGTCCAGACGGGTTTCGGCACTCAAGGCCTTAATTGATTTGCTGATGTTTTTAAGGACCTATGAATTGTGCGTCCGCCTTTGACTGTTATTGCGCGTAGCATCGCGTTACTATGTGAATTTTTCTCTTTTTTTCTCTCTTCTTTACCCTTTTATTCTCTTTACGCCTTTCCCCAGCACAGGGTAGCCAGCGGTATTTACACTGCCTAACCTACGTGTCTTTCTTTCCCTTTTTGTCTCTCTCTCTTAACATCAGCTCACCACTCTCGTATTCCACTAAATGCTGATAAACAAACATTCGGCGTAAACAACATCGCGAATTATTGTCAGTCAACGCAAACAGCACATAAAGGTTCGCTTAGATCGATTCTCACAGTACGTGGAAGCCGCATAATTTCGGTTCTATTACAATTACGTCATTATTCAGTCTGTATTTTAGAGCGCAGATCTTTGGCGCCCGTCCCTGTGTTTCGCGACGCCGTCGGCCTCGCCGTCGTGCCTCGTCGTAACCACGTTCATCATCCGAGCGCTGTTCTAGCTGCGCGCACTCCTGCTGCCATCTCTCGCGCGCGGCAAGAGTATTGCACTACCCTTGTCCTTCAAAGCCGGATCACGTGTTCTCGCCTATGCTCTTCTTCCTCCGCGCAGCGCCATAGCGGTGACTCTCGCTTCTACAGTCCACTCTGCCCTCGCCGTCCCTTCTTCCGCTGTCATGGCACTGCCGCGGTTCCGGCGGCGGGTGCTCCTTGCTGCCTCGCGCGCTATCCATGGCTCTCCACTCCTCCGTCTCCCTGTCGCGCGGCTGTACGGCTCTCAGCCGTGTCTCTCGCTTCCCCGTTTGCGGGGCGCGTTCCTCAGTGGCATATGTTACCCCTGGCATTGCTTGCGCCTGGCAGTCCTTCTCCTGCTTCCACTCTTGCCCTATACCTCCCGTTACCTGGCGCAGGGCCGTTGCGGTCACTCGAAAGACAGTCATAGCGTTTCGTCACCTTACGCCTACTTCCAACCCCAACCTTGTGCGGCCAGAATGAGGCCTGTCTGTGAATGAATGAGTGTGTGACCTCTACTCGATACCCCTGTTCTACACCCGTTTCCACATCCCACCCTCAGAGGAAACAATAAATAATAATTGCTAATCGTCCCCTCCCCCCCCCCCTCTAGGCAGCGGTGACCCACTATAAGATGGCGCGATGGGGCGCGGCCGTGGCGCCGGCTCAATAGCGGCGGATCGCGGTGTGTCCTGCCCAGTCCGAAACGTGGAACCGCCTCCGTTCGGCACCACGTGTTCTGGGTGCGGTTGCCTGTTGTAGAAATAAGGCAGCAGCTGCGCTCAAAGAACGCATTACCAGGATGCGTATTCATCGGCCCATTTATTGCTATTTCTTTATTTTTTTTCTATCTGTGAACAACCACATTTCTGAAACCAAAACAGCACTATTGCGAGGCTGGTACAGTATTTAAGGTTTAATTTGTGACGATAGAAAGTGGCTGCAAGATCACTACGTGCCTTGAGACACAGCAATGAATAAGCGGGAACATCACCTAGTTTGTCAACAAACTTGATTTTTTCAATCACACGTGTCAGCGCAGGTGGGCCGAAGATAATTATAGAAACGCTAAGGAAGAATAATGTTAACGCGAACTCACCGAACTCACTGAATGTGTCCTACGTTAGCCTACGTTCTCTCCAAGCAGAAGCACAACACCGCTCCTGGTAATTGATGGTTTCCGCCACTACTTGAAAACTTATTTTAATATCTTACGTTTCGAAGCCCAACCGGCTCCTTCTTAACCGTTCATGTGGCATGAGGTTCCAAAAAGTAGCGTTTTAAAACAAATTTTCGTTGGAGTTTCCTTTGCTCTTTCATTCAGTTGTCCTCGGCCAGGCAGATCCCTGCCGAATTTTTGCTTTTGAGTCCCTGCATAGCATTTGCTTAGGAACCCCGCTGAGCAACGGAAATAACTATTTTTGCTCGAAAAAATGTTCACAACGCATTAAATGTATTTGTCAAGAGAAGCGCATAGCGGATGTGCGAATCTCACGCTCAGCATTGCGTAATCCCCATTACGCTAGTCGGCGCACAGCTGCGTCACTGCTGCGTTTGAGTGCGGCCGTGGTCACCCGTCATTTAGCCGAGCCCTTACGGCGTTGTTGGAACGTGGCCCCAATACCGGTTGGGGCCACGTTCCGCAACATGCCATCTGAATATCGTCGGGCAAAATCACGTTTGAGGGACACTCGTAGCACATGTGTTATGACAGCAATTATGCGTACGTTCGAGGAGCGCTCAAAGCGTCGGTGGTGGTGCCGCCGTTGCCGTGCTGTCCCATTGACGTTGCATGCGGAGTTTAGAAGCGGTTACATTATGTCCAGAAATGTGTAGTGCGTTTGGTTGCAAAAAAAGAAAAAAAAGAAACGAATGAAGCGTAGTGGACATGCCTTTGACGCTGTATCAGCTGAAATGCCTTGGGGGCGGAGCAAGGGCAGCGTTCTGCCTTCTGGCGCTGGCATAAGCTACGCGCGCACGCTAATATGGCCACACTGGTGTGCCTGCTCAATTGCTGTGTGTATGCTCTTGTCTGTCCAGTCAACGTCAAGCTAGCGTTACCTAATACCGGTGTCACACGCACACTTCTGATCGCGATCGGAACCGATCCGCATTGAGCTTGATCCCGATCGAGTGTTGCTACACGGTCATTTATGACGTTCGTGATCTTGCGGGATCCGGATCCCGACAACCGGGATCCGTGAACCGCGATCAGGCCACTGATGCTAAAGATAAAAGGCGAAGGCAGCTCAATAAAAAAAAAAACATTCAAAAGAACTTTTTGTCAGCAATATAGTAAGCTGTAAAATTGAAATACTGACCGAATTTAAGGATATTTTGTAAATCTGAATTTGTAGCCAAGGCATTACGCAGTTCACAGAGTTGCAGACGATCAGCAGATGACAGTATACTGGATCCAGCTCGTTCGACGGCATAGCGGCGACCATTGCTGATCGCGATCAAGAAATGTGATCTGGATCGGCCCCGATCACGATCAGCAGTGTACGTGTGAAACCGGTATAACGTTTTACTAGGGGCTGAATAACGCCACCGGTTTCCCGTGGGCCTCGTCTCGTGCATCATCCAGACACAGCGCCTGCAAATCCAGTGGCGGCGCTCATCACACCAACGTCGTGGCAAACGTCGTAGCTGTCAGGGCGCAGTGCCTTCCACCCAGCAGGAGTTGCTTTGCATGCTGCGTTGCATGAGCCTGTCGCACTCGCGCATAACTATACTCGCGGACTACTTTCTGAGGCAATAAAAGGGAAGCTACGAAGGCAAAGCGCGCACATGTGAGAGTGCTTCTGGAGAGAGTCCCTTCTTTTCACCCACGTTAGCTTAAGCTGGGGAGGAGAGAACATCAAGACCTTATTAGCGACAGTTAAATCATACAAAACCCACCACTGATTGTAAAAGTTTACTTATTTTGCGGCTTTTCCCTTACGCGTCTGGGCAAACGCGAAACCGTCGCACGTGAAGCTGCGCCGATTCCACTTCTGTTCTGGGCAACCAAAAGCACTGTCAAACGTTGGCGGACTACTTGGCGCCGTAACGCATGTGCAGCAGCCACGCGCCGCTAGCTTTTTCTTCATTGCGACGGAAAGTTGTCCGCGAGTGTAATTATAACAGCGTCGGAGGATTCCAAGCGCAACGCTCAACGTTGCTGTAGCAGTAAATGCTTCGCCGTTCGGTCGATGCCGCCAAATTTTAGTTCAAGTGCGCCACAGCGCAGCAGCTGCCAGCCTCTAATATTTGCGTTAGATTTCTTACTAACCGTGCTGGGTGGATCTGAGCCGTGCTGCGAAATGTGTGGAAGGAAAAAGGCAAGCAGGTTACGCTTCAGGGATGATCTTCTTTCCCGTTGATGTTAACGTTCAATTATTGTAATCCATGTAAACAGCAGAAATGGCTTTATTGGCTAATAAGAGAGAACGCCATTGAAATCGTATTGTAGATAATATTTATTTATGTATTTATTGTGATTATTAATTATTCCTGCTCAAAAATATTTTATGATAGAAAAGCTTCACAATGAATAATTATTGTAAAGGAAATGCATGGAATAGAAATTTCCAAATACATAATTATACAGTAAATGCACATTAAAGTAAGATCTTTTTTAAGACCTCTTAAAACGCATTAGTTCGCATAACTGGCGTTCTTGTAAGGCACATTTCTCAAGCCATTTCAAAATTCAAGTAAAAGAACAAGTTCATGTAGTATTTTACGCCCGCTTTGTTGGTTCTACTGGTCACATAACATTGATATATCTTCCACTCGTGCAGTACTGAATTAGTAACCTTTTGGTTGAATTCTGTCTTGCACATTGTGCATTTTCATGCAGTTATGTGTGTCTGATGCACAAATAGATATTTTACGAGATTGTTTAGCGAGATTTTAGATGTTTACTTCAAATGCAGTATATATCAACACCGCACTCGTACTTCCGGCAGTTTTCGACGAGGAACGGAGTTTTAGTTATGGCAGAGATATCGGAATAAGAAAAAAAAGCAAGTTTTGAGAGCCAGCTGTAGGTCGCATCGAAGTATCTGAACGGCAGCGTAGCTTCGCCGGGGGCGCGGACGATGCTAAATGGTAAAAGGTGGGTATACTGCTTTGAATCGCTACCCAAAATATTAACGCTGCTCACTATAGCTTCACTGCAAGTGTCGCCGGCGGAGATCGACGAGTTCGGGCAGTTCCACTCAAATAATTATATGTGAATCGTCAATGTATCCGTAAATATTAATTTAAATTCTGGGGTGTCACATGCCGAAACCGCCCTCTGATTATAAGGCACGTCGCAGAGCGGGGCTCCGGAGCAATTTCGGCCACATGCGGTTATTTATCGCGCAGCCAAGGTATGACGGACGAGCGTTTTTGCATTTTGCTCCCATCGGAATGCTGCCGCCGAGGCCGGCATTGAAGATGCGACTTCGAGCTATAGGCAGCGCAACGCCACATGATTTAGGCTACCACGGTGGCTCGATACGCCAGTTGAAACAACAGTGTTGCTCCTAGGGTTGAAACTCTTGATTAGGCGAAACTCGGGCAGGATGGAAAGATGGAGAAGGTGGCAGCTGGCCACGATCGACCCTGTCAGTTTCAGGAGCCACCAGACTGTACGTGCAGCAAAGCTGCACCGTTTTTTTTTCTCCCACCGTGTCGCGTTTTGCATGAACGGCGCAGTACAGTTGGTTGACTGACATGGCTACTAATGAGAGTAGAGGTGCTGTGATCGGATAAGGCTTCCAGCGCAATCCAACCTCGACCAAAGTGGAACCGGCTTTACGTTTACAACATAGCAACAGAACACAGAAGCGCTGAATGCGCAACCGAGTGGTTAGGCATTATAAAAGAGAGAGAAAGGCGGTGTATCTATTGCTATCCAGTGGAAGAGAAAAAGGAAAGGTCGGGTTATTTTGCTGTCTCTACTTGGTCGAGTCGGGACAAAGGACATTTACTCAAAAGTTGGGGCTATACCTCTAAATTCGGGACGGTGGGCAATACTAGTGGCGCCTGAGTGACTGCGTTGCCAAACATTATTCTTGCACAATAGGATATTAGTGGCAGGCGTGATGGTAACATGAATTAAGTATAGAGAGAGAAGTTATAGAAGCGATCAACCTAAGCATCTTTTCAACGCTGATCACATTCACTAACATTCACTCGGAACAATCATGTCAACAATGTCAACAATGTCAGCGGACACGGGAAGAGTGCTTGCGGCACCTCTCCTAATCGTCTTGTTTTCACTATGCAGGTCTTGCCTTTTATCATCTTCCGATGGTTGTCCTGCTGATCCTGTGAACCTGCACCATTCTATTCACTTGTTCCAGCCTCAAGCATGACCGAAGATTATCTCAGGGATACGCCAGCCGCGATACCGGCCTTTTCGCTCGACCTTTCGTTCGGCCTCCCAGCCACATCGACACAACCGTCACCAGGAGAGGCTGATTTAGGCTGCCGACCCATCGACCTACACTTCAGTGCACATGAGAACAGTGCTTGCGGCGCCACTCCTAATCGTCTTGATTTGACTATGCAGGTGCGTATAATTGCCTCTCTTCATGCTAAAAAAATTGATAATCGCTACCTGTTACTGTTCCCCTGTCCACAGCTGTTACTTGACACAGTGTACGACTGCTTTTCTGTCAACCTACTATTATTACGTTCGGGGGATGTCGAGACTAACCCTAGATCTGGCGCAAGTTCCGAATCTCTGCTTGATATTGAATAGCTTCTTTCTTATCCTTCAGTACAAATGAACGTTTTATTCAAACTGCTTAAGGATCGTCACGCTCCATCGCTTCAAAGTTCCAAAACACAATCTGAACTAGCTGCCGACGTAAAGTCAATCAAAAATGGCCAGAAAACATTTAAACAAAAATTACTGGTCTCCAAAATCGCTTAGATTTAGTCGAAGGAAAATTCAACTACGTCGACCACATAACCAAAGAAATCTCAGACGTACACGTAAAGGTAGACAGTATGACCTGTCGTTTGGAAGCGCTTGATTTACGCCTCGTTGACATTGAAGACAGATCGCACCGTGATAACCTAATATTTCGCAGTGTCCCTGACGACAAAGAATCATGGCAAGAAACCGAGACCAAGTTAATATCAACGAGTAAATAATTCTGCGATGCATTTCCAGATGACGCAGTCCATCGCGCACATCACCTCCGCCCTTTCGATCCCAACAAGTGTCGCCCCATAGTTGCAAAGTTTTCACCTTCGAAAACCCGCGAAAAAGTGTTCGCGATGCGCGATCAATTCAAACGAAATAACCTTACAATTATCGAAGAGTTCTCGGTTCCCACCCGCGTTGCTCGCAAAAAGTTCATCGAGTTCGGTACCAGTCACCCCGGTTCTCCGAATTTTAAACTCCGCTACAGTATATTGTAACTGAACAATAAATGCTATATTTACGACGCGTCTACCGATAGCGTCCGTGAAAGAGCGCAGAATGCATCTGACACATTACAGAATCATTTGGTTCGACTATGTGCGTTACAATAGGGAAGCGGAAGGTGTAGTGACCTAACATCTCAAGCAGCTTTACCTTACTTGCCTATATTTTTTTTTACAAGTATCAGAAGTTCTGTGAACAAATTACATTCTTTCTCTTCGACAATCGACACATGCGATGAAAAAATTATTGATTTGACAGAAAGTTGGCTTCCTGCACATGCGCGCGATTATGATATTTTCCGTGGCGCCGGTAATTTCGCTATCTACCGCTGTGACCGATCTACACGTCGACGAGGAGACGTCCTTCTCGCAATTTCTAAAGATATGCCATCATTTCATATAGATATTAACACTGAACTTGACACCACGTGTGCTTGCCTAACTCTCAGTCACACAAAGATAATCATCAGCGTTTGCTACCGCTCACCCTCGTCAGCTGCCACTTTCACTGAAGAGTTAAACGATGCTATTAGTCTAATTTTTTCGCGTTTTCCCACAACACCGTTATTCTTACTCGGAGATTTTAATTTTCTAAATTTATTAAGCGATATGCATCCACCCGCCATAAAGCCTTTTTCGTTCAGGCTAAAGATTTCTGTGAACTGTGTTCCCTGTTTTCATTTTCCCAACTTGCTATCGGCCTATCAGATGATCAATCAACACCGCAAACACGCTTGATTTAATCCTAACTAATCGACCAGGACCTGGTTCTTCTATAACATACCTACCTGGTATTAGTGATCATTTCTTACTAACATTCAGTTAAAATGTATGTTATCCCAAAAAGACAAAAGTTAAGAAGGTATGCGCGATTACAACAAAGCCAACTTTGAAGCCATTAGCAATGAACTATCGTCATTTATTCAAACTTTTCTTGGTTATATTGAGCACCGTTCGGTCCAGTCAAATTGCGATATATATGCAGACCAGGTACGCCTATTAACTGAAAATTTCACTCCAATCGCGTCATCACTTCTAATCCACAATGCTCTTAGTACAACTCTTATGTAAACCACCTAACAGAAAAAAACGTCTCCATCGCTTAGCTAAATCATCTGTAAGTCAAACGACTTAGGAAACCTATAACGCTGCAAATAATGTGTATGTAACTACACTAAAAATGTTAAAGACAATTACATATCCCATACATGACCTGGCATGCTTACGACAGATGAATAAATGGAAAATCAGACATCCACCCGTTCGTAGCAATTGCTACAAAGGAAACCCATACGGGTTGCCCGAAAGAAAAGCCTCATAGTTCAAGAAAAATTCGTCCTGGTCCGGGACTTGAACCCGGGACCACCATCAAAGATATTTCAAAGTTTTGGCGCATCATTAACCCATCTTCTAATAGGTCTATCACCTTGAAAGTCGGGTCAGGTGAAGTCATTCCAAGTGAAGCTTGCGCAAACGTTCTCAATAAATTATTTGCAAATAATTTTTCCACTTCATTGAACATTGATCCACCACACACAGAACACTACAACTATCACATTATGCAACCGATAGCTCTTGACTTCTCTTGTATTTCTAGGCTGATTGATGATCTGCCTTAAAACTCACCTCCCGGTTATGATACTATTAATAGTAATTTTTTGAAAAGCACTAACACATTCAGTTCCGTAATATTGCTAAAATTTTTCAACAATCAGTAGACACTTGTACTCTGCCTTCTCAATGGAAAATAGGGAAGGTGGTTCCATTGCATAAATCTGGTAACAAAAGCTCAGCTCTGAAATACCACCCGATTTCGCTTACCAGCACCTCTTGCAAACTTCTTGAACATGTGATATTCAGTAATCTCGTTAACTTTCTTGACTGGAACTCAATTTTCACCTCAGCTCAACAGGGTTTTCGCAAAATAGTCTTATGTGAAACTCAACTAATATCTTTCACTCATAGATTATACTGTATTTTAGATCCTGCTTCCTGTGCCGACTGTGTATTTTTAGACTCTAGCAAAGCGTTCGACAAGGTTTGCCACAAACTGCTGCTATTCAAGCTGAGTGTTTTAAACCTTGACAGCAACCTGCTGAAATGCATTGAGTGTTTTCTTACTAACCATTATCAATTTGTCACCGCGAATAAATGTGATTCATCACTGACTGACATTCGTTCTGGTGTGCCTCAGGGATCAGTACTAGGGCCCCTACTTTTCCTGATTAATATTAATGACCTACCTTCTTCATGGACATCTCACATTCAATGTCTGCTGACGATTGCGTGATATATGATGAAATAATTATTAACTACGACACTAATCCTCTTCAGTCTGACTTGGACTATGTGATTGATTGCTGTAATGCTTGGCTAATGGAACTTAATATTATTAAGTGTGAAGTTGTGCGTGTGCACAGGAACACCAGTACTCTTTCTACTTACTACGTAAATAAAATTCCTTTAAAAGCCGTTAACTCATACAAATACTTAGGAGTTCATATAACAGCAAAACTAACCTGGAACCTTCACATTGAGCACATAATACGTAAAGCTAATAGCATGCTCGGTTACTTACGCCACAAGTTTTTCAAAGCACCACCATCCTTAAAATTATTACTTTACCAGTGATTAGTGCGTTCTAAATTAGAATCCGCTACAGCTGTGTGGGATCCGTACCATGAAAACCTTATTTCTTCACTCGAGCTTGTCCAAAGTATTTCAGTCTGATTCATGTTTTCAAATTATAACCGTACCGTTAGCGTAACATCAATGAAATACAATCTATCTCTTCCATCACTTGCTTCTCGTAGAACAATAGCACGTTGACACTGTTTCACAAATTTTATTACCATCCCTCCCTTCACAGTATCTTCATTTCTCAGACTCATTACCTGTCGAGCCGCATCGATCATCGCCATAAGCTCGGAATTCAAACAGGCAACACTAACACCTTAGGTCCATCTTTTTTTCCTAGATCATCACGGCAATGGAACCACCTTCCCTGTGATATTGTATCTATTGTTGGCAACAAACTCTTTCGTAAGGCATTAGGAAACATTGTATAATTAGGAATTATTAACATGCTATTTCATTTGCTTGCCGTACTTGCAAACGACTAAGGACGACACTGGTTAACATTGTACTAACAGGAATTATCAAGGTACTATTTTGTTTACATTATCTGTCGTCATTACAAACATTAGGCAAGATATTACATAGTATTGTGTAATTACGAATTACTAATATGCTGCATTGTTTATTTTTCGTATCTCGTTGTTATGCTTCGCGTTTTCCCACTCCCCTCTGTAATGCCTTCGGGCCTTGAGGGTATAATAAATAAATAAAACACACACACACACACACACACACACACACACACACACACACATATATATATATATATATATATATATATATATATATATATATATATATATATATATATATATATATATATATATATATATATATATATATACGCTAAGCTTTCTGGAGCTTCATAACCTGACGTCATTTAATCTTTCTCGTGGCACAGCTGATTATTTAAAAAAATGTCTAAAAACTGTAAGAGGGGCAATTTTTCAGTTGAAGAAGGGGAGGTTCATTGTTTGCATGTCGTTTTGCTTCCATGTTTGTTTATTACCCGACACGACAAAATGTGTTTATTTTTTCATCCTCGCAAGCATCGCCTTTCCTCAGTCCCTATCTTTCTGTGCCCCCGCTTCGCTGTTTGTTGATGAGACTTTTACCTTTTCCTTTCTTTTGTTTAGAGGAGGAGAAGGGTTGTAGGGGGGGGGGGGTAGCGAGCGTTGAACGATGCGGAAATCTGGGCACCGTGACACCAGATGCGCGAAGGGAAATGGATTCGCTAGGCTGCGAAGACTTCGACACAGGGAAATCTCCGCTCGTTTCTACGCGCACCGAAGCAACGGACGTCTCCTGTATAGGCTGCCCTGAAAAAAGCGAAGTTGCATCCCGAAGAATGGCTGCTAGGGAGAAAATGGCCTTGAATACCAAATGACTCGACTCAGACATTCGCAAAAGAAACACAAGTCTCGCTGAAGTAAATAGGCTTCTGTTTGAAGCAATCTCCGTGTTACACGGAAAAGCGAGACGCAAAGCTGGCACGCGTAGCCGTCCGCTGACCATCCCCAACCTTTTCTTTACAGATGCATCTGGTGTTCTGCCGATACGACGTTGTTGACTCTGTTTTTATTTTTTTATGCGCGAAGCCAGAAATGAACACATGGCATTGTGTAGCCCAGTTGCCATCGAAAAGGGCAACGAAGATAGATAAAGGGCAGTCTCTTTCGGAAGCAGGGCAGAGAGTGCTCTTCGCAGCTCGAATCACTTTAGGTAGACCACCGAATAAGGAAAGAAAAGAGACTCTTTGTCTGCTGATAAACAAAAGCAAAAAAGAAAAAGCTGAAAAATGGCCTGGTAAAAAGAAAGCAATCTTCTGTGCCATGAAGCAAAAAGTCATCGACTATGCTTGGATGAGAAGCCAATATCTATAGACCAAGAAACGCCACAACCCCCCCCCCTCCCCAGCGCGAGCATTTCCGCAAAAAAAAAGATAAGAAAGAAGAATAAGCTCTTCAACGGCTACACTTGAGACACGCCCTTCCTGGCATATTCTTTGCTGCGTGCTGCGCTGCCATTGCAGGAATATAGAGGCAGGTCAATAATATGAAGAGCTAGAATAAAGTCAGACAATAATTTGAAATGCTTGACTATGATTCCGCGCCATACACTGCGGGGCCTTTTAAGCAGTGTAGCTGATTGTTTAACGCCAGCGTCCTCACATTCGTTGCGCCAAAATAAACAAAAAATGCAATAAGTAAATGCCAGTAGAACAAGAATAAAGTGGCATACGCTTTGCATGCCCCTTTTACATGCAAATTTAGTGATTCACCGAAGTCATTGTCAAAGAATTTGCTTTTGTAAAGGAAGGACAGGTCTCCATTTTCAAAAATGGATAATCACTTAAATATCCTTACGTGATTTAAATGCTAAAGCACTACGACTTTTCTAAATTATTACGCTAAATAAAACTGCGCCTTGACCCACCTTTCCTTAATTTGTACCAATCTTAATCTACCTTATTACAATTTAATCGACTTTAATCCACCTTAATCCAGCATAATTCAATTTTGAGAGTGGGCCAAGTCCGACACCTTGGCTGTTCACCGTGGATTGCGCAGTGCCAACCACAGCAGATAAAGCGCAGGGAGCGTGACGTCATCACTTTGTCACGTGGGTTTTGTTAATATCGGATAACAGCGAACACCGGATTTTCCGCTTCATGGGGCATACGTTGCTTTCGCATTATTAAGCAGGACTGCTGCCTTTGGCGCTGAGCTATTGATAGACCATTAATTTGGAGAATACCTGCTTGCACTGCACTCCGTACAACCGGCTACCAGCACGAAGCAGTTATTCGGTTTTCTCAGAGAGTCATATATAAAATTGGAGGACGCTTAAGCTTCGCCTTCAAGAGTGGAACGCGACAGCGTTCCCGTCGACCCGCCAAGGGGTGTAAGACAATGGGCTACGGCGCAGCGACTACGCGCCCCGCATCGGACGCGGTGAGCGTCGAGCAACGAAGCGTTCGGCGCGACAACGAAATGTGCGCCCGAGCAAGCGACGCACGCCTGAGCCTTAGAAACAGCTCGTTTCTAAGGCAACACCGCGTTCACTAGAGGCGCTTTTGTACCGCTTTGAAGCATCGAACTCGTGGCTCAGTGGTAACGTCTCCGTCTCACACTCCGGAGACCCTGGTTCGATTCCCACCCAGCCCATCTTGGAAGTTGCTTTTTATTTATGAAGTGCCTGCCGTGATTTATCGCTCACGGCCAACGCCGCGGACACCGACACCGACGCCGACGACACCGGCTTTTCTGCGACACGAGCTCCTTAACGCTGTCGCGTTAAAAGTGTAAACCTAGGCAAAAACAAAGCAATCGACAAAACGAGAAATGTCGCCCGTTGAATGTGTGTAGGCTCAAGTGTATGTAATGTTAAAAGAGGACACTGAGTACGAAATCTACAGATGATCACCGCCACATCTAGCATTGGACACTGACCATCGATGGTGCTCGTGGACCCACTTATGCCTCCCGTGAGTTAAATATGGCGGGTCAGCCCACCGTGTACTAGTGGATGACTCAATCAATTCACTTCTACTGTTCTAGGCATTTCACGTGGTGAGACAGTAGCTATATCACTTAGCTGAAGCGTATGCACCTATTTCTGCGATGCCTTCTCCAGCCTCTTCTCCAGTGATCGAGGTTTAAGAAGCCTTAAATTGACGAGTCATAAATAGCAAATTTCAGCCAAATTTACGAGGTAGTTGTAAGCAAAGCAAATAGCGTGTTACAATTCCCCATCGCATCATACGTACTTAAGCTTCGTTGCTCCATCAAATGAGTTTCTTTTCTTTCTAGCAGTGTTTCATTTTTGAAGCCAACAAGGAAGCTTTGATAATAAATAAACCTAAAACTATCTACTTTTGAATGACGATTTCACGTTATTAATGAACCCAAAATCAAAATTGCCTACGTAAGGTCATCAAGGTGTCATTAAATCAGCGAGCATTGTTGTAGAAATATTACTTAAGAAATTGAAACAAAGGTAGAAGCAAATGAACGCAGATAAAAAACATTGCACGACAGAGCGACTTCGAATACCTTTTTTTAAAAAGGTTCCTCTCAGTTACTAAGCAAAGGCTAGTAACTGCTTGTCAGAAAGTTAACCAAGCTTCTAGTAAGGCTAGTTAGTAAAGGTGCTAGTTGATGATGATGAAGCAACATTTACTGGGCCCGAAATAAATCGGTGGTGCACGCAGGCACCAGACGGGGTGGTTCCCTAGTTACGGGACCCATATGTTTCCAGCAGCTCCTGGCCCCTGTCCGTCAGTGCGAGCTGAATCGGTAGGGCGGGGCTGGATAACAAGGTCTCCCATCGCACAAGGGGTTCGGGATTGGGGTTGTTGGTGGGAAGGGGAGGAGGGGGGGTCTTGAGTTATGTGCACTCTGCCAAGACGTGCAGCAGGGTGCCCCTTTCTCTTCTGCAAAACGGACAGAGCATATCGTATTCCGCAGGGTACATGCGGTTCATCAGTACGGGATGCGCAAGCGATCCCGCCTGCACTCGACGCAGGATCGTCTGTTGTTGCCTGGTGAGATTGGGGTGCGGTTCTGGCAGTCTGCACCTTTCCTCTCGGTACATCCGGGTAATGTACCGAAAGATGGTAAGCGGGTGCGGTAGCTCTTCCGGCTCGTGCTTGACCCGGATTGACATTTCTCAGGCATGGTAGTCGGCGATGGTGTTGCCTGCTGCCTGCGAGTGAGCCGGGACCCACACGAGCTCTATGGCTCTTCCCGGAGGCTTGTGCTTGGCTAGAATCGCTCGGGTCGCGGAGGAGATTACCCCCCTGCGGAAGCTTCTGTAGGCTGTCTTTGAGTCGGTGACTACGGTGTCCACGCTCGGCTGTGCGAGTGCGAGGGCCACGGCCGCTTCTTCGGCAACTGCGGAGTCTCTTGTCGTCAGGGACGCGCTGACGATCAGCCTGTCTTTTGGTGTAACCACCACCGGTGCACGGTCACTGTGTTTTCGGAGCGAGGCGTCCACGTAGAGGACCCTGGGGTTCTCTTCCAGCTTCCGGGCTAGGGCTCCGGCTCGCGCGGTGCGCCCCTCGTCGTCCTTGCCCGGCGTCATGTTCTGGAGAAGGGGTTTTGTCTGAATGACCGTTTTCCAGTCTTTTGGGAGGGCCGTCTTGGTGGGTACTGGCTCGATCTGCCATCCTATCTTGCGTAGGAAACCTCGTCCGTGTTCCGTGTGGCTGAGTTGGATTCTCTGATTAGAGAGGTGGGTTTCGATGAGCTCCTCTACCGGGTTGTGGGCGCCCATATGGGCATGCCCAGTGCTTCTTTCGTTGCCTTATGAAGCATCGTGTTTAGGGTGTCCCTATTTGCCTTCGTCAGCTGGAGATTCGGGGCGGAGTAGGTAACCCGCGACACGACGACCACGCGTACCAGGCGCATCGCATCGTCCTCTATAAGGCCTCGGTTTCTGATGGATACCCTCCGAATCATACCAAGTATCTGTTCGGTTGTAGTCTTGATCTTTGTAATGGCGGCCTGTGCTGTTCCGTCGCTCTGAAGTAGTAGGCCGAGAATCCAAATCTGCTGTTTGGCTTGATGGTCGTTCCGGCGATCGTGATAATCACGTTCGGTGGCAGCTCCTTCTTGAATTTTTGCGGTTGGATCATGAGCAGCTCTGATTTCTGGGGAGCGCAGCTCAGTCCGTACGACTTTGCGTATTCGTGCACGGTCGTTGCCGCCCGCTGTAAGACTTCTTCCATCCAGGTATCGAATCAGGCTCGGGCCGTCCACACCGTAATATTGTCGGCCAGATTGAAGAGCAGGGGCATCAAGACCGATCCCTGAGGGGTGCGCCTATCGCCGACCTTGACAGGGTCCGACTTCTCCCCTATCCTGATGGTCGCCGTTCGGTTTGACAGAAAATCTTTTATGTAGCCAAATGCCTTTCGGCCACGCCGGGTTTTGTTTAGATTCTGCAACACGATAGCGTGGGACACGTTTTCAAACGCTCCCTTCAGGGTGCGAGGGCGAGTATCCCGCGCGGCGCGTGCCTCGTTGCCGGCTTGACGACCAGTTTGTGGAGTTGGATCATCACGTCTTAGGTGCTGAGATGTTGCCTGAAGACGTACGTCGTCTCTGGCATCTGATCCGTTTCTTCGAGGTGTTGCTGCAGCCGGCGAAGGACCATGCGCTTCATACCTTCCCCATGCAGGATGTGAGGGAGATGGGCCGCATGTTGTCTATCGTGAGGGCCTTGCCGGGCTTTGGAATGAAGAGGACCTCGGCGCCCTTCCATTTCTTCGACAACTGCGAGCTCTCTCAGGCTTCGTTAATGTGGTCTAGGATGCCGCTGGCCGCTGTACCGCTCATGTTACCGAGTAATCTGTAAGTTATGGCATTCCTGCCAGGTGCACCTCTCTTGTTACTGTCATCTATCGCTGTCCACAGTTCCGTCATAGTAAACGGCCAGTCCAGTTCTTCGTTGTCGAGTCCTTCGTACCTCTCGGGCACTGGGTACTGGCCCTTCTCTGTCTTTAGGTACTTGGCCTTCAGGTCTTCCAGGAGCCTGCGGCCGTCTCCCTTGTATGTGTTCAATACTTTGGTGAGGTTGCGATTGGTCGCCGTTTTGCTACTCAGCGGGTCGATCAGATGCCTCAAGAGACACCACGTCTTCCACGCCGAGAGCTTGCCCTGTAGGCCGTCGCAGGTCTTCAGCCAATTTTCCTTTACAGTTTGGCCGCGTACTCGGCGATCTGTTTCTTCAAGACTGCTATGCGCTTGGCCAGCTTTCTGTTGTGTCTCTCCAACATGTGGGTCAGCCTGGCGTCCACCTACGGTGTCTGCGACGTCATTGCGATTTCTTGGGTAAATTTATCGAGAGCCTTCTTCTGGTCCCTCGCTCATTCGGTCTAGCGTGCCCGATAACCACGACAGGTCTGGCGTGGTGACCCTTGCGGCACTGTTGCCTCTTCTTGTAGTTACGTCCGGCTCGTTCAGGAGGGCCATCTCGTGATCCTCCATTGCTTTGTGCAATGCTTTTCCTCTCTTGGACTGAATTTATAACCCCAAGTTGTGTGAAGGGCGTTAAAGTCGCCGAGGATCAGGAGCGGCTTGTCCCCGCCAACCCTTTCGCCTGGCTCACGATGCGGTCAAATTCGTATTGCCGTTGTGACAGCCGGCAGTACGCGCTCATTACAAATCAATTGCCCGAGCTGCCAATTTCCCTCGCATGAATTTCGACCAGCGCGGGCTCGCACCCACTCTGCATCGTGACATGCTGAGTTGCCGCCACGTTGCTGCGGACGAGCACCGCAGTCTCGTTCTCCGTGGGGTTCGTGTAAGTGACGTACCGCGGGAGTCTTGGTTTCCCGTTTGTTTCTTGTAGAACAATTACATCGGGCTTGTTTTCTTGCCCGTCAATGTGTAATAATAGTTCCACTTGTTTGTTGCGAATCCCGCGGCAGTTCCATTTGTATATTACGGTGGTATCCCCCCCCCCCCCCCGGTTTTCTTTCTGTGCTTCTTACTTCGCTTCTGCATCATCCTTTCCGGACGTCTCGAGTAGATTGCGCCTTTTCGCGATCGCGCCTTTGATTTTTTCAGACCGCTCCTTTTTCAGGGACGCGAAGCGGTTCCTCACCGACGTTGAGGCTACTTTTGGAGCTAGGCGCTTATGCTTCACCGATCGCGTGTGAAGCTGACTCTCGACAGCCTCGAGTCGGGCGTCCATTTTGCCTAGCCTTTCATTAATTTGGGAAATTGCTGCCCAAATGGCCGTCAGCTCTCCTTCTCGCGGGATCTGTGTCGTTGCCGTGGTCCTGGCATCTGCAGTCGCCGCTTCCTCTCCGCTCGCGGTGCTCATTTCGGCGTCCATCGCCTCTTGATTACTTGATGCACGCTGCGTAACCCCAGCCTCTCCCGCCGCCCACCCTAGGCGGGGCGAGGGGTGGTCCCTCTGCGGCAACATGCGCAAGCCTGCGGCGTTGTTTGCCGCCGTGCTGTTGTTTTAGGGGCTTGCATTTGCCGAGCTGCCGTTATTCGCCAGCGTTCCGATCTTATTCATAAGCGCCCGTATTTGGGCGTTCTGCTCCTGGATCTGATTGTTTTGGCGCTGTATGATCCTCTTAAGTTCTATCACTTCTCTACTGTCATTTTGCGGATTCGCTTGTGAGTTAAGGGGTTGGGAGGGTGTGAGCGGTCGGAATTCGGTGTTGTTGATTCGAGCGACGGGAGACCTGTTGGTCCAGCCCACCTTTTTCTCGGCGATCCCTGATTCGGCGTCCGGATGATTCGCTCCGTGACCTTGAACTGGCCCCGGATCTCGAACTGGTCCGGGAGCGCTAGCGGCGGTGGCCGCCGCCGTTGCCGCCCCCGGATGGTGTATTCGATCGGGAGCGACTCCGGCGGCCGTTTCCGCCGCGTCTGTTGGGGTCCGCCTGCAGGACCTCTCTTGCCTCTGTTTTTTCTCCCGGTGTCTTCTTCCTCTGCTCCGCGCCGTTCCCAGCATCGCCGGCGGACGACGTAGGGCGTCTTGAAGTGGGATGTGCAGGCCTTGTCCGCGGTCAGGTGTTTGCCTCCGCACAGGCTACACTTCGGGACACATCTGTGGTCTTCGGCGGGGTTGGAGATTCCGCACCCTCGGCAGGTCGTGTTCGAAGGATCCGGGCACACGTCCATTCTGTGGCCCACTCTTTCGCATGCGTAGCATACGTCGATTTGTTTTCTGTGCAACGTGCACTCCGTGAGCAGGGGCCCTATAACGTAAAACTATTCCAATATGTTTCTATTCCAATCTCCTGACGTCAAATTTGCGTAACCACCGACGCAAGCACCGGGCAGTTACCCGTAGGGTTGTCTGAACAGACCAATCAAACGCTCTCCTCGTTCATAGGAGGTCCCTTTTGTTTGCTTGAAAAACGAATAACATTGCCTACACTGAGCGGCTTGTCGTATCTAATTGGCTGACAAGAGGCGAGGAGAACGCTCAAGTGGACAGGGATTCACTGGGGCAGAGCCAGTGCACTCAAAATCAATAACCGGATGAAGAAGGTGGTGCCGGCGTCTGCGATTGGTCGGCGTTCCCGTACTTAGCTTGTGGTGGCGGGTCGAAAATCGCGGCGGCATGCAACGGAAGCTTAAGAATGACGCTAAAACTGACCCTCAGCAAAGAATAGTTGGCAGAATGAGGTGGTAAACATGTTGAAAGGGCTCGAAAACGTTACACGGCCACGCAAGGAGTTTTATTATACGCAAATACACCCATGCTCTCCGGCAGGTGCGACTAGCCAGCATCTCAGCGATCGGCGGCAGCAATCTTTTATTCCTTTCGGAACGGGGCAGCCTGCGGCTATTCCGAAAAAAAATCCAGTTTTGTTCGGCATATCAATGCATCTTTATCGCGTACACGTCACTTTGACGCGGTGAGTTTGTGCGGTTTTGTGACGTCGCGTGACAGGCAGGTGAAGTGGGTGCAGCCCGAAAACTTTTTACCAATAGCCGAGGGCTAATGGCGAAAAGGAGTCGAATCAGAAATAACTGTTTTTATTTTTTCTGTCAAATCATGCATAATCAGTGTGTACACATCATATCAGATGGGGACGTATCGCGATTTTCGTGACGTCGCGTGACAGACAGGTGAAGTGGGCGTGGTCGAAAAAAGTTTTTGACCAATTGTGGAGGGATGATAGCAGAATTGGAATAGAAAAGTTTGGAATAGTTTTACGTTATAGCGCCCCAGGTTACCGTATCTCACGTATCTGGGTACTTTGTGCCCTTCGAAAGCAATGACGACTGATCGGGTTTTACCGATCCGGTTTGCCGTAGGGCCGTAGGGTTATGCTTGTGCACAACATTGTCCTGAATCTCCTGGGCCGTATCCTAGAGCGGGATGCCCCTTATGACGCCCTCCACCGTGCCGTGGGGGGCCGCTTCGTAGGTACTTATTTCGTGCGCCGTGCCGCCTATGTCGATCCTTCCTACTGCAGCGTATCGGTCGGCGTGCTCGCTCTTGGAGGTGCTCGCCACTACAATATTTTGCTGTAGGTTGGGGCACACGACGTCTTCACTTCCTTCATTGGTGGGGATCTGTGCCGCCGTTGCATTTGCACGACTTAGTTCAACGCAAGTCGTGCACGTCGCTCACGTGGAACCCGCCTTGTGGTCGGAACACGATTTTTATGTCGCCACGCGGCAAGTCTGGCATGCGCGCGCCCTTCAACAATTTGCCCTTGGTTATACATTTCGCCTTTGAGTGAAGTGTATCGCTGCCAGTGGCGCCACCGCCGAGGTTGTTGCTCCGGCTGTTGACATCAGCCGTGGCCTTGGCGCCATCTTGGCTCGTTTGAAGTACGGGATTTAGGCCTATCTTGCCCATACCTTTGTGCCTGGCTCTCTCGCCGGCAGTTTTCCAGCCTTGCGATCCTGTGCACTGGTCCGGCGAAATTTCGATGCCGTCCAACTCTACACGCATAGCGGTAATCATCTTAGGTCAGTGCTCACTTGCGTAATCACCGATGGTTCGATGTTCCGCTGGGGGCTTCACCGAGGCTAGTTGCTACATTTACTGTGCGAACAATGTGGCGTATAGAACTAGCACACGTATTCAGTCTACGCACCATAATAGCACTACCACTATTATAGTAGCGTTTGTTACCCAAAAGGTTCAATCGTCACTTACAGCGCATACATAGACGAGGGACAAAAAGGACGATGAAGACAAGCGCTGTCTTCTTTGTCCTTTTTGTCCCTCGTTTATGTATGCGCTGTAAGTGGCGATTGATACCATGGAATACCAACTAGCCCGTACCCAAACCGTGCTCCAAAAGGTTCGGCAGCGTCTTACACTGTGGCAACACGTGAAGGCGAAGCTCTGCTGCACGCTTGGCAATGCATTAAGCTATGCGATTGTAGAGGTCACACTTCTTCCAAGACATAACGAATCGCAGTGTGAAGTAAACGTGTGGCAAGCCGTTGTCTACGAGCTTCGGCCTCTGCTCTACGTTGCCCTCTCTCATCGTCGCGTTGCTGCTTTCGCAGTTCGGCTTCTATGACTCTTTTGCAACTCTTAGATGCGGCTTCGCGCGCTCGTATAGCCGGGTCAGAATCGGCCCGCACCGCTTCTCTTCTACTCTAAGCTGCATGCTGTCAGCAGGGGAAAGCAGCACTCGTGGTCGAAAGCATTGCTCCCGCCGCTTCCCACGTCGCACGTCGTTTCTCGCTTGGCGAGCGTCCTCGGCTGCAGCGTACTTCCGAGGTATGCGATGCTTTGATTGACCGTTCGGATGCTTGTTTTGAACATGTTCTTTATTGAAACGTATGCTGTTCTGTTTGTTGTATGGGTGATCCCAACGAATGTATGCACTATTCTCTTTACTTTCGTGAGCGCTTGTAGCCTTTGCCTTAAGAGTGGATGAGCCATTCCATCAACGTTTGTTTACGGAGGTGTGAGTGATACCTGTTGATGACAATATTTTTTGTACCACTCGGCTAGATGCCGTGTTCTTTAGGTGTGAGCCATTGCAACGACGCACTTAAACTTTGCCTTGATAAGATAGTGGGTTCCTTTTTGTTTGGAAGCGATTCTTCCATTGCCAGCAAATCATTAGGTAGATTGTCTTTTTAAACTGTAATATAAACCCCTATGCAAAAAAGAAGAAAACAGCAGGGCTTCATTGCCAGACAGTTTCTAACACCATTAAATATAGGCACGCAAGGTTGATGACAGGAACATTAGGTTGCGTGTAATAAACTGCACTGTAGAGAAAGGAACAAAGAGGAACAACGCATCGCACAATACAATGATCGGAATATTATACGCGACATGTTCAGGACGACCTTAATAGTCCATTGCCATAACCTTTCGGAGAACAGGTTGCACCGCTGCGCATGTAGTTATTTAGATAAATAAGTAAAGTACCAATCTTCATCGGTATAATGTAAACGCTCCACATATGCGCACCGAACCGCGCCACATAACCATAATTCAACACAATAATAGACGCTGTTGGTTATCTAAACATCGCGTTACGACAACTACTACACAGCGTAATAGGCAACATATGTGACAGGTCGCGTTACCTTTTACTACAGTCTGCTATAACTACTAAGTATTTATTAAAGACAAGACTTGCTATAAATATCAATTATCAACTATATATATAGTAAACAGCTAGTAAATTGGTAGTAATGGATGATAGGTTTAGTAACAAGACAATTTATTAGATATAACCACTATCTTTTAGGTACTATAAAGTACGTTCACTAGCTCTAAGAGTGTACGTTAACGCTCTACCAAACGAAAACGACAAATACGCGAAAACGAAGCGCAGCTTTACTGCATTCTCTGAAACGAATGTTTCTTCAAAGGTTTCTTCAAAGCCGCATTTTATTATTTCCACCCGCGCTAGATTTAGTTTCGCTTTTCTCGCACGCGCAATTTTCACCATCCAACTGATTAGAACAAGTGGCGTGAACCAAGTAGAAATATAGGCTGAACGGGCGCAATTACATAGTAATTAGCCCACGCCATGTGTGCGCAATCCAAATTACACTGAGTTTTGCGCGAACAACTGAAGACTGATGTGCTGTCTCCCTCGTAGTTAGGAATACTGATGCATTCGGGCAACTTCTACGTTTACTTTCTCGTATTGCACTGTGACAAGATAGTATCTTAGAGCATACCAACGTTACTTATTGGAGACCTGCAAACTAGCTAAGCTGGACACCTGAACTATAACGATTCATTCGCTTACCGCTCAGTTGATGGCTTCGCGCCGAGTGCCGCTACAAAGCAGCAACTTATGTAATAAGTGCTCCCTGCGGCTTCAGGTCTCGCCACACACGCCGGTTAAAAAGAAACGATCGTTTCCTAATCTCGGTTGCGGCGAACTCAAGTGGGGATGCACTTTTCGGGAAATGAATCCCTCACAACGCCGACTGTACACGTGTGGTATACGTGAAGAGTGATTATTTATGTAATCCGCAATGCAGTTGGAAAGGTGCTACCTCGTGTAGCGTTCGCCAAACGACAGCTGCGTGCATCAAATCTTACTTTGCCGTAAACGAGCGCTACCGGAGCGGGAACCAGAAGACACGTTGGCAGAAGCCGAGGTTATGCAAGAGTCGAAGTTCAGGAGAACATAAAATGATTTGCAACCTGTTCTTATGTCTTCCAAAGAATGTAGCGAACTTTGCGTTCACATGCCGCGGGGGGCGAGGGAGTGGGGATGATGAATGTAATCTTGAATAAACAACGGGAAGCAACAGTGCCTTGAGGCTGTTTCACTGGATATATATATTGAGGAAAGTTTTGTTGAAAGAGTGCTCTTGCTGGGCATGCTCACAGTCGCAGCAACTTCGAAACGTGGCACAGTTACGCAGCGCCCCTTCGCTCTATTACTCGCGCCAGGAAAATTTGAGCACCAGATGGCTGGACAGTGGAACTCGCGTTTAGAAAGCGCTACTTCAGTGATATCACTGCTTTGCATTTTCAGAAAGGCCTCTGTCATGGCGAAATGCTTGTGAATTCAGAATTACCTGTCATATTTAACAAAACTTAGCTCAGCCGAAAGGATCTTAGAATTCTTGCATGCTCACGTCAGGTTATGGCATTGAAGGCATTCGGGGAATGGGTAGTACTTTCGAAATGGCACAACAGCTGAGCGCATAACTGGACTTTGTTATTCATCGCCTGTTGATGATGTTGGATAAGGTGAATAAACGAATATCGTGGACCAAGCAATGAACTACATGAATGGCGTTCTCGCCTAATCCACGTGCATGAATTACTGAGTGAAGATTCTCGTACATTTTCATAAGTCCTATACGTCATGGCGTATTCGCAAGCAGTGCATTATGATAGGTTGGGTAAGGGAACGTAGCAGTTCGAGCTTACCGGCTTTACCGCTGCACTTTCCGGTTTACAGCTTAGAAGTTTAGAGCTTACTGGTTTGTGGCCGTTCTTCCATGGAATTAAGCGTTGTTCTTTTCGGCGCATATCTATAGTTTGCTAACTTTGGTGACATTTGAGCGAACTGCATGTCTGGAGGTGCTGGTCTTCAATAAGGTACACGTGCTGCCAGGTTGGAGAATTACAAGTTTTCCGGGAAGCCGTTCAAAAAGCAACAATGGCTTGCGGCAATTTTTCCTATCCCGAAATCAAGAATGAGGGCTTATGTTATTTGAATACAAATGGAATAAAACTTGATTTCTAACCGTTTCGTGAATACAGAGCATGAACGAGCAATAGAAATGCATGATGACGCAGATTTTACTGCACATTACTAAATATGTCTTTGCACACTTATTGCATAGCATTTGCCTCAGCGCGAAGTGTGCTAGAGCCTGGGCGAGCTGCCCCGGCCTCTCTGCGAACTCCGCTTCCTTGTGTCCCTACATTGCCATTTTCATCGCATTAGAAGGAAAACCAACACGAAAAAAAAGGAAAAGCGAAAATTCCTTGAAACCTAACCTCTCCAGCCTCCTGGCCTCAGACAGCCTGCGTTGGCAGCTACGCATCGATCGTCGTCTTAGCCCTCTGTAGTAGATTTGTGTTCAATCAGGCTTTTTCGACAAAACGAAAAGCCGAAAAGAAAAATTCAACTTACTTATCTTTTTAGACAGAAAATACAGAACCCTATGTATAGCATACGATATGAAATTTCAATCCTTCGATTAGTTTTTTTTCTTCTTTTACGTTGGCTCATTCTGCATTCCTTTAAATTCCAGCGCTTTGTGTAAAATTCTGCATATAGGCTTGCCATAGAACCCTACGTGCACTGTACGAGATGAGGCAGCACTTTTAATCGGCAATGTCAACCTCATTGCACTGCCGGTTACGGCACTCGTACGTCAGGTTTCACACATACAAATAGAATATTTACTTAGACAGTGAACTAGTGCCGCCGACGTTTCCCGCGTTACGAAGGTGTCCTTCACTTTCCTGAGAGACACTGCTCTCAACGTGATATTTCAACATAATATGTTGCGTTATGTGAGTGTTATATGCTTGTCAAGTGTCGTGTGCTCTGTGCGCGGCACATCACTTATCTCCGCATTCATCTGGAGTAACATACTAGGCGACAGCCAGGTAAGCGTCTCCAGTTTTCGTTCAACAGTAGGAGTTTGTTTCTCGCTCTCTCTGTCTGAATTGATAGAGCCTTAGTAACAAAAAAAAAACCTTAGCAACAATGTTTCCTATTCTTTATGGGACTTGTCTGCCGATCCCTCCGTTCACCTTTCGAACCCAGCAGTGACTTTTCAAGCAAGATGTTTTATATTTCTCTCTCTAACTCTCCACTACGTAAAACATAGCCAGGGCTTCGGCCATATAGGGAGCAGCGTGCCAAACCTTTCAGGGGGATGTAAATTCAAGAATCGGACGAACGACCTGTCGCGTGCGCTGCGGAGGCGTCTGCACATAACAAATTTATTTATTTATTTTATTTATTTTACAATACTGCCGCTCTCAGCCGAGAGCCTAGCAGACGGGCATGAACATTTCTTTTCCCGACATAAATACATGTGCGAGTTACACAAAGAATGAAAAAGCCACAATATTCAACAAAAATACAAAAGATAAGGTAGATAAGCTATACAACAGAACACTAAAAAAAGCAGAATAAAATGAACAACAACCGGCGCATATCATAGTCAAAGCAAAAACGTGAAGTATTTGGAAAAAAACAAGTGTATACATATTTTTTTCTAAGCAATGTTAGTTGTTACATGAGAAATCGTTAATAATCTCTTGTGATGAGCTCCAGTTGTGAAACGAACAGGGATAAAGAATTTGTCGCTGTTAACGACGAGTTAAGTTCATTCCATTCTCTGATTACTCGAGGAAAGAATGAGTACCTGAATGCGTCATTAGAAAAGGAATACTCGGTTAGCGTATGTTCGTGTTGATGCCGTGTTATCCTAGATTGCGAATATGAAATGTACCGGGTGATATCAATTTTATAGTGACGGTGCAGCATTTGAAACAGAAATTTTAGTCGACCTTGTTTCGCTCTCGTGGATAATGTGTTGAGGCCTGAGGAAGCTAAGAGACGTGAAGGTGAGTCAGTAGAACGATATTTGTTATGAATGAACCTTGCGGCTTTTCTTTGTACAGCTTCAAGTTTAGCTATGTTAGTTGCTGTGTAAGGAAACCAAATTGTGTTAGCGTATTCTAAAATAGGTCTCAGAAATGTTTTGTAGGCCAGAAGCTTAATGTTCGTTGGAGCGATGTTTAGGCGTCTTTTTAGATAAAATAGCTTTCGTAGTGCAGTAGTTGTAATATTAGTAATGTGTGTTTCCCAATTGAGGTTTGATGTCAGCGTTATCCCTAAATATTTCTGTTGCTCAACTATTGTTGCTCAACTATTTCTGTTGCTCAACTTCTGTTGCTCAAATAAGAAACAATGGTCACTTTATCAGAACAATGTCGCGTTTACAAATGAAAGGCATAGACTATATCACTATGGCTTTCGTTGCATTACAACTTTTTAAAGCAAAGCTTATTTGCGTCTTCCTTGGACTTTCACACTGCTTCTGCTGCTGCTACAGTTGCTGCTGCCTGGCACACCGCCATGTGTGCATTGGTACCGCGTCGAATGTTGCCAATGTCCTCTGGAACTCGTTGCGCGTCGCAATCTTAGCTTCTTGACAGCTGTAAGTGTCCGTGACTCCCTCCAAAAGTATTGCAGTGATTGCAGCGCTTACCTTTCTATTAACGTGCGAGTCCAGAGGAAAGGCAGATAGAATGGTAGAGAGGAGGGGAATGCGGAGGCAGAGAGAGTGAGTAGAACTGACGCAGTCGCGAAACAAGTGACTAGCAGCCTTGCCATATTTCGCTCGCAGTTCCCATACAAAGTGGAAGAGGTGGTTGGGAGAAAGTGACGTGAGAAGGCAAGGAAACGACACTACTATAGACACGACAGCGGTTACGTGCAAGCAGGATTAATTTAGGTTTAAGGTACGGTACTGTACGTTTCTTCTGTTTCTGAAAAAATAAGCATCATGAAAGTTGTCAAGGGAACTTACGCAGGGCGTGAAGTAGCAGATCCGCAATAAGGTGCACTGTAGTGTCTAGGCAACACTACGAATGCGGTCACAAATCAAATCAAGACTTCTTTGCCCGCCGCGGTAGCTTCGCGGCTGTGGCACCGATCGAGATCGCGGGTTTGATCCTGACTGTGGCATCTACATATTGACAGGAGCCAAATACAAAAAAAAATAAACGCTAGCGCACTTAGATTTAGGTTCACGTTCAAGGACACTGGGATGCCAAAATTAATCTGGAATGCGCCACAATGGCGTACCCTACAATGCGACCGTGGTTATGGCTCGTACAGCCCCGCAATTTAATTGAAGCTTCACACTTCTACCACGATGCGATATGCCAGGTGAGGCAACGATAATGCTCAACACTCTCAGAGATGATGAACAATGGCGCACAACAACGTCTCAAGCATACACGTCTCCTTGCGTGTTCTGTGTACAACGCACACAAACAACAGGGGTGCAGCGCAAGTAGACGTTCAGTAGCTCACCACTATCGTATTGGACTAAACAATAACAAAATTAAACGTTCGCTGCCAACACCACCGCTAATTATCTTCACAAAAACATACAGAACAGAAAGCTTCGCTTAAATCAATTTGCACAGTTTGGTGGATCTGTGTTTTTTTTTTTACACTGCACAAGTGTATCGCTTATTAATATATCCATCACGCATTTCCTGCTTACTCTGAAAAATAAAGAAAAGACATTCTGTCGTGGTTCCATTACGACGGAAAGCAAAACTAATTGAGCGTAGAAGGCAGCCGCATAGGAGCAAATCGCTCGTTTTACAGTGGGCCAGCCATAGCTTTTTGAGCTACGTAAATAGTGTTCCATGTACAGCTTTTAAAAATAGGTTTTTCATTTGCTTGTGTGCGCGGGAAATATGTACTTGCGTGTACAGCTGGAGAAATGCTTCAGTAGCCAGTTGATTAAAATAGACCCTGAGGTTCGCGAAAGCAGGCTAAAGCAAACACTTTTAAAAATCTGTGTAATTTGAGCGCCTAAATTTTATAGACGGGAAGTGCTCTTGCCTCGCAGTCTCTAATAATGACAAACTGGGGCTTTGACTTCGCATATATATGAGTATTTGTTCATATATATGAAAAGCCACAGAGACTTCGGTGGCCTTGTGGGTGAGTAGCGCAAAGGAGAGGCACACAAACACCGAACCAAATTTCCCTATTTACATGCTGTATGTAGCCTATAGAAAACGACTTCTATCGAGCCACTTGTTAGTCAGCGCGTCGATTTTTCTCTTTCACGACTTTACTCCGTTAACACACAGGTAGTTATGCGCCAACTGGGCCAAATGCATGCCATCCAAGGGGAACGTTCTCCACGCTGAAGTGAATTAAACTGTCACATATCTTACTGCTTTGTGTCCTAGGAATGATGCTTGCCCCTTCGTACTCCTGTCGTTTCATTTGTCTCCTTAACTGACTTACTCTCTATGGGCTGCACTCAATTCTTGTGTCGCTTGCCTTCCATCGCCTGGTTGATGGTTTGCGATCCTCTATAGTGCACGCTGCTCCGAACAACGGGTGACCGGTCAGATATTACAGACCTAAAGGTTGCAGTACCTTTCATCATGTTCGGTTGTCCGAGTTCTCTGGAGCCTACATTTATACAGCAGATGGCTGCAGCTCCGGCAGATATTGTGGTGCCTCCGTATCTTTTGCGTGTATTTTTAACTTTATCTGATCACCAAGGCGACGACATAGGGAATATTATTTCTTGTTATGCGCACAAGATTGCTCAACAGGTTCGTGGCGGAATGTGGCATTGACCGATATTTATTCCCTGTAACAGGAGTGCTCGATGAATTTTTTGTATTGGCAAGTGAGACGTCAATCAGAGCTTTTCCTCTTCGTAAGATTCCACACTCTTGCGAGGTTTCTCAACTTAACCTTCAAGTATTAGTGATACTCTGTATCATACTGCGATGGTGATGTGCCTCTTGTGCTGAAAAACGAAATCGTACTTCAAGGAAAAGTGCCGCGTACTGAACGACATTCTGTTCATCCTCATTTTCTGTCCACATAAGTTCAAACAAGCATGTTATCAGAAGCGCCGTCTTTCAATTCAAATTAAATGCACAAAAAAAGAAAAGTGAGTTGAGCTGTATAGCCGTCATGGTCCGCTCAGGCGGCGCTTCTGACACGCCCGTCAAGAGCGCCCTTTATGCCTGCTTTGTCATTTCGGGTAACAGAAAACACGAGGCCCTGTTAGAGAATGCAAGGCGCCGCGTTATATCTGCTTCTCTGAGCTGCCTGGCGGTGAGAAGTTTGAGAAATATCTCGCGTGGAAGGCTCTGTATATAGTCTTCTGTCGACAAGAGCTCAAAGTGTCGTGCGAATGCGCAAACTGCGCAGAAGCGGCACGACTCATTGTAGCTGCGCTACAATTTCGATCATTTAGACCACTTAAGTCACCCGACGTCAAGCTGCGACGGCAGATTGTTGCAATGTGCGTCTGTTTGTGGGCCTAACACGCACTATCTATGAATCGTGGCCTCTGAGCAATGAAGTCATCAACTAACCAATCCATACATAAGAATAGATATGCTGCTAGCGTTAGCACCGTCATTTAGCCTTACCAGTTCTAGTACGTGTCGAAGCTAGGTGCTTTAGATGACAGGCGACAAACAAGGTAAAGCGGCAAATGCACACTATTTCACGGTGACTATCGGTAAATTTATTGACTGTTCGTCAGTAGCCTTTCCGTTCGTGCTCAGGCAGTTTAACTATAGCGAGATGATGGTGCGGTCACATTTATTTCGTTTGTTTGTTGTTCGTTTGTTGACAGCAACCTATAACGTGGCAACGAATGTTTACGCTCCACTTTTTTCTACGTTTCCCTTTCTTCATGCTGTAAATGTTTGTCTGTGCCACGTCAATTGACCTTATTTCGGTTCTCCTTTAAGCGACATGTTCTGCAGCAGCATCGGTTGGTATATATTTTCTTCTATTCGAAAATGAGGCTGGAGCTTTTTATAATATTCTAATTGGCTTTCTTTGAATACGCGAACCTATTAAAAGCACTTCGTACAAATATTCTCATTTACCTTTTATGGAGGCTGAGTTTTTGCCAGTGTCGAATGTAGCTATTATTACTTCTTTTGTATTCTTCGTTTTGTTGTTTTCAACTTCTTACAATAGTTGTCAGACTTTCAATGTATGGTAGGCACGCACTTTATGTAGTGCCCCCTTACCCATTTCCTCCCCTGATGTGTGTAGGGTATTTCTAAATGAATAAGCAAGTGTGAGGCATCGCCCAGTCTCCTGGTACGCTTCAGCATAAAAATTCCTGTAGGTCCTGTAAACACATGTGTGTGGCAGTTTCAAAGCGTTCAGCTTTCCCATTGGGAACAAAACACCATTGTTCACGTTTAACCGCTTTCTGGGTCGATCCCGAAGCTGGTACAGAGGCGGTCGCAGACACTGTGCGGTATTCCGAGCTGGTCCTCGAGGAAGAGATGCTCGAAGCACCGGTTGTTTCTCGAGTACGCATGAGGCATGGTGGTAAGAAGAGTGCCCCCCATAACGCATAATGTAACATAGTGCGAAAAAAAACAGCTCCTAAGGCACGGAGCAAGATAGACAGAAACGCTGAATTGCTTATCTTGCAATGTATTTGCTGCGGGCCAACTAGTGTCTAAGAAATAAATCGGTCCCAGCGTTCCGCCACGCTTTCTGCCTCCGCTTGTCTCCTCTTTTTTCCTTTGCTTTCCAAGGCCCTCTCTTCCTTTTCGCTCTTCCCTAGGTGCGGGCAATAAATTCTCACGCTGCCTTGCGGTCAAGTCATTATTTGATCACATTTAAAGCCTCATAAGCAGCAAAAAATGCGTCAGCTACACCGGGTTTCCCTGCCCGTGTGGCCCCGTGAAATGCGACCTTATCTCTGTTCGCTGTTCGCTTTCAAATGCGACTGGAAAAGAAGCGCCAACATGGGTGCTAATGCCCAACGGGTGAAATGTGAACAAAAGTTGACAGTCACGTTTGTAATACGTCCGCATATGTCAAATAAATCAAGCAAGCCTCATGTCGCCATTTCTAACTTCTTTGTTCTTCTTTCCTATCTCCTGGCTCCCTCCGATGTTCTCCTACTTCTCCTCTTTAGGCACGCTTCACTCCCCCCCCCCTTTTTTTTTCTTCATTCCTCCTGGCATTGTATTCAAACATATTTGCTATGAAAACCGATTCATCATTTCCGTTCGCGGCGATATACAAGACAGTTTTTAAGTTGCCTTGCTGACTTGCGGTTTTCACGACACGGTACGGTCCTTGATCGACAAAGCCAGTGTTTTAGAGCCCTTCTCTCACGAGAATCAAGTTTCGTTCCGTCTGCGATGGTAACATTGCGTTTTGCTTCTTATGGAAGTTTCTTTTGATTCTTTCATTGCAGCTGGCTTGGCTCTCTTCTGTCCTTGTTTCTATAAACTGCACCATCTGGTCGACGCTCAAGGATATATAAGCGGGAAGATAAGTTCAGTTGCCAGTTGCCACAAAGAAGGGTGTACATCCCAGACCAGTTGTTTGTTATCGGTTATGATGAGATACCACACCTTCAAGGCAGCACTTCTATCCTTCCGGGAATCTTAGGCACATGCTGATGTATTGCTTCAGGTCCCGAATGGTTTGTTCCGCTAATCAATTAACTGCTGGATGGTACGAGACCGTGAATCTCAGTGTTACTTGATGTCGTTCTGCCCATTCCTGCAGTTTTTAGCTTTGAAACGCTGGACCATTATGGAATACCAAACTTTCATGCTGTCAAACATTTTGCGATTGAGGAATGAGATCATGCTGCTGGTGTCCTCTCTTCCTGGCTTCGGTGCTACCATTCTTGTGCACTCGTACACGAACACAAGGAACGGATGCATGATCTTAAAACCTTCTGAGTTGTTACGGAGCTCCGCGAAGTCTAAGTAGACAACTTCGAATGGTGTCCTCGAGTGTTTCGGCAATGTCCTTTGTTGGGTTGGTTATTTTAATTTCACGTTATGCAGTTGTGGTATAAAGTTTGTAAACAGGGATAAGGTGCCTCAGAAAGGCTGGCCAGCGTTTCGACAGGAGGACCTATCTTCTTCAAAGGCGGCCTCGTCATTCTCGGCATGTTAGTTTTAAAGGGTTAGTGCAGTGACGTCACGTGCGGGTGTGGTCGGTGTTGGTTGGTTATAAAGGGAGAGACTTCAGAGGTAATAAGCGCTGTCGCCTGACGTCTGTGAGCTTCGTTCCCAAGACGACGGGACAAGAGCGGGAGAGTGGGAAGGCGGGGAGGAAAGAAAAGAAAGAAAAGGAGAAAGAAACGGGGGACACCAAGATGAAAAAAAAGGAAGAGAAACAACAAGAGAAAAAAAGAAAGAAGGGGGCATGGGAGGGCGTTGGGGAAGCGAAAGGCTAGGGAGCATTTAGGGGTGTCGTTGGCGGCATGTTTTTGTTGCATTAGAAGAGCCGGCCAGCAGGCCAGTGGGCGAGTAACACAAAAGAAAAAAAAACATGAGTTGAAAGAGTGACATGAGTAGCATAGCAGCAATGCTACTACTACAATGCTAATTGCTGCTATGCTAGTCAAGTCACTCTTTGAACTCATGTTTTTTTTTGCCTTTCGTGTTACACGCGCACTGACCGCCTGACCGGCTCTTCTAATGCTACAAAAAGCATGCCGACGACCTCCCTGAATGCTCGCTAACCTCTCGCTTCCCCAACGCCCTCCCATGCCCCTTTCTTTCTTTCTTTTTCTCTTGTTCTTCCTTTCTTTCTTTCTTTCTTTTTTTCCTTTTGATGTCCCCCCATTCTTTTTCTCGTTTTCTTTCTTTTCTTTTCTGCCCGCCTTCAACATCTCCCGCTCTTGTCCCCTTGTCTTGGGAACGAAGCTCACAGACGTCAGGCGACAGCGCTCATTACCTCTGAAGTGCCGAGGATGACGAGGCCCCCTTTGACGAAGATAGGTCCTCCTGTCGAAACGTTGGCCAGCCTTTCTGAGGCACCATATCCCTGGTTACAAACTTTATACAAAAGTGTGCTATTCCATCTGTCAGCCCCTCTTCTTGATTTTGGACCTTATGCAGTTGACATTTGTGACATGATTGAACATACATCTTCGCGTCTCCTTTTATGTGAGGTCATTAAATCGCTTGGTTGACTTCATGTAAGTCCTCCAAAACCCATCATGTCCACATGAATGAGGGCTGTCATGATAGAGATCCAAGATTTCCGACACAAAGGTTGGAGGCACTGAAACTTTCCCTGTTACTGCAGGCTGGAGTGCTTGAGTTCCTTCCGAAAGTTTCGCGGCGTTTATTGCTTCTTGGTGAACTGAAACGGCGTGACCATCAACCTCGACGTAGCGTCAGTGTCTTTCATGGAAGCTCCTATAGGGTGACTGACTTCAAAGTCAAATTGCTCATGCTCGTTTACCCAGCCTGCGATTTTTTCCTTTAGGTTCAGCCAGCTTCAAAAGGTGTGTGAGGGCTTCATGATGAGTATAGAGCTTGAATTTTGTTCCTTTTAAGTAGTAGCGGAAGTACTTAATGGCCTTTAGGGCAGCGAGCGCTTCCTTGCCAGCTGTGTAGTTTACTTCCGTCTTCGGGAAAGTGCAACTGCAGTAACCCACCACGCGAAGCTGTTGGTTGGTTGCCCGGCTGGAGCCACCTTGACACAGAGAAGCTCCCGTTCCATAACGCGACGCATCTGCATTTGGTTCAAGCGGAAGCGAAAAGTCAAGAAGGCAAAGCACAGAAGGTCAGAAGAAAGTGCACCAGCTCTTCCTACGCGCAATCGCACTCTTCTGTCCATCGAGACAGTGCATCTTTTTTCGTCAAACGTGTTAAGCACCGTGTCTTCTTAGCATAGTCTAGAATAAGTGTTTAAAATGGCCGTCTCATCCAAAAAACACGCAAAGCCAATGAATGTCAGATGGCTTCACAAGCTTATCGATGCGCGTCACAGGCTCTCCTTTGGTCTATTTAGTGGCACCATTGAATACTCGACCCAAAAAAGTGACTTTTTCTGAAGAATTCGCTCTTCTGGAAGATTACATCTAGCATGGTTTCGGACAATGCAGTGAGAACATGCAAGACGTGTTCATGTTGCTGCTCACTCTTGGAGTATACAATGATGTCTACATATACATTGCAGGAGCCACCGATAAAAGGGTTCAGAACTGTATGTATCATCTTCTGAAACCAGCTAGGGGAGTTCTTCCAACAAAACGGAGGACGATTAAACTTATTATTGTCGAGTGGAGTCACAAAGGCGGTGTATTACTTGGTTTCTTCTTGAAATCGCATTTCCCGGAAGCCTTTGCAAAGATATATCCTGGAATGCCAGATACCTTCGCCTGTTTCGTGAGTCATGCTGTCTGTTCGAGGCTCTGGAAATAGCATCAGGTGCGTCTGGCTGTTTATTGCTCAATAGTCAGTGCATAGCCTAAGCTACCGTTTCCTTTTGGGGCGATAGTGATTGGCAATGTAAACAACGACGCAGTTGGACGAATGATATGAGTATCTAACATATATTGAAGCTCTTGTTTTACCCGTGTCTTCTTTTCTCTCGATAGATTGTATGGCTTTTTCCTTGGTAGGGTATTGTAGTGCGATTTAAAGGGGACGTGAAACTTGATTGTACCAGGAGGATGGCTCCCCAAGCAGAACAATTCCGTGTAGGGTTTCTGAATACTGTCTCCATTTTCTGCCTGTGAATATTGTTAGCCTCTTTCTTAGGTTAGGAATTATCTTCATCGGGGCTTACAGACACAGTGTGGTCCTAATGAATGTTTAGCCTCAATTAGGCAATGTCCGGGCGAGAGAGAAGGAAGTCGTCTTTGACAACTTCTATCACCAAGGCAAGAACTTGCGCATACTGCGAGTGATATTCCACGCTTAAACTCATCCATTCGCAGTGATCCTTTTCCTCACCGTTATACCCTCGTATAAGAATTGCTCTGCCTTTGAATATGTCTTCTGCTTTTCCTCTGCTTCTCTTCAGTATTGATATCGAAGCTCCTCTGTCGACAAGAGCTCGGAGGTTCTGTGCGTTCACGCCAAGTTGTGTGTGCACTAAACATAAAGAAATGAGTAAGACGGTGTCGTTTTGCTTCGGCTGAACAGACTGAAGCTTTGGTGTCTATTGTTTCTGTTTGAACAGTGTCGATGACTGCAAGGCGTCCCCGGGTCCCGAGTCGGTCACACGAAATCTAATATTTGCACTGTCCTTAAGTTGCGGCGACGTTACATCCTGGTTGTTGGACGGAGAATCTCACTGTCCGCGAAAATGTCGCCGCGTCTTGCAGCTCTTCAAAGACCAGTAGCGAGGGCATACCTCTAGCAGCTCTAGTTGCGCTTCGAGAGTTTCCGGCCCTTTTAATTGTGCATGCCGTTGTAAATCTCTCGGGCGACCATGAATTACAAGTGCTAATATTGGTCTTAATGATAAATCTGGTTCAGAAAGTCGGAAAAGTTGGTCCTTCTAAGAAGTCCAAGTGGGGAACCATATCTGAAACGGTTAAACAGCGCCTTGTCCCGTCTGTGCACACTATTGCTTCGTAATGTCGACAAAAAGCTGTCTTTCCACATGCACCAAGGTTCACAAATATGCTCTAAGAAGTGCAACTCATGGCAATTTCTTCCCTGACCACTGAGAAATTGTCGCATGTTTATGACCCGGTCTTAGTCATATAGCCACCCGTTGTATTTCGCTGCGGCATCACAAAAAGTGATCCATCCTTCTGTGTTATCATAAGACCCACCAAAAATTTCTGACCGTAAAATTTCAACTGGTTGGCTTCTCTTGTGACGTAAAGCAGCCAGGAGAGCTTCCGTCACGGCATTTTCTTGCGAAAATAGTTGTCGTTGCATCGCCGTGGTACGAAGAATTGTTGATCTACGGTCGTATGACACTGCACGACAAAATGGTCGTGCGAGTCCCAGATGGTAGACAGGGCCGCTGAGATATTCGCCTTCGCCGAACCTCGTTTAACAAGCTCCTCGGGCGACACAGAAGCTGGATCCAGAACAAGATTCACGAGCTCATCTGTTGTTGTGTGCACAGAAGGTTGACCGGAAAATCATCCTGGACTTGGCAGCCATTGAAAACGTCTAGGTGATTGTAACTCTCCACGAAAAAAAGCCACTCACATATTCGTTCACTTATCGGTTGCGCCAAATATGCAATGAGCCCGCACCTATCAAATAGATCAAACAAGCGTCATGTCGTCATTTCTAACTTCTTTATTCTTCTCTTCTGTCTTCTGGCTACATCTGATGTTCTCCGACTTCTCTTTAGGCAGGCTTTAGCATTAGCATATGGTAAAGGGTATGAAGGCGAAAGCCTGCGCGCTCACAAGCTATTTATTAAATTACGTTGACATTCTCATTCGAATGGGTTGTTACTTCCCATTATTTGTTTTCTGTTTACTTGTTCTTTTTTCGTTACTTGTTCTCTTTTTCGATCGCCTTGACATCGCCACTGGTTTTGCGGTGTCAATGGCACGTTATAACGGTCGTGTTAAATCGACGAAGACCATTAAGACATTCGCAGATTCACTGAACGATTTTTTTCTATTTTAACACTTTCATCTATGGAGGGTAGCTGCGTGGGTTTGTATATATGGCGCCTTCTACTTTCTAGTACCGCATGCAGAATAGAGGGACACGGAAAGGCAATTGAGAAATACACACAGCGTTCACTTTCATACTTCAGATGTATTTCCAGTTCTCGTAGGCGTACTTATAGGCCTCAAAACATCACAAGACACGTGCACATTGCTCGGCAAATACGAACAAGAATCAGGAAAACGGCATGCAGACACTTTTCTGGCCACACTGATCGTTTTGAAGGGTGTCCGTTCAACGCGATCAGAGATAGTGGCGCTAATTTATAGATAAAGAAATTGACGGCTTACTGACGCATGCGCTTCAATTTTGGGGCCACAGCGCCGAAAAGTCGTCTGATTTTTCGACCCGTGAGCCATCTCAGGCTTTCGCCGTGATAAAAAGGAAATGATAACATGGGGGCTTTCAGAGGAGTAAGCAAGAAAAAAAAAAGCCTGCCGTGTGAGCAGAGACGTGGCATTTGCCTTACTCGGTACCGGACGACGGCAAGCCGGCAACCATTGAAATAAAAATGAAGGGCTTTGTGCTTGGCTGCTCCTTTGGAGGGAGCCGATGTTGCTATCACATAGAAAACAATCCTACACGATCTGTTATAGCCAAGTTCACTCAACATGGTCGCGAAGGCGAGATAGAAATGCGGTTCATTGCGATTGAAGCGCGACTACATCTCCGGGGTAAAATATTTGTTGATGAAAATTACGCATCCAATACATCACTGTTGCAAATATTTCAAGAAGTACAGAGAGTTTCATTAAAATAGGAAAATGTGAAGTCACAGGCTGTTTGCTTCCATCAACGAATAATTATGAGTACAAAACTGTGCAAGCTTCTTGAAATTTGCTCGTGAAGATGGATGCTGAGATGTGCCGAGATTTTTTTTTTACCGTATTTAACACTCTAACGCCGTCAGAACTCTCTTATGGGTAAGCATAAAAGGTAATGGTAATATACGAGGGACGTTCTGAAAGTTTCGTCATTTTTTTTTAAGAGGAGATGATACACCAGGTGAAACAAACAATCGCCATAACGATCCATGGCCGCTGCTGGTGCAACGACGGAAGGAGCGTCAGCGGAGGAGGAATGACGCATGCGCAGAGTGTCGAAGACGACAGAGTAGCAGCAGACCCAACGTTACTTGACTGGCTTCAGTTTTCAAACTCGGCGCCGTTGCGCGGAACCGCCACCCGCCCGCACCTTCGTGGCGCTGCATTCGCGCCCCGCTTCACTTCCTCACTAGCAGGGCACGCGGGCGGGCCGGACTAAGCACGCGGTGCTGCGTTGGTGCATTCTGTGTTTCGTTGTTGAGGGCGAATTGCAGCAAGCAGGTTATCCTCGAAACTGTAGCCTTCGCCGAGTTTGTTAAGAATATCAGCAGACGATGTCGACGTGCTGCGTACCTGGCTGCTTCGGCCAAATAGGGTCGGCATGTTTCTGGAGGCGAACGGAAAATTTCAGTATATTTGCATATTTGCATCTGTATTCGGAACCTACGAATAATTAAAGTAAAATCACGGAATCAAGCGCTGAAGAAAAATGTCGTTCCCCGTATTTTGTCTTTTCGGCGTACTGTTTTTGCATTCTGTCGCTGCATTCGTTGCAGCAACGGGTGGCTTTATTGCGATTATCGCTTCAACTGTGATTTCATTCATGGACACTTGGTGTTCTCTGCCGACCTACACGCCTTTTCCCGTCTAATGTGTGCTGCATGATTGTGGTTCTGTATTGGCCACGGTTCCACCAAAGTAAGGAAAACACAAGAAAGGCAACAAGGCATTCTTCACAGCTCTATCTTGGGTCAACACGGAGAGTGACAGCAGTGTAACATTTTTCTGCTTCCAAGAAAATGAAAGGCAAGCACGCTTTTTATTTAGTTGTTATGTAGCAAATACCTGCTGACTTTATCGAAACGGCTATGAGACGAAAGGAGTGGTCTCTGGTAGGCCGTGCATATTTCTGTGGTGTGTAAGTGCATTGAAGCTACCAGTTGACAGCAGCTCCTGACTCCAGTGAGCGCTAGCTAACACGCACATGGTCTCAGTAACTAGCGTTCGTTTGTGGGAGGGATAAAGAAAATACTAATAATTCATCTCTTCTGAATATGTTTGAATGCGTGCTGTGCGGACGAGGTTCCTAGGTTAGAGCACACTGTGCTTGCATGTCCTTGTTCAGGCATTGCAAGTCGCCTGGAGCTTCGCCAGGTGCCGAAACCAACTGAAGAAGCACTGCGCAGGATCAGAAAGCACTGCAGGCGCCTTCTCCACGTGCTACGGCGCCCAGCGGCATTGGTGTTACGAAGGGAAAATTCTCGTGTGTCGCCAAAAAACAGCCTTCTTGTCTGTTTTTCTTTACCGGATCAGCGGTGTACGATGTTCATGGTTGTCAACTGAGAACTGAGTAGCTGAGCAGATTTTGCTCACAACGAGCGAACTGACCTTCGCGGAAAGTCGCGCTTAGCCAGCCAAGCGCTCCGGCGTGCCCACAAAGTGTTGGGCCCCCTTGTGCAACACAAATTCTTCTAGGGTAGGAAGTGATCGAATAGTTGACCAGTGGCTTAAACATTCAAAGCTAGTCTTCTTGTATTAGGGATTCGGCAGAAGGAGACAGTAGGTAAATAAAAGGTTGAACAGACTAATCCTTCAAAGCAATTGAATAGGACATTTGTGGTTAGAGAAAATTTAGCTGTCAAAAACTCGTCAGTATTTTAGGACAGCGGTTGAGAAAGCCGCAATACGAAACAGGTTACTTCAATATTGTCGCAGTTGATGCAAGATTTCGGCTTTTTCAAGTTTTCTGCCATATATCTAGCATAAATCCCACTTCGAAGTATAATGACAGTTGGCCTACAGGAATTGAATGTACTGTTTTGCGGAAACAGTCTTGAAATTTGTTGAAGCAATTGTGTTATGTGTAAGCATGTAACTTATTACCTTCATTTTTCTTCCAGAATGCATCTCCACCATGGACACCTGCACCTCCCCTGAATCTCTACCTCGCTGTGCCTGAGTGTGCCTTTCAACCAAATTTGCTTACTGATTAATTTTTGCGTAAGTAATCACAAATAATAGCTGCGACAAACGATTTGCTTTTGTAGGATTGCCACACGCAAACAAAAATAAAATAACTTTGCTATTCAGAAGCTATACGTAGCTTTGTTCTGCCCTGATGCGCCTATAAGATGTGCAGTTTGTACTGTATATACAACATGCTCAGATCTTTAATACTGTTTTGTTCATTGTATCTCTTGCGCGTTTGAAATTCGCTAATAATTATACGAAATAAAGCACATTTTTTGTCCCTTAATATCCTGCCGAAACACAATAGCCGCAGGCTATGGCGTGCTGGCTGTCGTAACTTTAACGGAATAGAGTAAATATTTAAGAAATGTTGTTGTGCTCGTGAAACTTAATACGTCAACAACCCCAGGCACACAAAGTAAAGTGTTACTGCAACAAAGAAAGAGGCAGAAAATGACCGCTGTCAAATCAAGACAGACTGCAACAGCAGACAAAAATCGTGTTCGTTTGCTCTTGCGTCCGCCGAGAAACTCCCGCGCTCGTCTAGCGCATAACAGAGTATGCAAGTGGGACGGCGTCCCCCAGTCGCTCTTCAACGAAACCGTGGCCATGACAGACTTGGTTTTCTTAATTTTCTTTTTAAGAAACATGGCCTATCAGGCACCAGAGAATAAACTGGGACTCGTGATGCAATTCCCGTTTACCTCAGGGTTTTACTAGCGCACATAGCCATGGTAGCTTAGGCTGTTATACTGTAGATAAAATTCAACCAAAGAAGAAATCTTCAGCATCTTTCTCAATAAAAGTAGAAAGGCTCTCGCTGCGTGTTCAGGTAAAGTAGAAATCATTTGTACGTGAGGAAGCTATCATAAAGCTATAATACGATAGCCCCGCAGCGATGGCTTTCTCAGAGAGCCTTTTGCAGTTAGTGACAGCGGCTGAAATTCAGTGCTTAGTAATCACGTAACTGACCACTCACGCATCGAACGCTGGCCAACATTATTCGCCAGCGCATGAAGACTTATCTAGAAAAATTCCCTCAGCATCGTCTCAACACCTTTCATTCACACCGGTGTTTGCTCTGTACACCATCAGACAGAGTATACCCCTAAAGAATGCATGGTAGTGGCCCATCACGCACTGATCACATTTCCGCAGCAGTAAGACCGAAGACGCCATGGCCGAAAACGCCATGCGAAGTAACTCTTGGCAGCCAGTCGTTTTACTGCAGAACCGATTACGCACAGAGCTTAAAAAAAGAAAAGCAGCACGCAGAAAGGCAATAAGCCATCCCAGCGCATCACAGACACCAACCACTGCAAACAGGTAAACGCCGCCTTCGGGGAACGGAGAAAATGAGGTCCCGGCTGACGTGCTTGCGCTATCAATTCCCGATGGTCGGCCCCTTCAGGGGGGAAGGGGGAGGTTATGTTGGCGCTGCTATATAAATGGCAACGTATACTACCTCGAGTGATTGCAGCCCGGCACTCGAACATTTCCAGGTTATTTATCTTCCTTTCCTTGAAGTGCAGACTGCGATTTTTCTTGTTGCTTTTCGCAGGTGCGTCTGTTACCTTCAGTCACAGAGAGTATCTGAACTTACTATTGTAAAGAAAGCGTCGGCGAGAAACGGACAGACTAAGCGAGCCACGTGGTAGCGCTTGCTCCTTGTGGTCCTCTACGGCGTCCATCTTTTACTGAAAACACTTAAGGACTGAGCAAGTTTTTTGCATGGGTTTATTTGTTTTTTACTATAGGCAACAATTGAAAACCTATGGAGAAACGTTCCCAAATTTATTTAGGACTATAGTAAATTTCAGCTCATTATTGTACTTGTCAGATGCCGCAATTTTTAAACGTCAGTAAAGACCCGTCATTTGTAACTCAGAGAGCCCATCCAGCCTTTCAACCACATTGATATACGCTTACGTAACGACTTTAGTAAATCGAACACTACAGCCTTCGGCAATCATCCGTAATTTTTGAATAAAACGCCAGAAATTTTGTAAGATCGGAACGCGACATATCTTTATTCGAGGATGGAAGCCTCAGTCCTTGTATTAGAGCGGTAAAATCATATGCGGGCCACATAATAAACCTTGATAGTATGTTATAGTGATGAGCTGTAGCTTAAAACGCAATATTTTTTTTTTCAGTAGGCAATATGATACACAAAAACAAAAGCGTGGCGAAAAGGGCCCGAGAGGCGTGTGTGCAAGTGTAAACAGGTCTCAAACTGCAAAACGAAATTACGTTTCATTAGTATGCTATCTTATTTCTTATGCAATTGCTCTCTTTTCTGCACCACACATATTTATTTATACATTATGGAATGTATTTATTTTATTTCCTATGAATACCATATTGGGGGACAACTTAGCTGACACAAGGCAAGGATCGCCAGTAGAGCTTTTCCTTTTGTAGTAATAATAAAAAAAATTCAAATACGGCTTTTCACTGTGGGTACAAAAACATGAACCCTAGGCGAGCGGGCGGAGTCCGAAATCGTCTTGACAGAATTGAACTCCCTTATGACGGTTTTCCACAAAGGCGGCACGCAACATCGAGACGGGACATCAACGCACTTGGATGGAGATTTCGGTTTGCGCAGCTTTCCTGCAACAGCTTCACCCACTTCCTGGATCTTATCGTTACATGGACTAGCTTGCGCTGCACGGTGCTTGTCTTTGCCTCGCCCTGATAGCATTCACTCGGCCGGCATATAACAGCGCTAGCGTCTCAGGGTTTCCCATGCAAGTCTCAATGCTGGCCGTTACAACATGTCTACTCTTATACATGCACATGGGTCTCGCCAGGTCAACCTACGCCATGCAGTCGGGCTGGCTCTGCCATACTGGACACTTGCGCAACGCGAACTTGTATCATCATCATCATCATCATCATCATCATCATCATCATCATCAGCCTGGTTACGCCCACTGCAGGGCAAAGGCCTCTCCCATACTTCTCCAACAACCCCGGTCATGTACTAATTGTGGCCATGCCATGCCTGCAAACTTCTTAATCTCATCCGCCCACCTAACTTTCTGCCGCCCCCTGCTACGCTTCCCTTCCCTTGGGATCCAGTCCGTAACCCTTAATGACCATCGGTTATCTTCCCTCCTCATTACATGTCCTGCCCATGCCCATTTCTTTTTCTTGATTTCAACTAAGATGTCATTAACTGCGTTTGTTCCCTCACCCAATCTGCTCTTTTCTTATCCCTTAACGTTACACCTATCATTCTTCTTTCCATAGCTCGTTGCGTCGTCCTCAATTTGAGCAGAACCCTTTTCGTAAGCCTCCAGGTTTCTGCCCCGTAGGTGAGTACTGGTAAGACACAGCTATTGTATACTTTTTTCTTGAGGAATAATGGCAACCTGCTGTTCATGATCTGAGAATGCCTGCCAAACGCACCCCAGCCCATTCTTATTCTTCTGATTATTTTCGTCTCATGATCCGGATCCGCCGTCACTACCTGCCCTAAGTAGATGTATTCCCTTACGACTTCCAGTGCCTCGCTGCCTATTGTATATTGCTGTTCTCTTCCGAGACTGTTAAGCATTACTTTAGTTTTCTGCAGATTAATTTTTAGACCCACTCTTCTGCTTTGCCTCTCCGGGTCAGTGAGCATGCATTGCAATTGGTCCCCTGAGTTACTAAGCAAGGCAATATCATCAGCGAATCGCAAGTTACTAAGGTAGAGTTTACATAAACTGGGCCTTCTGACAAGCCGACTCAAGTTGCTCCTGTGGGGTTCATGTAAACACACTGTATGATGCCAATTAGCCAAACGGTTTATACACTAATTCCACTGAAAGGAAATACTTCACGCATGCAAATAAAGAGTGGCTTCGTTTCTTCGTCTATTTCCTTTGACGCCAATGCTGCTTAAAAACAACGTGCAGAAGAAGCGATAACTGGAGAAGCTAGTAGACACTATTTTGCACCAGTGTTAGTATGTGATTTAGAGCGCTGGTGTTTGCGTCTTTTCTGTAGGTCCTTTCTCTGTTGGCGGCTTGTTCTGAAGATTACTATAAAGTAATTCGTAAATCGAACAGAAGTAACGAAAACAAATCGCATGTCGGGCGCCTTGTTAGCGTTGCATTCAAATCACTGATTGCTGCGCTGGGTACGTGGGTTAAATATCCGGTTAGACAAAATTATTTTACGTTTTTTTCTTCTTTTGTCTGCGACACCTTACTTTAGATGGCGTAAGCCTTTTTTGTAGCTTACATATATGTCTTACAAGGCAAGATGGTGACAAAATGTGCGTCCTCACTGGTGCTGGACAGCGACATCCATCTCGCCGTCACGCAACGGATTGAAGTAACTACGCGGCTTTTTAACGTGCTCTAAAGAGCACATCTCGCTTTTTCTGTTCTAATATTAACCACTGCATAAAAACTGTTCATCCTTCTGCCGCATTTTTTTTGTTGTTTTGATTCGGCATATTGAAGGACGATGATTCTGCACTATACGTACATTCTGCTCGAACCTTTGTTCTATAACGCTTTTAGCGTCTGTAGTGTTTGTCCTAAACGCCTCCTTTGTTAGAATAACTTCAACCTTCAGCCCCCCCCCCCCCCCAGCTCTCATCGCCGTGGAAGTGAGCTATGGCTCGTAAGTTCTTTCTCTTGTTTCAGCAGGTTTCCTACCAAGTACAAGTGATGTTGGGAAGGTATGTACATAAGACAAGAAGTTGAGAACCAATTCCAGCAGTCTCGCATCCAACACAGCATCCCGTCGATCTATCTATTAGCAAGCAATCGAACTTTTTTTTATTCTTCTTTTGAATGAAGGCCACAATTGCATGCATGCCTCGAAAAATACGAACAGGAATATACAAGGTGTTATTCAAGCTTGTAGCCGCAGAAGAGTCGGGTAGCTAGTGTCGATCTTATCGATCATGACGGTCATGACGAACGATCACTTGTGGTTTGAACGACATTCACGCTACTATAGTGCGCAAGTTCAGAATCCAAGTGCGCCGGCCTCAACACCGGTGCAGTTATTATGCAGGCTCAGGGTTTGGTGTTCCTTGCGTCGATCTAAAGCACGCGACAAGCGCTTCCCGGTGCGTGAGGAAATGAGCGGCCTAACACGACGCGGGATCTTGCGATGGATAGTGGGCCTTTGAGTGTCTATTTTCTTCCCGAATATGTTTTCTTGTGGACCTTATGCTAACATAGGCGCGTTGTTTTTATTTTTTTGACGTTCGGACAAGTTTGCTCGCAACGTTAATGACTTTATAAAAGCGAAAGGTTTGGGTGGCCCGGTGTCGCAGAAGATTCGCCGTCGGCGCCGGCGGCGACGTCCGTATCAGAAGCATCATCCCGAGTCACGCGTCCCGATCCACGCAGGTCCTGCGCGTGGCGCTGTGGCGTTGCTCAACTAATTGGATTTCTCCAAGTAAGATGCGTCAGAAAATTCGTATAGTACCACTTACACACAATCTACAGACATGATAGCCTCGGATTATAGTCTGAATATGCAAAACAATTCTGTTACGCGGAAATTGAAAACGCAAACCCCTTCTCCAGCTACCGTAAGCAGCGGCGCGCCGCGCTTCTAGTAAAACAAACAAACAAGCAAACTGAAAAACAAATAAGCCCACAAACAAACAAACCAAGGAAAACAAAAGAACCAGGAAGCTCGCCTTCGTGCATAGCGTTCGCCGCCAGCGTTTTCAGGAAAACGTTACAGTTATATAAGCTGCAATTGCCAGGAAGCATGAGAAGCAGCCAGGGATCTTTGAATGCTATCGCGTTCCACCCTTAAAGGCGAAGCTTAAGCGCTCTCCAAATGTTTTAATAATATATTTGTCATTCTTACTTTTCTGAAAATTTGTTTTGAGACGATGAAATTTTATTTTACCCCTGTTGCCTAAGACTTGTTAGCGAGCACACATTGAAAGGGCCTTGGCAACTGTTATTTAATCTTATTTTTGCATTTACTGCCTGTCCAACTTGATCGAACGTAAAACAGGCCATTACGCCGACATTAGGTCCACAATGAAAGAAAGCCTAGAAGAATCTTCACATTCAATCTTACTATCTATCGAAATGAGAGGACATCAGGGGTTTCAACGAAGAATTTAGGCAATATTCAATACACTTGCTTTATATAGGTGTATGATTTCTTTGAAACTATATTTTAAGTGGTGGCGAACGCCAGTAAATAACAAGCTAAATAACTAATTTGCCTAATTAAATTTTCTACTTTTAATCTTCGATGGTATCTTGTAAAGGGACAATCGTAACGAGTCTTTTACGTGCCTAATCATCGTTTAGACCTGAGAAGTTGCCATTCCGCGAAAATTACAAGTTTCCATATGCAACGAATTATTTACTATGCACATTTCACCCACTGTCTGACGTGGGTAACCACTTACAACGTGACTACGAAATAAATCACACCGATATATGCAAACATCTATGTTCAAAGATTAGCTACATTCTTCGTTAAAACACCCGATATAAAAAAGCTAGTTCCATACAAAAATACGCTTTGGAATAACACAAATAAGATGTGTAGCACACACAACTAAAGAGAGTAGGGCACATGTGAGTAGGTATATCCGTAGCCTGCAAGAATTTACAGGATATTTATCAGATACCAGTCATAATCTAGGCAGCAAGACTTCAGCCGAATTCAATGTGAGTGGCCCTTTCTATTTTAGAATGTAAAAGTGTTGTTTTGGAGTCCATGGACTTGAATATGTCATGATAATTGAGTACAGCGCCGAGCAACGCAGCTCTAGGTATCGGGTTCGATCCCTGCCGTGGCGACCGCCTCCCGGTCAAAATGCCATGGAAAAAAAGCAGTCATGTACTGTGAATTAGCTGCATGTTAAAAAAAGATAAAACACCGCAGGTGGTCAAATAATATCCGGAGTGCGCTGCTAGGTCGCTACCCATAATCAAAGCGTGATTTTCAGGTTAAAACCGATACAGCAAGATGTTCCAGACCACGGTACTCCTCCGCAATTGCATTATTACATACAGCGCGAACAAATCAAATACGGACGAAGACGACAGACGTAACAAGAGCGCTGTTTATTTTCTCTTAAAGCTGGTTACATGCAATAAAGTTAACACGTCTAGAACTGTCGGGTGTAATAGGAATGAACTTTAGTAGGGTACCTAGCCAGGCGAGTCGGTACATCTGCATTATTACTCCGCGAACAAATGAAACCTGGACAGAGAAGAGAGACATAACACGAGCGCTCAACTCGCTCTAGTAACCGCATACCCAGCTGGAAAGATATATTTATTTGTTTATTTATACACCGGTGGTCTAAGAGCATAGCAGAATGGTACATTTTCAGAGGAACGGTACGTTCGGTCAAAAAATAAGAGGCAACTAATTATAGTCACCAATGACAGGGTGCAGAAAAATACAAATTAGGTGCTCTTCAAAGGATATCAAAGATTTTTGGGTTACCGCTTCGTTAGAGAGGTTATTCCAGTCGTTTGTTGCACGAGGAATGAAAGAACCTTTAAAGAAATTGGTTCTACGAATTACCGGCGTCATAGTTCGCGAGTGTCGGTTTCTAGTTGCGTAACCTGCAGATGCCTTAATATTGTGATGACCATTTACCAATTGATACAGAATTTAGGTCTACGAAACCGGTCTCTATTAGTAGTTGGTTGGAAATTACGCTTTTTTAATTATTCGCTAATAGAGCTGCGACCACATCAGTTGTAAATGAATCTTAGAGCCTTTTTCTGTATTCTTTTTAATTTTTCAATGTTGGATTTAGCGGAGGATTCCCATATTATCACGGAATTATCTAATATAGGACAGATAATTGATTTGTAGGCAAGAATACGCACTTGAGGGGTAACTAACTTCAGCGTACGCCTTGAAAAGAAGAACTTCGTTAAGGCATTGGCTAACGTTACATATGTGTGCATTCCAAGATTGTTTGTTGTAATCAGTGCAGCACGCTTGGAAGCCAGTTGCAGAGTGACTCCACGCCATACCTTCATATAATTTCGTGTGGCATCTGCGCTGATCAATTTTCTTAATGCTTCAGTTTTGTTAGAGTACTCTACGAGACTTTTGGCGGCTGTGTTGGTGTCATTTCTTTTATCCAATTATTTTCCCGCCTACTTAGGTGACTGGGTAGTCCGTTGCCGAACGGGTAGTACATCGGGATGCTGTGTTGATGGAACAGGGTTCGAAACCAAACGCTGGACTAATTTAGAGTATGTGGTAATGGGTACACATGTACCGCTCTTCAACGAACCTCTTTCACGCTGACATGGGTCGCTGTAGATAAGGGGCTGGGTAGGTACTGCAGTTCAGTGAAACTTCGGTGCCGACTTGGAACGCTAGGTATGTGGCACTCGGTATGTGCTGGTCTTCAATGTACTACTTTGATGTCAACTTGGGTCACTGTGTATGTAGCAGTAGGGGTGTGGCATTGTGCAATGAATGTCTTTGACGCCAATTCGGCTAACTAGGTATGTGCCACTTTGAATTTGCCGTCCTACATTGTCTTATATGTCTCATCGGTCGGTTGGCCTTCGAAGCCTTTGAGCGAAAGCGCGTCGGCCACACAAAAGGTACAGGAAGACTACGGACCCCCTACCTTTGGTGGGAGACTAACCTTACGACCTTTGGTGTTACTTAAGGCTACGAACCTTCGACCTATGGTGGGAGTCGAACCCACTACAATTGGTCGTAAATAAAGCGAATTAAGGTACAGGTAATTAAGATACAGGCAATTACGACACCCGAACCCAGGCCTTTGGTGGTGATCGAAACCCAGACCTTTGGAACCCACCACCTTTGGTGGTAATTAAGGCGAATTCAATTAGGACAGACTTAATTGAGCCACTCCTACCAATGACATTTGGTGGGAGACGAACCGACGAACTTTGATCTTAATGAAGGAGAAGTTAGTTAAGGTACATGTAATTAAGATAAGGTTACTGACGCACTCGACCCCACAGCGTTATGTGGGAATGTCGAATTAAGATGATCAGTAAGCGAAGTGAGAGGCATGACTAATGGAATTGGACTAAGTGAATTGAGGGGCATATGTACGTCATGTGCCGCTCTTAATTCCATCGGTACTTAGGCTTTCGCCTTGGAGTCGCCTTAGGGATAGCATAAGAGACCCTGTGAATTTTTTAGCGCTCTGTAGCGTATTTTGAAAGCCTGAAAACCGTGTGTTTATTGGCAGACTTCATCCTTCGACACAGAGCGGATGCGACGTTGGCTGCGGAATTAGTGAAGAACGTGACAAACAGCAGAGATCAGTTGTATTTTTTTCTCTACAGTGATGCCTTCTTCGGTGCCGGCTGCTATTTCGGTGCTGAGTGAACATTACTGGCTTCCAATTGTCTTTCGTCCTTCGGGCGCAAATATGCGTGGATTCGCTAGGGAACAGGGAGTTAGCTTCCAAAGAAGGTAACGGTAGACTCGGGTGGCTTTGCAAGCGCGCTGTTTGAAACATTGACTTCTGAATGTTACACCTGTAGGAACTGCATCATGAGCCTATAAATCTCTGCAGCGCGAACCACCGAATTAAAGTAAATCGATAAAGCACAGTCTTGCAGCGCAGTTATTTACCCTCTGATAGTGCAGGTCTCCTGCATTCGCACCAGATTAACTTGACGCTTACTTTTTGTGCGAATGTAGGAGGCGGGCGCGCGTTTTGTCCTAAAAATAGTTGTGCCTATATTTTAGACGGATTCGACATGGAATACGGTGTGCTTAATTCGACAGCTGGCTTGTGCGATGAAATAGAACATTTGAGTGGTGCTCTGTTTTCGCATCTTTACAGTGTACTTTCTCTCTTCCATTACCTTTTTTTTATTCTCCCTTTTCCTCTCTTTGCAGCACACGGTAGCAAATCGGACATTCTCATCAGGTTCACCTTCCTGCCTTTCCCTTTATTCCTCTCCCTCTCTCTCTTATGCTTATATCTTAAGTACAAAATGCAGTTACGCAACAGGTAAGCGAAGCTGCGAATTACTTCGGAGAAGTGGTTCATTGTCTAATGCATATTCTTAATTGCGGCCGCCTGCTTAAAATCTTGTTGTATATCTCTACGCTCACCGGCAACCTTTAAGTAGCAGTATGAGGCTGCGTTACTATGCACAATGTCGCGGTTTTCATTTCCGGCCGCGGCAGCTGCATTTTCGATGGGAGTAAAATGCATAAACTCTCCTACACTTAGATTTTCGTGTACGTTAAACCCCAGGTGGTGAAAAGCCTCCGCTACGGCGTGCCTCATATTCATATGGTGACTTTGGCCCGTAGAACTCCGGAAATCTTTTTATTTTCATTTTTTAAGCGTGCCACTAAATTTATGTCCATAATAGTGACGTGAGAAGGCGACAGCACAGGCGCTAAGCTTGCAGCAATATGCTTAGTCTAGAAACATGACAGATTGATACACGCCGATAGCTGACATACAGCACGTCTCAATAATGCGAAAATCAGCATCCATATGCTGGATGAAGAGTGCGCGCAATCACGTGCCATTTTAATCGTGCGTCAATTTCCACAAAACTCCAGAGATACGGCTATTATCTTTTGTGACCTTCCACGCCTTTAGCGACGCATGTGTAGCTTACGTTGTTTCTAGGTCACCGTGAGTTTTCTGCACTGTTTTCTTCTTTCATGTGAGTTTGTACGCTGGCGCCCACTTTTAATCCTATCGATTATAGTAGGCCCCATAAGCGCTCTATGGTTGCTTCAATTTTAAAGAAAGAAAATAAAAAAAATATTTTCGTAAGGCAGAGCTTCCCAAGCAGGAGATGTGAAGTTTTTCGACGCCTCGATGATGTCTGTGTGATTAAACCACCCGCAAAAAAATACGAGTGAGATTAGTACAACGCAGAGCACATATAAACGTACGTAAAAAATGGCAACCAAGTCCTCAGCACATAGAGCAGCCTATGGTAAATTACGCGTCTTCACGTGCCCCTACCACAATAAGATTAATAAGATTACCAATTCGCCATAGTTAGAGACTGCAGATTCTTTTTGACCAGCTGGGGCTCTTTTATAGTGCACCTAAATCTAACTACAGTAGTATTTTCTCATTTAGCCAAGAATGCGGCCACCACAGCAGGGATTGAACTCGCCACCTCGAGCTCAGCAGCGTAATGCCATAGCCAGTAATTTATATACCCCGGCAGGCCATTTATATATCAGAGGAAGACGTCAGTTCATAAATGTCTGGAAATTAAAAAGAACGCAAAACGGGAAGTTACAGAGAGATTTTTTCATTCCCATTTTGTTTAGGTCACTTCTTCAAAAACAGAACACTGACTCGCTCAGCAATCCACCCTTACGATGATGGTCGTCGAGAAATCAAGCAAGTATACAGATGGCGCTTGTTTACGCGGCCCTTTCGTGTGCGGCTGCTTTCAAAAAACAGAAATGGTCCGAACGGTCGACCACTTAAGGTTTTCATCAATCTGTTTTCTCCTCGCTCCACTGGGCCAAGTACGCCTACTTATCAAACGAGGTCACGTCCAATCTTACCCGTCTTCTCATTTCATGTCATCATAATGCGCTGCTGCAACTTCTCTTTTCTTCCCCGTTACTTCCGGTACAGCTGCACTGTATTATTGCCGAAATGCCCTTTTGCAACGACGATTTTTTTGACTTCGAAGCGTCTCAAGTGTAATTGTGACATTAGAGAAAGAAAAATTGTAGCAACACGAAGACCAAAGCAAGCGTCCTTTTCAGCGCGTTAAAGCCTACAGGAACCGCTGGTTAGTACGTATAGAGAAAATAAACGTTCCGTGGATTCAGGCGTTCTTCGGTAACGTTGAAACGAGAAATGTTGATCTTATTCATTATTTGTATGGAATCAAGAGTGGACCTTTCAGAGAGCAGGTTCGTAGCCGTTGAAGGTTGTCCTTCTACAATAATACTGAGCGCGTGCGAATATAAACAAGCCGCGCAAGTCCCTAAACCGGCTGCCGGAAGACGCAAGGAAGAAAACATGCAGTTGCTTGTAGCATCTCGATAACGATTTCGCTCTGATGGAAGAAGTACGGTAAATGAAAAAAACATTATGAAAACCGGTGTCGTATCGATGGCTTTGGTTGTGCTCAACTGCCTGCCGTGTTTAACTGGTACGAGAACCTGATTTCTTCACTGTGCGTCGGCATCGGCGACAAGGAGAGTCCGCGGGTTTTCCTCTGACAATCGCGCGCGGGTGACTGCGCTCTTTCAGTGTCACCGCATCGATTCTATCTATCGTTGCGCTTTGTTTCATGGTGAAGATAACAGTTGCGCTGACGCATGGCGAAATTGTGAAAAAAAAGGCACACAACCCTCTCTCACTGGGCGCTATTCCATACGGACTCTTTTTTTTTTTCGTTGTGCTGCTTCAAAGGCGAGGTTCTGCGGCCACGTCAGGGCGTATCAAATTATGTTCCTTAGAAGGAAAATGGCCGAGAAATGACCCCTATAGTTTTCAGTGTTGGTACTTGACATGGAGGAATTCGCTTGTGTCGTTTGATATTCTCGAAGTTACTGCTCAAAGCATACCATTACTTTACCATTATTACCTTATTACCTTATTGCATTATTACCTTATCATTACTTACATTATTACCTTATTACAATATTACCTTACCAAAGCATTACCATTACCAATTACACTGGATCGATGCAGCTTCAAAATCAATGCATATGTTCGGCCCCTCACAACACCTGCAAGGGAGTGATAAGGAATATTGACGTAGCCGATGGTCCTAGAGAGCTGGAGATGAACATAGTCAATCCAAGAAACCCTTTGGCTCTCGCCGTTAAAAGAATCAAGAATAGTGGTACGGTGATCATCGCCTTTAATGGAGACAAAGTTACGAATTTCGTCAGATACGGCCCGGTCCTTGTAAGGTGCTCACAAGACAAGAAACAAGTCGACGTATGCTACGCTTGCGGTCGGCTCGGTCACAGAGTTGACGTGTGCCCGTTTCCGCAAGAGAGAATATGCCGAGGCTGTGGTATAGTGAATCCGATTGACGAACATAAGTGCCAACCCAGGTGTGAACTGTGTGGTGGCCCACACCCGACGGCGGACAAAATGTGTAAGCAGCGCTATACAGCTGCATACGTGGTCAGAAAACAGAGAAACGAAAGAGCACTAGCAACCAACGTCAACAAGGACAATAACGACCCGCCGCCAAGATCAGAGGTCCCGCGGCAGGTCCAGGTCCCGCAGTCGCTCACGCTCCCGGGGAAGAAGCGCGTCCAGATCCGGACCCAGATCCAGATCCCAATCGAGGGCGCGATCTTGATGAAGAGATCGCAGTCAACAGGCTGCATCCAAACCCGGGGAAGGAAGCAACGGTTCCACATGGGCTGACAAAGTCAAGGGAACGGCCATAGCGGACAAGACGCTGCCTCACCGGGACACCAATAAGACAAGACTTATCTAGGCCGACGACGCGCGTGCCGATCCGGTAAGTGCCATGCTTTGTGACCCACCCCCACAGCCAAGTAGGGATCGTGAAATAGAAAGACTTAAGAAAGAAAATGCAGAACTGAAAGAAATGAATCAGAACATGAGTAGAGAGATGACGGCAATAAGGAAACTCTTAAGCGAGGCTAAACAAGCAGAAAACAAAGATAGCACTAATACACGCAAAGAAGCCCGAGTCCCCGCGCCTGCTGGCGAGGGACCTATGTCAGCCAAGCGTAGGGCTGTTGAAAGTAAGCTCAAGAGCACTGAAACGCAGATGGAGGAAGTCAAACAAGCGCTGGCGTCTATCAAAGACAACATGCAGATGCTTATGGACAGTGTCTCACAGTTGACATTGAATGTAGGCCCAATACAGACGGTACTGAATGACCCTAAGGAGGGACTGAAGGCTTTTGGCGAAAGAATCAAAACCCTGGAAATGACGACTATGTCAATGGACGTGAGGCAACAATGCGGGTCGTCATTCCTCACAGCTACACCTACTCCCCAGGCGGGGGAGATGAATATGCAATACGACTCACACTAAGAGGGAATTTCGAATACGACAGTGGAATTGTGGGGGGTGCAATAACAAACGTACCATCATTCAGCAATACTTTAGGTCACTTCAGTCTAAACCGGAAATTATCGCACTTCAAGAGACAGGATATGGATATGTCACACTCACTGGATACAGAGCCATAGAGTGTCAAACGTTCGGTAGGGGCGTGTACGTGCTTGTAAATAAGCAGCGTACACACATTTCACATGACTTAGGCATAATAGAAAAAACCTAGATTACCTTATGGTTTAGGTTGTAGTGCCAACTTCACAAAAATCAAAAGAACAGTAGCTTATTCGTGCTCAACTTCTACAGCAATCCGAAACATCAGAAACAACATTTCAAAAGATTATTCGAGAAGGCTACTAATCTAGCTGGAAGTAGACCTCTGATTATATTAGGAGACTTCAATGCTGCGCACGAGCTATGTGACTACGTTACAACGAATGTCAAGGGCAGGAATCTGTGGAACCACGCGGATGAGCTATAGACCTGGTTTTAATCGCGGATAAGACACATCCTACAAGGATCGGCAATTCTGTCTGCAGAGACACCACACCTGACCTTACGTTCATGAAGAACGCAGGGCATGTTTCATGGACTAAAACAAACATGAATTTTGCCAGCGATCATTACGTGATAGAAGTCAAACTGGAAGTTGAGAAAGGCCAAACTCGAGAATTCGAGGTCGTAGATTGGGACCTTTTTCGTAAGTTAAGAGCCCAAAGCGGAAAATAAACCACCAAAGTCAATCTCAGAGACTGGTGTGAGGGCATCAGAAGGGACATCAAAACAGCGTCCGAAGGTTTGTTACAGACACTAATGTAGAGACAATGGACTCGAAACTTGCCCACTTAATAGAAGCCAAGGTTCAACTCAACAAGCTGGACGCAGCGATAAAGTTTTTAAAAGCGCGTTGGGGCTCCCAATTCGAACCAGTACTGAAAAATTGCTCAAGTTAGAATACACAACACGACCATGGAGATCGCGGAGGCTCAAGAAACATCACAAATAGCGAGACTATCTACAACCAGCGCGGGAAGATCAATCCTGGACAAGATCATGATCAATCCCATTACGGTCCCAGCAAAGTACACTAAAGTTCATCAAGATTTCGCAGACAACATAACTGTCGCACCGCTCCCCAGGAATATGCACCCAAAACATAACATAGCAGGAGAGTTGCACGAAGCAGGGCGTTAATCAAGAAAATGGATAAAGGGGGCAGAGGAGCCTGCTTTGTTGATTAGTCTACCTACAAGGATCGAACTAAATTCGTGGCGGCGGTAGTGGATCATTAGGGCAAATGCACCAACTGCGCCACGGTCTACACTAGCAAACCTGAAGTCGCTGAACAAGTTGCCATTGCATTGGCACATTGGCACAGGCTGCTAGAATAATTAACCAAATGCAAACAAATGCTACGCGTTACATTTATTGGTTCCCGGTACATATTAGTTCACTTGAGGACATTTCTGTCAGTCCAAATGAATCGGCCGACAGCGTCGCCCGCGACCTTACAGACCGGGCCGCTTTTACATGTGGTTTTGATTCTACTGCATTGGAGAACCTACAGAGAGAGACGCTCATTCCATACGATGAAATTACAAAACATTACTACATGGAAAGGAGGGAGCTTCCACCCCCTCACTACAGGCTAAACAGAGCACAAGCAGTTACACTTAGGCAATTACAAACAGTCTTATTATTCACCTGCACAAATAAAGGAATGTTATGACATTACAGACATGAATATTATATGCAAGCATGCGCAAAGGAGATATGCACGCTTGAACAACTGCTCTGGGAGTGTGGGTCGCTCGGCCCTGGCATTTCCCGGAATCGGTTTTTAGGAATGATCAGGTCTTCAGATTATATCCCTCAAGTCCTGAATGTCCAGTACGCCCGTGATAGGGCTAGGAGGCTTGACCTCCTGGTCCCTACATGGGACTAGCCAGGCAGGTGGCAACACCTTGTAAAGGACCAGAATAAAGTTCTTTCCTCCTCCTCCTCCTCCTCCTCCTCCTCCTCCTCCTCCTCCTCCTCCTCCTCCTCCATATGGCTACCGTTGTACAACACAATATGTAGGAGCACGCACAATGTGTTATTATTTCGTGATGCCTCTGGAATATATATATATATATATATATATATATATATATATAGTTTACCTTTACTGTCAGCAAGACAATACCGGATGTCTTTAATTCAGATATAACCTATGGGTATTTAGAAAAACACTGCGCAGTATAATCACATTCCTCTGTTGTTGCAGAGAAAATGTGCATTCAATAAATAAGCACCTCTGAGAATTCGGGAGTGGGCCACAGAAAAGGTAAACTATCTGAACACAAAGAAAGTTCCTCATGTTGTTCTCAAGAACATCTTTTGCGAGCACGTGAAATTTCAAGCGAATATCTGCAGCCGCTTCAAAAATATTACGTTAAAGCTAACATGTACCACTCGCCCTACCATACCTCCCTAAAGGTAAGAGTGAACCGGAAATGATTGCGAAGTCGTTCTCGGCGTGAATCACGTCACTATGCCCGGGGCGGCTTCTTGCACCAAGATTTCCACCTCGGAATCAAGTAAAGACATACCGTATTGTCTTTGGAGTTTGTACCCCCCCAAAAATAATATAACTGCATGCGCAGAGACACGGATGCACAGAGCTTATAGGGTAATTTTTTTCCAGCGTTATTATTCATTTCATGAGAGATCTCTCTTTTTCGGTTCAGAATAATTAAGGCTGGTTGCTGCAGATGTGTACAAAGTTCCACTGGAATATAATTAATACAGTCTGAGAAAAGGTACATTGAAATGCATAAAAACGCAATTTTAGATAAATTTAGTTACTATATTTGCATACTACTTACGGATGCTAAAGATGCCCGAGGAGAACACGTTTCACTGCTGACTTTCTTGAAGGTATTTCCAGAAACCTTCTTAGTGTTCCTTTTTATCCGCCGTCTTTCCATGCTCTCCGCAGAGTCATAGAATTCTGCCATGTCAACATGGGTTTTGTCCATCGTGTCGAGAGTAACATTATTAAACACACCTGTAGCAATTCCAAGGGCCTCCAGAACAGCTTTTCATCCATGATTACTACCATTGTAGTCGGCTACAGCATTGTTACTTGCTGCCTTCATTGTGTCAGCACTGATAAATGTTGTCTATGTAGACTTTGTGGCGCAAAATATATTTCTTGAAGAAGGACAGAAGAAAGGAAGACAGTAAAGTGCCAAACTAGCAACTGTTTAATGACAACGTGGAAAAACGTATAGACATATAGAAGAAAAGACAACTTCCGCTCAGGCGCAGGGAGCCAAGGTGTTACAGAACAACATGGTCATGATAACATAGTTTGGATAAAGCACATTTCTACGGAATATAATATGATAGATGTATCGCTGACATAATGAAACCCTTCCTTTTTAATATAAAATGTTTCCAACAACTCCCTTGCACCTTGGTTCCTATTTTTGCCAAGAATCAATACTTGCTCAAAGCATGGCGCACAACAACAGGCTTTACAGTGCGCAGGAAGATACGCATTGTCACTCCCTCTGTCTGCCATTAATACAATGTCCCGTTTGTCCAACGTATACCTTTGCGCAATCTAGGGGTATCTCGTAGACCGGCCCTTCAACACAGTCCCTGAAATGTTTGGCGTGCTGCTTCTGGCAGCCCCGCCGCCCTTTGCGTGTGACCCGGGGGCACAATTGAGCTAACTTGTTGGGAGCCGAAAATACAACCGTAATGCCATATCTGGTCGCTACCTTCTTGAGGTTATGGCTCACTCGGTGCACATAAGGCACTGCTTCTGGTTTTACACGCTCCCTTTCCTTCGAGTGCGTTTTCCCACTCGCAGCGGTAGTTTCTAGCCGCTGCAGGAGGGACTATACCACGGAATTTAAGACAGACTGAGGGTAGCCTGCTTTTAGAGGTCTATCAAGGTGATGCCAAAAACTCACCTGCATCACACGCACACACGCACACTTGCGCTGAGCCGATTGCAGGCAAAGTAAGGCGATTCAACGCTTCACTGTCTTAGAGTGCGCAGAGTCATATGGTAACAATTCTTTTTTACCTCGAGGGAGGTACGCACAGCAAAGGTGATCACTCGTAAGAGTAAGGTTAGGTCTAAAAACTGCAACGAACTGTCCTGCGGAAGCTGATTAGTAAAAGTGAGTCCTTCTGCGTTTGCTCTAAAAACGTCTAAAAACTGCTCAACCATTTCATGGCAGGGCAAGGGGCACCGATTGTCAACAACTAAAGAATCATCAACGTATCTGAAAATTTTAAGAACATTAGGATGAGATGAAGTAAAAACACATCGTAATGGGTAGTCAAAGTAGGATAAAAAGATGTCAAATAAAATGGGTGCTACACGTGAACCAATGCAAATGCCCTCTTTCTGCAAAAGTACGCCATGTTCAAAAGTTACGAAGGTGCGGTTGAGATCAGCTTCCAAGAAGGAAACAATATTTGAAGCAGCCATGTACACTTTATACATAAAATTAGCTCCGTCACTTTCACCAAAGCACGGTTCAACGGTTTTTAGAAGCTCAGGATGTGGAACCGAGTAAAAAAGATAATTTGCATCAATGAGAACACATAGCCTATTTCTTGGCTGCCACGGAAATATTCAAAAACTTCACCCGAGTTTCTAGTCAAGGAAGGGTCATTGAATTGAAGAAGCTGCAGGGCTTTTAGCGAAAACCTGCTGACTTCATATTGCCACGTGTCCCGTTCACTAATAATCGTTCGAAACGGGACATCAACCTTATGGGTCTTCGCACTGAAGAAAGCAGCAAGAGAGTCTTTTTTACTCTTTCTAATCTGTTTAGCGAATCTTTCAAAGCCAATTCCTTTACAGCACCAAGTCATTGTTTTCTTAGTTTTTGATAAGCTGACTTTTACAGGCATAAAGTTCTTTTTGTTTGCCTCTAATGCTTTTTCGTTAAAGGCTTGCCTAAGAAGAGCTACAAAAGCGCTTTCCTTTTCGGACTGCATTAGACAGAGTTCATTGTCTTCGAAGAAAGACACCACACGTTGCAACATGCTCACTTGTCGACCAGTTCCGGCCTTGGGTGCAGCTCTGTGTGTGCTGTCTGCAAAATCTAGCAGAATTGTTACAATATGACTCTGTGCACTCTTAGACTGTGAAGCGTGGAATCGCCTTGCTTTGCCTGCAATAGGCTCTGCGCAAGTCATGTGTGCGTGTGACGCAGGCGAGTTTTTGCCATCAACTTGAGAGACCTTTGAAAGCTGGCTAACCTCAGTCTGTCTTGAATTCCATGGTCGAGTCCCTCCTGAAGAGGCTAGAAACTACCGCTGCGAGTGGGAAAAGGCACTCGAAGGAAAGGGAGCGTGTAAAACCAGAATTAGTACCTTGTGTGCACTGTGTGAGCCATAACCTCGAGAAGGCAGCTACCAGATATGGCATTCCGGTTGTCTTTTCGTCTGCGAAGAGGTTAGCTGAATTGTGCCCCAGGATCACACGCGAAGGGCCACGGAGCTGCCAGAAGCAGCACGCCAAACATTTCAGGGACTGTGTTGAAGGGCTCATCTACGAGAAACCCCTAGATTGCGGAAAGTCGTACGTTGGACAAACGGGACGCTGTATTAATGACTGAGTGAGGCAGCGTGCTAACAGTATCGGTAAGTGTAATAATGCGCATCTTCCTGCGTACTGTAAAGCCTGTCGTTGTGCGCCATGCTTTGAGCAAGTATTGATTCTTGGCAAAAGTAAGAACCGAACTGCAAGGGACTTGTTGGAAGCGTTTTATATTAAAAATAAAGGGTCTGATTGTGTCTACAAAACTTCTATCGTATTATATTCCGCAGAAATGTGCTTTATCCAAAGTATGTTATCAAGACCATGTTGTTGTCCCGCCTTCGCTCACTACGCGTAAGCGGAAATTGTCTTTTCTTCTATGCGTATTCTCATGCAGTCATAAAATAGTTGGTAGTTTCGCTCTTCACTGTCTTACTTTTTTCTTTTCCTTTTCAAGAAATGTACTTTGCGCCACAAAGTATGCCTAAGAGACCGAAGCACCAACTTGCCCAAGAAGATGTCCTTTTGCATGAATGGTCGCTTAGGGCAGTGGCACCAGATCAGTTGGTTGAGCTACTCATTAGTGTTTTGTGTTTGTCCATGAATATCTATATATATTGCTAGATATATAATTTCTATATAGGGGGGGGGGGTTCACCCTTCCATGCCCCGTTGAAATGAAGAGCCCCGTGGAACAAACTTCATTACTCCGAGGCGCGTGATTATGCCGACCTTGCTGACGCCTACGATATCAGATGAAGTGAGCGGCAAGATTCGGGATGTATCTGTCGGACGAAAGGCATAACAGAATTATCAAACAGAATGACAGTATCTGCTGATAGGTCTCTTCTGAAGTTAAGATCATCAATTTAAACCGTAAATTGGATGTGTTGCTGCTAATACCCTTGTTACAGGGGTGTCTCTATCCGCGGCTAAACTTAAAGTGGTTACTCATTTAATCGAGTTTAACGTCAACCGCAAGCTGCCCCAGTTACACGCGTATTTCTATTCACGGTTTACGGTGGCGATATAACGCAATTTTGAGTTCCACAGGGATTCCAAGGTACCGCCACACAAATTGTTGAAACAACGTGAAAACTTAAAGCTGCTTCTGTACGATATCAGTGCAGCGTGAACAGCAGCTACGGCACGCCCGACAACTCGTCAGATGCTTCAGCGTCTTATCTAGACGAAATCGACGCGGCTGGCGTCTCTGCGCAGAACTTTGAAGCAGACGCAGCGGTCATTTACCTACACACTGCATGTTCTCGTGCGCATAATTTTTTCTCTCACATAGTTAATTTAGCGCACATAGTTAATTTAGCGCAGGAAGCAACCGGTAACATTTGCTCACATTGTCGATCTTCAGCCACACATTATTTATTTTGTCTGGCCCTTCGATGGCACCAAGAGTGCCGTCGATGTTGCGTCTTCTCCAAGTAGAGGCGCGCGCATTTCGAGTATTTCAGCGCAGAGGGGCCAGCTTATCCCACCCAAATGGTTATCATGTCCTTCGTAATCACGCCAGGTCTATTCACAACCTTTGAAAATACCTGCGAAGGACCCCACACTTTGCTCCTGCTGATGTACCGTCCGCTATCCTGACCGCTTGCAATATGTTGGCTAACCTCTAACAAAACTGCCAAGCTCAATTTGCAGCCAACCGGGATTAGCAGCCGAACCTGTGTTGCGCCTGCTGTCCTTTCTCTCACAATGTCTATCGTCTCTATCCTGAAGCGTCGTCGTCTGTCAGTTAATTCGACTATCAGTAAAGCTTGAGCCTGAACAGAGCAGTTAGAATACTCGGCTGGATGACTTCCACCACAGAGGCAGCATCGCTCATCTTGGGCACTGCAGTGATTTTAGGCTTGCTCTTCCTCACATCTGCAATATCACTGACTTGACTTACACCCTGCAAGTCTCTGGCCGTATCTCCAGCAATTACGACATTGTAGTGGACGCGATGCCAGAGGTATTACACTGCCGACAAGGCGCCGCGCCTTAGTTATCAAGGTTATCAAGGGCATGAGGTTCTTGCCAATGTTGCAATCACCAATTCTATTGGGATCATCTAATTGTCAATCACTTGATTACACCTACAAACAGCAATTATTCCAGTGCTAGACAACTTATCTTGTATTTCTGCTGGAGACAGATCAGCATCGAAACCTATGACTAGTCCCTTAGGCCAAGCGAGGTGAGCAGGGATGAAGGCTCTCTCCCAGCGATCGTATTTATGGTCTACTCAGTGGTGATGCGAATGATGAATACTTCAGTAAATCCGCGACACAGATCTGGCCTGGCTATCAACGCACGATACTTCCTTGCCGAAAGGCATTACCTCTGTGAAGGTCTGGTATGAAGAGGTAACAGCACGTAGAGCTTTCTGGTCAGTCTGGTGGTTGATCGGCTGAATAGAGCCCCTATTAGAAGTAACCAGAACCAGCGGGATGCTACCCACATCACTGCGGATAAAGAAATATCGAGGTAATTCACCTCTTACAATAGAAGTCGTCCAAGAGGAAAAACCCTTGCCGGGGGAATCTTCAGTCAGCCTACAATTAAGCATGCGTGTTCAGAATTAAGAGCTCAACCAATAAGACATTATAAGCCCAACTCCGTCTAAACCTGCCCAATTAACAGGAGCCACAGCAAAAGCTTTCTAACAAGTAGTAGAACCTTGTTTATTGTATCTCCTGCCTCTTCTCCCCCCTCCAAGCTTTCCTCTTCCTTTACCTTACACTCCGGCTGTTTTAAGTCTCCCTCCTCCTAGGGCGATAAGAAAGGACGTTGCTTACAGGTGCAAGCTCTAATCGTTCACTGCTCTAATGTCTTGCTCCACACACGTCTTCACGGCGTGGAACGGACCATGTCTCTTTGTGGCCGTTCCTTGTCGCCCTTATCGGACAAGCAAGCAGTCGTTGCACTTGATATCACGGCGTCTTCTTCAATCAGACGTTTCATCGCCTCACGCTAACCATTGCGTTCCTGGAAGGTTTTTAGTCATTCCATTATCAGAAGTTCATATCAAATGACAAGGTCGTGGTCAGCGACCCGTCTATGCACTTCAACGTATTCACTGAAATGTAGGCAACACGCAAGGCTTGTGGTGTGTGTCATTTTGTGGTACGCAGCCTAGACAGCACTGACATCCTCCTCGGAAGTTTGGATAAATCGACGTAAACAGCTTTATGTCACAAATACCTCTCTATTCGAATCTGTTGGGTTGGAGGTGATTTTGACAGAAGTGCCGCGGCACAACAGCGCGATTGTCTGCCCTCTGCTGTAGCTTGGATTCGTATCACACGTGCGACCAGTAAGAATGCTGCATCGTACGTACCATTCTTACTAAAATTATTAAAAAATTGGGCACCTCGCTTCCCTTCCTTCTCTTTCATTACATTACGAGGTTCTCCAATTGGGCAACACCGATGCCTTCAGATAACATGGGTGGGTTTCTTGACCAGTTGCCGTCACCGAATCAGATCAGGTACTCGTGACGCCTGCGGCAGAAAGGATGTTCCACACCCGCCGCCAAGGTTTGTGAGTCGTGGCGCTGGCTAACATTCCAAGGATTGGGTCTAGTAGTAAAGCATAAATACCCGAGGTAGTGGACGGGGAAATGGTGCCGCGGTAGTTCAACTGGTAAGAGCATCAGACCCGTAATGCGAACACGTGGGTTCGTATCCCACATGCGGCCAGTTCTTTCTTCATCCACTTTCATTTCCTTATTTCTGCTGACAAGTACAAGTAAATTCCCCCCATGATGTCCTTGGTATATGTGGTTGTTGCCTTCTTACGGTATGATAATAAATATCGAGCCCATTGGTTCCCTTTCTTCTCTCTTGAGGCTTGCTGCTCATGTGTGCATATCCATTGTCATAAACGACGCCCTTTAACTTCGGAAACATCTCTCGTTCAAGAAGGGCAATAAGATTATTTGTATCTGATTTTCCAGCATGTTCAACAACCATTATTGTGCATTGGTCGAATGCCACTTGTGATCACTGTGTTTGGCGTACACCTTTGCCCTTTTTTGAACCAGACAAAGTCCACATGCGCTACTTCGAAAGCTAATCCGTGTGAAGCAGTAATAGGAGTTCAGCCGTTGGTGGGCAGTACTTTGGTTTATGACCTGGCACAAGTGGCATGACCTAACATAGTTCTCCACATATCTGGTCCTACTCTTCCACATGACTACTTCTGGAGGTGCTTACTATGCAAACAATGATGTCAACCAGAGTAAGGAATGTCATGGTACGTGTGAAGCACTTTTGGAACAAGGATCTTCAGCACAAGAAGGCTTCTATTGGCAAACAGTGGGCTTGCGCATCCTTCCCATATTTTTTTCAGCTTTAACACTTCACGTGGAAATTGGGCCGCCCGTCTCGATAACGCATGTGCATCTCCCAACCCCATGCCTTCAAGGTGTACAAAATTGTAGTGCTACGATTCGTTTATCCAGCGCAACAGCTTTGCCCTTGACTACGAGAGCATGAGGAGATAAGAACTAGATGGTCTGTATATACTTCGAATTTTCCCCCGTCTATGTGCAATATAAAGTATCGCAGAGCAGGAAGGATGGCAAGGGCCTCTTTCTCCACCATAAAGCAGTTGAACTGAGAAGTAAGCATGTAGAAATGGTGCCCTTTGATTCGAAGCTGGCGATTTATTGGAGAACGGCAGTCCCTCTGATACAACACTACGGCTGTACCATAATGCGATGCATCTGTATTCATCAGGAACGACTTATTAAAGTCTGGTCGAATTAGAACTGGGTGGAACGGGTGGCGACGCACTAGTTCTTGATAGGCAATTTTGCAATCGTGGGACCAAATGAAAGGAACATCCTGTTCGTCAGCTCAGTGAGACGATTTGTCGTCCTTGCAAATTACTTCATGAAAGCCCTGAAACGCACTGCTAGTCTAAGGAGATCACGCGGCGAATGAAGGTCATGGACCTTTGTATGCTGGGAGATCCGCTATACTGACTCTTGTTTGGTACTTTTATTAGCGCCTTCAAACCAGCTGCCGAGGAAAATGACCTTCGGCTTGAAGAATTCAGTTCTTTTTTCATTTGTCTTCGGATTCGCGCTGCTATGAATTTGTAACACCTTCGTAAGATGTTCGCTGTGCCTGTGCAAGGACTTCGTACGCACAATGATGTCATTAATGCGAAATCGCAACGACTCCAATATATGGCTGTAAACGTTGTTCACCATCATCTGAAACCATGGTGGGCACGGCAGCATCGCAAAGATGCAGCCTTCAAATCCGTTCCTGTTTGTTCTACAGATAGGCTTCCTGCTGTTCCCCATGGGCGCTATACCGGCGTGCTACGAGCTACAACAATCGTCTCGAGCTGCTTCTATCGGCGACAAGGATCTGCTGATGCACCCAGCCTCAGTCGACTAAAGCTGCCGGCCCTTCCATGATGGCGCTGGTATCACATCGACAGATATGCTGGGATCACCGATGACGGCAGCATGGAGCGACCCTATAAAGCGAGACGCATACGGCACAGCTGGCAGTGGGCACGGCAGCATCGCAAAGATGCAGCCTTCAAATCCGTTAATGTTTATTCTACATACAGGCTTACTGCTGTTCCCCATGGGCCCTACAGCGACGTGCTACGAGCTACAACCACCGTCTCGAGGTGCTTGTATCAGCGACAAGGATCTGCTGATGCACCCAGCCTCCGTCGACGAAAGCTACCGGCCCTTCCATGATGGCGCTGGTGTCACATCGGCAGATATGCTGGGATCACCGATGACGACAGCATGGAGCAGCCCTATAAAGCAGGACGCATACGGCACAGCTGGCAGTTAGCACGGCAGCATCGCAAAGATGCAGCCTTGAAATCCATTCCTGTTTATTCTACAGGTGAGCAGACGCTATGACAAGTCATCTTATAGTAACGATGTCTGCCTAATTCTGCTGCCGTGCCCACGGTCGCTTCGCGCACCCTTTTGCAAATTGTTTGTTTTCTTGCGCACGTTGTTACTTCTGGGTGGAGACGTTGAGTTGAACCCAGGCCCTACACTAGATGGTACAGCAGAACAGTTAAAGCTAATTGCAGGGGATATTAAAGAAATTAAGAAGGAAAAAGCTATAGCAAACAATAGACTTAATGCGATTGACAAGAAACTTGAAGAGATAGCTGGCATTGAAAAACAGATCTCAGAGAACAATAAACGAATATCTAACTTAGAAAAAAAGCTAATGGCTATGGAAAAGAAAGTCGAGGATCTGGAAAACTAGAGCCGTCGGTCCAACATTGTCATATACGGTGTTGACGAAAAACAAGAGGAAACAACATACATGCTTCTTGAACTGGTCGAAAAGAAGATTTTAGACGGTATACTTCAGACAAAAACCAAGGAAATGGAAAGAATCCACCGCCTAGGTAAAAAGAAGCAAACTGATACTTTTAGACCAAGACCCATAATTCTCAACTACTCGATTGCCGAGACAAAGTTTCAATCCTCAAGCACTGCCCGCTGCTCAAGGGCTCAGGTTTCTCTATCAGTGAAGATTTTTCTCGTAGTATTCGAGAAATAAGAAAGAAGCTGTGGGATCGAACGAAAGAATACCGGGATAGGCAAGAAAGGGCGCCAATAGTCTTTGATAAAGTGCGTGTAAATGGTCAACTTTTTGCTTGGGATAGTGACCACGAAGGTTTAGTTGAAGTCCAAAAAAAGCGAAGGAAAAGACGCCTCACAAAAGAGAGTCACTCGAAGTCGACAGAAGTAGCCTTGTTGAATGTGAACGCACGAAGTCTTGCAAATAAAGTAGACCAATTCAAAGCTCTTGTATTAGGAATTAAACCTGACATTATTGCTGTCACAGAAGCGTGGCTTCACTCGGATATCTTAGACCATGAAGTCTTGCCGCCGGGATATGGGATTGTGCGCAGAGATAGGGTCACTAGAGGTGGGGGTGTCGCACTTTTCTTTAAGAAAGAACTACGATGCACCGTTTTACCAAATGAGCCATAAATTGAGGCGATGTGGTGCAAAGTACAGCTACAGAAAGGCTGCATATTTGTAGGAGCTATCTACAGACCGCCTAACGCTGAGACAAGCTATCTAGAATTTCTTCTGGAATATATGCATCATCACATGACGAATGGAAAAAATTATCATGGCTGGTCATCTTAACCTGCCTGAAGTGGAATGGTCGCCAAAAAAAGTGCGAGGTGCTGCGAATGACGTCATATTAGGTATATTGTTCAACTTTAACCTCAAGCAACTCGTACGCGTCCCCACACGTATCCAGGGCAAATCCAGTTCTATTCTAGACGTTGTTCTTGTTAGTGACCATTTCCTGAACGACCAGACATGCACCGAAATCTTAGATGGCATATCCGATCATAAATTAGTCCTATGCACACTGCCTCTGCCTGGTCTTGCACGACACCGCGGCCCTGTAAAACACGTTCTTGCATTCAACAGAGCACGCAACGATGCAATAATCACATATCTCACTCACGAATTCATCGACTTTTCAGATCCTTGCTTGGATAAAAACTCGTCGATAGATAATATATGGTTGCAATTCAACACACACGTGATTCATTGTATAGAAAATTTGTCCCACTAGAGCGCAAACTTACAAGAAAGTGTAATCCATGGATCACCCGTGAAATAATTCACGTTAAACGTAAAATTAGTAGGCTGAGGAAAGCTAGGAAGTCTGCTTTAGCCGCTAATTTCACCACTCAGATTTCCGCGTTATCTAAAACATTGAAAAGCAAAATACGCATTTCCAAAATGCCCTACTATGGTACTACTCTCTGCACGTTCATGAAAACGTCACTAGCAAAATTTGGCGTTGCGTAAAGGTAAGCAAAGGATAGAAAGGCTTCTCCTTTAATAGAAACAAAAGATAAGGCGGATCAATTCAATCGCTACTTCCAGTCGATTTTTACAATCGATAATGGACTAGTGCAACATTCCCCGATTATCCCATCGACCAAAGATAAATTACTATAAACCCCAGAAATAACCGACAGTGAACGACCAGACATGCACCGAAATCTTAGATGGCATATCCGATCATAAATTAGTCCTATGCACACTGCCTCTGCCTGGTCTTGTACGACACCACGGTACCTGTGTCTCCTATTAAACCTTGATGAAAAAAAGAGCTGTGGCCCAGACGGGATACCAAACGCTTTTCTCAAACGGTATGCAGAACCAGTTAGTAAGTATCTACGCTTAATATTCACAATATCTGTCCAGGATTCAGATTCCTTCTGAATGGAAAGTCGCGAAAATAATCCCAGTGCAAAAATCCGGTGGCAAGACGATCCCATCAAACTACAGGCCCATTTCCTTGACGTGTACCAGCTGTAAAATACTCGAGCATATTGTCCTCAAATTTATCACAAAGTTTGTCGAAGACAATGATCTGCTACACCCCAACCAGCACGGATTTCGATGAGGCCTATCAACCGTAACGCAACTCGTCGAGGTAATGCACGACTTGGCCCAAGGCATTAATGAACACTCCCAAATTGACATAATTTTCATGGATTTCTCGAAGGCGTTTGATCGAGTTTCCCATGAAAAGCTAGTTATCCAGCTGGTCCGTAAACTTGGGGATGGGCCAATGACTCGATGGATATCAAGCTATTTGTCCGGCCGTCAGCAATCTGTGCAATGCAATGAGCACGTTTCTGAAAGCGATTACAAATATCTGGGTGTGATAATAACTTCTGATCTCAGCGGGGCAGTTCACACGGAAGCTATAACCGCGAAGGCAATGAAAATATTTTTTTCCTTAAGCGGACGCTGCGGCACGCTGACCGTGACACAAAACTTTTAGCGTACACCACACTTGTCCGACTGATTCTAGAATACGCCAATACAATCTGGTTCCTCTTCACAAGTAGCGGCATCAGCATGCTTGAAAATGTGCGGCGCAAAGCGATCAGATTTATTTTTAATCGCTATCGACGCCTTGATTCCCCGACAGAATTGCTACGCTGTGCAGGTTTGCCCTCACTCCAAAGTCGAGCTAAAATTCACCGCCTGAAGTTCTTACATATGCTTATGCACAACTATTTTAAGTTAGACCACACAAGATAGGTCTAAACTAAACAAACAAGGCAACTACGTCATACACATAATCTCACACTCCAAGAATATGCATGCAACAACAATACATTCTATTATTGTTTTCTCCCTAGATGTATTCGGGAATGGCCGACTTGTAGGCCTTGACCGACTTGTAGTCGAACAGCAAAAAATTGATGATTTCCTTGAGATGTTCCATAACTCACTTAATACATATTCATCAACCTGATGTCATTTATTTATATTTTCCATATGATTATTTATTTTTTCTATTGGCATGCTTGTCAATACTCGTATTCATACTTATTGTTGTACTGTAATTTTCCTTCTTATTTGTACTTGTTTAGCATATCTACTTGGACAATTGCTATTATTACTGTTTCTTCCTGTAACCCACTGCTGTAATAACCCTGTCACAGGGTTGACAGTATGTTGAAATAAATAATAAATAAAAAATAAATACGGCTGAGTTCTTCCAGCCATAAAGTTATCTGTGAGATTCGTATCTATCGAATGGTGTCGCAAAATTGGTAAAATTTTAAGTCTCCTCTGACGGGGGGATTTGCCAGAAACATTTGCACAAGTCCAAGCGCGAAAAGGTCTCACAGCACCTGGTTTTGTTGATGATTTCGTCGATAAGTGATATTGAACATGAGACAGGTCAGTCTGCTTGCTGGCCTGCATGTTATTAGTGGAGAGACGAAAGGTGCCGTCTGCTTTAGGCGATGACAGATGTGAATAGAGAGGGTGATTGGTGGATTACACCGGCGTGAAGAATCTTCTCTTTCTCTCTTCAACAAATGTTTCTTCTCTCGAGACATGCTGCAGGTCTTACGTTTCACTACAGGCTTGTAGCGAAGTTCAAATGGTACTTTAAACTTTGATGCAGCCTTCGCGTAGCCCCCGACACATATTAGATCTAAATACAGCTTGATAATGTCCACCGCTGAAGTTGGCTTCCGTATAAAGTCAGTAAATGAAACCGAAGACATTTGACTGTTGTGTCGACTGTTGAATTCTGCAGCCCAGTAAAATTCAAGTCGTAGTTGTCCTGTGACTAGGTAAGACAAGGCCAACTGATATTTTACTACATGGAGCAGGAGAGCATCATTTAAAGGGCTTTTCACTTTACACGTGATCAACACTTCCACCCTCACATTATACGTTTGTTTTCTGCCGTCGTAACCATACACCATCACACGACAAAGATCCACGATTCATAGGTCCGAAATTCTGGTCTTTCCAGACGTTACCAATGCGGCACTATCAACTGATATCTTGACGTCCGGTCTTGCTTGCATAAAAATGTACACAAGCTTGACACGTTTGGCAATGAAGATGGTCTCGTGAAATGAGAATGTTGTTCTCCCGATATCAACTTTGTCACGTTTTTGTACTACACTATGCTATCTTCTTCACTAGAGGAAGTACTATATCAGTTAAAAAGTATGTCGTGATGATGGTGAGTGCAGAACGATTCCAAGTTTTTAAGCAAGTCATCAACACATTGCGTCGCCCTAATTTGCACATCATGCTGCATGCTCTTAGGCAGTCATAACATAATGAGAAGTATGAGCGGTGAGTTCGTTAACGTGGAGGCAGCAACATTAGTAGGTTTCTGCTCTCAATAAGGCACTCTACCAGTGGGTGACAACTATATTTAGTATGCTATAGCGCTGTCCCAGCTCCGGAGCTTATGCTCGTAGGAAGACATCAAAGAACGTACTCTCCACTCAGCCCAAGACGGGGGCGTTTTTTCTGTGATTCTCAAGTTATGCCAGGTTTTCACTGCGGTTTACAAGCGCATGTTTATAACCTTCTCAACGTCTTGTCGCCACCTATTTCGGTCGCACACATAGTCCTAGACAATAAGCCGCGCTGGAGCGTTTGCAGATGACGAACCATCATAGACATGTGGTTTTATTGGTTCTAACAAAGGCCTCTCAGAATGGGGGAGGGAATTTTTCATCACGAGCTCTAGTATTTGTTATTGGAAGGAATTGGATATCTATCTATCTATCTATCTATCTATCTATCTATCTATCTATCTATCTATCTATCTATCTATCTATCTATCTATCTATCTATCTATCTATCTATCTATCTATCTATCTATCTATCTATCTATCTATCTATCTATCTATCTATCTATCTATCTATCTATCTATCTATCTATCTATCTATCTATCTATCTATCTATCTATCTATCTATCTATCTATCTATCTATCTATCTATCTATCTATCTATCTATCTATCTATCTATCTATCTATCTATCTATCTATCTATCTATCTATCTATCTATCTATCTATCTATCTATCTATCTATCTATCTATCTATCTATCTATCTATCTATCTATCTATCTATCTATCTATCTATCTATCTATCTATCTATCTATCTATCTATCTATCTATCTATCTATCTATCTATCTATCTATCTATCTATCTATCTATCTATCTATCTATCTATCTATCTATCTATCTATCTATCTATCTATCTATCTATCTATCTATCTATCTATCTATCTATCTATCTATCTATCTATCTATCTATCTATCTATCTATCTATCTATCTATCTATCTATCTATCTATCTATCTATCTATCTATCTATCTATCTATCTATCTATCTATCTATCTATCTATCTATCTATCTATCTATCTATCTATCTATCTATCTATCTATCTATCTATCTATCTATCTATCTATCTATCTATCTATCTATCTATCTATCTATCTATCTATCTATCTATCTATCTATCTATCTATCTATCTATCTATCTATCTATCTATCTATCTATCTATCTATCTATCTATCTATCTATCTATCTATCTATCTATCTATCTATCTATCTATCTATCTATCTATCTATCTATCTATCTATCTATCTATCTATCTATCTATCTATCTATCTATCTATCTATCTATCTATCTATCTATCTATCTATCTATCTATCTATCTATCTATCTATCTATCTATCTATCTAATCTCTTTTTTACAGTTACAATAAACAAGGAAGGCTACCTTGCCATCTTTGTTTATTATAACTTCTACGTACCCTTCTCCACCGACCTGTCCAAGTCTTTCACCTTAACATAGTGGCACAGCCACATCAGAAAAAGAGAGACAGCGAAAACTGCGGGAAAGCAAGAAGCAAACTACAAAACACGATAACGAAAATCAACCTCGATGTAACGTGTGTAGAAAAAGTGCACCATCTCTGCTCGCAACGGCGTTTGATTTCTATTTCATGCCGGCTCAGCAGTAAATGCCGTGTTTGCGCAGGGACAAGAAACAGCAACGCCTATAAAAATTTAATATGCGCGTCCGTCCGGATTACTTCGGAGTGCGCGCGGGCTCGTAATATTCTGCACGCACCAGAATAACACGCCACAAAGCGTAATATTTCTCCTTGTGGTCGTATCATCATCATCATCATCATCAGCCTGGTTACGCCCACTGCAGGGCAAAGGCCTCTCCCATACTTCTCCAACAACCCCGGTCATGTACTAATTGTGGCCATGCCGTCCCTGCAAACTTCTTATTCTCATCCGCCCACCTAACTTTCTGCCGCTCCCTGCTACGCTTCCCTTCCCTTGTGATCCAGTCCGTAACCCTTAATGACCATTGGCTATCTTCCCTCCTCATTACATGTCCTGCCCATGCCCATTTCTTTTTCTTGATTTCAACTAAGATGTCATTAACTCGCGTTTGTTCCCTCACCCAATCTGCTCTTTTCTTATCCCTTAACGTTACACCTATCATTCTTCTTTCCATAGCTCGTTGTGTCGTCCTCAATTTGAGTAGAACCCTTTTAGTAAGCCTCCAGGTTTCTGCCCCGTAGGTGAGTACTGGTAAGACACAGCTATTATATACTTTCCTCTTGAGGGATAACGGCAACCTGCTGTTCATGATTTGGGAATGCCTGCCAAACGCACTCCAGCCCATTCTTATTCTTCTGATTATTTCCGTCTCATGATCCGGATCCGCCATCCCTACCTGCCCTAAGTAGATGTATTCCCTTACGACTTCCAGTGCCTCGCTGCCTATTGTAAATTGCTGTTCTCTCCCGAGACTGTTAAGCATTACTTTAGTTTTCTGCATATTAATTTTTAGACCCACTCTTCTGCTTTGCCTCTCCAGGTCAGTGAGCATGCATTGCAATTGGTCCCCTGAGTTACTAAGCAAGGCAATATCATCAGCGAATCGCAAGTTACTAAGGTATTCTCCATTAACTTTTATCCCCAATTCTTCCCAATCCAGGTCTCTGAATACCTCCTGTAAACACGCTGTGAATAGCATTGGAGATATCGTATCTCCCTGCCTGACGCCTTTCTTTATTTGGATTTTGTTGCTTGCATTATGTGGTCGTATACCAAGACCCATTTTTATGCGGCTGAACCCACATCAGGCAGACGTAGCGCTGTATCAGCGACCACGCCGGCAAGCTGAAAAAAGAATGTGGACATAAAAATCCCGCTTCACTGCATTGCTCCTTGTTCATGCGAAGGCGCCAAATATGTATACACCACGAGAGCGTTTGTTCCGATGAGCACTGACGATGGTCGTTAACTTCAAGCCAACAGTAATGTGATTGATTACTTGTATTTCAGATATAATTAACCACATTACTTTTGGTTTACGAAGCTCATGCTGATTGTCAGCCCTTGTCAGAACAAACGCGCTCGTGGTACTTATTTGAGGTCTTCGCACTTCATTGTAGTGGTTTTTCGTGAGCAAGGACGCTGTCGGTATCCCCGGCTGTAAAATAGATGGCATCTCATTTGAAATAACGATGTTGCGGGAGTCCCGTCAGCGGCTTCCAAGTTCTTTGTACCTTTCTGGACGCCTGATTTCTGTAGTTTATGTTTAAAGCCAATATACGTATTCCTCTAGATGAAATAACAGTTCATTTCATTATATATATATATATATATATATATATATATATATATATATAATATGTGTGTGTGTATGTGTCGTGCAACATTATGGCTTCTAAATTGCATGTTAATTTACCGCCTTACAATATATTTCTATACATATTGTAAAGCGGTATAATTAACAAGCCATAACGTTGCAAGATACACAGGCAGGTCTGTTGATCAAGCGTTGGGCCCCGAGCGCGCGAACTCGGTTCTCGAGCGAGCCGTTGATGATGCGGCTGAAGCACACGTCTGTCTTCTTCGCTCACGTCGGTGTTCTGGCGGTACACCGATAGACAACGCGCCTGGCTAACTCTTGTAATCGGAGGACCTGGCGGGCGAGGCAGCCTGATGGGTCTTTCAATGTCGACAGCCAACATAGGGCGTGATGGTCGGTAACGACATAGAAGGGACGGCCGTGTAGGTATGGCCAAAGTTTTCCAAGCGCCCAAACGGTAGCCAAGCACTCCTTTTCACTTACGGAGTAGTTAGATTCGGGCTTGGTTGGTATCCTGCAAGCGTAGGCTACCACGTATTCGCCGTATCCGTTTTTGCGCTGAGTGAGGGCAGCACCAATTCCTACGCCGCTGGTATCCGTGTGAACATCTGTGGGATCCATGGGGTCGAAATGGCGCAGAGGGCACAATGTTGTAAACGCGTCGCCACAAGCTGGGGACCCGGTGGAAAGGCTGGTGTCGACTCGCAGAAGTTGGGTTAACTTATCAATGATAGAAGCAACATTCCTGATAAAAGTATGAGCAGAGCCCGACGAAGCTTCGAAGTTCCTTCAGGGTCATTGGTTTCGGGAAATCGGTGACAGCGTGAAGTTTAGAAGCATCGGGTAAAATGCGGTCTTTGGAAACCACGCGTCCGAGTATCGTTAGTTGCTTGGCTCCAAAGCGACATTTCTTCATATTGAGCTGGAGGATTGCGATAGTTCAGCTTTGCAACGAAGCGATGTTAGGAGAAAAGGCGACCACGTCTTTAAGGTAACACAAGCACGTCTTCCATTTTAGACCACGGAGGAGATTGTCCATCCTCCCTTCAAAAGTAGCAGGAGCATTGTAAAGACCAAACGGCATAAAGTTAAATTTGTACCGACCGTCTGGTATTACAAAAGCTGTTTTGGGTCATTCGGCTGGTGCCATGGGCATTTGCTAATAGCCGGAACGTAAGTCGAGTGAGAAAAAGTACTCCGCGCCATGCAAAGAATCGAGCCCGTTGTCAATGCGAGGCAAAGGATATACGTCTCTGTGTGTTATCTTGTTAAGACGGCGGTAGTCCATGCAAAACCGGATTGATTTTTCTTCATAAGGACTATGGGGACGCCCAGGCACTGTTAGAAGGTTGAACAACTGCGCGTTGAAGCATATTGCTGACTTGGTCTTCAATAGCCCGGCGCTCTGTGGGTGACACGCGATAAGGTCGCTGGCACAGCAGAGCGTGGGCTCCCGTATCGATCTGGTGACACTCCGTCGACGTGCGGCCCAAAGTCGCTTGTTGACAATTGGATGTAGAGGAGTACTTGCGATGGAGGTTGAGAAGCTGGGAACGTTGTGCGGGGCTCACGTTGGTATTCACAGAACTGTCGAAGATGTCCGGCGGAGACAAGGGGCAGCAGGGCAATAAGCCAATGTACTGATTCGGATTAGGTGCCATCAGCAGGGGCATCGAAGATGGTCGTAGAGTCGATGTGTTCAAGACGTCCAAGGCACTCACTGTCACGCAAAGCGAGAGCTGAGACATAATCGTTGGAGACAAGCGTATGAGTAAAGCTTTCGTTGATAGTCAGGGTAGCGAGGGGAAGACGACATCGTCGGTGAACAAAATGTGCGCCGGTGTAAAAAGAGCAGTGGAATCTGTAACACTGTTCGAGCAGGCAGTAGCAATCACAGATGAGTGCGGAGGTATCTCAGTGTCGTCAGCAACGAGCAGCTTGGCGCCAGAACCATCAGCAACATCAAGTTGGGCGTCAGGAAGTAGCGAATATTCGACTTCAGTGCGAGAATAGTCAATGATGGCCTTGTGATCGGAAAGGAAGTTGCACTCGAAGATGATGTCGCATGAACATGAAGACAGAACAACAAATTCGACTGTGAACGTGAGTCCTTGAATGGTGATGCGGGTAACGCATGTAACAGCAGGGGTAATCTGCTGTGCGCCGGCACAGCAGATTACTGTGACAGGGCCGACAAGGGTGTCCTTGCTTTTCTGAGTGAGCGACAAAGTTCGTTGGTAAGTGTAGAAACGGCGGCTCCTTGGTCAACTAGCGCAAGTGCAACAATTCCATCTACAGGTACTTCAATAACATTCTCGGAGAATAGCGAGGCCTTGTGCTGTTGGACATAGACGCAGTTCTTGCCTCGGAAACTGCGTCGAGTGGTTTTCCTGTTCGGTACAACTCGGACGACTACGCATTGGCAAAAGCGAACGGCGTCGAGGAGATGGCGAGCGACGCTCGTCGGCAGGGTTCGCGGTGCGTAGAGTAGTCGGACGTGATTCACGAGGTGACGAGAAGAGTGTAGCTAGAGGGGCGTATAATGGCGCAGGTTGGTCAGGTCGGGGAAGCCATGAGCATCGGCGACAGGACCATGCCACATGACCAGGGATGCCGCAATAGAAGCATATTGGGTGGTTGTCGGGCGAGCGCCATGGTCAAGTGTTGGTTGGTATCCTGGTGGGAAACGCGGGCAGACGTGTTACCACAGCGGACTGTGGGGTCGAGAACGTCGGTGTCACTGTCCACGCTGCAACTTCAGCGCGTGTTATAGGCGCAGGCGCCGGCGGTGGTGCATGCGACGATGGACTAACCTCACATACTTGCTCCTGTATTATTCGTAGCTTGGTTTGGAGTCATAGATGGCGTAGAGCTTGTAACGGCAATGAGTAGAGACAGCTGGCGGGCGACTTCGGCATGGATGAACTCTTTGATCTCACAAAGCCGGGGGCCGTGGTCGGGAACTGCAATTAAGATCGAAACAGAGACATCCTGCGTGAAACGACGCCGGGTCAGGAGACGTCTGCGGAGTTCATCGTAACTCTGACAAAAATCGCGACTTCCACAACAGTCTGCGGGTTTTTCGATAAGAGCATTTCAAAGGCGTCGTCTTCGATGCCTTTCAAAATATGACGGATCTTATCGGATTTGGTCACTGATTAATTGACGCGGTTGCAAAGGTGGACGACGTCTTGTGTGTAGTCGGTGAAGTTCTCACCGGCTGTTGGGAACGGTTGCGCAAACGCTCTTCAGCATGAAGTTTTGGCACCGCGGGCTTTCTGAAAACTACTGTCAATTTCGTCTTGAAGTCTGACAAGATGCGAAGGTCGGGTTCATGGTTGTGGAACCACACGTTCCCGACGCCCGTGAGGTAGAAGACGGCGTTGTTCGACTTGTGAGAATCGCCCCATTTGTTGTGGGTACTCACGCGTTCATAGGATGAGAGCCTCCTTCTCGTCGGAGCCGCTGAAGATGGCTGGATACTGTTGACGCAGCGAGCCGGAACAGAGAAAGGCGGGGGAGGCCGGTGGTAGTGTTTGGCTTGCGTCTTCAGGTATGATGGGCGGCAACTTCCGAATGCGGAGTTCCAGGGTTGGGGAAAACCCAGCAACCTCCACCAAAAATGTAAGCCTGTTTAATTAACAAGCCAGAACGTTGCAAGATACACAGGCAGGCCTGCTGGTCAAGCGTCGAGTACCGAGCCCGCGAGCTCTGTTCTCAAGCGAGGCGTTGATGGTGTGCTTGAAAGTGTGTGTGTGTGTGTGTGTGTGTGTGTGTGTGTGTGTGTGTGTGTGTGTGTCTGTGTGTGTGTGTCTGTGTGTTGTCTTTTTTTTATAACAAGTAATCAGGGTAGGGAACATGCTGTTTCCCAGACGAGTTCCCAAAATCTAGGTGGACATACCTTTTCACTTGTGACGTGAGCTTCGGGAGACTTATTATCAAAAATGTATTAATTAATATTTTTATTAGTACATTATGCGCGGATTAAAGGGTGAAATAGAAAGTAGTGAAATTTTATTGCGCACTCACTTTTTTAAACCTTGAAAGTTGCACCTGATTCGAGATACTTATAATCGAATTGGGGCCCTAAATCTCATCAATTTCGAAACCGAGCGCTGTGTAAGCACATAAATGGCGGCCCCGCTGAGGACGCCTTTTATGATATGCAGGGTATATGTCATCCATAGAATTCATCACTATAACACCTAGAGGGAAATCTGGCGCCACCGTCAATGGGAGTTTCTTAAGGGGGACCGTGCCGTCATGGGAATGACGGTACATGTGTCTGCGAGGCTCGTGTTGGCTGGTGTTGTAGGAGGCTTCGTCTAAAACATCGATATGGCTACACGAATAACGCGTTCTCAAAGTAAAATCTTCATAAAATGTTTCCATTTACGCATATTACATCTTTACTCACCTACAATGCACGACCAAGCGAAGAAAAGCAAGAACAGACGACAAACTGTTTCAAAGCGAGCGCGAACCTTGTCGTCTGTTCTCCAACTTTAGCGGCCCGCTGATACTTTTTACGTAACATGTATTCGTACACGCAATAAGAAGTTCTCATAGTTACACAAAACAATGTCTTTGCGTAATAATAAAGCCACAACAGCTTTTCACGTGCTGTTTTAGTAGGAAATGAATCATTGTGACAGACAGAACGGTGCTTGCTAAGCGTGTCTTAAAGGTGTCCTGTCTCTTCGAGAACGATGCCAATCCGAAGTCACAATATAGCTGCATCCCCATGCATACCACAGCGCAGCAGCGCCAGATTTCCCTCTAGGTAATGTAGTGAGAAACTCTACGATGTCATAAGCAGCTTCGATGATATAGTAATAGCAGCAGCAGAAGAATTATATATTGGCCTGTACCGTACCCAGAGCAGCCACGCTAGCTCGATTCGACTTGGTGATAGACAGGATACACGGGCTTCCTCTATACTTAGCGATGAAGTTAGTGGGGCCTTGCAAGGCATGACACATGGAAAAGCGGCAGGGGAAGATGGAATAACAGTCGATTTAATCAATAACCGAGGAGATATCATGTTTGAAAAGGTTACGGCCTTTTATAGCAAACGCCTCGTGGCTACAAGTGTACCAGCGAGCTGGAATAATGCCAGCAATATGTTAATCCATAAGAAGGAAGATGGTAAAGAATTGAATAATTATAGGCCATTTGGCTTGCTTTCGGTATTGCTTAAATATTCACCATGATAATTTTATTAAAATCATGGCAACGCTTGACTTCAATCAACCGAGAAAACAGGCTGGCTTCAGGAAAGGATGTTGCAGAATGGATCACATCCATGACATCAATCAGGTAATCAAGAAATCTGAGTGCAATCAACTTTTCTGTATGGCTTTCATAGGTTCTGAAAAGGCAGTTCACTCAGTAGAGATCCAGCAGTCATTGAGGCATTGCGTAATCAGGGGATAGAGGAGGCATAGGTGAATACTATGGGAAATTTTTGCAGAGACTCCACAGCTACTGGGTTCTCCAAAAGAAAAGTAGAAAATTGCCTGTCAAGACAGGCGTTAGGCAAGGAGACGCAATCCCTCCAATGCTATTCAGTGGATGCTTAGAAGGATTCAAGCTATTGGAGTGTGAAGGCTTAGGAATTAGGATCAATGGCGAATATTTAAGTCACCTTCCTTTTGCAGATGATATTTTCCTCTTCAGCAACATTGGGGACGAATTACTAGAAACGATGGAGGACTTTAACCGAGGAAGTGTAAGAGTAGGGTTGAAGATGATTATGCAGAAGACAAAAATAACGTTCAATAGCCTGGCAAGGAAACACGAATTCAGTATCGCCCGTCAGCCTCTAGATTCTGTACAGGAGTACGTTTATCTAGGTCACTTACTCACCGGAGGCAATTATAATGAGAAGGAAATTAACAGAGTAAAAATAGGTACAAGCGCATAGGGCCGGCACTACGAAATGTTCACTTGGAACTTACGGCTGTCGTCCAAAGTCAAAGTGTACAATCACTGCATTATATCGGTACTAACATATGGGACCGAAACGTCGAGGTTAGCGAACAAGCTCAAGAGCAAGATAAGCACCGCGCTGAGAGCAATGGAACGAAAGAAAAATGTTACGAGTAACATTTTTCTTTCGTAACAGGAACAGAGTGGTCTGGATGAGAGAGCAAACGGGGATGGCCGATGTTCTAATTTACCCTAAGGCAAAGAAATGGAGCTGAGCAGGTCGTGTAATGCGTCGGGTAAATAACCAGTGAGCCATTAGAATTACCGAACGGGTACGAAGTGAAGGCATGTGAAATGGCGGGCGGCAGAAAAGGAGATGCTGCGATGAAAATAGAAAATTTACAAGTGCGAAATGGAATCGTCAATGGCAAAACATGGTATATTGGAGATCGCAGGTAGAGAGAGGCCTTCGTCATCCAGTGGACATAAAAAATAACTTAATGATGAAGAAGAGGATGATGATAGAATTTATGAATACTTGCTATATTGTTCAATCATCATTGGCCTTCTTCTCGTTTTTCCCAAGTCTATATCTAGCGTTCCGTTGCAATATACTTTATGTGTCCTCCACATTCAGCAGTAACTAAATCCTACCTTCGTAATGAATAACTAATATTGCTTAAATTTTATTTTTGCCGGACGACATTTTGTTCTTGCAATATACTTCGGGTGAGCTTATTGGAAGTCCCCAGCAAAGGTTGTTTAGTGAACTACACTAAATAGGAAACCGAAAGGGCGTCGAAAGATGTCACCAAGTTTCTCCCAGATTTACACATGCACGGAAACAAGGACGAAGACGTCATATCTTAAACTACTAAATACAAGATGGCGAGAACGTAATTTTAATGCCAAGAAACAGGAAATGTTAGGGTATAGCTCTAAAGCAATGTATAGTTCTTCTCTCCTCGTCACCCTTATCTCATCCTTCTCCTCACACAAGATCTTTAAATGCTCAGAACTGAAAACGATTGAAGATTCGAGGAATCACGAAGCCTTAGTAGCTGACTCTTTTTTTTTTTCACAACTTCTGAATACAAACTTGAAAGGTTACCAGGTTATAGGACTCAGATGGCGTAATTTAGCGCACTCAGGTGCGTAGAAATCTTCGGCAGCATGCGTAGAGATTCCCATTGAACAAAAAATGTTTTGATTGAAAAGCCACCTTTACTTTTTGTTTGTTCCCAATATTACATAGCCAGCGCCTATACTTTGCTACTACTGATATATATAGCGTACTGCGTTTGTAATCGAAAAAGCGGTTACAAAGCGTGTCTCAGCCATGCGCCAACAAACACCACATAATTAGCACACGAAGTGCTTTGCGAAGAGTTGCCTTGTCTTTTTTTTCGCTGTCTTAATAATTCTTTAATTGAACTTGACTCTTTACTGGGCTCTTGCAGGAAATATATGGACCATGAATGTAAAAGTAATGAGTTAATATCTCGTCCTAAGTTTCTTCAGCCGAGTTTTATTAATCGTTTAAGCGGCCTTATGCTAATTACTGGAACTTCAGAGGGCGCCGGACGCGGCAGGGCATACATAAAGTTTAGCTTTTATGAAGGTAAGTTTTGTTTTTCGCGACCGAATACCGTGGTCAGCTATCTTACAATAATATTACGAAAATAATAATTATATCTGCTTAAAAAATGGCGCCGCCCCTCGTTTCATAGTTGTGGCAAACTTCTTCTGCCACGTCGCTGCTTTTAGACATGGTCCTTGTCCTCCTATTTTGCCGAAAATATAATTCCGAAAGAATTACCTACTTAGAGCAACCCCAATCGCGTACGAGCCTTCGTCTCTCGGTCATTAACATTTTATCTTTTCGGGCATGTATTCTTGGCCAAGCCCGAAAGGAAGTGTGTCAGATAGTACATCAGTACATCATTGCGACTGGAAGAATCTCATGTCAAGCACATGCTCCTTAATATTAACACTGAATTGCGTTGTTTTCATAACATAACGTCTTCATCATATTTGGAATGACCATTATTCTAGAAAATGAGACAGGAAAAATTTATATTTACAAATAATTAAATATGGATAGTACAGATCGATAAATTAACAGCAAGCAAGAGGTTCATATTATGCTTCCACTGAGAACTATAACCAATCCACCCTCCCCCTCGTGGGTACGTACGAATATTTCTAGGAAGAAGAATAAGAATATCAAGTGAAGGGACGTATAAATAAAACCCGTGTGCTTTTAACTATGCTTGGTGGCTCCGCAGCTACTGGTTACCCGGATGACAAATGTGACCTTCAGTGGATCAAACCCAGATTCAAGATGACCTCAGCTCCGCTCCTACTACCCCTGCAGCCGGTCAGCTATACCATCTACGGGTGTTAGAGGAGCTACAGCTATCATTACGCTACGACAGCTGTGGCTCGCCGATCGCATGCTATGGTGCATACAAGCTGAAAACAAGTTCCGCAGTCATCACGTCACCTTGGAATTTCGCAAATATGAACTCCTCCTAGAAGCTTTGGCTCCACAGCCTATCACCTAGATAGGCACCATCCTTGTCCAGCCACATCAGGGCACACCATATAAAACAATCAAGGGGGCTCTTCTTCACGGTCTCGTCCCTCCTGCGGATCGGCTGATTCAGCAGCCACTGAATAACTAAGACCTCGGTGACCGACGTACAACTCAGTTTCTACACCACCTGAAGCACCTAATTCGTGACCAGCTAGACCCTATGGACATGGCCCTGTTACGTGAGTTGTTTCTACAACGTCTTCCAGCCAACGTACGCAGGGCTGTCGTCATAGCTAAAGATAATCCCTTGTCGCAACTCGCCGAACTGTTCCACGATATGACGGACATCGCTCCGGCAGTTATAAATGCTTATCCATAGCTCTCCACTACCTGAAGTGGATTCCCTTCGCGAAACAATAAAAGAGCTCGCATTTGAAGTCGCCGACTGGTCCCAAGAATTGCGCAACATTCGAAACTTCAATGACCGATCCTATCTAACTTTTCAGCCTCTGACGCCGCCTTCTGTACAACGGCCGCTGCAACACTCTTAGCGCAGTTTTTCATCACAGGGCTGGTGCTAGTACCACAGACGTTGTTGCGCCGCTTCTCGGATGTGTGTCACCCTGTTCGTGGCACACGGGAAAGACTCAGGTCGGTCGTCAATAACAGGGGCGGGCAACCCTGGCCGTATCTCAGGCCGTCTTTTCCATATAACCGACCGAACGAGTAGATTGCGTTTGCTGGTAGACACTGGTGTGGAGGCAAACATAATTCCTGCGTCCAAAGCTGACCGACGTCTCCGCCCAAAGGCAACCCCCTGACAAGCTATGAACTCTTCCGTCTTCACAACTTACGCACAGAAGCCCCTTACCGGTGATCTCAGTCTTAGGAGAAGGTTGCCATGGCTATTTTCGATAGTAGACGTCTTCTACGCCTTCTTAGGAGCTGATATTTTTAGTCATCTTTATCTGCTTATGGACATGAGCCGCTGTCGCCTGGTGGGTAAGACTACGGGTCTGTTATTCAACGGTTTTCTGTCACATGCTACTGCTCTCAAACCTGCTTTCATCAAGCTCTCTACGTCACCATATGCTGCTCAATCCAACGAGTTTCCGGATATTACTACACAGTCTCCGATAGATAACACCTAAACAAACTGTAACACACTGCGTTGTTACCACAAGCCCGCCCGTTCACTGCCGCCTACGCCGGCTCGGGCCTGATAAGCTTCGAGTAGGCCGCAGTGAACTCGAGCACATATTGCAACTAATCATCATTGGTCTGCCATCACGCTCGTAATGGTGGCTAAGAAGAACAGTGACTGACGGCCCTGTGGGAATTATCGCGCACTGAATGCGGTGACCGTTCCGAACTAATACCCGCTACCCAATATTCAGGATTGCATTGCTTTTTAACCGACAAAGCAATATATTGGAAAATAGACCTTGTGCAAGCTCATAACCGGATATGAATGGAGCCAGCCGACATTCCAAAAACAAACTGTTATAACTACCCCATTAGGCCTTTTTGAGGAGTTACGCATGCCTTTCGGTTTGCGCAACGCAGCCCAAATCGTTCGGCGCTTTATAGACGAAGTCCCCAGAGGCTTACCGTTATTGTGCTTGGTGGATCCACATAGTCTTTACTATTTAACTAACGAATATCACCTCACAGTTTTGTCAGCAAAGAAATCGAGTATAAAGGATTACACAGTGAAGGTTGCATTGCCGCCAATTCAACCATAATCAAGGGCTCCTGTAAAAAAAAACTGCTTTCTGCCTTTATGATGCTTTAGTTTTCATCTAGTTATCACATGCTACACTGCGGCCACCATCTTCATAAGCACGGAATTTCTTCCGCACTACGAGCGCAAAATCACCATTGGGCCGTCTGTCATAGGGGTATCGAATAGCCGGGTATGACGATAAATTAGCTCTAGCAATATTCAGCAATGCTTAGTGAAATTGTATTGCCTTTTCATCGCACACTCCAGTGGCTGGCTTCAGAACGCGGGCAACGAGGGTTCAAGATCCCACGGTGCATTCTTATGTCTGGTGCATTTACGAGGTCATTATTTAAACAACTCCGACGTACCAGGTCTTAGGGTATTTCTGGCAACAGAAGAAAGGAACCCTCATAAATCAGAATATGGGTTATGACCATGGTTCTTTGAAGTGGATTCGCAGTCTAAAATTCCTTTGATCCTTGCCGCCAAATCAAGGATGGTAGAAACTACTTGAGCAATTTCAGACATGAAGCATTATTAAGCTGTAACGAGCTTGTTATTCTTCCAGCAGACGTCAAAACTTTACATGATCTTGTTCTTTCTTGCCTTCATTTCCGCTTTATTGTGCTAGACGAAGCACGTGTACTAATTATGGGAATACAGAAGTTATTGACTACTTAAAACATTTCTACATGTCTAACCGAACACAGGCGTGGAAATTTATGAGGGAAAAATTAGAGGAATGTATAATATATCCACTTTAAACATAACAACCCCGGATCTCTGTTTTATTAGTATGCCAGTTTGTTAGGAGCCTTGCGATAGGAGCAATTAAGATAGATAATATTATTTCCGACCAGCGGGTGCACTCATGGCAGAGAGAGTAAATACGTTAAAATTCGGCTTTAGGCACGGCGCAGATTCTTTTCCGCCAAAAGAGAGAAAGAGATGCAAATGAGAGAAAGGGTGGTTTACCAGAGTTAGAGTCTCCAGTTTTCTTCCCTTTTTCCACCAAGACTTTCAATATTATCGCTATTGCGTCTGCTCTGACGTACAGTAGAGTCGCTTCAACGTTACTGTATATAAAACTAAAAGCAGTGTCTTGCTTATCAAAATTTTCTACGAAGGGCATTGCTAGCTATATTTTTATCCGCTAAATTTACTATACGTGGTGAACTTTATTAGAGTGTGTAAGATCGTTGTGGTAGAAACCTGTCAGATCGTTTGTCACCATTAGTGTATACTGCATCAGTCAATAGGCACCGAGACATTCTGTACAAGATTAAATAAGACCGAGAACGTAACTTATCTGCCAAAGCGGAAATAAGATATTTTAAATAAGAGACGTGGCAACACCTCATTAACCTACTCTTGGGCGGTGTTGGCTTTGCCTCTTCGAGCAGCTTCTGTTTTGAAAACGTCGTTCATGAATGTACGAGTACTATGATGTAACGAGAAATTGCATGTACTGAAAACATGATTAAAGCTTTGCACAGGCTTGAGCTTAGACCTATAAGATTTCAAAAACGCGATTGATTATTTGTGCAGCCTAAGTAACCTGTCAGTAGTCATTCCTAACACTGTTATCCTCTGCATTCAGTAGCCTGCTCTTGCAGGTGGTTATCCTTGGACACGCTGGCCAGCAATGAACTTCAAGGGCTGGATTGCATGGCTTATAATATTGAGTCTTCGCCTCACACATGAGAAAACTACGGCACACAACATGCAGCGGCCCCTTGACCAGCTTCAGAGTTGTGCCACGTCCGTTCGTAGCTCACGGTGCCCACCGAGTTCTCGTGGTGATGTCCCATGGCTGAAGGGAGATGTCTGAATTGAATTGTTGTAGCTGTGGGGTGATGCTTTTTTTCATTGCGATTGTGACGGCTTCAAATGCGAATGCGCGCTCGAGCACAGGGGAAAGAACGCGTCTCAGCGTGGTAGTGGCTGGACCAAAAGAAAGTGATCCGGGCAGTGGCTTGTGGACGGACGTCAGCCTGCTTTTGCTTGTGAACTTCGGCGCAGAATTCTCCCATTTTTTCACCCGTCTGCTTACAGGCGGCGATTACCGTGGCCAAATATTTCAGGCAATTCAAGAATATATATTTCCAACCCATTCGTTTTACACGAACACTTCATGCGGAGTGTTCATCAACGTTGTGGAGCCTCATCCGTCACGTTCGATGTAATAATCATCCCGTGCTCCGAATATAAGGCTTTGATCATCGAGCCACCTTAATTTTTATCACTGTGTGAAGGCATCAATGAGCGTCACATAAGAAGATGTGAAACAGCGACAACCATCGCCACTATAGTGCACACAAAGGAGCAAAGGGGAGCATTTTCAGGTCGTTGAGAAAATTTTGAATCCACGACGGCTATAGATACACCAGAAGGGTACAACTTTGGGCTAGTCGGAACATCATTGAAAGAAAGATCAATGTAGCACCAATCACACGGGATGGAAAGAAAGAGACCGGGAACGCAAGCGCTAACTTGCAGCTGAAACTACAACGAAGCTCACGATCACCAGGGGTGCCGCAGCGCATACATGAATAGCAACCACAAACACTGTAATTTTGACACTAGATGCTGATACAACACGATCTTAAAACGACGTCAAATCATTTTTACAGTGTGTAATGCTGGAAGATGAACACCTGTTTACCGATGGTCATACCTAGTGTCGCCCTTTTAGCGACAATTTACAAAGACAGAAATTGGCAACACGCTTGCCAAGGATAAGGTTAAGTGCTCTTCCAGCACGTGGGCTTCCTCTGTTGTCCTCGTCAAGAATAAAGACAACAGCTGGTGATTCTATGTGGACTAAAGTCATCTAAACAAGATCGCCGAGAAAGAAGTCTACCCACTTCCATGCATTGACGACGCTCTGCATTGTCTTCACGTTACGGCTCATTTTTCATCAATACATCTTCGCTATGGATACTGGCAAATTACCGTTGATGAGCTGCACCGTGAAGAAACCGCATTCGTCATGCCCGACGGCCTACATCAGTTTAGGGTGATATCTTTATGCTTGTCCAATGTGACTGCGACCTTTGAACTTATGATGGACACGCTCTTTCGTGACTTTAAATGGCCCGCTTGTCTGCAGTATTTCGACGACGTCGTCGTATTTTCTCCAGATTTTCCAACCCACCTTGACCGACTCTAATCTCTTCATGCTGATTTCGACACCGCTATTCCGCAGCTCAATTTGTCCGAATGCCACTTTGGACCACCAAATAACCATGCTCACCTATCTCGTCCATTTGCCAGAAAATTGTCCCGAGCCCGCTAAAGCTAGTGCAGTGCATAATTTTCTACTGCCGACCTGTGCCAAACATATGTTCGAAGCCTTATCGGCCTACGCTATTAGTTCCGCGATTTATGAGAAAGTTCACGCATGTTGCTCGCTATTTGATTGATTCATTGACTGATTGATTGATTTATTGATTATATGTAAATTCAAACTTGCACTAATGTTCTCAATTGGTTCATTCATAGTGTTTTTCTACTAATATTCCCGCGGTGTTTTTTGTTTGCTTTTGTTTTGTAATATAAGCGTGCTCCAGCATTGAGCCATTATGGTTCTTCCTGGGTATGCTAAATAACCGATTGATTGTTACGATTAATATATGTCATTGTTCTTCCCCAAATTTCGCGGTATTGTGCTATAGATTTCCAAATTGTTCAACTGACATTCTCTTTTTTCTTCTGTATTCACCTTGCACCTTGTTGCAGGTACACAATACTTTTCAAAATTGTTCTGTTTATTCGTTGCTTTTTTTACTTATATTAAGCTTCAGGTTTTTTTTATTCCTTATTCTTGTTCTTTTTAAGCGCATGCGTGCGCCAGTACTCATACCTTATATGGTTGATTTTGACTTAAATTATTTTAGTCTTCTTGTCCTATCTATGTTATTTTCGAAATTTGGCTCTGCAGTAAAATTGCCACTACAGATTTTTTTTTTTTACTACACTACGACTTCTTCCACAGTGACGGGCACTTCAGTGGATCTAAACAAATATTGTCGCGGACAAATTTCTCTGCCTATGAAGGGAAAGCTACGGGCGCGTGGTTGCTGCACATGCGTTACCACGTCAAGTAATCCGCTAGCGTTTCACATTGCTTTTGGTTGCTTGCAACAGACGCTGAATCTGCGCAGCTTCCACGTGCGATGGTCTCACGTTTCCCCAGACGCGGAAGGGAAAAGCCGCGAAATAAGTACACCTTTACAATCATTGCTATGCTCTGTTATATTTAATGATTTCGAATAAGGTGCTTATATTTTCTCTTCCCCACTCTAAATGACGTGAATTAAAATGTAGAACTCTTTTCAAAAGCGCTCTCACTTGTGCGCCATTTGACTCCATAGACCTTCCCTTCAATTCCACATAAAGATGTCCGCGAGTATATCGAAATTAGCAGGCATAGCGTCACGCGTGCACTAGCCTACATTAACACATCTCGCTCGACGACCACAGAAACTCGTTGTCAAAACGCTGGCGCGAGGAAACGTGGCAGCAGCAGCGAGCGAATTGACCTTCATGCAACCGCTCGCATCAACATGAACAACGTCTTGAAAACACAACGCAGCGCGGACTCCGTACACGTCGCAGACGGCTTTCAAGAGACAGTGGCCTGCTGAGCCGCCCAAAGCAGACCCCCCCCCTCCCACGCCTCCCCTGAAGCCTTGCGCGCGACGGAAGGCGACGCGCTTCTTCCATGCTTTCTGCCGTTGCGTACGCGACATTGAGCCGTGATTTCCGGCTCACCCTCGCAAGCTTTCAGAAGCAGAATCGGTTATATTGTGATGATTAGAAAGATTACAAGATGTTAATATACAAGAAGGAGGTCCCGAATCAAAGGCTGCAATAGTCAAAGACTGCAATGGGACCTGCTTTACAAACAAAACGTAATAAAACACAGATTACAGCAGTTTCAACAAATCGTTAACTACGAATAATTACAGGTTTCCGTTTGAATAACATAATTAAAGAATTAAATGCGCATAAATGAGTCACATGAAAAAGCACTGTAGCATAATCTCATTGACCTCTAATAAATTAACAGCCTAAATGACATGACGTACACAGCATTATTTGCGAACTCGAATATATATGCATGGCAAGGATATGAGACAGAAACCTAATGGTATGGCAACGAAAATTAAATAAAGGCCCCCTAAAAGAATGGTTGCGAGTATGAACTAGGCATCAGTATTCGACAAAATGTATTCTTTTAGTGGTCTCTTGCATTCGTGAATTTTAAGTGTTTTTATATCTAATGGCAGTGTGTTTCAGAATGCAATAGATGAAAAATGAATGATCTGCTTGCCATAATTACTATTCATGGAAAAGACTGGGAAGGCGGGAGGTGGAAATTCAAGATGATGAGCAAAACCATAACAAGGTGAAAGCAGGAGCCAACGTTTCGACAAGTGGACTTGTCTTCTTCAAGGCTACCATATGCTTTCCTCGCCACAGTATATAAAGGTGCGGTTCTTCTAAAGGAGAGAGGGCGTAAGGTGGGTGGGACCGGTGCGGAAGCGAGGGAAGGTGTGTTAACGGCGAGGGTGTCGAATTGAGAATAAATGAGTGCTGCGCACAAGGTTCACGGGCATGAGCGTCAGTCAATCTCGTGTCAACGCCCGTGTATCAGCCGGCGTGCCAACGGAGTGCACAGTCGCCCTCTATCAACTGTTTCGCTGGTGGTCGTCGGCTATCTGAAAGAGATACTGGAGAGAGCGGGAAAAACCGGTTCTCGTGAAAAAAAGAAGAAAATACAGAAGTGGTATAAATAAATAAATACAAGAAAAGAAAATGGAAAGAAGAAGAAGAAAGAAGAAAAAAAAGCAAAAAAACGATAAGCAACCAAGCTAAGTGTTGTTGCCTATATAGCTTGAAATTTAGCATAGCAAATTGATTCTAAAGCTCCCTTCGAAACGTTTATGCCTATTGGTTGCAATGTCTTTAACTTATGGATGAGGTATGATTTTCTGAATTTTGTTTCTCGTTCAGAACAATAATCTTACTGTAAGATGTAGAGTTTAAGTTCATCAATGTTATGACCTGGTTGGTGGAAATGCTCGGCAACGGCTTCGGGAAGCTATTTAGCTGTGTCCGTTTAATCTGACGTTCATTGATAGTTCCCTTTCGCCGATATCTTGTTCTTACAGAAGGAATATGCAAGCATATAAATTACAGCCGAGCTTTTACAAGTAGAGCTAGCTCTGACTTCGTGTGTGTAACTGTTTGCGGTGCTTTTAATTTTAATGCCACTTTGCCTGCAGGTGTTGCACCTGGGGCGGCCACATGCTTTTACGGGGGAATGCTCTTGGCTGACTTTTACATGTACTAACATGTCTTGAAGTTTCCTGCTGCGGCGATAGATAACCCTTGGCACATCCGGGAACTTGATAATATTGGTTGGTATTTTCGTGGGATGTTGTTTATGTTTGGGAGTGCATTAGAATATTTTGTTGTAAAGGCCGGCGGTCTGTCAGATTCTGGTGTAGGCTGTTACTTCGCTAATTCTGACGGTCTCTCCAATCTTGACGCGACATCGTAAGCTCTATCGAGAGCAACTTTTGGATAGTTTTTTCCCCCTAGCGTTGTTTTAAGGTCATTTAGGTTGTGGATATAATCGTGGTCTTCGCTGCAGATTCTTCTTATTCGTTTCGCTTCTCCGACAAAAATTCCTCGCTTGCACTGTCGCGGGTGATGACTGTTGTAGTCTAAATATTGCTGACTATAGCCACGCATAGTAATATTTCATGGTTAAATATGGTTCGTGCCTTTAGAAGTACCCCGATTCGGTAAGCAATCTTCTGGTTTACTTTGGTTATTTGTTCTATAAATTTAAGATTTATGTCTGCTTCGATACCAAGATAATTACAAGAAAAGCTTCCAGGGATAAGACTGGCGCGAAGAAAAATAGGCGGAATTGAGTTTAGTGTTCGTTGGTGGGAAGTTAATACAAGAAATATTGTTTTCGACAGGTTTACCTGTACCTGTTGGTACGGAACTACTCTAACAGGCTGTCTAAATCGCCATTAAGGGGAGATACTAAAATTGTAAGACATTTATCGGAGTTATTGATAGTAGTATCATCTCATAAAATATACATTTCGAAGAACAGAGGCCGTTAGACAGATCATTGACATATAATAAAAATAAAAGCTGATACAATATTGAACCCTGGGGCACGCCAGTATTAGTGAACATGATTTTAGAATGAACACCTGAAATGGTTGCTACCTGCATTCTATCTGTTAAGCAATTTTATAGTAACAAAAGTGCAGGGCCAGTAAGGCCTAATGATTCAAGCTTACGAAATAAGATGCGATGATTTATTTTATCAAACGCTTTGGAGCTTAAATCTACAAATACTGAAGCTGCATAATTGCTGTCATCGATAGCAAGTTTTAGTTGATCGGTTAGCGCAACAAGAGCAAGTTCAAGTTCAGTCGAGTAACCCGGGCGAAAGCGGTGTGGGAATGGTGAGAGAATGTTACATTTTGTAAGGCAACTAGTTAAGCGTTTTTCTATAAGCTTTTCAATTACCTTGCTACAAAAAAGCTAGTACATAGATAGGGCGATAATTGGAAATTAATGAGAGGTCACTTTTTCTAAAAATTGGGGTGATCTTGCCTTGTTTCAATTTCTGTTGGAATCTGTCTTATTTATACATGATGTTATGCCCGGAAGACATCAGTTATTAAGTGTGCAATTAAAGAGATGGGGGAAGGGTGTAATTGACGGATGCCGGCGCTGGTTATCTTCATGTTGTTTATAATGTTTATAACTTCCTCGGATGTAGTTGGAAATAAACAGGAAGACTGTGGCAGGCGCTGGGGCACGTGATTGTCATGCGCAGGTGTCTGTACTTCGCTGCTAAAGAAGAAATCAGCGAATGCATCAGCTATGTTTTGGCGACTTTGTACACCTTTCCCTGATGAGCATTTTCTGTTATAGTGTCGCGATTATTTTCATTTAAGCAGTACACACTTTCCCATTTTCTTTCACGTTTTCACCGCATTCCAAAATTTATCTTTCGTACCATGCTTTTTAAACTTCTTTTAATGCGGCAGAAGGTTGGTTAGAAAACTTCTTGTATCGAATGGCGAAGTACTTGGTAAATGGTCCTCGCTTGATTTTCTTTTAAAGATTATCCTTTTTGCGCATTATAGCTGGGCGCTTGTCTTTTATCCTTGGATTCTGAGCCGACGCGAACTTATTTTGCATTTAACTTGACGGGAATGGTGATCAAAACAGGACCTAAGCACATATATAAACAGTGCAAATGCTTTTTGTGGATCATTCGCAGGAAAGATGGGGGACTAGTCGAGATACGACACGGTTTCAAGGAATGATTGTTTGTCTAATATAAACTTCGTGTACGTGATTTTTTTTGGAGTCATGAGTATAGTGAAAGCTTGAAAATATAGGATAATGATCAGTTATGTCGGTCATTAGAACACGGGCGTCTGGTCGATATGCCAAATTTGATAATGCATGGTCAATTAATGTACCTATGGGGTGTTTAGCACATGGCGTTGGTATCTTAATTGAACATTCACAACCAAAGCTGTTAAAACAATCAGAACAATGTGAAGCATTAGTCGACGCACTGTCAGCGAGGTTAACGCTCATGTCGCTTATAATTATTACATTTTTGTTTTAATTTGCTAGCAAGGTAGATTTAGGTTACGGTATCACTGAAAGGTCGGATTTAGTTGCGATGCGAAAGACGCGGCTTTCGGTTGTTTTCCTAGCCTTGATTTAACAGTTGTTTGTCCACAGAAATCTCCAGTTTTTCGTTTTCTTCAGACGCAAAGCTTTGGAAAAGGGAGCTTTATTTTCTAGTGTTAATGGTTCGGTAACAAAGACAGGGTTCTCGTTTGCTGCTGCAAGGCAGACATCACACAGGTAAAGTCTAGCTTTCCATGCTTTCGCGACGAACTCAGTTTTCTTCGTTTTCGAGCAAAACCCGGCGATGATATTTTTATGTTCTGTTTTAGTAGAAACACCATGAACAAGATCGACGTCGGGGCCCGTTCCTGGGGTACCAATTTTGTTGCCAATAGTTTGTGTGACCGTCGCACGCTCCTCTCCTTGTGAGCAAGGAATGCCCTCAATCTCGACTTTGTTCAGACTTGAGTTATGCTCGAGCTCGATAACTTTCTTCGGGAGAGTGTTGTTTGCTTTTAAAGCTTTGTTTTTGGCTTCTAGCTCATGATTTTCGGCACTCACCTTTTCGACAAGTTTGCTTAAGAATTGCACGATAGTTTCCAAACTATCAGTTATTTTCTTCAGTTCCATGACGGCTATGCGTGAATTCACTTGAACATAAGGCATATGTCATCCAGCAGCGATTTTATTGCCCGTGGGCTTTATACGGATGGATATGGATGGATGGATGAACGGATGGATGCCATCCATGGAAGCCAGATCCACGCAGTGAAAGCTGGTAAAAACAGGGAAGCTGGTCGTTATTTTTCTCAAGTTTCAAATGGTGTTTAGCGCGATTTTCATGAAAGTCTTCTGCTCCGTCGTCGTTTCGCTAGATTCGAGCTTCGGTTCTGGATTGCGCACACCCTTCAGGTGCGTGAGGTTGTGATCGAACCGCAGTCTATCGCACACCTTGCAGCTGTGGCCGCAGTCACAGTAGAGGTATTCTCTCTTGAACCGCCCATCGGCACCCTCCGTGGGGGGAATCTTTCTGCGCCGATGTCAGTGCTCGGGCTCCTACTCTCGAACTGGGGCGTTAGCATCCATCAGCTGGTGCTCTGCTTAGGCTTCTCGCTCTCGAACCTCAGGATTTCCGCGACGTCGGCGCTGCCGCTCTCGTTGTTGTTGTTGTTGTCCTTAGGGGCCGTGGCACATACCCACAGTTGGGGATTGGCCATGAATCGGGTGGTTCAATTAGGTGCATAAAAAGAATAATGACAACAAGAGAGTAAACACTTTGAGCGTTGGAGTTTAAAAGTAAACGTTTTGTGTTTGGAGAAAAAAAGGAAATAATCAGATGAAAACCGGGTATAAAATAATAATAATAAAAATAGTAAGTATTAATAGATAAGAAACAAAAGAAAGCTATGGTTTGAAGGGAGAATGATCAATCTAACATGGAAATCGATTGGTTTCAATGAGGTAATTTTGGATTGCTAAGCAAACATTTCTGTGGCTGAACCCGATAATGGAGGCTCCAAAAGATAGCATCACAGGCACTGATAAAGTTAGACCAATAGAGCGAAGCGGGATTTCGAGTAGTCGTTTTCTTATAATAGAAAAACGTCTGCAAGGCAACAAGAAATGGTCTATTGTCTCCGCTTCGCCACAGAAGGAGCATAATGGTGAGGGGACCAGACCAGACGTGTGGAGGTAGAAGTTCAATGCAGATATACGGCAGCGCAGCGTCGTGATGGACACTTCAAATTTCCGTGTTCGGCAAAAATCTCTCTTCCGAGGGTGTAGGAGATGTCCGTAATCCACAGAGTTAGTAATTGTGCAGCCGGATACTGTCTGTATAATGATATTCCTGCGAAATCTAGCAGCAGTAGCATAAGCAGTCAAAGGGCAGCAAGGGAGAATCGGGCCACTTATTGATGCCTTGGCTAGAGAGTCTGCAATTTCATCAATTATTAGTCCTTTATGGCCAGGCACCCAAATCAAACGCACGCTTCTCAAGTAACCAGGTACCAATGAATGAAATGTCCTCATCACGCGAGAATCACTAGAAGGAGTAAGGAATGAGCGCAATGACAACGAATCAGTGACTGTCGCGGCTGACGTAATTGATTGTCCTAATCTGCGTAATGCCAGCACCACGGCCATGAATTCGGTTAAAAAGATCGGTATGAAGAGAAAATGTCCAATCGAGAATTGGGGAACTATTCCTACACCTAACTTTTCTTCACATTGTGAAGCATCTGTAGCAATACAACGTTTGTTTGAAGGTTTTTCAGGTGATCTTGTAATATACCGTCTAGAATACGGTGTGGAAGTAATTTTGCATTATTAGGAAAGATGTCATCGAATTGAATATCCCTGGCAACAGCTCTTTCGGGAATAGGAAGTACATCGCATATGCGCACGCCCAAAGAGTCAAGTAATTTTTGCACGAATATAATTTGCGGAGTATGTAGTCGCGGCTAGAGGACACAGAAAAATAATGCAGGTTGTGAAATAAAGATTATTCGGGGATGACGCACTGGTGATTCAGAAATCCTTAAGAACGTCTGCACCGTCAAACGCTGGAACCTACATGGAAGTGGCGCAACATGGGATTCTAGATAAAGAATAAAATTTGCAACAAATTTAGGAAGACCTAAGCACAGACGTAATGCTTCTCTTTCTAAGAGGATTAGAGGACGGGACATGTAGGCTGGAGCTCCAGAGAAGAGCACGCAACCAAATTCTAATACAGGGCGAACGTAAATACGATATATCATTAGGAGTGTATCTCTTCTCAATCCTATTCGACGACTGCTCAGCCTACGCAATATGTCAATTGCACGGGTACCTTTTCCAGTCACATGATCTATGTGTGAGCGCCAGTTGAGAGAGGCATTATAAATAATTACGAGGTATTTAACAAATTCCACCTGTGGTATATCTTGAAGGTGGTAGGACAATGAAATGGGCACTATGTCACGTATCGGAAAAAGAGAACAGCACATTTGCTGGCATTGAGTGTGAGGTGACTAACATCTAACCACCTCTCCAGATCATAAAGGTAAGTTTTCAGTCGTTGGTATAGCGTGTGGATGTCGTTTGCAGATGCGAAAAACGCAATATCGTCTGCATAAACATAAGTTGCTATTTCTTGATGACAAGGTAGTGTGCTCATGAGAATATTAAAAAGCACCGGGGAAAGTATTGAGCCTTGCGGTACACCTCTCGTTTGTTTGTGTTTAGAAGAAGAAACGCCGCTTTCGTAGCAATAGAATTCTCTTTCACCTGAGATAGATAGATAGATAGATAAACTTTATTAAAAGAATAATCAGAAAAACCGCTAATGGTCGGGGCCCTTAGTCCAGGGCTCCGCTGGCTCTTGCCATCTTCTCAGCTCTCTTAATCAGCTTGAGCTGGTCGTCGAGGGCCGAGCTGGACAGCAGTGCCTCCCATTGCTCCCTCGATATGTTCGTGTCTGGGGTGTAGTGTGCACTCCCACGTAATGTGGTATAGGGTTGGTGTGGCCCCACACCATGGGCATTCGTCCCTGTAGGCTGTGGGATGTATCCGATGTAATATGTGTAGGTTCGTGTAAGTGCCTCTCTGGAGCCTACGCCAGGCAGCGGCATCTTCTGTCTTTAGGTTTCGATGGGGTGTTGGATATCGCAAGCGACGCCCTCTGTGGTAGTTCACGATGGCTGAATACTCGAGGTCGACAGGGTCCAGGTCTTCTGAGTGCTCGGTTTTGTGCTCGGATGAGTGCTCGGTTATGTACGAATCCTCGAGCTGCTCTGTCGGCTTGCAGGTTGCCGGTGATGCCAGTGTGACCCGGTATTCAGATGATAGTTTGGGTGGCGAAGTCCTCAGAGTCCTCCTTGATTATTCCGGCTAGGACTTGTGCAGCAGGTCTTCCAATTCTACCCTCTAGGAAGTTGCGGCAGGCCTGCTGGGAATCCGTGAGGATCGTCAATGGTTGATTTGCGTGTAGGCCCTCGCGGATGGCTAATGCGATGGCCAGCTCTTCGGCTTCCGTAATCGTGCAGGGGCGGGTCGATGCCGCGGAGGTAACGTGGCCTCGGTGGTCGCATGCCACTGCAACTGCGCCCTTGTTGTTCGTCCCATACATGGCGGCGTCCGTAAACCGGGCCGTTGTACTGAACCTGAACGCTTTCTCCATGTACTGGGCCCTTGCTCTCCTCCTGCCGGAGTGTAGGTTAGGGTCCATGTTGCGTGGTATCGGGGCAACGTGAAACCTGTCCTGGACGTGACAAGGTATCAAGCAGGTTTCTTGGGTTCGTGTTGTTATTGCTGGGAACCCCAAGGTTCGTAGGACCTGCCGGCCCGTGCAAGTCCGCGCAAGTCTCTGTTGTTGCGAGACGTAATGGGCTTCTGTCAGTTCGCTGAGGGTGTTGTGCAGCCCTAGCGCCAATAATTTATCAGTCGATGTACTCATCGGCAGGCGGAGAGCGGTCTTCAAAGCCATCCTCAAAAGTGTGTCGGCCTGCTTTGTCTCGGACTCTGTGAGGTGGTAGTAAGGCAGGCTGTATGTGATTCTGCTCACCACCAGGCTACTGACCAGTCGGAGGGTGTCCCTTTCCTTCATGCCTCTGTTCTTGGATGTTCCGCGGGAGATCATGCGTGATACCGCCTTGACACTGGTTTTAAGGAGCGCAAGGGTTTGTGTGGCCCGCTGGTTGGACTGCAGCCACATGCCCAGCACCCTCAGCAATGGCTTCTCTGGTTTGAGGCCCCCGTTGAGGCGTACCTCGAGTCTTCTTGTTGGGTCTGTGGGGACTGTGTGGTTACCCCGGCCTCGCCAGACTCGTAGAAGCTCAGATTTTTCGGGGGAGCATTGTAGACCCCGTTGGCTGACGTAATCTTGGATGAGATTTGCTGCAGTTTGCAGCCGTTCTTCTTTTTCAACGAGGGACCCTGTTGTGGTCCAGAGCGTTCTATCGTCTGCGTAGATTGCGTGCCGAAGACCTGCTACGTCCTGCAGTTTGCTTGCGAGACCGATCATGGCGACGTTGAACAGCGTGGGAGAGATGACAGCACCGTGTGGTGTGCCCTTGTTGGGAGGGTGGTACACTGGAGTCTGGATCTCTCCCATCTTCAGCTCCGCCGTGCGGTGGCTCAGGAAGCTCTGAACATACTTGTACGTTCGCTCGCCGCAGTTGGTGTTGGCCAGCCCTTCTAGGATTCCTTGGTGGCTGACGTTGTCGAAAGCCCCTTTGATGTCGATTGCTAGGATGACGTGCTCGCCGCTGCGGGAAACGTTACTGAGGACTTCTTCCTTGATTTGAAGTAGCACATCTTGTGTGGACAGGCCTGCGCGGAAACCGAACATGGTGTCCGGTAGGTGTTTGTTATCTTCCAAGTGTCTCTGTAGTCTCGTGTTTATAATTTTTTCGTACACCTTGCCGAGGCAGGACGTGAGCGATATGGGTCTGAGGTTTTCAATTGCCAATTTCTTGCCCGGTTTAGGGATCATGATTATTCGTGCGTGTTTCCACATCGCCGGTACCTTACCTTGTTCCCAGTGTTGGTTGAGGAAGGCCGTGAGCGCGGAGATAGACTTGTCGCTCAGGTTTCTGATCATCGAATTCGTGATTTGGTCCGTGCCCGCCGCTGTTTTACGGGTGGTGGCTGCGATGACTGCTCTCAATTCGTTTTCGGTGATCGGTTCGTCCATCAGTGGGTTGGGTTGTCCTGTGTAGGGTGTTATACATGGTTGTGTGGGAGTGGGATCTCCATAGCACTTGGTCTTGATGGCATCGATGAGGTCTTGTTGGCTGCCTGGGTAGGTGTGTAGTAACCGTTCCAGAGCCCTGTGTCCTTCTCCTTTGGTTTTGGTGGGGTCCAGGATGGCTTTGAGGATGTGCCACGTCTTGGCCGTGTCCAGCGTGCCACCGAAGGAGTCACAGAATCTATACCAGTTCGCTGAGGCGAGTTGCATGGCATATTCTTCTGCTTCTGCTGTTATTTGTGCTATGCGCGTCTGCAGTTTCCTGTTATATTTCTGTTTTTTCCAGCGGCGGGTAAGGCCCCTTTTGGCATCCCACAGGTGTAGAAAGTGGGGATCCACCTCTGGGGTCTCTTCCGTTCTGGCGATTTCCTTTGTGTGGCGTTGTTTATGTCGACGGAGATTGTCGCACCAGTCTTCCAGGTTCGTGATTGTGTCGGCATCCTGTTCTTGGGCTTCCCTGATTTTGCGCCAGTCAGTGAGTTTAGCAGTGCCGATGTGCCTGCGTAGGCGTCCAGTCTGTAGTGTTATGTTTAGTATGTAGTGATCGCTGCCTAGGTTTTCGAGTGTGTTGAGCTATTCGGCTCGCGTGGTTTGAGTGATGAAGGCGAAGTCGGGAGTGGTGTCGCGTGTTACGCTGTTCCCTTCCCTCGTTGGTATGTTCGGGTCTGTGATGAATCTGAGGTGACACTGCTCAATTAGTGTTTGTAGCTGGAGACCCTTCCAATCCTGCCTCTGGTACCCCCATAGCGTGTTCTGAGCGTTGAAGTCGCCTATGATTACCAGGGGACTGTCTTTAGCAAGGCGGAGGGTGTCCCCGAAGAGTTTTCCTATGTTTGCCCGCCTTTGGCTGGTGGGGCAATAAATGGCGCTCTGTTTCTGGTTGCCTTTGTATATCATTTCGAGAAGTACATGTAGTATGTCCACGTCGTCTATGGGATTGTGTTGTATGGTTGTGATGTTTCTGTCTACTAGTGTGGCTACCTTCCACTTGTCGCCTTGACTTGTGTGGTATTCTTCGTAGCCATGTAGTGTTGGTCAAGTACCGGGCTCTTGTAGGGCTATGACCCCCGGTGGCTTTGAGGAATGGTCGATCAATTGTGTCAGCAGCCCTTTCTTTTTCCGGAACCCACGGCAGTTCCATTGCCAAATTTCTAAGTTTTATTTGACTTGCCTGTATGGTCTAGGCATTGTTGGACGTTGTGGTCGGTGACGTTACGATTTGGTTCGGTGCTGCTACAGGTGTGGCCTTGTAAAGGTTCTGTCGTAGCGTCTTCCGTAGTTTTATGGAGTGAAGCTGGTTCCTAAGCTTGCTATCTACAGTGGATTCCATGTGTTTTATTGCTGCATCTGTGCGTTGTATTGCAGTCTGTGTTATTTGTTCCAACTGGGCGCGTGTAGGGTCCATGAAGGCTTGCATCTGGTTGCGGATGGCATCGACATGGGTTTGTAGGTCGATGATGTCCTTGTGCGGAGCCATCTCTTGTGGTATTTGTGTGAGCTGTATCACTTGTTGTTTGAGTTGTCTGTTTTCTTGTGTGAGTGTTTGTACCTGTGCGCGCATGGTGGCGAGTTCCTGTTCCAATTTAACAGATAGTGGCGTCTGTGGTTTTTTATATGAGGGGGAGGCTACTGCTGCCCAGCTTACCTCGTGTACTTTGGTGGTAGTCCTCTTGGGTGAGGCTTCCTTGGTCTTTCGGTAGTGCTGCTGGGGCCCCTTCTCTTTGAGTGCCGCGGTGGCTGGTGCTGCCTGCTCTCCTTGTTTGGGCGTCGACCGAGATCGCCGTCTGGGCGACCGAAAGTGAGACCGGGGGCGAGAGCAGGAGCCGGACCTGGACCTTGGGTTGGAACCGGACCGGGATCCGTAGATGCTCGGAGACTCCGAGTAGTCGGAGTCTTCCCGCTCGGAGCTGAACCATCGCGGGCGAAGATCAGCCGCCTTGGTCGACTGAGTGACCGGGCGGGGCTGTCGTTGGGTTTTGGGTGTGGTCGTGGAGATAGGCTTCCATCTGGGTGGAATGCTCTTGAGCTTGTTGTTGCACTCTGTTGCGGCCGTGAGATGGGCCCCTCCGCACAGGGCGCACTTCGGAACACAAGTGTGTCTGGCGTCTGGGTTAATGTGGTTGCAAACGTTGCACGCACGAACCGTTGGTTGGGGCAGACGTCTGGTCGGTGTCCGGTGATTCTACAGATGGAGCAGAACTGCCTTGTCGGCTGGTAGTCTCGGCAAGGCATCTCCCCTCCGTAGTAATACACAAATCTAGGCACCTGGGGTCCGTCGAAGTGGAGTAGGGCTGTCTGGGATTGTCCGAGCATACGGGCCCGCACGATGCGGACTCCATTTGTGCGGACCCGAAGATTCGCCATAAGCTCTTCTTCGCCGGTGCCTGCGTCGATGCCGTGTACGACACCTTTAAGCAGGCCCTCGGGTGTTGATAGATGCACCTTCACAGGGTGTGATCGTCCGTGAAAGGTGAGGCTTACAATTTTCATGAGGGTGGCCGCCGTGGCCTCGTGAGGGGTGCTCACGATGATGATGTTCGAGCCGTGTCGCAGGCGGACGATGAAATCATCCCCCTTGCAGGTCGGCGCACCTCCGGTGGCTTGGACGATCGCCTTGGCCACCTGGTGGGTCTGTAGTTTTCTAACTATGAGGCCCGGGGTCGGGCGGATAATGATTTTCATGTCAGTGCGCGGGAGTGGAGGCGCGCGTCGGCGAGGCCTGCTCCTTGCAGCCGCGTCTTCAGAAATAGGTGTAACGGCTCCGCGCTCTACGCAGGTAGCTTGCGACGTGGCTTTCGCGGCGGCGGCTGGCGCCTGGGTTAGAGCTAGCTCTAACGGTGTGGCTTTCGATGGCGGGGTTTGCCCGACTGGATCTCGCTCACCAGTGGATTGTTGTTTTTGAAGACGGTGTTTCCGATGAAGGGAAACGACCGTTTGCCACTGAGATTCTTGATTGTGGAGCTGCTCCGAGAGGACGGGAGACGGCCCGGGCAAGGCCTCGTCAGGCAGGGGTCTCGGGTGACTCTCGGATACGACTTCCATGGTTTCAGTGTCGGTGGGTTGGTGGGCAATGGTGCCTGGGTTTCCCGCGATCGTAGCGTTCGGGGCTGGGTCGCCCCCACAGCTCACCGTAGAAACGGTGGCTGCTTGCGGGTCTCCGAGCTCCCGCGCGCCAGCGTTCGGAGTTAGGGCTAACCCTACCGTCGGCGTGGCCGAACGAATAGGGCTCTCGTTGGTCTTAAAACTGCGGCTCACCGAAGTTCGGTTCCGTAGAATCCCCTTGATGTTTAGAAATATATTCCGCTGATCCCAGTGGTACCAGAAGATTTTGGATGCTTGGAAAATTTGAAATCACGGAGCAGATGCAAAGCACGTCTGCACGCTTCGAGCTTCTTCTTCTTCCCTTCTTTCACCTGAGAATGACTGAATGCACGCTACTATATACCCAGGAACACCACAGGAAGTTAATCGATTGATCAATACAGTGTGCTCCACAGTGTCGTATGCCTTAGCGATATCGAGCGTCACTAAGGCAGCGTATTGCTTATGACGTCGAGCGAGTTGTAGTCGGCTTTCTAAGTCGACGTGGGCATGCCAAATGGAGCAGCCGGCCCTGAAACCAATCTGACAGGGACTAAGAATGGAATTATCATTAATAAATTTCATAATATGACGGTGAAGGAGCCTCTCAATGAATTTTACTACGTTTGATGTAAGCGCAATAGGCCTAATGTTCTCCAATACGTACCTTCCTTCTAGTTTCTTAAGCATCAATATTACTTTGACGAGCTTCCAGTGCAACGGAATCCAAGCATATTTATTTGAATAATTCACCAGGTGTAAAAGAAGGTTAGGCGATTCCTGTAACAATATTTTTAACATTGCATTTTTGACACCATCAGAGCCAGGGGCTGAATTCGGTAAACATAGTGCAGTCTCATTTAGTTCAGCTAAGGAAATTGGAGTAAAGCCATCCCAAGGATCTAATGTACAATGAATAGCCGGAAGCCTGGCCGTAAATCAATTTTCTAAGCCTTCAGCAATCTCTTCTAGGGAGGCGCTCAGTTCCTGCGGTGTCAAAACAATTGAATCTAATGTTAAGGGTGGTGGTAGCACCTTTCTAGCACGAAGAAATGCAAATAAAGCACGCTTATTTTTTTAATTAGATAGATAATCGTAATGTCTAATATCGTATTCCTCTTTGGCTCGATTAACAGTACGCTTAAATACACCAGCATGAAACTGATCATTTTTCCAATTTGTCGGGCACTGATTATGCAGAAGCATTTTCCAAGCGGCCTTTCTTTTTCTATAGTCCCGCATACACTCATTGTTCCACCAACGACAAGCCGAAGGGATGCCGAAGCCGAAGGGATGACAAATTCAGCTTGCTTCCGGGAATCCTCTAGAATTGAGCAAATGGTTGAAGCGATTTCCTTATCATTGGCATTGACAAGTTTCGAAACGGCAGAACGCAAGAAAGTCTTAAATTTGGTATGGTCCACGAATGTGCATGCCTGGTATTCTAAAGATGTTATTGGACAATTGATTTCAAATGACACAGGAAGATGATCACTGTTGGTTGCTGAGTCAACCGCTACCTACGACAAAGCCATGATGCCTGCGCTACAAAATGTCAAATCTAACACTGAACGAAGGGGTCCGCCAGCAAACGTTACTTCTCCTGTGTTCTGACATGAAAGGTGACTATTAATAGTCCACTCCCAAAGTCGCTTACCACACAAATCTGTTTTTAGCCCCCACGACACGTGATGCGAATTAAGATCCCCTACAAACAAAATTTCTTTTCTACAGGCAGCCACAGTCGCATCAAGTTGACGTGTACTTTGCACACCGCTGGTGAAATAAGTTGCGAGCTCCAGCATTTATTGTGCACTTCTTCACCATCTGTATATTATTATCATCACCATGTGTGCTCTTCGTTTTCATCGGGCGAGTGGGCGCATCATCAGCGTGGACTGTGCCAAGGTTCCTTCGGCGTGAAAGAGGAAGAAAATGGCAAGGAGAAGGATAGAGTAGTAGTGGGTCAGGAGCTCCGGAAGCTGCCGCCCTGAGTGACACCGGACAATGGACGACGGAGGCTCCACTTAGAACAGCTTCGCTGTTATAAAAGGTGCAGAATTCCCATAAGAAAACTTTCTCAACCCCATACTGGAAACTTCTTAGTGCGCCTCCGTTGTTTGTTGTTTTCCTACTTTTCTTCCACCAATCTTCCAATCGCCCCTTACTAATCTCTATAGCAGGAATAATTACTTTCCTCCTGCTCTCGCTCAACTCAAGAGCTTCAAGGAGGCCATAGGTGCCTAAATCAGTCGCTGGGCAGAAGTCTTCAGATTCTAGTAAAACGTGATCCATCGTTTCGCTAATTTACTGTAGCAAGCACATGCTACTTCTTCCTTGTTATATTTCGCTTTATAAGTGCGTGTTCTAAGGCGCCCTCATCTCGCTTGGAAAACTAACGAGTTTCCCTTTTAGTTATCATAAATGGTTTCTCTTCTATTTTCATTTTTTCTTCTTAAGCGGTTGCTGTTAGCAGGTTTCTTTTCTATTGCCGCCACAAATGAGATTATCTCAGCCTCTCGGACTTTCCGCTCGACGTTCTTCGTTGCCAGGTTGCTCACCACACCTGTCGCATACTTGCTGCTAGGCTTCCTAGTTCTTTTGCTGCACTGTGAATCAATGCTTTCCCTTCAGAAATAGCTGAACACTCTCCCAGCCCATTTACTTTCTCCCGTGTTCCTTAGTCGTTTCTGATAATCAATTTTACTGCGAGTTTCGCTTACTTATAAACTAGTCCAGCCCATATCACCCTGCACAGATTTACTTGCAGTCTTCCCGTTAGCGCCCAATGCAAAGCGTCCCACAGACCTTTGGTTCCCGTCGAGTCCTGATTGTACCCCTGATTTAAAGCCAACAACCGCATTTCCAAAAGTAAGTCCTAGAACCATTACACCTTTCCACATACCTCGGAGCACCTCGTACCTATTGTATCCCCATAGCGCTCTGTGCTTCATTATGGCCGCATTTTTCTTTCCATTTACTGTTTTACTGTTACTGTGTAATCCTGTGTTTCCATATATCTATTGCCTTTGTTTATTCATATACCCAGGTATTTATGTTCTTTTACGCGAGGTATTCCAGGGCCCTGTATTGAAACTGTCTGGTTATTGTTGTCATTGAATACCAGAAAACGAGATTTTTAACACTAAATTTCTGACCTAAATTCTCCTCTTCGTGCCCACAAATATTAGCCAGACGTTGCATATCGCTTTGCGTGTTAGATAGCAACACAATGTCGTGCGCATGAATCAAACTTGGAAGCTGCTGCTCTACTACTGTAGCCGCCTGTTTGTATGAGAAATTAAACGCGATATTACTTCCCTCTAGTGCCATTTCCTTGCTCACCAAGTGCATTATAAATAGCCGTGGGGATGAAGGGCACCCTTGCCTCAGTATTTTGTTGACAAAATCTTTCTCCTCGCTCCTATACCTTTCTCATTCAACGCAAACGGTATTTTCTAGGTAAATATCTCTCAAAAGCTTTATACAATCGTCGCCCTAAGCCTTCCCCGTCCAGAACATTTCAGAAGGTATTGTGGCCTGCGTTGTCATGCGCTCCTGTAATGTCTAAAAAGCAACATATAGCGGTCTCCTTTCTACTAGTAAGGACAAATAAGTTATCATCCAGGCAACTACTTATTCTGAAGCCATTCTAAAGTCCTTCCAAAAAATCATTATTCTCTGCCCATGCCTGCAGGTTTAATTTAATTACCTGCATTGCTAACTTCTAGATTAGCGATGTAATTGTCAACAGGGTATATAAGTGAACTCTACCTTTACCCTCTTCACCTTTATAAATTAAATTCATTCTACTTTTTCGTCAGATTACTAGTATTCGTGGATGTTTTAAAGTTCTTCATGGTTCCCTACAATAATGGAACCTCACGGTGACGCTGACGCTGACGGCAGAAATGTGCATAATTCGTGAGTCTTTCGCACCGTCATGGGTATAGAATTGCAGTTTTTGTGGCCGGAATATGCACTGTATCAGGCACTGCTGTAGATCTCACTCGAACGGAATGCCTGTGTTCAAAGTGAGCTTTTTTGAGACTACTTTTACTTTGTTAGCGATGTACCGGCCTCATGCAAAAAAAGTGTCAGTCGCTTCATACTAGAATTGAAAACTGTATTGTGACGTTTCAATTATGAGGGAGTGTTCTGCCTCACCGGTGATATAAGTATTGACATGTCACGGCCAGGCAAAACTCAAGTGTCGGACTACTTATCTGCCCTTCCTGCTTTTTTTCTAGAAAGCACGGTAACCTTCACACGCGAAGATGTAAATTGCTGAAGGATGCATTCTTGCTCAGGCCATATCGCTGTACGGACGCCTAATAACGATCTGCATTCGTGCGTGTTAACGCAGTGGTTAGCAGACCACCACTTCACTGTCTTTCGTTTAAGCTTGAGGCGACTTTTCTAGCACACCTCGCCGTTTCAAGGTAAATAACTCAGATAAACAAACGCGTGTTGCCGTTGTTGATCAACGCAAGTTGGACGAGATGCATGTTTCGGAAATTAACAGCGCAAATCAGACGAGCACAAAGCGAGAGAAGGACACGACACTGACGAGATAATTGGCAAATTATAGTGGTCTTCACTGATTGTTTCCGGGACGTCAATGTTGGTTTATGAACGATTTTGTTCACAAATACGCAGTTTTCAAGAACCCTGTACTCGAATTGTTGTAACTAAACAGAGAAAAAAATCGCAACTGGCTAACTGTGTAAATCGTTAATGCAGTTGCCTAGCGAGATTTGCAGTGGAAATGGCTTAAGTGCACTGCAAGCAATGCAAAGCTTCGCTTTACTTACAGCATCGCAAGGAGTGAAGTCGTCGCCATTATCCGATAAGACAGAGGACGCTACTTTCAACATCAGTTTAAATTAGCTGTTCCAAACCCGGAGAAGACTTGGTGACTGATAAACCACCTACGCGGTATTCAAAGCTATCCGACGCTTTTCCAGCTGATCTTGCGCACACAGCCCGTGTATTCAATCAACACTTCGCACGCGTTTCCAGAGCAACCTCAACGGTGCCAGCTGACGCTTTGGAAAAAAAGTCCTATAAGCTTCTGCGTTTTTACCGACGATAACGTTTGATGTACTGGCAAAAATACTTGCTGTGTTTAGGCGACATAAGCCAGATGGTATAGATGGTATATATGTATCGTTGCTCCAACGAAACTTCGACGCGCTGTCGGTATTCTTTCCATACTTAATGGTTTCCTATAGACCGCTACACTGCCGACGGAATCAAAAACGGCCACTGCAACGCCATTATTTAAAGAAGTGAGAGAAACTTAGTGTGCACAATTACCGACCTATTTCAATCCTGCCTATGCTGTCACAAAAATAGAAAAATTTATAATGAAGTTATTTTTATGTATGTATGTATGTATGTATGTATGTATGTATGTATGTATGTATGTATGTATGTATGTATGTATGTATTAGATACCATGACTTCATTTCTAGGTAAATTTTCAGTTATATCAAGCCACCAGTTTGGCTCTGTCACGGGATGGGGCACCTATGCTCTGCTCGAGGAATTGCCGGGCAAATTATACAGAGCTTTAGAGCAAAACAAGTTTCCATGTGCATTGTTTTTCGGCACTTCTAGAGCGTGTAGCGGTGGCGTAGAGGTCCGTAGTTCGAATCCCGGTGCCGCGCAATTTTCCACCGGATCAAAAAAATCCGCGTGTTATAAATTTCATAAACAGGGATGGAGTGCGGCCTGATCCTGGTGACCAGAACCGCTTTCGCACTCCATCGCGAGAGCAGAATTGGCCACTATGGTATAGTACTTCGCCACAACCTCCTATATGAATACAACAAACAAACCCCGGCCATTACTCCCCAGCAGCTGCGAAGCAACTGATAACGGCAGTGGTCAGACCTGTGTCGCAGCACAGGGTGATAAGATTCTCTGGCTCCGGACAGGTCATCATTGGAATGTGAACCTGGCAACCTCTAACGCTAGAACGTTAGCTAGTGAGGCGAGTCTATAAGTGCTATTGGAGGAATTAGCGGGTAGTAGATGGGATGTAATAGGGCTCAGTGAGATTAGGAGGACAAAAGAAGCATATAAAGTGTTAAAAAGTGGGCACGTCCTGTGCTACCGGGGCTTAGCGGAGAGACCAGAACTAGGAGTAGGATTATTGATTGTTAAGTATATAGCTGGTAACATACAGGAACTCTACAGCATTAACGAAAGGGTGGCAGATCTTATTGTCAAACTTAATAACAGGTACAAATTGAAGGTCGTACAGGTCTACGACCCTACATACACTCATGGTGACCAGGAAGTCGAAGGCTTCTACGAACACGTGGAATCGGAGATGAGTAAAGCAAAATACACTATACTGATGGGTGACCTCAATGCCAGGGTAGACAAAAAGCTGGCTGGAGACCAGTCAGTCGGGGAATATGGCATAGGGTCTAGGAATAGCAGGGGCGAGTTATTAGTAGAGTTTGCAGAACGGAATAATATGCGGATAATTAATACCACCTTCCGTAAGCGGGATAGCCGAAAGTGGACGTGGAGGGGACAGAATGGCGAGACTAGAAATGAAATAGACCTCATACTCTGCGCTAACCCGGGCATCATACAAGATGTGGACGTGCTAAGCAAGGTGCGCTGCAGTGATCATAGGATGATAAGAATTTGAATTAGCCTAGACTTGAGTATGGAATGTTAGAAACTGGCACATAAGACGCCGATCAATGAGTTAGCGGTAAGAAGGAAAATTGAGGAATTCCAGATCAAGCTACAGAACAGGTATTCGGCTTTAACTCAGGAAGAGAACCTTAGTGTTAAAGCAATGAACGACAGTCTTACGGGCATCATTAGGCAGTGTGCAATAGAAGTCGGTGGGAACTTCGTTAGACAGGATACAAGTAAGCTATCGCAGGAGACGAGTCATTTTATTAAGAAACGCCAGTGTATGAAAGCCTCTAACCCTACAGCTAGAATAGAACTGGCCGAACTTTCAAAGTTATTCGACAAGCGTAAGACACCTGACAAAGGGCACTCTAATATGGATAGAATTGAACAGGCTCTCAGGAACGGAGGAAGCCTAAAAACAGTGAAGAAGAAACTAGGAATAGGCAAGAATCAGATGTATGCGTTAAGAGCAAAAGCCAGCAATATCATTACTAATATGGATGAGATAGTTCAAGTGGCTGGGCAGTTCTATAGAGATTTTTACAGTACCAGTGACACCCACGACAATAATGGAAGAGAGAATAATCTAGAGGAATTCAAGATACCACAAGTAACGCCGGAACAAGTATAGAAAGCCTTGGGAGCTATGCAAAGAGGCAAGGCAGCTGGGGAGGATCAGGTAACAGCAGATGTGTTGAAGGATCGTGGGGAAATTGTTCTACAAAAATTGGCCACCCTGTATACGCAATGCCTCATGACTTCGAGCGTATCGAAATCTTGCAAGAATGCTAACATAATCCTAATCCATAAGAAAGGGGACGCCAAAGACTTGAATAATTGTAGGCATATCATCTTGCTGTCGGTTGCCTACAAAGTATTTACTAAGGTAATCCCAAATAGAATCAGGAACACCTTAGACTTCTGCCAACCAAAGGACCAGGCAGGATTCCGTAACGGCTACTCAACAATAGACCATATTCACACTCCCAATCCAGGGGGCGCTCCCAATCCAGAGGGCGCTCCCGCTCCAGGGTCCAATCCCGGTCGACATCCAGTTCCAGGCGGCCCGGCAAGAAAATGACATGGGCCGACTTGGTCGGCAAGAATGGTTCTGCACCGCCAACTTGAAAGCCAGGTAAGGTACAGTCAGAGCACGTGGCAGACCCGAGAATACACACATTAGAGAGGGAAAACACAGCACTCAAACAGGAACTAGCTGAACTCAGGGCAACGCTAGCCAGGCTAGAAGGCCGTATCTTAACAAACAACACACCGATACCCATCCCTCACTCTTCAGGGACCATGGTCGCATCGTGTAGCACACACAAACGCAGGGCCGTCGTCATCCAAACCGATGACACATCTGACGCGGACGCGTCTATGTCTGATGTCAGCGAGGCTCCTTTTAACGCCTCCGTCAGTGACAACAAAGCTAAGAAGCGCAGCAAGAAGAAGAAGAGCAAGTACAACGTACTTCAATCGGCAATTACTGAAGTTAAGAAGGTACTCACTCAAATCTGCGGCAGACTCGACCGCCTAGAAAGACCAACCGCTCATCCTAAAACCACGAAAATAATCCCCACGCCGGACCCAGGGTCCATGTCTGTCCTCGGGCGCACACCTGCGCCGCCCGTACCATCCAAGCCGCCAGGCCCAATGAGTGAGCCCCACATAAATGGGGTCATGCCAAACCAGTACAATGGATAACGCACCAGAACTTTACAAGATCTGGCAATGGAATTGTAACTCATTCAACAAAAAGAAGTCTAACCTAACGCAGTTCGTCAGATCATGTAAAAAAAGCCACACGTCATCATCCTATAAGAATGCTGGGCAGAAAAGAACATTCAAAAATGTCCTTCTCGGGGTACAGGGTTTCCAGGCCGAACCTGGACCCCAAGTTCAAACAATCCAGGCGCGTTGCCACTCTCATCCGCAAAGATGTCAGCTTTGTGGAAAGGGGCACCCCAACTTACAAAAAAGGCCTGGAATCCATGCTCACAGAAATCATTCGATGTCGGGCCCTAAAGACCTACCTTGACATATTAAACGTCCACAGTTCCCCGACTGACAGACTCAGAAACTTTAACAAACTTCTCGGTCGCGTCGCAAGCCAGGGACAGGCCACTTATTGTTACCGGGGACTTCAAAGCGCACAACACCGTCTGGGGGTACGCCACCAATGACAGAAAAGGAATTAACCTTGCCGAGTGTGCAGACACCCTAGGCATGCAACTCATCACGGACTCAAGGTTTCCGTCGCCCAGAGGCAACTCGGTTCAGAGGGACACCACCCCGGACCTGACGTTCCTCAGAAACGCTGACGGGTCTTGCGACAACCTGCAAGAGGACCTTGGCAGTGATCATTAGATCTTAGAAATCAACGTCCTCATCACACCCACTTCTCCCAAGAATTACACCTACGTCGACTGGGACCTCTTCAGAAGAATGAGGGTTAATGCGGACCAACAAGAAGAAACCTTCGAAGAGCTCCTGGAAAATCTTAAAATTACGGTGGCCAATGCCACTAAAGAAATGAGCGTGGATCTGGAGATGCCAGCCATGGACTCCAGACTCGCACACCTGCTGGAGGCCAAGAATGCGCAAAGAGAAAGACGGAAACAGCAGAAGCTAAAGAGGAGGCTGAGGTCTAAATGAACGAAAATCAACAAAGAGATCGAAGAACACTCCAGAAAGTTGAATGCGCAGCAATGGGACGAAGCGTGTAATGGAGGCGGACGGTAAAATGAGAAGGGGCAGCAAGTGGAGCCTTCTTAAGAACCTATTCGCCGACAACAACAAACCGACCAAGAGTTATGCCCGACTATCTATCGAAAGGCTCGTTCATCTTCACACGAAAGAAGGCACGAGTCCGCGGACTTTGCTGACGCTCTGGCAGACATCTACCTACCAGTAGAGCGCAAATCTGTACCGTGAAATGACCCGGCACGTGAGTATAAGGGACACCTCAACTATCACTGGATCGTCCTTTCGAAGTTTCGGAAATTGTGCACGCCCTTCATGAACTAAACGGAAGCTCGGCTCCCGGCCGAGACGGACTAACAAACAAACTGCACAGAAATCTAGATGACAAAGCCATACAAATCATTACGAGCAAAATTAACGAGGTATGGACTGAAGGCCGGGTGCCGGACGAATGGCGAACTGCCAATGTAGACCTTATCCCCAAACCCGGAAAACCGCTTCATGCAGAGAATCTGAGACCCATCTCCCTTACGTCGTGCCTCGGTATGGTCGCAGAACATGCCATCCACAATAGAATTGGAGAGCACATTGAAGAAAACGGCCTATTCCGCCACAATCTCATAGGCTTCAGAAAATCACTATCCACATAAGACGCCATGCTACTCATCAAGAACGCCATCATAGACAACAATCCAGGGATGTGAAAGGCATTCTGGTGTTCAACCTAACCAAGCCCTTCGACACGGTCAGCCACGAGCACATCCTCAACGAAATCTCCACTTTAGATCTCGGAGTAAATTTCCACAATTTCGTAAGATCGTTTTTGGTTAACCGAACGGCCACCATAAACGTCGGACAAATCGGAAGCAGAAAGCACATGCTAGGTAACATCGGTACCCCGCAGGGGTCAGCGCTTTTGCCGCTTCTTTTCAACATCGCAATGCATGATCTCGCAAACTCTCGAAAGTCCCGGGGTTAGGGCATGCGATTTACGCCCACGATATCACCATTTCGTCCACGAGCGGCCCGCTAGGCACTCTGGAGAAGAACCTACAGCAAGCGCTGGACACCACGGAAGCTTTCCTTGCAAACACGGGACTGAAGCTCTCCCCCAGTAAATCGGAGCTCCTTCTGTGCAAACAAGGCCTCAGGCTGAGACAGCCCTTTAGCTCCCTCCCCGTTCACCTTTACACCAGGGACGGAGGAATCTTCCCCAGGTGTAACACAATCATGGTCCTGGGCATGGTCATTGGGGCTTACAGCAATGACAACGCGGAGGCACTATAACGCATCACAAAGAGCACCCTCAACTTCATCAGGGTCATATCACGGGTCGCCAACCAAAGGGACGGACTGAAAGAGGACAACCTCATGAAAGCATTTCACGCCTTCCTCATCAGCCACGTAACCTACGCCGCCCCCTTCCTCAACTGGAAGAAGATGGAGCTGAATAAAATTGATACATTAATCACAACGGGATTGAAAAACGTCCTAAGCCTCCCTAAAAACGCTAGCACGGAACGCCTCCTCCAATTGGGGCTACACAACACCGCAACCGAACTCTTTGAGGCGCAGCGAAAATGCCAAATTAGTCGGCTCTCACTCACAAGGGCGGGCATCAAGATCTTACTAGAAGCAGGCATACAGCCCCTCTTCATGCCACCAGAGAAGTCGCAACTATGCACAAACGCCAAGAGATCAATAACCCTTGATCCCATCCCACGAAACATACACCCCACACACAACGAAGGGCGGAGAAAAGCGAGAGCGAAGGCAATGCTTGACAACATCAAACGTAACCAAACGCAAGTCCTCTTCGTTGACGCGGCCAGATATTGGAATCGAGGTGTCTACGCGGTCTCTCTAGTGGACGCCCATGGCTCACTCGTCAACGCAGCCACGGTACTTTCTAACTTCACTCACGAAGCAGAAGAAGTGGCCATCGCGGTGGCCCTTCGAAGCTGCAAAGGAGCGTCAGTCATTTACTCGGACTCAAGAACAGCTATTAGAACCACCTCGTCGGCCCTCGCTCAAGGAAAGCAGCTACGGTTATCAACACCATCTTCTACCAAGAAACGGGAGGAGACAACCTCACGTCCCCACACATCACATGGTTCCGGGCCCACATGGGTAACATTTCCGGACCTCCTTACTGTAATTCGAACGAGCGGGCATACCAACTGGCGCGAAAGCTCACATTCCGCGTCTGCGGTCCGCGCTCTCGCTTCAACCCAGCCTGGAGGGACCTAGACAACAAAGACCCACTCGTATCATACCACGAAATCACTTCAAATCATAGGTTATCACGAAGAATTTTTCCTCCTCCTCACCCATAGCTCAAAAAAGCTCAGGCCGTCACTTACAGATAGTTGCAGACTAGGATTTACATCACATCAACAACACTAAGCAGGATCAATCCTGACCTTCCTACTGAATGCCCACACTGCGGCCACGAATACAACAACTTCGAACATATGCTGTGGCTGTGCCCCGCCAACGCGAGCAGACTTTCCCGACCAGTCTTAATGGGACTCAGCGCTTAAAAGCACAGAGCTCATCGCTCACCTCAAGGCTGTCCAGAGGGCCCGGGCCGTCACCGAAGGACTCTGTCTACCGGCCCCGACCTGGCTGGAGCCGCCGGATCGATTGCCCCTCAGTACCTAAATAATGTTCTAACTCACTCACTCACACTATCATTCAGGTGATAGAGAAATGTGCGTAATACAACCAACCCTTATATATAACTTTCATTGATTAGGAGAAAGCGTTTGATTCAGCGGAAACCTCAGCAGTCATGGAGGCTTTACGGAATCAGGGTGTGGACGAGCTGTATGTAAAAACACTGGAAGATATATATAGCAGCTCCACAGCCACCGTAGTTCTCCATAGAGAAAGCAACAAAATCCCAATAAAGAAAGGCATCAGGCAGGGCGATACAATCTCTCCAATGCTATTCACAGCGTGTTTACAGGGGGTATCCAGAGACCTGGATTGGGAAGAATTGGGGATAAGAGTTAATAGGAGAATACCTTAGTAACTTGGGATTCGCTGATGGTATTGCCTTGCTTAGTAACTCAGGGGACCAATTGCAACGCATGCTCACTGACCTGGACAGGCATAGCAGAAGGGTTGGTCTAAAAATTAATCTGCAAAAAACTAAAGTAATGTTGAACAGTCTCGGAAGAGAACATCAGTTTACAATAGGTAGCAAGGCACTGAAAGTGGTAAGGGAATACAGCTACTTAGGACAGGCAGTGACCGCGGATCCGGATCATGAGACTGAAATAATCAGAAGAATAAGAATGGGCTGGGATGCGTTTGGCAGACATTCTCAGATCATGAACAGCAGGTTGTCATTACCCCTCAAGAGAAAAGTATATAACAGCTGTGTCTTACCAGTACTCACGTACGGGGCAGAAACTTGGAGGCTTACGAAAAGGGTTCTACTTAAAGTGAGGACGACGCAACGAGCTATGGAAAGAATGATGGGTGAAGCGTTAAGGGATACGAAAACAGCAGATTGAGTGAGGGAACAAACGCGAGTTAGTGACATCTTAGTTGAAATCAAGAAAGAGAAATGGGGGGGGGGGCATGGGCTGGACATGTACTGAGGAGGGAAGATAACCGATGGTCAATAATTGTTACGGGCTGGATTCCAATTGAAGGATAGCGTGGCAGGGGGTGGCAGAAAGTTAGTGGGTGGATGAGTTTAAGAACTTTGCAGGGACAACATGGCCACAATTAGCACATGACCGGTTTAGTTGGAGAAGTATGGGAGAGACCTTTGCCCTGCAGTGGGCGAAGCCGGGCTGATGATGACTTCTAGAGCATTCGATATTGTATCAACCACGAACTCCTACTTGAAAAAGCATACGTGCTCGGTTTCAAGGGGGCATTTTATCAGATCCTAAAAAAATTATTTGCGTGGTCGCTCGCAGGTGATTGCTTTACATAACCATGTATTCATCAATAAGAAATTACTTCCGAAATCTGGAGATCTTCAGCGATCTATCTTGTCTGCTCTTCTTTTTAACATATTCAAAAATGACCTTTCGTTAGCTGTACCGAAGTGCGATATTTATGTAAGGAGATGATAGTATAGCTCTAGTAAAAGATGTATTTTACTCACAAACAGTTGCGTTAGTTCAAGAGAGTGCATGTGATGGAATAACCTGGTTTGCTAACAACTATTCATCAATAAACAAGGAAAATATTATTATTATTATTATTATTATTATTATTATTATTATTATTATTATTATTATTATTATTATTATTATTATTAAGAGAATATAACTGGTTGACCCCCGACGTAATCCGTGCCATTTCATACAGAGACATACTTTGGAGACGGTGCAAACGGGTACCAAAATATCAAGCCTTACGACTGGAGTATAAAGCCTCAAGAAATAGGGTGGTCGCTCTGCCAAGGTCCACGAAGCGCCCAGTACTTTTCTCAAGAATTTCGCCAGTCGTCAAGGAATGCCGCTAAAACATGGACATTGATAAACCACCTTCGTGGCAAAAATTCTGCAAGTACCTGCCCGCTTCCTTTCTTTCCGGGAGATTGAGTTGAAGTCGCAGATAGTTTTAATCGTTTTTTTTTTGCACTGGCCTCAGAGAAATCATCTTCCAGTCAGGCATACCAATACACGTCGAAAGAATCAAACTCTGCGTCCGCTTTTCTAGCCAGCATTACAAAAGAAGAACTGCGTGATATAATCTATAGCTTCAAGCGGAATAGACCTCCTGGTATTGACGGCTTGTGAGCAAATTTGCTCCAAAGAAACTTCGAGGCATTGCCTGATGTGCTGATCTTTGTGCTAAATGGTTTGCTGCGCATTGCGTTTCTCCCGGATGAACTTCAAACTGCTTTAGTTAAACCGCTATTTAAAGGAGGACAAAAAGACGACATGAAAAACTATCGACCCATCTCGATCTTGCCTATACTTTCCCACATAATCGAGAAATTTCTTTCGAGATCTATGTCATTCTTTGTAGAAAAATTTTCCATTTCGTCAACCCGCCAGTTTGGTTTCGTTCCTGGTCGTGGTACTGTAGCTCTTCTGGAAGAGTTCTCCGATGAACTTTTTCCAGCTTTTGATCAAAATATGTTTAGTGTTGCTTTATTTTTAGACATTTCTAAAGCTTTTGAAGCAGTTCATCACGGTATTTTATTAGAAAAAACTATACTCCATAGGCCCGTTTTACGATGTGCTCAAGAATTACCTTTCCGGTCGTTCACAAGTGGTTGTTTTAGACGGGATGACAAATGTAAGTAGTCAACTTCCAATGAAGGCCGGGTTTACACAGGGCTCCATATTATCACCTTTTCTGTTCAATTTGTTCGTTAATGACTTCTCTCACGTTATTTCCAAAGGTCTATTATTTCAATATGCCGACGACACTGTTGTGCTTTCCAAGCACTTTTCTTACAACATGGCGATTACTAATCTCCAGAATAATATACACAAAAATATGACTTGGTTCACTTATAACTCCTTGGAGGTTAATCCAATAAAAACGGAACTCGTTTGCTTCAGATCCCTACTAAAACTAACAGCTAAATATTGCGCATGCTCTGGTGTACATAATTCTCAGATATGGGATTACTGTTCTTGCTTTTTGCTCAGCGAGATGGCAAAACAGAGTTGACACTTTATTAAGAAACATACTAAGAAGCATAGCATATAACGCCCCCTTCTCTCTGTCTGATAATATTTTCCCAGCCCTTGGTATTCCATGCTTTCGAACACTCTTTCTACAGACTTTAGTGGTACAACATTTCTGGGACAGCAATTTCAAAACACGTCATACAGCCTTCGGAAGCCTGCGTAGTTCCATTTTTTTTAAGGTGCCGCGCTCCTGAACAAGGCATAGGGAAGCCAGGCGCTGTGTTTATGTTCCCCAAATTTTTAATGACTTACCAGAGGAAATGTTTTCAGCAACATCAAAAAAGTGCTAAAAATCATGGTTTACTCATTGTAACACGTTTCCTATATGCCTGAAAAATGTTCATGATCAGGCACGAATTGTTAAAATAGTGTCCCTTGCTCTTTATTTTTCATTTCTTGTTTATGTTACTTTTCCTAACTTTTTGCACCTTGGTCACTATTGATTTCATGTTAGTATTGTGTTGATATATTTTGTTTATATTATGTTCATATTTTATGTTTTACTGCACGTCCGTCGGCCGACTTTGCCGGGCCAAGTCCCTCAAGCCACTAGAGGCTTTGACAGGCCCATTTCATTGCCCTGTATACGTTATGTGCAATAAAAGATTTATTATTATTATTATTATTATTATTATTATTATTATTATTATTATTATTATTATTATTATTATTATTATTATTATTATTATTATTATTATTATTATTGACAGTGGTCGCCTTGGGCTGCCCTGTGCGAGGCCACAAGCTGGCAGCTACGACGCCGGTTGCTGCGGGACGTGGACGACGTCCTCTCCTTGTCGAAGAGTATGCACGCGCACCGCCTCCTTCTTTTTTTCCCGCAAGACTACTGCAGCGCTACCCCGGATAACGCTGGTGCGCGTGCGTCGCTGCTTGCTGCGGGCTGCCTTCAACGTAAAAGTGCCTGACTCGCCCCCCTGCTCGTCATAGTGGTCGCCTTGGGCTGTCCTCTGCGAGGCAACACAAGCTGCCAATTCCAGTGAAAATTACGGTGCGCCACGAACGATTGCTGCGCTTCGCCTGGTGAGCGATACTAGCTGTGTAGGTTTCGACAAGAATTCCTTCAATGAACAGTTTTCCCCTTTTAACGCCTGTTTTTGTACATTAGTTTCCCAGCTGTTGTATATTAGCATATGTTTATATTATCTAACTAGCTTGCTGTGAACAATGGGAAAAGACGACAGCTGTATTTCCTCTCATAAGGCTCTGTCTACTGATAGAAGAATAATGGTGTGTGCTCAATGCAAATATTCGTATCATCTTGGACAGTCATGTTCTGGAATAGCAGCTAACACTTTCACTACTATGGGGAATGCTAAGAGAGATGCGTGGGTCTGTAAAACGTGCAGAAGTAACAAGAAACTAAACAGCGCACAGAGGCTGAACTGGAGGATAACAGTGGTTCTGAGACATCACTGTTGGATGAGCTAAGGGAAATCAGAAGAAGTTTTCAATCTTGCTGATTCTGCATTAGAAGGTTGATTCTCTCCTACTGCTGCAGGAAGAGTTCACGGCTGTATCGAAATTAGTTAAGGAACTAGAAGGATCGGTGTCGTTTTTTTCCGAGAAGTATGATTCTGTTTTGAAACAACATGACATTCAGGAACGTCAAATATCTGATTGCGCTAAACTGGAAGCTCTGAAAAGAACGGTGGTGACTCAGGCAGCCGTAATACAAAAGCTAGAAGAAAACCAAAATGAAAGTGAGCAGTACAGCAGACTATAAAATCTTGAGATCCACGGTTTGCCAGTGAAAAGTAATGAAAGCCTAACACAAACAATCACGCAAATGGCAGTAAATATGGACCTCTCGGGGTTTTCATCTGACAATATTGCAGCCGTACACCGCTTAAAAGTCAAAATCAGTGTTACACCTGTGGTCTTGGTGCGCTTTAAATCTGTAATTTGGAAGGAAAAATGGCTTGAAGCGCGGGGAAAACTGGAGAAACTACGTGAAAGTGCATCATTTCCAAAGATCTACTTCAATGATAACTTGACCAAAGTTAACCGTGATGTCTTCTGAAAAGTGCGAACGAAGGCAAAAGAAGAGGGTTATCAGTTTTGTTAGACGAAAGGAGGCAAGATCTTTGTGAAAAAGAATGAAACAGCGTCTCTTGTTCGAATTGGTAAACAAGCAGACCTGGAAAACATTGCTTAGCCAACGTGCCTTTTTCTTTCAGTGAACTACCAGACTTCAGTTCATTTAAAACAGAATTTCCGTGCAGTTCTGATGAAGATTTTACCATTGTGAGCGTTATTATTCGAAGTCTGCGTAAATACTGGGACGAATTTAAATTTCAGGCTGAATCGGCAGCTAACTTCGTAGACGTATTTGTGATTACAGAAATCGATGTTTCCCAGGCTTGCCTTGATACGTTTACATTGGAGGGCTTTTCCGCACATTTGTTACACGAAGCGGGCGTCGTGGCGGGGGCATTGCTATGTAAACGACAACTGTGAAGTTTCGATGCATCTTTTGTACATGCCGAATCTATGATGGTCAAAGTTTGTAAAAGGTCATTTTCTCTCCATATCTTATCGATTTATCGACCACCCTCATGCAGCCTTTCACGGTTGCTTGTTGAGCTTGAAGAAGCTCTGCGGCAGTGGAGCTCAGTGGACCAACTTTGCTTGATCGGAGACTTGAATATCAATATTTTATGCCCTGAAAAAGTGACTGTCTGTGATTATTTATCTACGTTGTCCGCTTATGGTCTGGAATATACAATTGCAGCTCCTACTAGAGCGGAATTAGTTAATAATAGCCTAGTGCAATCTAGTTTAGAGCACATAGCGGTCTGAGCTCGCGGTTGTTTATTTAGGTCATGTACAATTTACAACGCATGGCGGACCACTATTTCGTAGCATGTCGTATAGTTTTACCAGACGCGTCTAGAACGCCATCGGTGGAAACTGGATCTGGGCAGCGTAAATGTCTTGTCCCTACTGTTAATCAATCCAAGCTTGATAACCTTATCGTTTCGTTTGACTGGTCATCCTTAACCAAAGAAGATTCTTCGGCCAAAGTATATGAAAGTTTCTGTATGCAAATGAAAAATTTTAAATTGCGTTGCACACGGCTGATAGCTAAGCCGATAAGGAAGGGTCACTGCTGGATGAACACGGAAATTCTTGCTTCCATTTCGTATCGAGACAACTTGTGGAAACGCTGCAAAAGAAATCCCAGAAACCAAAGACTGCGATTAGAATACAAGTCGGCAAGAAATAGAGTTGTTGCCCTTCTGCGTGGCGCCAAACGCCGTTACTTTTTTTTATAAATTCCAACAATCTTCAAATAATGTAAGCAAACCTTGGTCTTTGGTAAATCATCTCAGAGGAGTGAGTTCCAATAACCGTTCTATTTCCGGTGTTTTTCAACATCCTCCCACGGAAGTGGCTGATGCTTTCAACAGGCACTTTGTTAAAGCGTCCCAAAGGGCCGTCTCTCCATATACAAGCACTACGCCATTAGGGCATTCCGTATCTGCGTCGGCTTTTCTTCCGAAAATTTTGAAGGGTGATCGGGAAGAAATTATTTTCTGTTTCGGTCCTAACAAGCCCACTGGATATGATGGAATTTCTTTACACACCATCAGAAGGAATTCCAATGCGCTGTCAGATATTATCCTGCATATACTGAATGGTTTTTTGGAAGGCGACGAAATTCCAGAATGCTTAAAAACTGCAGTTATTGTACCACTACACAAGTCAGGAAAGAAAGATAGTATTGAAAACTGTCGGCCAATTTCTATATTGCCGATTATTGCTCAGGTCTTAGAAAACTTTCTTTTCCACACTATGTCTTCTTTTCTTAACAAATTTTCTATCCTGACCAATCGACAGTTTGGCTTTGTTTCAGGGCGTGGTACTGTGGCCCTGCTTGAGGAATTTTCAGATGAACTGTTCTCGGCATTTGATCAGAATCTTTTCACATGTACGCTATTTTTAGATGTAGCGAAAGCGTTTGACACCCTGAATCATCAAATCTCGTTAAGTAAACTGCATTTTTGGAGATTTCGTGGGCCTTTTTACAAAGTTCTCGAAAATTACTTGAGCAACAGATTTCAGGTGGTCTCTACCGATGATAACGGCATATTTAGTTCTAAGCTGTCGGTAAAAGCTGGAGTTCCTCAGGGGTCCATTTTGTTGCCATTGTTATTTAATATCTTTGTTAACGTCTTCCCTTTGGCAATTTCGAAATGTTCAGTATTCCAGTATGCTGACGACACTGTATTATTAGCGAAACACCTTTCTTGTAAAACATCCACTGAAATGTTGCAAAATGACCTGTACAAGACAATGCTTTGGTTCTCTAATAATGAAATTGTTGTGAATGCCAACAAAACAAAACTTGTCTGTTTTCGCTCCCCACTTAAGACTACTGTTATTAAGATGCCTCTCTACTTGCATGAGTCAGACTGTGTTCATTGTAAATGTGCACCTATTCCATACGTAGATTGTGTGAAATATCTCGGAATCTATTTCGATAGTAATTTATCGTGGCAACATCACTTAGCACTTATTTGTTCTAAACTGAAGTCAGTAGCCTGACTGTTATTTAATATCAAAAGTATTTCACCCTTGTCTGTAAAAAAGAGTATAGCACAGGCACTAGGTTACAGTGTGTTGAGGTATGGCATTACAGTCTTTGGCTTTTGTTCAGATCGTTGGAGATGCAGGGTTGACCGGATTATAAAAAACATTCTTAAAAATGTTGCGTACAATTCCCCAATAGTAACATCTGCAAACATCTTCCGTGAACTTGGGCTACCAAACTTCCATTCATTACTTATAGAAACAGTTGCCGTTAAACATGTCTGGAATTCCGCTTTCAAACAAAAACGTGCCGCCGCAAGGGAGCTTAGAAAACATGTCCGTTATGTAGTTCCGCGTTCAGCCACAAGGTATGGCGCGGCAAGACGCTGTGCTTATGTGCCTGACATATTTAACAAATTACCAGAAGAAATCTTTAACGCGACCTCAGAAAGCACGCTCAAACACTTCTTAAAGCAGCTACAGTAAAATTACCCTCTTGTACATTTTTTTTTGCATCGCAATATCTACCTCTTCAACTTTTGTTATGTGTAGATAGCCAAATGTTATCTTGTTCTCTCCAATTTTCTGCCTTTCATTTTTTTATTCATCTCTCATCAATTTATGTATATTTTTTTGCTTTGTCTATTACATTCATAGGCACGGTCCTACAAGCCAACTGAGGCTTAGACCGGCTTGTGTTATTTTGTATATCTTGTGGCAATTATTATTATTATTATTATTATTATTATTATTATTATTATTATTATTATTATTATTATTATTATTATTATTATTATTATACTATAAGATATGTATAATACTACATTTCTCTTTTCTTGTTTCCTGTATTTCTTTTGTCACTGATTTCAGCTGAGTTTCTGTTTCATTGTTGTGTGATAAACTTCACGAGCTTTTAATTTCTGTACATGTTGCCATTTTGACTTTGTTTGCCGACATGCCGGGCCAAGTCACGCAAGCCACTTTCTTGGCTTTGACGGGCCTGCCTTCTGATGTACGATTATTGTAGGATGGCAACAATAAATATTATTATTATTATTATTATTATTATTTAAAAGCGCTTTTGAATAATTAATTAACTAATTGATTGGTTGATTTATTAATTGTCGTGCGAGCTTCATGACATATATCTCTGCGCCAGTATTACAGAGGGGCAACATTCGATGCCTTGTGCTGCGACCTCAGCAAATCTTTTGATGTGGTCAGCCATCCAGTGCGGCTCGTTAAGCTTACCGGTTATGGCGTTGATGCCATTACGGTGTTAATGGTGTCCCTCGAGGCTTCGTATTACGAGCACTCCTGTTCCTGGTTTTCGTCCAAGATGTTTCTTTCGTTATCCGCAAGTCGTCCTTTCTTCAATATCTCGATCACATAAACATCTTCAAAGACATTTATACTTTTGATGACTGTCGAATTCTTCAGTCTGACTTGCCGTTAGCAGAATGCTGCAAATATAATGGTCTCAGCTTTGACGCTTCTGAGCCGAAAAATGATTTTTATTTACTCCCAATGCTGAAAGTATCCTGGTTTCTTATTCTGTGATCTCCTTTACACTTAGGAGGGTTGCTGAGGTCAATCATCTCGGCGTACTCTTTGATGATTCGCTATACCCTTCCTTTCATACTGAATGTATTGCTAGGTGTGGTATGCACCATCTAGGTTACCACTGCCGCCTCTCACGCGAATCGAAATATCCTACTCCTTTCTTAATGGTAATCGAAGAGGCATCGGTGGTGCTGATTTGAACTTTTAAATCCCACTTTGATAGACTATAAAGAGTTCAGTACAAGCTCGTAGCAATTTTGCGTCATCATTTTTGGCATTTTTGCCTTTACCTGCCGACGTATTCACACAGACCTTCCGTTTTTTTATAAGCTCTTTCACAGTAACCTCAACGGCGCTGAACTACTTGTGCAGCGCTTCGGATTTCGCAAAAAGTCACAAACAAGCACTGACCATACTACGTTCCTGCTTGCCACAGCAAGCATTCGGCGATGTACAAAATTCAAAATCTATAGAATAATTATTTGGCTGACCTTGATGTTTTCATTCACTCGCTTTCATCCTTCTGTCCACAGCGTCGTATTGTCGTCTCTAGTGCCAGTTTCTCTCGGAACAAGTAGGTGCTCTTTTTCGCCGTCGGATTTAGTAAGCCTGCCTGGCGATATGTCTAAGCTTTTACAGCGAATCTATTAGCTTCACTGTGGTCGGCATTTTTCGTGTCCATCCATGAACAAAAACGATCATCAAGAACTCAGCAAAGTGAAGCGAACAGTGGATACGTTCATTGTAGTAACTCATACAACGTACAGAACAACGTACATTTTAATAAAGAACAAGCTCATAACAAGCATCTAGAATCATCAGCAAAGGCTCATACCCCTGTATGGCATAGTATGGTTTTGTATGGCATGGCATGATAAAAGCTTATTGAGGTCCTGCAGAACGTGAGTCATACTCCCGTAAGCAAGCAAAAATATAATGGCTGATACATCCGTAAGGCAGAGGCTACAAGAGCTCAGTAAAGTGACGCGAACAGTGCATACAATCATTGAAATCACCCACACAACACAAAGAACAGCATACGAAGAATGAGCTCAAAAGCATCCGAACCATCGCTAAAGCACCACACACCCCTCTCAGCGGTTGTAGTGGTGGTTTTGTAGCAGCTTCGCTGGACATGCACTTTCGCAGGGCCTGACCGTCCGGGCGACGCAATTTCGCCACGAGTCACAACACACACACTCACTACGTGGTCTTGGGAGGCGAGACTCTCCGAACTGGACCTGGGAAGCCAACTGGCGACCCTCGACCAGGCCCGGCGAGCCACGATCGCCAGTGGAGCCCTGTCAGAGGGAACCACCCAGGAATAAACCGCGCAACGGTTTCTGCAATAATAAAGTTTCTCCTCCTCCTCCTCCTCCTCGCAGGGCCGGTATGTCGAGCCAATTTTTTTCTCTTTCTCGTCATTTAATGTACTTGGTACATTGCATATACATGCATTTTACAACTCTCGTATTCCCTTTCGTCATTCACTGTCCCTTACATCTGTACCTTTAACTGCACAACTTATTTTTCATTGTACTTGCTCACTAATGTTGTCTTTTTCATTTTCATTTAGCTTACCCTAGTGGATAGATATGAGCTTCTTTTATCAACTTTCCATGCTATTTGTTGTGTGCAAATATTATGGCCTAATGGCGTTGCTGTACACGCATGTTTTCCTTTGCCTTTCTATTATTGATTATTTTTTAAAGCTAAACATTTTATTTTCGTGAGATTACCTGGGTGTCAGTAATAAAGTCTCGTGGTTTTCTCTAGGCTCGTTATATATAGCCTTTGTGGATTAACTTATTTTGGTTGACTCTCGCGCATTGCTCATATTTCTACTCCATCTTTCTGCTGTGAATTTACCACGCCTTTTGTTTATTGTAAAGTGCTCCTCTTCATAACTGTCGTTGTCGCTTTCGCGTTTTTCTTCCTGTATTAGTATTTTTAATATTTTACTGGGCGCCGGCACTCATACCTTAGAGTTGTTGCTGGACAGGTTAAATAAACATTATTATTATTATTATTATTTTGTAACCTCTGCCGCAAACTGCCGGGCCCAGTCCTTCAAGCCTCCTGTTGGCTTTGACGGGCCTGAACCTTTCTGTATCCTCTACAAAGTGGCAATAATTATTATTATTATTATTATTATTAGTATTATTATTATATTTTTTGCATTGCAATGTTTACCTCTTCAACTTTTGTTATATGTAGATAACCAAATGTTATCTTGTTCTTTTCAATTTTTCCCATTCGTTTTATTTTTTCTTTTTTTTTCTTCATGTCTCATCAATATATGTATATATTTTTGCCTTGTCTATCACATTCATTGGCACGTTCCTACAAGCCAACTAAGGCTTAAACCGGCCTGCTTGTGTTGTTTTTGTATATTGTGTGGCAATAAACATTATTATTATTATTATTATTATTATTATTATTATTATTATTATTATTATTATTATTATTATTATTATTATTATTATTGTTATTATTATTATTATTATTATTATTATTATTATTATTAGATAAAACCCATATAAACATCAAGGGAAGCGAGCTGTCAATTGTTTCTTAAAAGGAAATCGCGTCCAGCCGCTTCAAGGTGGAGATATTCGGGCGCTCAAAGAATAATGCACGCTGAGTTTTTACATCACTTCTGCGTTGACAGGTTTCTGAAAACAAAAAGGAACACATTTTCAAAATCCCTTCGAATCTTCTGCATTGCCTGAAAAAGGACAAGAGAAAATCTGTAGTGAAATTTAAAGCAGAGGATGAATTGGTGCTCTAACGATGACCGCTTAGCAAATTAAAGGGTGGGACAGGGCACAGCAAACGAAATGTTTTTTTTGTTTCTTTTTACCTTTTCTCACAGAACAATCTATTCTGCGTAGTACTCCATTCGCTTCTTTTTATACTCTACAGGTACGTTTCAAGAACATTCGGCCTCTTTTGCCATCTCAGGTTCTCTCCATGGTATTTATTTGTATACTTAATTAATTTTGCTCTTTTTGTACTACCATTGTTGTTGGCTAAGCGACATCTATACGTTTAGAACAAAAGGCTATCGTCAGATGCTGCGGTACGGGCCAAAAGCAGAGGTAAGGTAGCGGCAATATGGCGATAAGAAGAAAAAGTGCGACAGTGCCGCAAGCGTCGACAGTCGCCGTCGCTGTGATAAAAGATGTCTCGACGACGCCAATAAGAAGTCAAAGGGTTGTACGAACGTCGACGTGAATGAAGACGAATTGCCTTGACGGTAGAGGACCCTCCGGCCCTGTGGTATACCTAAGCGTCCTGCGCAGCAGCAGAGAGAGATATCAGAGGGAACAAAAACAACAGCGAGGTTGTTGCCTCCGCTTCCAGCTTTAGCCAGCAGATGTTGAAATTAATATGAGCGTAAAGATATTGGGGTTGTCTTGCACTTATAGCAAGCAATCCCTAGCAATTTATTACAGTCAACTCGACGAGCCTCGGTAAATGCTTCTTTTAATAAGATCGACGCCGTATAGCAGAAAAAGATATCTGCGCGCTGGACAACGACGTCATATGAAGGGCATCCTCCTCCTCGACGTAACGCAGGGAAATAGAAGCATGGGATCAGTATGGAGCATATAGTAAACAATTCATATAAAGGTTCGCATTAAGATACCACTGTGTGCACGGAACCAAGTTATTTCAGTAACATGGAATAGAATAATTGTTTAATACACATATTACTGTGTAGCTCCGTTTGTGGGATATTGAGAAAGTCGACAGTGTATTGCGCGAATAACGGATATAGTGGTATATTGCAACACATATTTTTCGAATTAATTTTTGATACAATCTACAAGCCTGATCCTCACCTTTTATGCGACTGCCAAAACACAAATGCGCAGCTTAATAGCTGACAAATGTTATATTTATAATTTGTTGATTATTTTCCTTGTTATCACTAGTAGAATAAAGGTCAATGCTAAGCCGGTTATTTTAGATTGCTCATTTCGTCCACGCGCCTCGCCTTATTACGTATCAGTATAAATTCAACCTAACAGTGATAATTTACATGCGAACCTGCGAAGAGAATAAGATTGGGAGACAAATCTACATGATCATGAGACAGTGCGCTGCATGGGCCGCAAAAATGTTGATGTATTAATTACTTAATTAAACTCGGGGCAGATTGCAAAAGTAAGATGTCACTTTTATTAGCGCATTGATATTTTGAGTAAGCGTTTGAAGGTTTTAACCGCTGTGCAAACGTACTTAACATGGGGATAGGATTCGTTCATCTAAGTTCGTTACATAAGGGACCGAGAACAATACTTCCACTCCGCAGTAAATTTTGTATATATATTTCTGTCTTTCTTTCATCACGTAGGGTTATTTGCAAAACAAACGTTACTATAACCAATCTACCTGCCCGGCGACATGAAATATTAATCTTTTCAATGAACAGCAACGTGGCCTCAATATGACTATAATTGTTTGCGCCTATTGCGTCACGGAAGGCTTAATCGATTGGAGAGAATCACTTTCGCTTTCGATGCAAAATACTCAGTTCATGGGAATCAAACAGCTTATCTTGATGTCTGGACCTGTTTCCATGCAAAATCCCTTGACTGATGATATTTTATTGTCGCTGATGTAGTCGCCTTTGGCCTACGAGTCATGGTAGCGGTCGTCACGACAAAGCTGGTGTCTAGAAAGATATATTGTTTACCATTACAAGATACGGTGGACGATTTCTATTGGGGGCAAGATAAGCCCCAAGGGGTAGAAATTTTTTAAGGGTGTATAGTCTTACAGAAGTTTACTCCTTTTTGGTCGTACCTAGTCCCACAACGATAATCATAATCTGTCTTGCCCGCATTTGCTTTCTTCAAGGCTCTGAGTCCGGTACTTCCAAGTCACGAATGGCTTGCTCATTATCAGCGTCACGCAGCATTCCGGACAGGAAAGTAGAGAGCGATGAGTTTTCAAGAAAGGAAGCTCAATCAAAGCAGATGATGATTATCGTAGTGGGAAAAGATAAGCGCCAAACGGTGTAACCTTTTAAAGACTACACACTCAGGAAAATACACCCTCAAGAGGGTACAGAATCTAAAACAACCTTTTTGCACACTCACCTCCTCAGATTTTTGGAAACGGGTGCATTTGGTAGCAGAGCACACTTAGTGTGCCCTTTCATTGATTTAAGGATCTAAATACGTATTGTGTGAAATCCAAACATTGCAGAATTTAAGGGCGCTCGGGCACTTAACATTTCAATTAAAAAGCCATACCTGTCTATTCGCCAGTGGTTTGTGCTAACTCATTGGTCGAGCACGTCATATTTTCACCCTAGGATTTGGATGTCAACTTGCTATTTCTTGTAAATGGCTATCCTGGGGGGGGGGGGGGGAAGTCGCTACACAGAGATTTCCATAAGGTCTTTAGACTTGCATTTCTCTTTTCACTGCTGAATTCGTTCAAATCGGTGTTAGTTTATAGATGAACGGCCAATCGACAGGGAATCATAGCGGGCCAGACAATCGCAGTTCTTCATGCTCATGCTCTCTCTTGTATAGCATCGGGGCCGGTGTTATATTAGGCGCAGTAATGTTGTGCTATTTTAGGCAATATTGATTGGAATAACCACTCGCACGCGCAGGCGCATAAACCTACTACCCAAAAGAGCACAGCTTTATTGGGGCGGTGGCGCGCCTCGTTCGTATGCTGAAAGACCCGACTAATTTTGTTCTCTTCGCTCGTTCCTGCCTTTCACATCTTACGGCTAGTTTCGCTTTTAATTGTTTCCCCTCTGTGCTGATTTATAAATGAAGGAAGCACTGAACAGCGTAACGTCAACCTGTCAAAGCAGAATAGAACAGTTATTGCACTCTTTAGATTCTGTATTATTTCTTGCATTTGTGTCGGCGAAGTGGTCGAGAGCACAACGAGAAATTAGAGTAAAGACGGCTCATTCTCTCTTTGTACTGTCGACTACTAGGTAACGTGTGCTTTTAAGTGATATTTGTAACATGCTAAGCGACCAGTAACAAAGAATAAAAATCAACTAATCGAGCTTGATCACTTATCACAGGCAATATATAAGTCCGCAGATCCAACGCAGGGTTCACCAATTTTTCTTCTTATTTTTTTACAAACATCCTTAAAGCACTTGAGGATTACTTCAGATTACGTCCGAGAGATAAAGATAGAATAAAGAACATCGCTCTTAAAATAAAATGTAGTGTGCAAATCGGTAAAACACACATTGGATAAAAGCATGCATTTCTAAAGAAAGCACCATTTAACATCGGCGGATTAGTTCACGCAAACACCCCTTTTCTATTGTGTGTAAGGGGATGAGTTACATACACGAGAAATCACCTTTAATGCTGCAATTTTCTTAATGTGTATAATATATCCATCGCTGTCATTTCTTAACGCGCTAGTACGACAAGGCTTGCTTTCATTTCACTTTACGGCGGTTGCACACTCCAAGCAAATTTAATTACTCAGGCAATCTCGATGCATGTACCTGCATGCCAAAGTAACGTGTCCTATTAAGAAGGAATTCCAAGGCACTCCTTCAGTTTGGGCACTAGCTGCAATGAACAGATGCGGCAACCGTATATATTTTTTTTCGGGTACCACTATAATCACCCTGAAACTACTTTCCATTAGCACTAATGCACTTGTCCAAGCGTTCATTCCATTGTTGGAAGCACCTTGCAAGTTCGGTTTCTTTTGTACCTACTAGCGCCTTTGTAACATTGCGTTTGACTTCGTCGACATTGACAAAACGGTTCCCGTTGAAGACCCTTTTCGTCTGACTAAACAGGAAGAAGTCCTCAGGAACCAAATGTGGCGAATAGGGTACATGGGCCAAGGAAATCTGCGTTGAGGCTATAGACCGAAGAACACCGATAGCCGTGTGCGAGGGAGCATTGCCATGACGTAGGAATCACTCGCCGGAATTCCACAAGGCCAGATTTCATCGCGTCACACTTCTGCGGCTCCATTTGAACACATATATATAGAATTGCTGGTTGACAATCTGGTTTTGAGGGAAGAACTCTGAGTGTACGATTTCTTTCATGTCAAAGCATCAGGGGCCCTATAACGTAAAGCTATTCCAATATGTTTCTATTCCAATTTCCTGACGTCAAATTTGCGTAACCACCGACGCAAGCTCCGGGCGGTCACTCTTAGGGTTGTCTGAACAGACCAATCAAACGCTCTCCTCGTTCATAGGAGGTCACTTTTGTTTGCTTGAAAAACGAATAACATTGCCTACACTGAGCGGCTTGTCGTATCTAAGTTGCTGACAAGATGCAAGGAGAACGCTCAAGTGGAGAGGGACTCACTGGGGCAGAGCCAGTGCACCGAAAATCGATAACCGGATGAAGAGGGTGGTGCCGACGTCTGTGATTGGTCGGCTTTCCCTTATTTAGCTTGTGGTGGCTGGTCGAAAATCGCGGCGGCATGCAACGGAAGCTTAAGAACGACGCTAAAACGGACCCCCAGCAAAGAAGATTTGGCAGAATGAGGTAGTAAACGTGCCGAAAGTGCTTGAAAACGTTACACGGTCACGCTAGTTTTATTATATGCAAATACACCCATGCTCTCCGGCAGGTGCGAGTAGCCAGCGTCTCAGCGATCGGCGGCAGCCATCTTTTATTCCTTTCGTAACGGTGCAGCCTGTGGCTATTCCGAAAAAAATTCAGTTTTTTTCGGCATATTAATGCGTCTTTATCGCGTACACGTCACTTTGATGCGGTGAGTTTGTGCGGTTTTGTGACGTCGCGTGACAGGCAGATGAAGTGGGTGCAGCCCGAAAACTTTTTACCAATAGCCGAGGGCTAATTGCGAAAAGTTGTCGAATCAGAAATAACTGTTTTTCTTTTTTCTGTCAAATCATGCATAATCAGTGTGTACACATGATATCAGATGGGGAGGTATTGCGGTTTTCGTGATGTCGCGTGAAAGACAAGTGAAGTGGGGGTGGTCCAAAAAAGTTTTCGACCAATTGCGGAGGACTGATAGCAGAATTGGAATAGAAAAGTTTGGAATAGGTTTACGTTATAGCGCCCCAGATCGGCTTCTTCTTCAAGTTCGGTTTAACCTTATGAGCTTTTTATGGACGAGGCGAGCCACTTGCTTTCTAAGTGAGAGCATGTTCCGTGTAAGCTGTTTGCACTATCATAGCAGTTCCTGCTGCATTCTTGCTCACTATAAAACTAAGATTCAAAGCTGCATGTTGTTCGTGAGAATCTGCCATTTCATTTCTTCGTGTCACGAGTGCACAACAGACAGACGTACAGAAATGCCAGAGAAACCACTCGCCTGGCAGTCGGTTGATGCCACTTGGCATGCTGACTCAGGAGAACTCCTCCCACAGCGGCTTAGTGGCGCGACCTCGTGCTACAGGTAGGCGAGCATAAGATGCGCAGGAGTACGCTTCCGGTTATTTTGGGCCCCAATCTCGTGTGTTAATATATATATATATATATATATATATATATATATATATATATATATATATATATATATATATATATATATATGTATATATGCTAGACAAAAAATTTTCAACTTAGATTTTCGACGTTGTTTTCCCAGGGTGATAATCACACAACCCCATCAGATCACGTTGGATTCAGTTGTTCAATTGTTCTGCCTACGAAATGCGGTTAGCTCGTTTCATTTCGCTATGAAATCGATGGCATGCCATTCTATGCAGTTCACTGCTTGACCACCAACTGATGCAGTATACACGATGCAATCATCCCCTATACTGTCCGCAATCATCCTGACTTGAAAAGACTCTGCGCCGACACTCACTGAAACCAGAGCAATGAAGCGCAGCTGCTCAAACATGCAATTTGCGAACAGTAAGACGACAGCAGGCCTCATTTCTATTTTTTTTTCGTTCTTTCATGAGAGCCGCAAAAGCATCGTACAGCACCTGTGGTCTACTTCGCTAGCCCATTTACGTATGAATTGCTTATGAGAACAGGCTCCTGCCATTTGCTGTAATGAAAGGCATGATCGCGAAGGAACCGCTATCATCATTATCTTTACTGCGTTCATGAGAAAGAAGAGCTCTCGCAAAGGAAAAGAAAAAAAAAAGCTCCGGTAGTGCGCTACACAGACTGAACAAAACAAACTATCTTTTGTCGTTTGGCGCACATCTGCAGCGAATCTCGCCGAGGTATAGCGTGCCGTTTTGGTATGGCGTACTTGAACACACGCTGAACGACGGCCATATAGAGGAATCCTGGACCCGGCATCATCAGCGCAGACACTATCGCAAGAGGGCTGCTTATAGTTAGGCAATACGACCGACCGAGGCCATGGCGAGTTGAATACATCTACACTTGCCACTGGCTAGCACTGGAATCGCGTTGTGCGCGGCTTCGCATCACATACACCGATTCTGGGTCAAAACACCTCAAACGTTCGCTCCAAAGGACACAAGAACAAGTGAGACGATTGGCTCTGCAAGTGGGAAACAACTTATCGTCGTACAATATTATTCAACTGGTTTATTTCCGGGTAATCGTAAGCGAATCCTGGTTGCTAGATGGTTGAGTTTTCATTTCCCTCTCGTCATAAGCTGTGTTTCCGTCTTTGTACTGCTGCTTTACCGTCAGTGTCATAACTGGTTCGGGGTATACGTATTTCCAGAGAGCGAGGGTATATAATTAGAAATACGTGATTCGTTCTTTTTCTTTCTCAAAACGAGCTGGTAAATTCCGTGGAAGAATGTTGCTCGCCGACGTCGCACTTCGCGAATGACCTTTTTCTCCAAAGCTACGGAGCGCTTGCGTTACCAGGGGACCAAGGGGTGTCTGTTTTGGCCGTGTGCAGTTGCCCACAGCCTGATGGTTTCACGAAACGTTTATGCAACATGTACGTGTTCGTGTAAGCATCGAACACGCGTTACGGCTAGCTGTGCGTGGTGTGCAAGGAAAGTTGTTGCGTACAGCACAATTTTTATGCTACTGCCCCGGGAACTTGAAGTGATTGTGTTGCTGCACTCATGACACCCTATAGATATATTCACTGAAAAAAATATTTCGGAAGCATTGATATTCAGTAACCTGAACGTTTAGTTGTTATTTTTAGCGTAGAGTCAAACTCGTGCACCTGTTCGGAATTTGCCACGAATGCTGTAATAGTGCCTTTACCAGATCGCTCAAAAAACATTATATCAACTGTAGAAGCGGCAACTTTCGCAAAATGCCGTGACGACGTTTCATATATGGAGACGAAAATGGCACTGTTCTCGCTTGATAGCGAGAACATTCTAAGAAAATTCTAAGCGCAATAGCAAAGTACAAAAAAAAACATTGATTCGGAGAAAGCATGTAACTTTATGTGCATATTGATTCCCCTTTGAAGTTTCGCTGCTAGCTTTTTGTTTTCGCATTTAAATGCTTCTGGTAAAGTTTTGACTGCGCGCAATCGTAGGGGAACGGCATTTGTTAAACGTACCTACTCAGGTACATCAAGATAAGAAAAAAAAAACCTGGGTGCATAAGCCCAAGCCACGTTCTTAGAGCCGTATACTGAAGCCGACTGTATACTCTTTTGCCTAACCGGCCGGTTAATTGTTTTCCAGAGACGCCTTTCTGATTATACTTGAGGCGGTAGCTTACAATAGATTCCGGGCAACACCTGACTTCAGAGGAATTCTGCATTATGCTACTTCTTTGGACAGAGTTAATAAATACTGTTGCGCAAAGCGACGAAGGGACAGAACTTAGGGACAGGTGTCGTGTGATGTATTTCTCGCTTAAGTCCTCTCCCTTCGTCACTTTCTGCAATAATTTTATTTAAGTTGAATTCAACAGTCCCAACAACAAGCCGAATTGCGGAAGGGGTATTGAAGAATAGATCACACAGATGTCACAAATTAGATAATTAGGAGCTGTCTGCCGAGTATAACAAATCTCTCGACATGGCTTACATAGGTTACGAAAGGTGTTCGATTGCAGCAGACGTGCCAGCAGTCATGGAGGCATTGCGTAGTGAAAGTCTCAGGAGACAGATGCAAATATCTAAGCAAATATCTGTAGTTTTTATTAAGATACTAAAGGTAACATGCATATTTTTTTCAAGAACATTATAAAAATATTGATTAGGAGTGTGTGAGGCAAAAATACACAATCTCCCTAATGGCATTCATTGCGCGCTTGGATTAATTAGTCAAGCCTTTATAATGCGAGGGATTAGGTGTGAGGGTCAGTAAATGAATAATGACCGCAGCTGACAAAGTGTAAATGCGTAAAAGTGGGGCGAGGTTTGAATCACACCACCAGCTGCGCGCTTTTTTTTATAAATGTGGGAAGGAATCTGCTCGCAGAGAACCCGAACGACAGAGCAACCAACACAGACGAAACCATAAAAAAAAGTGTGCACAAGCCACTGACAGTGATGTTCAATGTAAACGAAGAGCCGAACGCTTCTACGATGCTATTCACTATAATTAAAGAAAGATGCGCTTGAAGGGGTAGATTTGTTGTAATGATGGTATTTAGGTAGAATTTGTTGTTTCATTATGTAACTCGCAGACAGCAGAGCTGCCAACGAGCCCATCTGTACCGGTAGTATAGATGGCTGGCTATACGTATAGGCGAATTGGTGATGTTGCGTGATGTCTCCTGTGGAGCAAGTGCCGGCGTGGCAGGCCACTACCATCCTCCTCTCCCACAACCGAAACAGGGAAAAAAGGAAAACAGTCCATCCCGGGGATTCCACCACAACATCTGAAACCTGACACTCCCCAAAGCTCTCTCGCGACAGCACACGTGTCTCGGCGGGCCGTAATATTTGACGTTTCGCACACGAACGCGTCCCACAACATGTCTATGCAAGAGCGCAGGCCCTGTCCATCGGCGGCAAAACTCCGATCACCACGAAACTTGCAACAACGCCAACGAGCGAAAGCTATTCCCTCTAGAAAGGCCAGTAAACCAATTCACAACCGCTAGTGGACTCCCTGCAAGAAGTCTAACATGTGCCTGGCGACCACATCGTTTCTGGGTGTGTTTGATTTGAAAATATTGCTAATCCATATTGCCTATTCCTTTTGGATGATGCGCGCGAACGTCCCGACGGGCACCAATGCATTTCGTCGCAAAATTTGGGAACGCACATCTAGAAACAGGGTGTAGTCGGCAAAATTTGCTGCCTGTGGGTATCACTTTTGAAATAACCAGGTAAAATTCAAGGCATGCAATGGACCTTTTCCTTTTTCATGGGCACCGTCATGTTCTGTAGACAGTGGCGCCATCTATGGGCAGCCGGCATGCAGATTTGAGCGAGCGCTGCGTGCTGTACGCGAAGTATACGCTTGGCAGTAGTTCTGGGTATTTATTTCGTGCTCACTTAGTTTATTTAGTAAGGCGTTGCCATCTTTTTTTCGTTGGAAACGATTTTTGTCAGACGTACTAAAGTTATTTAAGTAGGCATCGCTGGAGTTTCTGCGAACCGAGCACCCAGCACGATGCGGGTGCGCGGTTCGCGGTATAATCCGCATCGGATACTGGCACTGTATTTCTGAAAATTTGTTCCACGCCTGTGGCCTTTCTGTAGGATCCTCAGTTTAGTTCTAAGCCGTGATTTGGCAGCAATGCGTAGTTGCGATACATATGGCGATCCCAACAGCGTATGGGTACTGTTCTAGTGGAGAATAAGTTATGCTGTTTCATTTGACAGGTGTTGAAATTTAATCTGAAGTTCAATGCGTGCCTACCTCTCCTGGTCGACGAGGTTTCCTTCAACGAAAAAATACTCTTGGTTAGTAGCAATAGCAAACCGCACAGCCACGCTTATCGAGTGGCCGTTCAGCCTGCTGTGGAGAGCGCGAGCGTCCGAAACAGTGGTAGACGATCGGTTATAGATGTGTTTGTTGTATATAACCCATGGCCCTAGCATGCAGCATGATCATGCAAGGTCTTAATGTGGCCTTAGCCTGTGTCTTTCTTTTTCGCAAAAGATGAGGATGAAAACCGACGCTTCTTTCTGGCATAGTTCGTCCGGTCCTCTACGATGCACTTACCCCTTTTACGAAAGTTGTGCCCTCCGAAAGAGCCACCGCGTTCATTTTATTTGATGGGGGTGTGATATTACTGCTTTGCGAAAGAAAAAAGGCAATGCCGATGCACAAAGCTTATATGTATCATTCTGTTTTACCAACCGCATTGATCGCTCTATTGAACAACACCATCGGCGTCATGCGGGAGCCTGACACAGATATAGCCTAGTAATCTCATGTATATCATCATAATGATTGTTATCATCATCAGGCCATTTTTATGTCCACTGCAGGACAAGAACCCTGCGATCTCCATTTGCCCCAGTTTTGTGCTAGCTCATTCCAACTGGCGCTTGCAAATTTCCTAGTTTCATCACTCCACCTACACTCTAAAACTAGGGAGGGTATCGCTGGAGTGAAGCGGCCGATTTACTCTTCAAAGCGTTGTGGAGTGAAATGTCGAGTGGAGTGAAATGCATTGTTCACTCCGTCACCAAGGACAGAGTGAAATGTGCTTTGTACTCTGCCCTTCTGAGAGAGAGTAGAATGCCCGTTCTTCTCTAGCGACAATAGAGAACAAAACTTAGCGTAATCTTCTGCTTCAAGTGTAGGAGGCTGGCCCCGAACATGGCGATGTATCACTCATGCACGTTTAGCAAAGAACACACCGTTTTGCTTCTAAGAGAATAGGCAGCCTCAGTTCAAAGGAACGCTGAGCGAGTGCTCTACTTTTTCACTTGGAGTTGCTCCACCGCGCACGCGCTCAACATCGCGGAACAGCACAGTCGCGGAGAAAGGTGATCCGTCCAGCGAGCAACAACGAAAACCATCCAAGGGAGATCGTGTGTCAGCCATCTCGCGTCGCCGCGAAAACACGACAGAAGTTCGCCATTCGTTGGATATAACAACAAATCTCCCGCGGTAAGTCAATTCTAACTTAGGTGTACATTCTGCGTATATGAAATGCTATCGCCAGGAAGTTGTCGTGGTGCTTAGCCGTCGCGACTGACAAGAGACTAGGCAAGCGCGCTGTGTCTCTCGATGTTAATCGTAAAAGCCAGTCGTCGCGATAACCGCATGTGATTTTATCACTTGCTGCTATTCGTAACAGCTTTGAAAATCGCAAACGCCGCCAGAACCATGGTATGTTCACTAAGACGTCAGGCGAGAGGACGCTTAAAATGGTTTGTTGACCAGCCCATGATTCCGAGCTTATGCGATACTTGCTTAGCGTGCGTTTTGTGTGTTCGAACTTATTCAATTTCGCAGTTTACTGTGTACGGGACGCTGTTGAAATAAGGAGTCACATAACAGAAGGCGTCATTTCGCTGGCGGCATGCTTTCATTATAAGTATGCTGAGCGCTTTACGGTGTCTTTCGCCAGTAGGCAATCGCGACCACTGAAGTCAAGTGCAGCGCCAATGCTAGTTAGAAACTTTGCCGCAGGCATTCAGCTGCATGCTATAAGAGGTCAGTTGAGTGCGTTATCTTGAACTTACTGAAAGCGCATGAGGAATTAATGTTTTATACTGAATAAAGTACAAACCCCATATAAACGATATTGCGCGCTACCAACGTTTGCGCGACAGCGACAAGCGATGCGATGGAGGTGGCTGTCGCGTTCGCTCATCGCCTCCAAGACGAACTCCGTGCAAGCAACGTCTCTCCGGTGTCGCCGGTATGAGGGGTGCAAATAGCCGTCGGAACTAGCGGGACGCGTGCTTGAGTAAATTAAGTTGATGTATTTTACTGTAAAAAGAAGCGTAACATATTTCCGAAGGTCTTTCAGTAGATTCTTATCATTGCTCGTATAAAAATTCAATCGTTTGCTAGTTCCGGCGACAATGGGTAGTACTTGAGTGATGTACGGTTGCATGAAATATGACATGCAACACCCTTGTTCGTGGTCGAAGGGGTTTCATAGCTGTGCGGTGGCTCTGACATGCGAAATTGCAGTTTATTAAATGCCTCTAATTGAAGCTGTGTTTAGGTCTGGAACTTACCCTGTGTCTGCACAGCCGTACAGTCTTGGAGCCCCTTCAATCACGGTCACCGGTGTTGCAGGTCATATTGCACGTGACCGTACATCCAGTTCCGGCTTCGCGCTATTGGCTAGTCGCTCATAGCACTTCTGGACGACGAGCGACAATTTCTAGATTTCCAGAACCGAGCGGTCTGCTCAAGCGACGGCCCGTTTTGTCGCTCGGAGCCCTTGCTTGTCACCGTCGTGCACTAAATCGATCTCATGGGGTTTAGCCCTAAGACTGAACTGTTTTTGCTCATGGATTGAAATGGTGTGATTATATGTCTGATTTTATGTCTCCTGTTGGGGTTTTCGAGCACGGTGCCAATCTGGAAGGGTGCTTATGCCTATGAACTCGGTGAATTGTGAAGCAGTGAGTTTATGCGTCGGCATCGCATGTAACGGCTGCTGTGTGGAATTACAAATGCAGGGGCACTTTGCATACGCTTATTGTTTTGGACATGGCTGTGCATTTGCTAATATGAGTCGACGTTTCACAGTTATGTCATATGAACACCTAAATCACCCTTCCTCTGGAGGTTGCAAGCGTAATGTGTGAATCTTGCTACTGCATGGCCGGTCAAAATGTCTTTATCACTTTAGTATTTTTAGTGAAGAAATAAAGTATCAAAATAAAGCGTTGCTTTAATTCCGTGTTACCAGTCGTCTACGTACACAAAACAAAGAGTTGGTTTAATGAACTAATAACTGCGGTCTAACTGCAACTTTTACATGCCTTCAAGAATGTAAAATGCTAAATTTCAAACTGCAGCAGTAGTCGAGTCTGTCAAAATGAGCTCCATTGCGCACCTCATAAATAAGTTCATGCCTTTTAGTAAGCTCAGATGCCGGGGCAGTGAACTTACTTGTTATTATTCAAATGTGGGCAAGCTTGCCATAGCAGGTCTTGTTTCCCTTTCTTATAGGAGCATCCTGTCATATCCTTTGAACTGCAGGACCATATTTTCATCCCTACTGAGCATCATGTTTGCAAATATGATCCTCAAATTACGGCTTGAGCAGTGGCAAAACCAGAGATGGTGCGGGTTGTACACTGAGAACGTGCTAAGGATGTGTCACAAGTGGTGTTTGCGACACACCTGACTAATGACAGACTTATGACATCTGACAATGACCGATATTCTGTTTATAAGCACGAGTATCTTAGCAATGGCGCTGAACGAGGATGAACTGTCGGTTACTTCTTTTTTGTTTAAACCTAAAAATTGAAGTTAGTTTAGCAGTTGACTGTTGCAGTCATTTAGATGCTTGGCATGCATTTGAGTAGGAATACTAAGAGCTAAGACTTTCTTTTACTTCCATGACCTTGACTGTCTTAATGTTGTTTTACACCATATCCTCGTGTTGACATTTGCACATGATATTTTTCAGGCACCCGCTTTATATAACGCTACAAGGCAGCTGCAAGGACACGAGGACGTCACAGAGCCAGCCAAGCGTGACTTCACGTAGTGCAGAAGAGCGCACGTCAAAGAATCAAAATAAATTGCCATGCAATTTGGACGAGAAAACAAGAAAGTGGGTATATTGGGTGTTCTATTTGAATAATAATAATAATAAAATAATAATAATAATAATAATAATAATAATAATAATAATAATAATAATAATAATAATAATAATAATTTGGTGTACCATTTCACTAAATGTCAACAAAATCAAAATACAGTATGTCACTCCAAGATCAAAATTATCATGCGCTCTAGGCAGTCATCTTAACATGGTATACTTATGTAATGACTCTGATGGGAAAGTCAAAATCAAGTATGCTCTCTGGAGACAAACACGTAGCAGCAAGTGGCATCGAAAAGTTAGAAATCTGTTTTAAGAAAAGCTGATTAGCTATGTGAGAAGTGACTGCTCATTGTCTTGCCTCTAAACAGATATATCCATGTGATAAAAAAATTAGTGGTCCAATGAAATTGCATGTTTGCTTAGTAACTTGATACATGCAATGAGCACGGTGCCTGTGTTCACTATAAAAAGCGACAGCTCATGCTTGGTTAGGTGTTTACATACATTTAACAGTTTTAATATCTTACATTTATTAGTATGTGAATGCGAGGGTGCAAATGCCAACCACTGCGATTCTGTATTTTAAATGCTGACATGAAGCGGACAGATTTTCATGTCTTTCTTTTTATCTACTTATTGCTCATAATTTTAGAAGTATGGCTTCCTCTTAGGTTACAGAAAGGGGATGCATTGGTGAAAGAAAATCCCATGTTTATGAGGTCATTATCGTTTACGTGCATGCTCACCAAACCAGTTCATCAGGACCACTCGTGCCTCCCAAAGTGAAAGCAAGGAGCAGTTGAGGCTTTTAGCTGTGTACACCGTGGTGCACACATTACGTGTTAGAAGCCGGAAAGTCACTTAGAATTGAAAATTATTTTTAATATGTAAAATTGTGGTTTCTCCTGTGAAATCGTCATATGATAGCTTCTGGCAGGTATTTGATATCTTTATTAGAGTGACTCAATCTATTTGCCAACCAAGTATATGCTATAGGAGGTAGAGATGCGTTCAGTGCAAAGAACTGAGAGCATCTGAGTAGAACACTTGTTCATCAATTGGTGGATGTGAACGTATAGTGTTAGGCAAAAGTTCTTAGTTTCATAGGTTCTGTAGACATTATTTTTATAAGGCAAACTAAAATTAAAGCATTCTTGCACATGGTAATTTTCTGGGCTTAAAATAGAGTGCACAGTGAGGCGATGTATTAATCTTCCCAGACATATGTACTTGTTTTGAGACGAAGATTCTGTGAAGTGCGATAACTGTTCCTCCTTTAGCGCATCTTAACCACTTCTGTAGGAAGAAAGCTTTCGTTTTAGGTGATTGGTTCATTGTGTAAGTATATGCATAGTCGCATGCAAATCAATTTGCATGGAAGGGATATGTGACACAGGATGGTACAATTCTGGATTTGTTTTGCTTCTTTGTTTGTCTTTTTTCGTGCACTTCTCTGCCTGTACTTATGCTTATCTCGCCTTTGATGCATCATATTCATCACATCTGATTTTTGGTTCACATCTGAAGCCATGCTATACTTTAATTATATTGCATCTTCAACGAGTCACAATAATTGATCGTGTAATTATACAAGCTGCTCCTCAGAAGTATAGCATTATTGCCGTAATGGGAATAAAAAGCTACCATATATGGCAAGAAATTTGATGCGCAAGATTTTAATGCCAATGCTTTTCACAGTTTTATACTCATCTACTACACACTACATAATATTGTAAATTTAATTTTATTTATTTGTGAGAAAGTGTAACGGATCAATCCCAACAGCACCAGGAAACTACTTTCGTGAGGAGGCCAACCGAATAGGAAATATATTACGCCTCTGTACCGCTTTGAGACCCGACAGGACATTGCTGCAGAACCACGACAAGACACTTAGAAACAATAGGGTACAGCGCATACATAAATAACTTTAGGTGGAATATAAGCAAAGCTAGCTAGACCTGCAGCCTCACATGAGAATATACAACACATTTCTAAACGCACTGTACTCTGTCAGGAACATCCATACGCTGTACGGGATCAAATGAGCTGCTGTCTTAGAATATGGGACACACAAAAAAAGTTTCTTGCACAATTTGTCTACATTACCAGCCACATGCTTAGCAGCTCATCTGGTAACCTCTGCCATATGAGTGCACGCGTTTTGTGCCAGTAATTTTGCGCATGTTTCTATTCGATCATAGTGTCAATACTTCGTGATTTGCACACGTGTTTTCTATGTTTAACTTTCCATTGTATAATTTATTTTTGAAAAGAAGGAGGCAGTTGAAATTAAATGATATTCATACTGTGTAATACTGATGAAATTGTAGAAAATATACTCATGTTTTATTACAAGATGTGTTCTATAGTTCATGGGCATCATTGTAATTTGATTTTTTGTCTTTGTCAGTATGCTTCTCAAATTATTATTCAGTTTGTCTTGTGGCGGATGGTTAAAGATTTTGGCCTTTTAAGAGAGAAAATGTTTCATTTGAGTAATTCGGTGGCTACAGAATACATCTCATTCACCAAGCATAAGTGCAGGAGCTGCTTGTGAAGAAATAAACTATTCCCCACTTGTAAGCATTGCTAATCCCTACTAACGTGACCATGGATCTACACCGTGCTTTCACACTATTAGGAAGAGTAATAGCACTCTGTTCTGAAGGAGTACAAGCACTCTCTTTGGGAGAATAGAAACACTCGTCTTGGAGGAGTAGAAGTATTCGGTTTGAAGGAGTAGAAGCACTCGGTCTGGGGAGTACTATTACCCTGTGGGGAGAGTATTGGCACTCTGCGGAAGAGTACAAGCACTCCCTTGCAGTGGAGTAACAAAACTGTGAGAAGGAGTTGTCCTACTCTCTCTCAAAGAGGGTCGATCTACTCTCAAAAAAAGAGTGAAATATGGCACAAGCAGATACTCCCTCAAAGAGAGTGCCCGGAACTCTGTTTTTAGACTAGTTTTCTGCCATATCCGACTGCGCTTCCCGTCCCTTGGCACCCACACTGTAACTCTAATAGCCCACAGGCTGTTTACCCTCCGCATTACATGGGCTCCCCCGCTCCATTTTTTCTTTCTTGATGTCTCAGTAAAGTACCCCGCGCAGCCACGCTACGTCCATTAGAAGTAGTAATGAACAGGACAGATGTCCCTTCTATAACTAACGGTGAATTTAAAAGGGCCTTGCAAGATTTGACGCGGGGAAAAGCGGTAGGAGAAGACGTAATAACAGTCGATTAAATAAAAGATGGAGGAGCTATCACGCTTAAAAAGCTTGTGGCCATTTATGCGCAATTCCTCACGACTTCAAGTCTTCCCATGCAAGAACTGAAAGAATGGCAAAATTAAACTAATCCGTAAAAAGTGAGACGTTAAAAAACTGAAAAACTATAGGGCACTTAGCTTATATCAGTATGCATAAAATGTTCAGCCAGGTAGTTTCTAACAGAATAAGGGCAACACTTGACTTCAGACAACCAAGAGAACAGACTGGCTTGAGAAAGCGATACTCTACAATAGATTACATCCACGTCATCAATTAGATTGATGACGTGGATATGATCGTTATCAATGGATGACCTGGACGTGGATGTGATGACGATAAAGTGTTTGAGAAATCTGCGGAGTACAATCAATAGCTCTACCTGACTTTCATAGATTATGGAAAGGCATTTAATTCAGTGGAGATGCCAGCAATCTAGAGACAAAGCGTAATCAAGCAGTACAGGAGGCCTATGCGACTATCTTGAAAAATATCGACAAAGATTTCACAGCTACCTTGGCTCTCCGCAAGAAAAGTAGAAAGTGGTGCTTCAAGAAAGGGTTCAGGCAAGGAGGCACAATCTCTTCAGTGCTTTTGACTGCATGTTTTGAAGAAGCGTTCAAGCTATTAGGCAGGGAATGCTTACGAGTAAAGACCGACGGGGAATATCTCAGCAACCTCCGGTTTGCAGATGACATTGTTTTGTTAAGCAACACTGAGGACGATATACAAAAAAGATGGATGACATTAACTAAGGAAGGGTAAGTGCGGATTTGAAGGTTAATATGCAGAAGGCAAAAGAAGTGTTCAATAGCCTGGCCAGGGAAAAAGAAATCAGAATCGCCAGACAACCTCTAGATTCTGAATGCAGGCGTATGTTTATATTAGGGGAATTACTCACGGCGTACCTTGACCATGACAAGGAAATTTACAGAAGAATAAAAATGGGTTGGAGTGCATACGGCAGACATTACCAAATGCTAACTGGGAGCTCACCAGTGATGTTGAAAAGAGAAGACTACAATCATTGCGTTCTACCGGTGCTAACATAAGGGACAGAAACTTGGAGGTTCTGCGTCCGCTCGAAGAAGAGTGCATTGGGCTGGCCAAGCTAAAAGTTCCGTATAGCCTGGTTTAACGCGTACGCGATCCAGGAGTGGCGCAGTTACGATAAATTGACGAAAATTGGACGCTCTACAGTGTTGTGCGGCTCGCGCGGGAATAGAACATGACCGATCAGGCGCCGCAGCAACTGGAACAGAGAGCGCCGCGCGCTAGCTTGACTGACCAGCAGCAAGCTGTTCGTGTTCACTGAAGCGATGGTTTTGCGATCGCGTCATCGACAAAAAAATGAGCGCTCGGGCACCGCGTAGTTGTCCGCTAGCGCTGCGGCAACACCTGGTCGCCGCGCTGGTGCGGGTCACGTTTAAAGCGCAGGATAATACTTTAGCGATTTCACCGTCGCTGGCATTACGTATCTGACTTCATCGGCCGCTGCCTGCCACGCTAGAAGCGTCGGACTTGTCGACCGAGCTAGGAAGCTTACATGCAAGCAAAAGTTTTGTTTACATGTAGGCTCCCTACACCGATCAGACAGCCATCGCCATCTGCAGTAAACGATGATAGGTAGCTGAGACTTGGCACGGCCGGACTAGAAGGGTTCGGTGCTAAGTGTGCATTAACTCCCGGCCAGACAGGCCGTACTGCGGCCTTGAAAAGTACTCGCCCATTTCGCTGTGGCAGTATTGCATTGCTGCATGGCTTGCCGCCGCATCTACAACGTGGCCGCCGCGTCGCGTTCTCCTTCGTGACAAATGCAGCGTGCTGTTCCTGCTCGTTTCTGGCGCAATGTCAGAAAGAATTTGCTTCGTTTACTTCGACGCGTCCGATGTAGAGACGCGCGAAACATGTTGAAGACGATGCACTACCGCAATTGATCGCTCGAGAATTTCGCCCTTGAATACAACTTACCTTTGAACGTTACCTTTGGGTTTCGTGCGCCATCACCGCATTCAGTCAACTGGAGAAAGCGCTTGTCAAGTAGATCTTAATGGGTCAGTGACTGTGCTGTTGAAGTGCAGCGTCGTCTACTGCAGTTTAGATGATTTGTGTGCGTTGGCTGGTCCGCGTCGCACTTGCCTGCCCTGCCCCGGTGCACGCTTGTTCTCGGAAAGCTGGAACTGAAAAGATGTGCTCGACTTCCCTCTACTCGGCATTGTGTAGTGCACCGCCATTGCTCGCGATGGAGTACGTATTCGAGCGCGCGACGACCACGCAACGCATCGGAATTCTTTCAACAGCACGAATCACGAGCGCAACAGGGACAACCCACGCCGCAAGAGGCGCCCATCAACTCGCACATGACCAGCGAGCAATGCGCCTGGCTGCCTAGGTGCTACCTGGCGCGGCTCAGACACCAACAGGTGCGTACCGTTCTTCAATATGCACCACATACGCATTGCGACCGCTATGCCGCCAGGTGCACCTGTCGTCTGCAAAGGCTATATTTAATAGCTCCTAATAACAAAATTAGTTGATTACCTGCCCTGCGGCTTTGCCAAAATTAATTTGAGAGTATACGCTAGGCATTTATAGTCAATTTAGCCCAAGTGAGGTTTCGTTGCAGTTGGCCTTTGAGAGACAGGAAGAGAGCAATGTGGATCAGAGAGCAAATGCGTATAGCCGGTATCGTAGTTGACATGTCTATTATTGTTGTCTAGAAATATTTTTTAACTTTTGGAGCTTAATTGTTCCAGTTGCATTACGTTGACCATAAAGGAGCACTCTAATCCTTCGCTTCTTACGTCAAGCGACGAGAAGGTGAAAATATCGTCTAATTTACGCTCGCAATTCACAGGCACCGCTGATCATCCTCGAGAGAAAACCGATACAGCCAAAATAGTTCACAACAGATACACACGCTGCCACTTATTATGCAGGTCATTTGTTTTGCGCAGAAAAGAAATAATTCCGCGTACTTTAGTTACGGCTGCCCCGAAAGGGCTACGTAGTGGTTCTTCGACGACCTCGTATGAACTGACACAATGCAAATTTCACAATGAAGGAGTTAGAGCATCTCCAATACGTTCCACAGCACGCGACAGCAACACATACAAGCGACGCCATGCCGGCTTGCACAATCCAGAGAGAAGGAAAGCCTCGCCGCGAGCTCTTTCCTCCTCGCCCGATGAGGTCAAAGTTTGCTATATATTAATTAAATTCACTAGCAAAAATGTGTTTCTCATTCAAATTTTCCATTTGTTCTTTTAAGCAAATTATGACCACCTCTGAGTGTATTCTACCTCAAGAAGCTGAATAGTGCTGCATCCCACGGGTGATTTTTAAAAATTCTCTAAAAGTCCAAGTGCACATACATTTGCGGCCGCGTAAGAAGGACTAGTTTTACATAATTGAGACATGGAGTAGCCTCTGTGCGAAACATAGCTGAATGCCCCCCAGAGAGCTCGGAGAAATCGACGTTTTCATACCGAAACTGAAAAAAAATAAAACGCCGCCAATATCGCCCGGCAGAAGTGGCACACATTGAAGAATGTAGACAACCAGCGACCGTGCTGTCCGCATTCCTTGCACATTCCGTTCCTCTGTACACTGTAAACAAAAAAACACCCAGATGGGCATTTTTTGCTTGTCCTCTAGCGCATGCCCTTTTGTACATCTTTTTGCTCCCATTGAAAGGGCGTACGATAAAACTCCCATTGATGGGCATTATTTGGGCACACAACGGGGGTACCGTAATACGCTCACTTCACCCCCATTTGATTGGGAGGTACAATGGGAGTTTTGTGAAGGAATTAAAGGCATTTTAGTTTAGGTGCGGCAAGCACGTAGCGAAATGCTTGGTGGCGCGGGTCGCGCGCCTACGCAGCACCAGACGGAACACCGCAGGCCGAAATGCCGAACGCTGGCGATCAAGGCTCAAGGGAACTCGGCCGTCCGTGAGCTGCCACCCGAGCAGGCGTCGCACCTGCTCGGAGCGAACGCCGGCGTCCGACACTTTGGCCTGCGGTATTCCGTCTGCTGCTGCATAGGCGCGGCGTACCGCCACGAAGCATTTCGCCGCGGGCTCGCCACACGTGGTCCAATTGACGGCACAGGGCCACCGCTGAATCGACCAAGTCACGCGCACACGTGGTCCAATGGCGAATGAACCCGTCACCGCACGTCTTCATTTCTTTCCTTTCGCTGATCACAGGCCCCCTCCTTGCAAAGCTTTTATACAGTCGTCCTAGCTTATCGGCAGTGCCTCCGAGGCCAGCAAACGCCTTCGAGAGCAGTTGCTACTTACTGAAAGGAAAAATGCACGAGACACACACTGACAGTGAAGAAAATTTATTAGACATCAAATGTAAGAAACATAGTATGTTTACTTCCGGGCCCAAAAGAAAGCACATTTCTGCCCCAGTAAAACAATTTTATGGATTTTAAAAAAGAACAATGTACATTGTAAGCATGCCAGTTACCAGTATTCTACATGTCCTAACACAATGAAATTAGTAAATGAAAGAAATGCTAAGAAATCTTACCTCGTTTCATACTGAACTGTAACTACAGAGCCATGTGTTTGAATTGTTACTTTGTACTGACACTCCACACTTTTGCACAGACTACATATTGAGCTTGCTTGACTAACAGTAAAACTTCATAATTCAACAACATAATTCTGAACTTAAACTTACAGCGCAAACACCTAAGACAGACCACAAAAGCCAGATACGACACACACTGGCGCTAACTGGCTTCTTTATTTCTTCATCGTCTATGCATATATAAACCATAGGCCACACAACTGCACAGGCGCCCAGATTACATTACAGAGATCTACCAAATTATCACATATGCAAACGTAGCAAGTCAAATTCAGATGGGTGCAGGGACAAAGATATGTCATTGATGCAATTATCACCTTGACTTTTTATGTGGTAGGCTTCTAAGGCAAGCCGTACATGCTCATTCTTGCTTTTGCCAAGAATCGATGTGCCATCAAGTCGTGTCTCACAACTGTTGCAAGGGTTTATATGCGCAACAAGGTGCACTCCTCTATCTACATTTTTGTTTACTTTTTGCGCATGTTCCCTGCGTGGTCCCTTAAACACGTAAGGTCATCTATCAACTCAAGAAAGTTGCTTGCAGGCAGAGTGTTCCTTTGGCATTTTCTGCGCCGAACAAGCTTTTAAAGCTATGCTTCCACATCTGCAGAGAGAGCAGAGGAGGATGCCAAATTCGGCATGCTGCTTTATACGTGTCGCGCGCTGTCGGCGTGGTTTATACCATTCCACTCTCATGTGGTAAGACATAGCTTGGCTAGATAGGGCATTGCGTCAATGAACGACTCGAGGAACATGCGCAAAAGTAAACAGAAATGTAGATAGAGGAGCGCACCTTGGTGCGCATATAAACTCTTGCACAATTGTGAGGCACAACTTGATGGGACGTCAATTCTTGGCAAAAGCAAGAATGAGCATGCGTGGCTTGCCTTAGAGGCCTACCACATAAAAAGGCAAGGCGATAATTGCATCAGTGAGGTATCTTTGTCCCTGCACCCATCTGAATTTGACTTCCTACGTTTGCGTACGTGATAATTTGGCAGATCTCTGTAATGTAATCCGAGTGCCTGCGCGGTTGTGTGGCCTAGGGTTTATATTGCATCGACAACGAAGAAATAAAGAAGTTAGCGCCAGTGTGTGTCGTATCTTCCTTTTGTGGTCCGTCTTAGGTGTTTGTGCTGTAAGTTTAAGTTGCTTGAATAAGCCATTCCAAATTAACAGTCGCTTGTATGAGGCCGATCAGCGGCATTTTGCATGGACTAGCACACAAATATGATAAATGTCAAAGTACTAAATTAAGAAATTGGGACTCATCACACAAACAAGCTGCATAATTTAGTGTAGTTATTGGGCTGTATTTCAGAGCAAGCTATTAAAAATTATCGTATTTTACGAACCAGAACCCACCTTCTGATTATGAGACATGCCGTAGCGAGTAACCCCAGATTAATTTGGACAACCTGAGGTTCTTTAACATGCACCTAAGCCTAAGTACACGGGTGCTTTTGCATTTCGCTCCCACTGAAATGCGGTTTTGTTTGCGACTAGATTTGCGAAACTTCCAAACAGGATCCCCCCTATATTTTTACAGTGGGCGCTCTTTAAATGGAGCCTCAAGGGGCCAGGGAAATTGGTTCCATTTACCAGGTGTTCTATTTCTGAGAGACATTCCAGAGAGCCAACCAACTACCAGGATGGTGTCCTGTTTAAGCGGCAGTTTCGCTTAAGCGATTTTCGTTTATCGAGATTCCACTGTAGACCATAATAGTGGATGAGTTGTGTTCTGCATGGACACTTTGGCATGGCTACAATGTTTAGTTGAATATTGTGCAAGCAGCAACATTTCACTGTACCCAGTGCAATATATAAAGCCAGCAATGTAACATGTTGCAAATGCAGCCACGAACAAGTACCTTCCCTGATCATATCTAATAGCAGCATCTTTAGACGAAATTAGTCATGCTTTCTCACGTTTAAGTGCCTTGCTTTCAGAAATCAAATCCTCCTTATCACATTGGCCTCCAATTGTGTCATCCCCCGAGCTGAGGTCATTTGGGATTGCATTTAATTGCACTTCAAATAGCATATTGGTCTTATTTAAAAAGCACATGGCATCACAGTCACCACCTAGACATAAAATTGAGGCTGCAACGCAGTAGCAGATATTCTGAGGTAGAAGTGTAACTATTCTTTAAGTGGGATGCATACTCAAAACACTGCAATGCAATTTCAGACAGGGCTGATAGTATAGCAACCAGGACGGATTTAACGGACATAAAGGAGCAAAATTGTGTGAGCTTCGAATTATTATTCTCCCTGAGGATCCATGCTGTCCAATTATAAAATGGGGATCAAAATAAAGTAATTGGATAGCAAACCTGCATTTCATTAAGTAAATAAAATACTGTTCATGCTACTTTCCAGGGTGCACACTACCTTCTCTTTGAATGTGAATTTGTTACCTTGCCATGGGTTGCCAAATATATAGGTGTATTGTTGGTCGAGGGTAGTGGAACGGATATAGGTCTCAGGCTAGAGGAAATACTTCGACAAGGAGACTTGCCAGGTTGAACAACGAATGTCTCGGGCTGGTGCCATTTGGTTCCCTTGCAAAGATGTTGGCTCCAGCATGAGACTTCCTTTGTTGGACAACTGTTGATGACTAATGTCGCCATTATTTTCATTTACCCTCGCCTTATTCAACCTATTGCTCCACGCAGGTGTTGCACTTTCTTTCAAAAATAAAGATATTAATGAGCTCAAAGGCTTTGTGCATGGCTGCGTCCCCAAGTGCAAAAATTTCTTTTCAATGAATGAGAGTTGGTACCTTTTTTTGGGAATTCAATAGGAAGAACCAAAAATTAAGCTAACAGACTGGCTATGACGACAAGTAAACATGAATTGATGTGGAGTGCCACTTCTTCATTTCACACCAGGCTTGGGGCCAGCCGGACTTCTTCCTAAAATTGAGAAAATTTTTCTCATGAAATACATATTAAGAGTATTCTCTTCATAATATGAAAATTAAAAAATGGTTATCTGGTTATTCATATTTAGTTGCGAACAGTGCGAAGGACACTGGCACAGTAAGGGCTTATACAGTAATGACACATAGTACTGGCAGACAACAGATTTAATTTTAGAACAGACAAACAGTTACGTACCTTAAAATGCTTCCTAAAAGCCATAAAAAAACCAACGCAGGAAGCAGTTGTATGTATGTAATAATGTATGTAATAATCTATGTGCATGAAAAATACACCTGATCATTGGTTTGCAGATTTACTTGTCAGTTAGCAAAACGTGTTGCACTGAAACATTTCTCTTACAATTTGGCAATTCTGTGGGCTTTGATTATTGCTCGGGTCAGTTTATTGCTGTTGTTACTGCTATTAGGGTACGGTGAAGTGTAATGTAGATGGGCAAGTGTTACTGACAACTATGAAAATTGGCAAATTTTGCTGCACCAGGATAATGCACGCACTGTCCTGCTGCAGTGAAACTTTCCAGTAAACTTTCACAGTTGTCTGTAGCACTTTCCCGCCTGTCTCGCCTCACACTGTTCCATCTATTGCTCCACCATACTGTAATATGCACCCCCAACTGACACAAAATTCTGCCCTTCTGAAGTACTTACTGCTACTTCGAACTCGTCACATTGAGGCCGCCAGCCGTACTGAGCCCAATGTAGTATAACTACATGCACTGGCAGCTCCTGCCATGGATTTATTCTGGTGTAATGACACCACAGAAGCAAACGAAGACAAAGACATGCAGGGCACAAGCGCCTATCCTCAACTCTGGCTTTAATAACAAAACAGACATCACATACAACACGTAGTGACATGAAGTGACGTCATTATTTCAAAAACAAATTCTTCGTGCAATGTAACTGAGAATGACTGATGCATTTGTCCTATTCGTGCTACTCTTCCAAAGCTTAATTATCTTATGTACGTCTGCTCATCATTTCTGGCTACGAGTTTTGAAGAACACAGGAACGAACCAATCTATTTTGCAGTGCATCACAATGTGCGGATGAGAGTTGTTGCACACAAACTTTATTAGCCTCAATCTCAAATTATTACAATGTGTGTCTATGCAATGCAAGCATGACTGGATGGGAATGGCAGACTGTACATAACCTCCGTTGCACAGTGCACCGCCTGCAAATTGTGCTGCACGCAACAAACAAATTGATTTGTTTTCCTGGCTTCAGTCTTGTTTTCTCATCAGAGCAAATCTCTCCACGTCTCATACAGAAAAAAAAATTTGCACGTAGGAACCAGCTACACAATTACCCATGAAAATTACAAATGCATACGAAACAACTGCAACCACTTTTTTACTTCAACATCTCATTCATTATATTCCATATTCATGCCTAATTTAGTTGCACAAATCATTGTTTTCTCAGGCCCTTGCTAGGAGAGTTTTGTGCTGTAACAAAAGGCAGAAGCCAAAAAAAGGAAAAGGTTGGCTGTGGCTTGAAGCACAATATGCATCTAGTGAGCTAGGCCGCAAGCGTTGTGTAGTCTGCTGCCACCATAAGGCCGTGCCTACATCGGACAGATGGGATGCTCTATTAATGCGAAATGAGGGAGATTGAGGGAGTATGAGTCATCTGTGTGAAACAACCCTCCCTCACACAATGTTAGATACTGCAAAGAATGGGACTGCAGTCCTGTGTTCCACAAAACTTGCATTGTAGCCAGGTATTACGACCTGACAACATGAAAGGTAATTGTGGCTTGCAACATTTAAAAAGAAGGGCAAATGTATCACTGATCCATTAGTTGCACTGCATAAAGAATTTCTTTTAACAGGTATTATCACATCATGTCTCCACCTTTTATTAAATATTGCCTGCTTCCTTATTTTAAAGCTTGAAGTGAGATCCGGTGCTTGTGTCATTTGCGTACATATCTTTCTTCGTTTACTTTTTGTGGTGTCATTACACCAGAATTTGCACAACCAATGGCCACACACTGCTTTTGTCACGTTATAGTGGTGCTTGCAAAGCCTCGCAAACAGCAGCCTATTTGGTCCAAACATGCTTTTGTACATATGCTTTTCCAAAAAGAAAGCTGCCAAGAAGGTAACAAGAATCAAGAGCATTAAGTTAGATCCACTGCAATGCTTTGCTTTTTTGCCTTTATTCCTTACACCTAAGTGGATAAGCCAGAGTGAATGTTACAGAAATGCCCCAAATAAGTTGTTGAAATTATGCGAAAATGTTAACGCAACTAAGCGTAGATTTATGTGCAATAATAGACACCAGTCTCAGTTTCTTTCCTTCTGACAGAAACATAGTATATCTTATTCCTTTGGCATGAAGAAAAGCATATGTAGAGCAGACACGTCTATATTTGAATGAGCCTTCACGATTAAGCACCACTATAATGTGACCATTAGGGTACATACACTGTAAACAGTGCAGATGACGGCCCGAATTTCACAAGTGCAACATGTTAGCGAAAGCAGTAACCATTAACCCAGAAACTAACCAAATCCCACAAAATAACAACAGCAAAAAAAGACGAATGCGTCAGTACAGCACCTGTTTTTTAAGTTACAGGAAAGTGGTATGCTTGTTAACAAACCTACAACCATGGCACATTTGCATGTGACCACCCCCTGCCTCTTTATGTGCTTTCGTGCCTTTGACAAGGCGTTACTGGATATTTATTTGCTTGTCTGTTGCAAAAACATATCAATTATCAGTCAGTGCACAGTGCACCATGCCATTTATCTATGTGGACTCACTTTGTGTCCTTAGCACTGCTCTTACCTGTTCAGAACTAAGAATCGCAAAATGACTTGTTCTGCTTAAATCTACATGCCTGAACATGTGGGTTCTGCAGTTGAAATAGGGTAACTATAAGTAAAACGAATGACATGTTCTGATGAACTTTGTTTTCATAATCTAATTGTTTATTTGGGCACATAACCAGTCAGATCATACTAAAACAAGAAAACAAATTCAATACACTGGTTTATACTGGTTGGTGCTCTATTGACTTTAGTACACACATTGAACAAACGACAGGCAGTGAGAAATGCCAGCCACCACTAACTTCCAGACGGCATTATTGGTCACATGTGCACATGATATAGCTACAAAAACCCAAACAAAAGTAAACAAAGAAAAAAGTACATTTTAACAGAAAAAGAACAAGACAAAACAAAGAAAACTTCTTTTGGAAGCTAAGTCACAATCAAGGTGCAAATGACAGCTGTAGTTTGGCAAGCACACATTTAGTTATTTTGCTCAGTCTCTCGATATCACAATTTCTTGTTTGACAGCAACACCAACGGGACATCTACGCATATCTTTATTGCACATGCCATTTTTGCTCGCTCCAAAATCCTTTTGTGGTTATTCATTTAGTACCTGCTTCACCTGTCCTGGCATTGCAGGGGGGTATACATTCTGTGTAATGTAACTTACATTCAAATCAAGCAGACAAAGCAGGGAGGGAATTATCTTTGAGAACTATGCAAACATTTGCAGGCGGAAAAACCTTGCAGTCACTTTGGCCTAAGGAAAAAACAAATGTGAGGCATCACCTATAAGTAAAAGGAAATTAATAAACCTGTTTAGTCTAATCTCTCTCTTGTGAGGTATGATGATAGCATGATATGAATTTATCTATCTCTAGATGTTTGGAACAGTATATGCTGTGAAATAACTTTAACTGAAGAGATTTCCTAGTCTTTTAAATCCTGCCACTGCAGCTTACTCTATCAGTAATACAAAGCCTTTTAGTATGACTTCATATTACCAATCTAACTGCCATATTTTGAACATTTTCAAGCATACCAGCTAACTCAATATTATGGGGATCATAGCAAACACTTACTTATTTGATTAGTGAATGCACATAAGCAAAATACAGTTGTCCTTTGAGGTTTTCGGGTTGCCGACAAAATATGTATGGGTGGACACACGACAGCTACTACACCGATAAGCATTGTGGCCAACCAAAATTAAGTTTATTCCTACACGGGCGGGCACGGCAGAGTGTGAGCAGACGATGGTCGGCTTTTTCTGGAGGCATGTACAAAGGAACCCCAACATAATGAATCCACTAAAATCAGCAATTTGGTTTGTTGTACTGTGATTTCACCTTTTTGTCAAATAAGTACATTTGCAAATGGATTGTTTTCCCACGAAAAGGGCCGCTGTCAGAAAAATCAAATCTGAATGAGAAAAAAAAATTTTGAATTTGAGAGTCTGCGACCAAAGATATGGTTTCACGGTGTGTCAACGATACCTTCGCATAGGTAGTATGAAGCAAACCTAGCCTTGCTTTTGCATCCACTCTGTCCTCTTTGATACTGCCACGCGCAGTGGGACGACACCATCATGAAAAGTGCTGGCAGTGGAGGCGAACGCTTTGTCTGTCTCTCACTTCAATGCATCTCCGAAACTACAGATTATGCAACCCCCAGTACTAAACACGTGGGAAGACTGTGCACATAATACCACGCCATATCAACACGTCCACCCTTTCCACACGCAGCAGTTCACCTATAGAACAGGGTGCGCAGGCTGCAGATGTGCTCAGCTGTACTCACAGCCATGTGAAGCGACGGCTGCACTAGAAAAGAAGACACGCACGGACTGGGCTACTCTGAGGGCCCCCTTAAAAGCTGTTCGTCATTTTTGTTTCTGTAATAGGCTAGTGCAAAAAGTGAATTTGCTTCATTCCTATTAAGAAATTTTGTACACATGGTAGAAAAATTATGAAAGTAGAACATTTTATTACTTTTCACCCCTCTCAGATGGAATATCGTACAAATGCATAAGCAGCCATTTTTGCCTTGTTTCATCTAAGATGTTTTTTGATGCTGAAAGAAAGGCATTTGTTTAAAAAATAAGCTTGGTGCAATATGTAAAGAAATTTTGTAATGTCACAAGGGTTGCTGAAATGAAAATATATTTGTGATTTCCTTGCAACTGAAACACTCAAAAGGAAAACGACCTTTTAAACAGACCAAAAAAGAAGCCACTGCACATGCACCCATACTAAGCCAGGGACTGTATCAAGCTGATATGAGAAGACTTTCAAGAAAGAATCTTTCCCGGTTTGGTAAAATTTTTTAAACAATGGTTAACACCTGGCCCACGCCTTAAATCTAGAAGGAATAAAGTTCTTAAGTTACTCTGTGTTCTTTCTTGAATCCAACAAATGTGCCTAGAAAAATGGGCCAAGTCTACACGTGTGGCAAGGTGTGAACAAGAAACTCGCTTTAGCTGGCTGCAGTGCTCCCTGCGATGAATATTCAGGCAGAAAATTGTTACCCCAAATATGACTGTGCCCCCAAGAAAACCAAATCTGGTAGACTACATCAATGCATATGGAAAAATCTTTAGTCCATGCTTGCTGGCACCCTGTGTCTGTATTGGCCTCTAGGAGAATTGTGGCCCCCACATGCTGGAATCTTTCTGTGGCATAGAAAACAACATTGTGGTACCAGCTGTGAAGTGTTAATCAGTTTAATCAGCAGTTTAATCACAGTTAATTCCAAGTGTTTGCATGTTTTAAGCATTGCTTGTGGGCATCTTGGCTACAAAACAACCTAGACCTTACATCCCAGTCTGGTGTGTAGCGTAACAAAGGCTTTTATTGGAGCAACTTGATGCTTTTATATTGGTTATTCAGTTGGCATGATCTTTCACAAAAGAGTTATAGGCAATTTTGCTGCAATAACAGTACTGTTTTTATAGAATTCGTCATGGGGAGTGCGGCTTGCCCTTTTTGCCAGAGTTTTTGCTGAACGATTTATTATCGGCCTGTTATATGTGGAACTTGAACAGCTTATATTTTTGTCTCCTCAATCCACACTTCTGCTGCACTTCTGCCAGCATCTCTACACAGGGTGTTTTGACTGATGCCATACCAAGTGAGCACGCTACAAGCCTCATGTGCATCGTTTTCATGACTCTTTCGATGACCAAATTTCATTTTCAGTGACTTCATCAACTAAGTATCCAGCGGCAGCTTGAACATGGGTAGTCATGAGAATTCGCACCAGGCTTGGTTGAATATGTCCAGCACTGCAGCACTGAGTAGTGAACCATGCTGTAAGAGTTGGCAACTAAATTGCCACCTTGTGATTGAAACTTTTCAGCCTTACAATCAAGGCTTCAATTACCCAGCCAGCGAGCTGCAGCAAAGGTGTGAACTATAATTATCTGATGTCACATTCTATGTCATAGCGATAGCAGCTGATCCCTGCAGTGGTGGCCCTCAAGGCCAACAGGCATCCCTTTCGGCGCACATGCTTGTGTAGGACTAAGCAGATGGTGCCAGTTTGTTCAGCATTAACACTATGTTGACGCTGTATCGGGAACACATTTTCTTACTCAGTGCGATAGCCTTTGAACCTAGATAATTGCCACCAAGAGTCCTTATTCCGCCAACCTTTCCTTTGCCATGTCATTTGCTTCTGCCTTGATGTCATGGAGCAACTTCAGCTATATGAAGCAATGATGGTGTTTGAGTATATGGAGTATCCGCACAGCCTTGCAGTTTTCCAACCTGAACATTGCTTCATTAAAAGCTGACATGATTTGGTCTCAGCAGACAGATCAGAGTTAAAAATGAACTCTCATAAACTTCTTTCAAAGTCATTCTAACCTTGTCAATATTCCCATGCCTTTTGATGTGTTATTCAACATTGTCCAAAGCAAGTTGGCTCTTAAAAATCAAGATAACTTTGCGAGGCCAGCTACTAGGCTACCACTGTCTCTTCAGCCAGCCTGAAGTGTCTCGCAGCCATCAAAGCAGGAGTGCAAAAAAACGACGAAGCGTGGCAGACAAAATGTTCATGGAAATCCATATGTTTATGGACTGTTACACTGACTGAAAAAGATGGTGGCTACCCAATACAGTCTTGAAGTACGTAGTTGTTTCAGTCACGAACAAACAGCCAGTTGCCCAGTCCTGCACAAGCACAGTGTACAGATGCTTACGGATTAAAATTTGTTGTGTGTGTATGTGGTTCAGTGTACCACATATCATTTTCCTGAGGCTGCAGTACACTGGGAAGACTGGTTGCTACTTCAATAGTAGGCCCTTAGAGTATTGCAGCCCTTTGTTCACATTTTGCTGCAGATTGTATCAAATGTGAATACAAACTGTTTTGCAGGACATGTCAGCTCAGTTCAAGCAATTAGACAGAGTAACCCAATAAATAGTTTAAGCCTCCAAAACGTCTTAATGCAGTCCCTAGTTTAGTAAAGGTTTTCGCCTGATGTTTTGCCTTCTTCCATGGTATAATGCTGTTGCCTGCTAGGAACTGGTGGTTTGACGAGCACACTCTCTTGTGTTGCTATAATGACAACTTGTAACAAAGATTTTCCTTCCTAACAAACGTTTGGATACAGTGCCTGTGAGCTCATTTTTAAGCTGTTTTTCATTCGATCTGTGCATTTACATCGAACGTAAACTACAAAATATCACTACTGAGAATAAAATAAAAACACACCTGTGTAACGATTCTGCCAAGATCGTTGGAGTGGTCAGCCACAGGATGCAACGCAGCTGGAAAGGCATCCTGAGTTAACGCAAAATAACAATCATTGTAAGATGCAGGTAAAAAATTTTATTCTGTGAGGCTTTTGGCATGTATACTAATTACCACATTTGTATGTAAAATAGTTTTCCATAATAGCTGAGCAAGGTTAACATCTTGCCCTGTGACTGTCAGCCAGTGCTACTCATGGCAATGGTGGCAAGTATGGCACGTCCTTTCAAATGGAACTTTTGTGGGTTACATGAATTCAAAAGAACTTAGGTTCACATAATACATGACATCTGTGGTTAGAAGCATGTGTTGCATGCAGCACCAATGCATGAGTGGCACTGCCTAACACTTCCAGGGCCAGACTTAGTACATAAACAATGCAAATGTGCAACTGTCATGTCTGGCATCCAAGAACTGGGCGGCGTAGACGTAGCGTCGAAAGAACGTTTATTCCTGTTACTTGGCAGGCAGCCAACAGGTTACATACTGCGCGCGGTGGGCCCGTGCGAGCGGTCTTTTAAAACCAGCACGGGCTACCCGATAAGAGATAGCCGGGCAGAGAGCATGCGCAGACAGCACGCGATAACACGCGTGCTTGGTTTCGCGCGCACACAACATCTCCTTCCTCCTAATGAGCACAAAGTCCTTTTGCCACATTATACAATGCAACTAATGCTATGGCTGATATCTGTCAGGAGGTCGCCGGTCCCTCTGTGGATAGCGTCGCTCCCCTGGAGGGTCGGTCGTTGCCGCAGGGGCCGCCGCTGGAAATGGCTCGTTGGCGCTCTCAGGATCCCTGAAATCTGGAATAAAATCTTCCGTGATGCTCTGCTTTGAGCTGTCGATGCTGAGCAGTAGCTGGTCTTGATGACGACGCCAAATGAGCACCCCATGATTCGTTCTAACGCGAACCTTGTATGAAACGGGGCCAGACTGCTGAATGATAGTGCCAGGGACCCATTTCTCAGGACCTCTGTAATTCCTCACGAGGACCTCATCATTGATGTTGAAAAGTCGCTCACGTGCCTTGCGTCGCACCATATCGGAGAGCTGTTGCTGAGCCACTCTTCCCCCGACAGAAGGCTTGACTGCGTCGAGTCTCGTGCGCAGTCGTCTACCTATGAAAAGGTTTGCTGGAGTTTCTCTTGTAGTCGCATGCGGCGTGTTGCGGTACGTCACCAGGAACGTCTGTAAGGTTGCCTGCAAGGAGTCTTGGGGTCGTCCTTTCCGCAACGCAGATTTCATTGTCTGTACAAATCTCTCCGCAAGGCCATTCGTGCTTGGATGGTACGCTGCACTCACGATATGACGACCACCGAAGCCTTTGACGAAGCTCTTGAATTCTTCGGAAACGAACTGTGGTCCGTTGTCGGTCACGATGGTCTCGGGTACGCCAAAACGCGAGAACAGGTCTTGGAGACACTGAATTGTGTGGTACGCCGTAGTCCTCTGCATGACATAAACTTCCGGCCATTTTGAGTGTGCGTCCACAGCAACAAGGAACATTTTGTCTTTCATGGGTCCAGCAAAATCCAAGTGAACTCTTTGCCACGGCGAAGTCGGCCATGACCATGGATGAAGCGGAGCCGGTGCTGGTTCGTTCCGTTGCTGTTGACACTCTTCACATTTCTTCACGTGTTGCTCTAGGTCCGCGTCGATACCAGGCCACCAGACGTAGCTCCTCGCGAGTTCTTTGCATCTTACGATACCGGGATGACCCTGATGAAGTTCCTCAAGCAAGAAGGCTCGGTGTTTTGAAGGCACAACTACTCTCATGCCGTACATTAAACACCCTTGATGAACTGTGAGCTCCAAACGCTTGTCGAAGAAATGTTTCAACTCCTTCTCAGCGACATGCGACGGCCAGCCAGCACTTGTGAAGTTCAGTACCTTGCTTAGTAATGGATCACGCCTCGTTTCACGAGCGATGTCTTGGCCTGTGACAGGCAGCGTTTCCAAACGAAGCGAATAAAAAATTTCGCTTTCTTCTTCTGATTGCTTTTCGCTGCTGTCGAGCGGCAAGCGCGATAAACAGTCTGCTTCCGCATTATCGGAAGATTTCTTGAATTCAAGAGCATAGTTGTAGGCTGACAGCGTCAGCGCCCAACGCTGCATGCGGGCAGCTGCCATCGCGGGAATGCCTGTTTTCGGGCCGAGAATTGTTTGCAGTGGTTTATGGTCAGTCACAAGCGTGAAGAACCTACCGTAGACGTAGAAGTGAAACTTCTTTACGCCGAATACGAGGGCAAGGGCTTCTTTCTCGATCTGACTGTAGTTCTTTTCGGCACTTGACAAGGTGCGGGATGCGTAGGCAACCGGTCGAACTGATCCATTTATCATTTTCTGCGAAAGAACTGCGCCTATACCGTACTGAGATGCGTCGCAGGCAAGTTGAAGCGGTCGCTTCGGATCATAATGGGCAAGAACTGGAGGGGAAGCCATAGCTGCTTTTATCTCCGTGAAAGCAAGCTGGCATGACGCATCCCACGTCCACTCCGTTGTTTGCTTTAGCAGCCTGTACAACGGCTGTGCCAAAGTCGAGAGACGCTGAACAAACTTGCCGTAATAATTGACCATCCCAAGGAATGACTGCAGTTGCTGCTTGTCTTTTGGAGCAGGCGCATTTAGTAGTGCCAGTACCTTTTCAGGCGATGCGCAAACACCCTCGGCGTTGATGACGTGGCCCAGATAACGGAGCTCTCGTTGAAAGAACGAGCACTTATCGCGCCGGATGCGCACACCGCGTTCCTGCAATCTTGACAAGACGGCTTCCAAGTTACGGAAGTGCTCTCGCTTGGTCTTGCCTGTGACCAGGATGTCGTCAAGGTAGCAACTGACTCCTTCCAACCCTTTCAGCATGTTGTCCATAATTCTTTGAAATATGCTTGGGGCGGACGAAATGCCGAAAGCCAGACGGTTCATAGTATACAAGCCCTTATGCGTGTTTATCGTCAGTAGTTTCCGGGAGCCTTCCGCCATAACTACCTGCTGGTAGGCCCTACTCAGGTCAATCTTCGAAAATTCCTCCCCTCCTGCAAGCGCTGCGAGAAGGTCATCTATCCGAGGTAGCGGGTAGCGGTCTACTTCTAGACAGGGATTGACGGTGGTTTTATAATCGCCACACAGTCGGAGGCTTCCATCCCTCTTCACTACCGGTACCAAGGGCGTTGCGTATTCGCTTGTAGCAACAGGCGTTATGATGCCAAGCTTCTCCATTTTCACAAGTTCCGCTTCTACTGCACGTTGCAGAGCAAAGGGAACGCTTCTTGCCTTTACAAACTTCGGCTGTGACCCTTCGCGCAGGACAAGCTCGGCCTGCTCTTCCGTGATGGTACCTAGCTCATCCTTGAAAAGTTCGGAATGGCTTTCTAGCATGGCTTCCAGCTTTTCTTGCCAGTGCTTTGATATTTCTCGAGAGAGACCAAGGTGATTAAAAAAAACTAGGTTCTTCCAATCCAAACGAATATCTTGCAACCATTCTCTGCCGAGGAGTGCCGGTCCTGTAGAGTCCACGACGTACAGGGGAAGCTCCACGCACTGGTCGTTGTGGCGCACGACGACTTTCGCCAGACCCTTCGGTTTTACTATGGCCCCAGTATACGTGCGCAGCTTTAACGATGCTGGCTGAAGTCGCTTACGTGGAAACAACCTCTGGAATTCGCGCCATGATATGACGGATACGGCTGCGCCGGTGTCAAGCTCCATCGTCAGTAGGACACCGTCAACGTTCACGGGTACAGTAAATGGGTCTGCGTTGAATGATTTAAGTGAGACAGACGACTCGTTTCGGACGGACGTGAGCATCTTCACACGTTTCCGGAGCTTTGCCTCCCTAGCTTTCTTTCCTTTCCTGCAGGCGCGTTGAATATGCCCTTTTCGGTTACAATTGTAACATGTATCGCCGATATGAGGGCATGCTTCGCTAGAGTGATTGGGTGACCCGCAACGGAAGCAGCTTGCCGACATCACAGACTGCTTTTCGCCTCGAACCTTATTCACTTCGTACGCCGGGGATGCGCTGTTATGCGTGAACGCCGCGCTAATCGTTGCAGTTTCCATGGCAAGAGCTCTATCTACGGCCTTTTGGAAGGTTAGCTTTTTGTCTTCCGTGAACAACACACGCTGAATGTCCTCGCGGAGCAGGCCGCAAACGAAACAGTCCCGGAGCGCTTCATCCAAGAAACTTCCAAATTCGCAACTCTGCACCAGCCTTCGAAGTTCCGCGACAAATTCGGTAATGGACTCACCGCTTCGCTGTGACCGCTTGTAAAATTTAGCACGCTCTGCGATGACAGACGACTGCGGTGCCAGGTGATCGCTCAGGAGTTTCAGGAGACTGTCAAACTCTCGTGACGACGGTGCGTCCGGTGCCGTCAGCGACTTGAGCAGCGCGTAGGTCTTCGCGCCGATGAGACTCAGGAACGCAGGAACCTTCTTTGCTACTGGAACATCGTTGACCAAAAGATAGGCTTTCAACCTTTCCTCGTACGAGCGCCAGTCACTCGTGGTCTCGTCGAAAGGTTCAATGTGGCCGATGTGACTCATGACTCACTTGGAAGTTTCGGCTGCCGTGATGCCAGTTTCAGGAATTTCACCGCAGGGAAATCTTCGTGGCGGGAAGCTTTTACACAGAGGCCAGGTTCTTCACACTGCGAATTCCGTACGGCGGTCATCCCATCCTCGTCGCCAATATGTCATGTCTGGCATCCAAGAACTGGGCGGCGTAGACGTAGCGTCGAAAGAACGTTTATTCCTGTTACTTGGCAGGCAGCCAACAGGTTACATACTGCGCGCGGTGGGCCCGTGCGAGCGGTCTTTTAAAACCAGCACGGGCTACCCGATAAGAGATAGCCGGGCAGAGAGCATGCGCAGACAGCACGCGATAACACGCGTGCTTGGTTTCGCGCGCACACAACAGCAACAAAGTGAACAGGTGGATAGCTGCTGCTATAACTCAAAGATTGCATGCATCATGCAGATGTGAATGCAGCTCCCATAAGGAGCGGGTTGCCCTTTGGTGCACTTCACTTATCTCCCTCTTTTGTCTTCATCGCATGCTGGTGCCATATGGTAATAATGAACAAAAATTAAGCGCCTCAGTTCCCATTCTTGTTTTACTACATGCTGTAAAGTCGTCTAAATGCGCTTAAGACTTAAGGATGTACTTCAGCCATTTTGTCTTAAAAATATTTTTTGCTTGGCTTCACTACACCTTAATGTAGCGCAAATTCTAGACAATGCTTACAAAAAAACCTACTCCACACAATAACACCTTCAATTAAGATTACACAGTCTATGGCTTCGAGATGTGTACATACATACTTGATACATGGTTACAATGAAAATATAAGTGACTGTTCTAATACACACACTTCGCATACTGCATAACAGTCACCTGGTTCCAAAATGGTTTTTTGTTATCACACATAAGACGGCCACAACTATAAATTTAATCCTGCCAGTGACTTAAGTCACGGCCAAAACTTTCACAGTGCAATCAATAAAAATTTTCGAATTTAGAGCAGTTAGACATAAACAGGGCAAATAGTTTTAGTGTTAAATAATGAACTGTTATGGAATCTGGCGCTAGAAAGCCATGCGCCTAAAACATAGGTACTGTTTATCATATAAGCACATTATATTTTTGCATACTTTCCTAGGGATCACATCAAACAGTTTGCTTACGTGTAAATTTTGCTAGTATTAGCCCTTATCTTTTCACATTTGGCTTACTGCAGCTTTATGCGCATGCAAATGGGCCACTACTACCTTCAGCTGAAGGCCAAATACTATGCCGTCCAACAAACATGCATTTTACAACACCGACAGTACACTTAGAGAATGAGCAACTCTTATAAACAGTGCAGTTCTTTGGACACACATTGATATATGTCTGTAAAACAATGATTTTTGCTAAAATGATAACTTAATCTAATTGGTACTGAGCATAATGCATCATGCAAGAAACTTGAATTTACCGGACACCACTATAGATGCTGCGACCTCTGCGGCTTCTCCACAATCTGGCATAATGTACTCAAGTTGCCTGTAAACCCTGGAAGGTGTCTAAGATACTTTAAGAAGCTCAGCAAACATGAGAAGGACCTAAAATGAAGGTCAGAGAAGCAAAGCAAATTTTTAACCATTCCTCTCTATGTTGCTATGAATGTGAAGGTGCTAGCAAATGATGTATTTGAACTGTATCTTTAGTCGTGCAATAGTAGAGAGCATATTTTTGCAATAATTATGTCATAGAGAAGAGTGACAGAAACCAATCTAATTAATATTTTTCTAAACTTGCACGAAGTTTTCGTCATTATGCTGATGCACACACCTGCATACCTCTACTGTGAAGTCTTGTTTCAGTTTCTTATTTTATTGTTACATAGTAATTTACATTATACACTTGTCCTGAAATACATCACTTTGGGCTCCTTCAGTATTTTTTTTTCTTACTCGAACACACATGCCTATACAGGGCAAGCACTCAAATATATGCAAAACTGCCACAGGACTGGCCACTCGAGGTCGACATGATTGTACAGCGCAAAAGACGAGGACTGAAGGAAGAACACAACACAGGCGCTGTCACACACACTCAAGGCACTTTGCGAGATTCTCAGGCTTCTTTCATGCTCCTAAAAACATTATGTAGCACATATTGAGCCACAGAAAGCTGTACTGGGAAATTTTCACGTTGCTCTACAATTTTATAATTGAAACTCTTTATCTAATTATAATATTTGATAAGTTTATTAATTGATCAAGGCTAATTAGGTAATTAGGCAAAATGCAGCAAATCCAAGTATTTCCAAGAGACAGGAAACAACATTACCTAGGTTCTCTGCAGCTAGGTGGCATTTGCATATTTTTTTAAGTTTGCTAAAGTTACATGGCATAACCTGCATACGTCCCATGGAACAGGTGTCACACCAATCACTCTAAGTGATGCCACTAAACTAGCCATTGCACTTAAAACATACAGGGTAAAAAAAGTAAACTCTAGGTAAGAGCATACCAAGGCCTCTATTGCTGAAAAGGGAAACTGATGGGAGGCGTCTGATCTCCGGCTATGAAGCTGCTTCATCCTCACAGCTGGCAATGAAACGGCCGCAGCCGCAGTCCTGAAATAAAAGAGAAATATTTGACACTACAATGATAACACAGAACACAAAAAATCTGGTGGCAAGTTTATCTTGGAGAACGTCTGCTGCTACATTAGGTTTTGTATATTGGTCAGCTTATTGTTAAACTAAGCTTGCCAAAATTTTATATCTTAATGGCTTTGCTCTTTACAAACCAAAAGCTTTGCCCAAATCATGCACTTATGCACTACTTAAGCTATGAGATTTTTACTGATCCCTTACAATGAATGGCTTCTAAGACAAATTACTTCACACAAAAGGATGCATAACTTATGAGTGTTACTGACATTAAACACCAAGGTAGTACCTCTTTATAATAGATAATGGTGGACTTCAAGCACATTTTTCTCACAGATACAGGTTGATCGGTCTGCCTTAATTTTTCACCAGCAGCAGAAATTTTGTTATTAATACTCGTGCAATATAGGATGACGCTGTGATGTGTGATATGATCCTGAGTTGATATGATATGATCTGATATGATCCTGATTTGGCACCTAGAATTCAAAACTGAATATCTGTACCCAATACGCAATGGCACAGCAGCAAAGTAATTAAACGTTAAACAAGTCCAGGTATCCAGTGCACAGCGCCAGCTGTTGAATAACAACATTGCACAAGCGTCGACTATATAGATATATCGTAGTATGGTGCACGGCAGGCGTAGTGGCGGCCTCAGCAAAGAACACAGCCATGGAGCGACGCGCCCGTATGAGCCATCGCCGGCAATTCTATCGCGTAAATTGATATATCTCGTCACGGCACAGGCATCGTTTTCTGGCCGCCGAGGTGCCGGCGCCACTGATACTCACCTGCTCCGGCCGTCGCCGTTCAAGTGACGGCGTATCCAGTAATCTGAACCCAAGCAGGACACCTGTTGCCGCCAAGCAGTACGCTAACAATAAAGAGGTTCTTATACTCTGACCGGCAGCTCACGCGGCGTTGACCCGCAGTGCCGTTGGAAGCTCACCACACGCTTTTAATACCACAAACGCGCAGCCGACATTTCACGCCCGCAGATCAAAGTCGACGGGCGCAGGCTCTACATGCTACGCGCCGCAGTCGCGCACTGCCTGCACAATCAGCGATGTGGGCGCGAAGAGACACAGACGATAGCACGGAGCGTACTGGCAAATCTGCACAATGCGCGTTTAGTGAGCGACCTACTGCACACAATCGCACGAGCTAGGGGATTGGCGCCACGTACGCGCCAGCTAGCAGATACCGCGCACGAAGAAGCGCCGCCGGTTCTCGCTCAAATGATCGCTGTACAAACACTCACACACGCGCACCGCAGTAAACCCTTAACGAGCCGCTACATTTTTCAGGCCGCGGTTAGGCGGCGAAGCTTAGCTCACCTCGCACTGCACGTAACTATTATGGTGGTGGCTTGCGCTTCGGGGAACATGTCGAATGCTCACATCCACACAATTAAAGACGCGGCAAAGTCCGTCATCATGTAAAATACACTTTTTAAAGTACACCCGCTTGACTCTAAGCACTCAAGTCGCCTCGATTACGACAAAGCTCGAAGAAACACAGTGATCGTGCAAAATTGTTCTGGACGGCCACCTGTCGCGACATGTTGTACTGAGACCTTCAATAAGTCATATCAGCGCGTCTCCTCACTTTGAACACATGCACACTCATATAACGTGTAATAGTCGTTCAAAGTCACTTACCGTGGAGTCTTGGGGGTTCAAAGCTGTGAGAAACAACAACCACGGTAGAAGAATGCGCCGTCGCTGACAATGGCTGCTCCTTTGCGGCTTTCAACGCACGCGCGCGCGCTCCGAAGGCTTGTGCTCCTCCGCGCGTAGTTCCGACCGTTCCGACTTTCGGCGTCCTGTGCAGCGCCAAGGCGCGGCTACTCCGAACAGAAAAACAGCGCCGACACACATCGCGCGGGATATTTCGAATCTGACTGCAGAAATAATCCTACTGAAATTGTCGCTGCGGCTCACTTCCTTGTTTGTCACGGCTGAGTTATTCTTTTCTCTATTTGGCTCGTCTCAGATATGGGTGTATTTCAACACTCCCACTTTCCCGTACGCTACCGTTATTCCTTGAAAACCCCCATTTTACAACCGCAATGCCTATTCAAATGGGGTCGGGGGTATAATAATGGTTCTAGCTTATTTTACTTCTTCTCGTGGGAGTACTTATTTTAGGCTAGGGGGAAAAATGGCATATCAACTGTTAAAACGCCCATATGGGCTCATTTGTGTTTACAGTGTATTAGGGAAAGGTCCCGCACGTCTGCTCAGGCTGCGGGGGTCGTCCGAGGCCTCCTCGGACGGCGTCGCCGCCGCTAGGAGGCGTCCCTCAAAAGTTCGGAGCTACATAGAAGACCAGCTCTGGGCCGTCCGGCAAGCCGAAGATGCCGCCCGAGTACAATGATTTCGAGCCACCACCTGAGGATACCACAACCAAAACTACGGGACCATTCTTTTCATTAATGTTTATTTTCTTATTTTAGTACAGAAAACTGCAGAAATGGTGGCAGTGGGGAAATGTGGCCTGGCCGCATCAATTTCTTTATATTACGTAAAATGTTTCACTTAATTGAGAAGTGCAATAAACTGTTCATTCATTTTTTTTCTCTTTTCTATACGTCATAAGAAGTGAACAAACGAGCAACAAGGGTGTTGCCAATGGCTTTTCTATTCAGTGATGGCTGGCTTTCCCATGGCCATACGTGTTGTAATGGACACGTCGCTGTGACACGCAGAAGGCTTCCATGCGTTGTTTTTTGCGCGCAGCATGTAGCCTGACAAGTCGTGCAGCGTTTAAACAAATGCAGGAGGCAGCCTTCAAACACGATGTATTTCATCTCTGAAATCGCATTCATGCTTGCAAACATTTGGCGGCTGCAAGAAACGATTTGTGTTTGTTTACCTGGGCATCTCGAAGAGCGCGGATGCAATAAAAAAAATTTCCACATGCGCGTTTGCTTCTGAGAGTGAAAAACATTCATCTTGGGTGCTAATTATGTCCTCATTAAAGTTTTTATCACGGCAATATCTGTTCTCGCGCTAGGAGCAAGGTAGTGTGGTGACCGACCCATGGTAGGTGTGGAACTGCAGACAAGCCCTGGCTAAAATCTACTCTCATTTGCCTGAACAGCTTAGAAAAAAAAGTAATGCATGATTATGCAATACCAAAGATAAAAAAACTATGAATTTTTTTTTAATTTGCTCCCTGGTTCCGTGTAGAGCTGTTGTCACTGTGGTCTTTTGTGCACAGGCTTATTAGTGTTACGTACTTTTGCGCACAGGCCTACGACGTATTAGGTTTTCAGTGACCACATTTCGGCGAGCTAGAAGAGTCACCCGTGACATCCGGAAGAACGGTTATAAACATTATTGCAGGGAAAACGAATTTCAGCAAAAATGCATCTTCAATGTAATAAAGAACGTCCGCAATCCTGCGTTTGTTACAATTAAAACAATAGTGAACTAGCTTCCCATGAACTCGCCAATTTCACTTTCCGAGGGAAAGAGTGTGATTGTGAAGAGCAAGAGGTGCTATTTTCTGCAGCCCTTTAGGGAGCACGACTCAGCGCCTTGGAGAAGGGGAGGGGGACAGAAAGAGGAAAGAAAAAAAGAGAATAGAGAGAAGGTCGAGGTGATTGCAGAGCTCGGTACCGTTAGGTACCGCTGTCAGCGGTAGCTACGCAACGCATTCACAACTTACACGACAGCCCCGTGTCCTCCAGGAACATAAGTAGGTGCCTGAAGACGGAGTCGTGGTGCCGGCCGGGGAACAGCAGCTGGGATGCCGAGACCGCTGGGAGTACGAGACCGCTGGGAGTCCGAGGGGTCGGAATGGTACGTGGAGAGAAACCCTATCTTTGGAGAAGGAGGGGCATGAACGAAGTAACTGGTCGATTGTTCCGTCCTCGCCGCACGTTGAGCAGGCCTGGAAACACTGCGGCACGTCCGCGCAGCCATGTTTACTTACCCTCATCTACCGAGACGGCAATGTTTGTTTCGACATCACAAAAGCTGACCTTTTCTGCAAGGTCTTTCTCTTGCTCAAACTCAATTGCGGTGTAAGTAAGCGCGATCGAAGGTGCGTCAACCAGAGCACTATTCACAGTCTATAAACTACAGACAATAAAATGAGGACAACAAATGAACACCTTATTTTTTCTTGAAGCTACAGTGTGCATAGGACGAAAGGAATACCTCGGCTCGTCAGCGCTTCGCTTCATCTGGCGAAGACTGCTCGCTGCTGCGATTGTAGCCATTGTAGCTGAAGGCGGAAGGCGCCGACTTCACTTCAATTTGCACAGCAGTCGCGCAGCCAAACTTATGTCGTACGCGAAGTCGTTGTTCTTGAAGTGTACCGAATGAAACATGCTAGTCCTCGTCAGCTACCAGTTCCCACACCGCATTGCAAGCACTCGCAGCTTTCACACTTCTTATTTTCTTGGAAATGTGTGCAAGCTCGTTCCAGGCGCCACGTACATGTTCCCGCATCCGAAGGTTACAGAACGCGCCGGCATTTCTGCAACAGCGCAAATCACGAGCACAACAGCCCTAAACAAATATTTACACACTTTGTGGCGTCTCTTGTCCCCTACCCAAACAATAATCGTCATCTTCCTTGCTTGCGTTTCCTCTCTTGAAAACTCGGCGCTCGCTGCTTTCCCGTCGAGAAGGCTGTGTCAGGTTGATAACACGCAAGCCGCTCATGACTACAAAGTACCGTGCTCTGAGCGTTAAAGAAAGGAGACGCGGGCAAGACAGACGGCGATTATTGTTTGGGGACAAAATACAACTCAAAGAGTGCAAACTTTTTTTTAGAGGGAGAACGCACCCCGAGAAAGACGCCCGCCATCTCGCAAATGATGAGCGGGCAATGCGCCTGGCTGCCCGCTCATCAGGCGCAACTGAGCGACCGACAATAGCGCATGGTTCTTCAACATTCGTCACATCTGCACCATCTACCGCTTTCCCGCCAGCTGCACGTGTCGTCTGCATGGGTGCTATTTAATATCTGCCAATAACAAAATTAGGCAATCGCCAGTCCTGCAGATTCGCCAAGATTACTTTGAGAGTCTACTATAGGCATTCATAGTCAATTTAGTCAAAGTGAAGTTTCGTTGGTGGTGCCTTCAAGTATAGAAAAGAAATCACGCGGTATATGCGACTCGCATGAATGTTTATGCGATTGTAAACCCAGGAACAGTTTTCTTTTACCTGAATATTACGAAGCCTGACTTAAATTACATTACAGATTTGCGTACGTTCTCCAGGGACGTGACTTTGCTGGCCTCTTTTGATTAGTCGTTTAAGTCTAAGTGACTAACGAGTAACGCGCACCGTGTAGATCATCATGAGATGGTGGTGGACAAATTCAAACAGCGCTTCTATAGAGCGGTGCCTGCTTTGGATCCAGAGCATCACCGTCTAGGGAGTTTTCAGTATTTCATTGGCCTTATCGTAGAGTGCCATCGGAAACCTCGTGAGCAAGGTGTTCGTACCTTACAACATCAACCTCCCCTTCACCGCGCATACTGAGCAAGTTAGCAGTGTCGCTACAAATTACTCCACGAGAAAACGGAGGGAGCTTATCGAAGAAAATTTTGAAAAGCCATTCTTAGTGAAGATGAACAGCGTGTGAAAGTCTGAAAAGAACGCACTGATAAAGGTAGGCCACATCGTTATATTTGCTGTACAGAAATTTTATTCACACTGAAACAGCCACAGACTGATTCTCCGGGCTGTGGCTGCTCTGTTGCGTCGGTGTACTTTCAGGTATCGATGTTCACCACGCCAGCGATGGGCTTATCATGTGCTTTTAACGATATAGTGTTAAGGGCACCCTGTCGCAGGAAATGCGGCGTCCGGCGTCGGACGTCCCTTCGTCAAATATAATTTTGAACCACGCATACCCAACCACGCTGGCCTTCCACATGGCGCAAGGAAATTACTTAACTAACTGGATTTTTCAAAGTAACATACGTAGAAAAATCGTAAAGTAGTACTTACTCACAACCTACAGATATGATAGCGTCGGACTGTAATTTGAACACACGAGAAAAGATAATTTAGTTACGCGGAAGCACAAACACGGACCCCTTTTAACGCGATCACATTTTCCAGCTGCCGTTTAAGGTCTGTCGTATTTCATCTTCGGCTGGCCCTTTCGGAGCGCTCTAGACCGCTCTCGCGAGCGGCGTTGTCTTCGGCTTGTCCAAAGAAGGTGCGCGCATTGCGTTCGGCTAGTTCTTTTGATTCGCTCTCCTCCATCTTCGCGCGCTCTGAGGTGCTCCGAGCCCTGTTGTTGGAGCAGTCGTCGAGATTGAGAGCGTTTCCCACAACGTCATCACAGCAGAGCACCGGCGCTGTTGTCGACAGTCCACCGCAACCTAGGCAACCTAGAGTGTAAAATAATTTACACCCTTAAAAATAAAAAAGGGTGTAAATGGGTCTATAACTCACACCCCTAGGGTGTCCGTTTATAAATGACGCCCTAAGGGTGTGAGTTATAGATATATTTACACCGTCTTTCCCTTTGAAGGGCGTAAATTAGTTTACAGTGTAGGTCACTGTATGCTGGCATGTCGACGAATGCTCGTCCAATCAGCGCGTCCGCCGGTTTTCCCGCCAGCGCCAGGACCGTTGGATAGGCGAAACATCTAACGTTGGCAGTAGTACCGTGGTTATGCGTCTGGCAGTTCATCCTCCGAGAGCGAGTCGCACGTTTGGCTTGCGCGGTTGTCCTCTACCACTGAGTTCGTGGAACGCCGGACTTGCCCGCCTCTGTTTTGGGTAATGGAAGCGACCAGTCAAAGATGCCATTAGTAGAAGCGGCACGGCCCCCTCAATCCCTTGCACACCATCAAAAAAAAAAAGGAAACCACAAAGCTCGCCTTCGTGCACAGCATTCGCCGCCAGCGTTTCCCGGCGAACATTACGATTACATGAGCTGCAGTTGCCGGGGAGCTTGCGAAGCACTCAGGGATCTTTAAACGCTGTCGCGTTCTACTCTTAAAGACGAAGCTTAACGTCGTCCAAATTTTTCTGGGTGATTCTATGTGGTTTACAATAAGTTCTCGCATTGTCGCTTTTTCAGTAGTCAGTCCTCTGAATGACTGTCCCAAAATATTGTGCCCATTTTGTCAAGTAGTGCCGTGGATATGTTCCTTCGGTGCAAAAATACGCCTTTCCATCACTCCTGGTGTTATTGTCGGTGTATGAAACGTTCTGCAATAGCTAATTCTAGCGATTCCATAATTCTCCGTACAACGACAACATTATGGATCAGCAAATTGTTCCGGACCCGCCGTGCATGGTTGCTTAGTGGCTCTAAGCCTGAGGTCGTGCAATCGGATACCGCCCACGGCGGCCACACTTAGATGGGGCCGAAATGCGAGAACACCAGTGCACTTATTATTAGGTGCACGTTAGAGAACCCCTGGTGGTCAAAACTATACGAAGCCTCATAACTTTTTTAACTGTTACGACCACGTTGTTAGCCCCCCTGTCGGCTTCGATCTCTGCTAACTTTTAGAATGAAAATAAAGCTAGGTGCAACACTCAGAATAACAAACAAATAAGATAGTGTATTAAAATAGGGAAGAATAAAAGCAATGCAATATCTAGAAAGAAAATACAAAAGAGACAAAATATGCTGGCGCAAAATTGTCGGAAAAGCAGAAAAAAGGTTGAAGGCATAAATCTCTTTCATGAAAGCACTAACAAATAAATACTTGCAGTATACAGAAGCCCTATCATGAAACAGTCCGTCTTCAAAGTAAGTAGCTATGCATGCAACTCATGCTAAAAAAAAATTTTCAGATCCTTTTTCTGCGAAGTGCACATGTCCGGAAGCACTATTGGCAAGGTATTGAGGGATCTTGTTTATACATATAGGCTGGACCAGCTTATTGTGCTATATTGTGTCAAGTACATTGCACGGAGGGAAGAAACTAAAGAGCCCTGTAACAAAAACAAATTGATTCCGTGGTTCGTTTGCTCTGGAGACGGGAGAACACAAATAAATTCTCGTGGAAGGGTTTCTTGTAGTTCACGTGCCGCCGAGTTCGCCTTTCAGATGGGCGGCCCCGCGTTCGCAGCGACGACGACCTCGGCAAGAAGTACCAGTGCTTTTCATCGAAATAAGCGAAGGGGATAACATTCTCTCCCCTCGTTCCTCATCGCCCCCTCTCGGCTGCACCCTGGCGCCATTCGGCCGCCTTTGCTTGCTTTGGTGGGCATTTCTTTGGCTTTTCTAGGGCAACGAGCCGTCGTACATAATAAGGCTCTTTCTTCAATAGAAAACAAAATTCGGGCCATTCATGAAGTGAACTCCTCCCCCGAGCACTTCCCGACGAAGAGTACCCTCTCTTGCGCACCCTTCGCTCCGCCGCTGTCCTCCAAGCTGATCGTTGAGGCTGAAACGGGAGTTATGCCCTCCAGGCAAGCGGAAGGCGAAGTGACGCACATTGTGGGCCGTTTGGTGGTGCTCAAGTACGACACGACGTTTTTGTTGGGTATACTTAGCGGAGCCTGCGTTTTTATTCTGTACGTCAGCGGCGTGCCTGCCCGTTCTATTAAACGACATCACACGGCATCGCATATATTATGTGCAAAATACGAGCCTAGTTGACAAGTAAGCTTATAGGACATGTTCGAATGATTTAGGCTATCACATATTCCAGTAGTCGGAACATTTTTTGTAACCAAGCTTGCAGGAAAAGCCAGTACTGTGTTGTAATTGAACTCTCTCTCACTTCCCTTCAATAACAGTTGCACCGTCTCATGTACTAAAGCGCGAAGGCAAAATTAACGTTGTGGTACAGATATAGTTGCTGAATGCACCATGACTGTACCACTTGTTTCTTTTTTCACAGTAATTCATCTGTTTGAGCAATACAAAAGTAATACACTACGCACTAAAATATACAGGTCTATATGGCAGAATTTTCTAAGCATAGAAATATATCTTCTAAACAAAATAAATAAGCACAAGAGCAGTTCTTCGGCAATTTTGCTTCAGTGAAAGAAATATGAGATGCGGGGCATTGAAGGTGACCACCTCATTAGAGACGCTGTACTGCTAAATGTGCAGAAAAATGAAGGAAGGATATCGAAATAATTTACTGGCACAAGCACAACCAATGTTTCTGACAACAATTACAACAATTTACCAAGATCCAGGGTCTCCCAATAATAAAAAGGAAACATATCAGTGCTTTCACAGCAAATGGACTGACGATGGCTGGGGCAAGGGTCCAAGGTCCAAGGAATCTGCTCTTTTCAAAGGGACATGTAGTTTTTAAGCTTTTCCAGAGCCACGCAGAGCGCTGTTCATTGCGCACTGAAACGAGAACTTTCACGCAGAAGGCGCATAATCGTCTTTTCTGCACTCACAAACTTCCCACACCGGGTTGCTGAGTATTCCAGTGAGAATAGAGTAGGAATTCGTGACTGCTACTCAAATCTCCTCCAAATAACGACAAGGTGTTGTAATCATTTCACAAGGTGGAGCTTTAGTTGGGGATCCACGAGACAAAGGCGTGCTATTGTAGATTCTGCTCATGTACTTGTGCTTGTGGTTTGGAACGTGCTAAGAGAACAGACCAGACAGCATTGCGGTTTCGCCGAACGCCATTATTACATGATGCACAAGGAATTTCTGCAGTAATTGTAGCCTGCCACCAAAGATTATACAAAAACCTACACAGGCTTGATCATTAACGACATGATACCGTGCGGATACATTTTTTTGATCGCGCAATGCACTACACAAAGCTTGATTAATTCAGGTAGCACTACACTTTTATACCCTGACATGCCCTTCTCTGCAAAAGCAGGAACCAGTTATCTTGAAGCGCCATTGGGCAGGTACAAAGTGCCTTTTGTTAATGTTTTTTTTTATTCAGCTTAAGTGTTATATTTAACGCGTACGGTATTTCAATAAAGAAAATTGTGCGCACACAGCACGCTGTTAGGCCGTTTTTAACGATTCTTTATTTGGCCTTTGCCAGAAACCTTCTATTCATCGATCGGAATGTTTCATTTATACTGTATAGAAGACATTGGACGCATTTTCACCGCGAATCGCCTAGCCGAACGCACACTTTAACGCTCAAACAGCGCCTGCCACGTCCGACAGAAACTAGAGTCAATATCACAAACTACACATCACAGCGCACTCATTCTACATGATCATAAATTAACACATTGCTTGCACTCGTAAGTGATACATTGTCGTTCCGATGTTCTGGTATCACTAACGAACAATGCCACCGGTTTCGCCTTTACGACCACGTGCATGTGGAATCGTCTTCCCAGCCGTTATTTCGTGCATGTCACCGCTACTTCGCTTTGCGTTTTTGGAAGAAATATTCACTGAGCTCCTCGAAGGTCGTTTCAACCTGCTTGACGCTGCTGCAATAGGGTCCCTGAAGCGGTTTGGACATATTTTGTAGGCTCGTAGGGTACAGCTATACGGTAAAACATTAGCGCCACAATTTAAGTTAAGCGTCTCATATTAATAGAGCCAAGGATGATTACGATTACAAGTTAACCTCCTTCCAAGCCATGCTTTTCCTCCTAAACTCGTTCGCTGATTGACCCGGGCTAAGTTCCGCCCTCCCTACCTTTGCGTCATGATGTGACGTCATGTCATCTACTTCCGGTTGTGTTAGAGACAGCGCAAGAACCCCCCGCCCCACCCCAACTACTCCGCTAGCTGCCTGGCCGTTGACCTTCCACCGAGAGATTTTTAATCAGCGTGCTGAGAGCGCGCTTTGTTGAAGCGCCGAGCGTGTCCGGCATTACGGTAACTGCAGGCGAGCTGGGCGTTTTGGCACTCGAGCTGAAGCCTAAATCCTGCATACAATTACTGCTGTGAGGAAGGGGCTTTAGCGTAAGCGTGAGCGGCCTGCACGGAGTAGCCACCTGGCGGCGCAGACCTTAACCAGCCAACTACAGGGCCAGTATTGCTGCAACCAAGTGTAAAACATTGTAAACGTTTGAGAAGCCAGCGTGTTAACAATTACGATCCTGCTGAAAGTTTACACCAGCAGCAACGTGCAGTGCACTTGGTTAATCTATATTAACTCTGTGTTTGTCTGATTGGGCTGTGCGCCACCAGATGGCTGCAACGTGCAGGCCGTTCACGTTTTCACCTCCGCTCATTCAGTGAAACGCCGAGTTCGCTTGCGATTGCGTTTATCTGAATGGAGGACACACTAAAACTGTGCTAGGACCGTAATCCTTTGGCGTGTAGCGAGGCCTTCACACGCGTAGATGCTGGCTCCAATTGGATACCGACAGCCCGATGCGCTGCAGCCACTTCGCTCGTATGTTGCCTTGCAGAGGGGCGCTATGTGGCAACTTGACATGTCGCCGATCCCTACGTCTGCAGCCCACAACGCAAGGTCGAACCATGGCATTCGCGAAAGAAAGATCGAGACCAACAATGACCGCGCAGCTTTCTGTCAACACGCAGCACGTTGTAACACAAGCAGACGACACTTGGGGGCCGTATAACATAAAACTATTCCAACAAGTTTTTATTCCAATCTCCTGACGCCAAATTTGCGTAACCAACGACGCAAGCATCGGGCGGTCACCCGCAGGGTTGTCTCAACAGAGCAATCAAATGCTCCCCTCGTTCATAGGAGGTCACTTTTGTTTGCTTGAAAAACGAATAACATTGCCTTTACTGAGTGGCTTGTCTTATTTAATTGACTCACAACAGGAGAGGAGCATGCTCAAGTGGAGAGGGATTCTATGTGCCCGAGCCACTGCACTGAATATCAATAACCGGATGAAGAGGGTGGTGCCGGCGTCTGCGATCGGTCCGCTTTCTCTTTCTTAGCTTACGGTGGCTCGCCGACAATTGCGGCGGCATGCAACTGAAGCTTCAGAATGACGCTAAAACGAATCCTCAGCCAAGAAGCGTTGGCAGAACGAGGTCGTAAAGGTGCCGAAAGTTCTCGAAAACGTTACACCGCTACGCAAATAGTTTTATTACACGCAAATGAACCCATGCTCTCCGGCAGGGGTGAGTAGCTAATGCGGAGCGATCGGCGGCATCCCCATCTTTTATTGCTTTCGGAACGGGGCAGCCTACGGTTATTCAGAATAATGTTCAGTTTTCTTTGGCATATTAATGCATTTTTAAGGCGTACGCATCACTTTGACGCGTTGAGCATGAAAGGGCTAACGGCAAAAAGGCGTTGAATCAGAAATAACTATTTTTGTTTGCTCGTTCAAATTATGCATAATCAGTGTATACACGTCACATCAGATGGGGGGCTATCGCGGTTTTCGTGACGTCGTGTGACAGACATGTGAAGTGGTGGTGGTCTAAAAAATTTTTGACCAATCGCGGTGGGCTGATTGCAGAATTGGAATAGAACAGCTTGGAATAGCTTTAGGTTATAGCGCCCTTGCTCTGTGCCGAAAGTGCTTGGTGTTCATAAATTGTGGTTGTGCATTCTCTCTCTCTCTTACTTCTTTATAAAAACAAATTAGCCGGCATTCCAACTATTCCGAACGTTTCTTCGGATAGCTCGTCCAGCTAATGTCAGACGGGCAACTCGCGTCTGTTGAAGTGGGGCGAGTGAATAATCAGGGGAGTGGCGCCGCTGTGATCGATAGCCATGTAGACTTTAAAGCCTTTATAATAAATTATACGCTTTACGTGGCGCGCTTAAATGTGTAAGTGAATGATTAGAAGAACCTGCCTTAACGACTCCGTACGCTTGTACAAAATCGTCCAAATCCTTTCAGAACCCCTTTAACACTTACGAGCCACCGTGTGACTCACTCTCAAAATGGCACTTCGATGCGTACTGAGGACGTTCCTGCTCCATTTGGACGCTAGTTCCAACCTTCTATATACCACGTGCTCGGTAAATGTTTCAGCCTATCTTTGTTTCTTTGCTTTAGTGGGGGGGGGGGGGAGGGGCAGAGGACCCATCGCCCCTGCTCAGTCAATCATGTCGCTAATAGTACGTGGGCCACTTCACTGTGCAATTATTATGCAGACAGCACAGTTCATAGGACTGGATCATGGTGCAAGACAGCAGCCATAAAGTGTGAGGAACAAGCAAAAACGCTTCGCCTTAAAGTGGTATTGCCTTGAACAACAATACCGAAACGGTCAATAAGGATAGCTCGAGCCATCTTTGTTTATCACCTACAGATTATGGAATATTACACCTGCGTTACTGCACTTCAATTCCGTGAAACATAATTCTAATAAATTTTTTTATGATAGACAAATAAAACAAGATAATTAAAAGAGCCTCTTGGCAAGCGCGAGCAGTCCCAGATGTAAAAGTGAAAAGAAAAGAATGAACACAGTGAAGGTGAAACAAAACACCGAAGGCTAGTCGCTGCACAAGATCACCCACAGTGTTTGAGAGGTAAGTATCTAGCGCCGTAAGTACTAAGCACCGTTTTGCCTTTACTCGGCGTATAGGGGCCAATCCAGCTACAACGCATGGGCTACGTCCGTTTCGGCCACTGCACGATTGCGGCGCGGAGCTTCCAGGATCTACATCATAAATTTGTTTTCGGATGCCACACAAAGGCGAGAGCGGTGGAACACTCCCACACTTAGCGATATTTGCCATATACACCGAATTTTCGCCTAGGGTATCGGCACACATATATTGATCGTTCGGTGTATTATTAGATCCATACAGAAGATATTCTTTTCACCGAGAACTTGCGAAATGTGTTTCGAACTTGATTGTTGAACAGTGGAATGTTGCAGGCTTCTGAATCTTCGTGCGCACGTCTTGCCAATTCGTCCGGGCTTCAATGTTCAATTATGCCGGCGTGAACTAGGAACACACTGAAATCCAATTTTGTGACAGGAAGTTCCCACATCGTGAATCAGCTCAGTGATCCTCACTATTATTTAGCAATGCGCGCTTTTTCCGTGAACGTTGTAATGCAGCTCAAGTACAGACTGTGAGTCTGCTCACACTACCTATCAACCTGGACGCGGGCTTGTAATAACCATTGGAGCTTCCCAATCACGTACAGTTCTGCCGTCGTTTGTGTGGCAACCCGACAGAGCTTGAGCGTGCGTTATAGTCTTAGTTTCAGTATAGAAGAAGCCCACGCTTAACTGTCTTTGGTGCACGATCCTTCTGTGCACGCTTGCATTGAACCGGTATGGTAGTTGTACATTTGATACAGCAATAATTGTAACTTCACCATTGCTGAAACAGGAGATTTTTTTTAATTGCGTCAATGTTTACAGAAACTTGTCGCTGTGGGCACACCCATGACTGCAGTGGCTCATCATTGTGTTGAAAAACAAGAATGATTGTTTCGTATCTGACCAGGTAATTGAGCGCAAGAACATCTATTTCTCAATGGCAACACTTCCGATAGCTTGTGACGCTGGTGTTAAGCATATCTACGAAACAGTGCCCTAATGCCTGTTTCTTCTTCAACACATGCTTTCAAGTTGATGTGGGTGCTCTTAGATGTTCTTTCTTTGACTTTTGCTAAAGTTTATTGAATAATCAAGAAAAGTATATTATTCATAACATTGTCCTGCAGAACGTTGCAGGTTGTATTGCACCAACTCTTCTTTAGCGCACCATTTTCTTCGCGCGGGGTATAGTGGGTGCCTCGCACTTCGGAGTGCGGTCGGTTGACCTCTTCGCCTGGTTGTGTCAAATTTTGTTATATTTTTGGCCGGTGTATTCGCTCATACTTGCTCTTTTGCATCTTCTCCATACAAAATTCGATATATATATATATATATATATATATATATATATATATATATTAGCGCGACAGATGTGATGTTACCTCGAATTTCGTATCGAGCAAGCCATCGATGGACATGTTTTAGAGCCCCTTTCATGCAGGATAACTTATTTAGATGAATGCGCTGTGTTTTCCATTCTAGTGCTAGATAAATGCACTTGCTTATCTGCGTTCGCCTCATAGAAAAGAGTCAAGGTAGATGTAAGCTTCTCTTTCTGATTTTCTCGAAAAGCGCGTCGGAATCACGAATCCTTTGTTCTTCTCAATCGAAAAGCTATTCTACGCGCCGTGTGCTTTTTACTTACCTTCTGTAGGGGGCAGCAGCACTTTTCTATTATATAATTTTTTTCCTCCCACTTCACGGATTGACACGTGGACGGAAAGAATTGTGCGAGGCCATTTAGGAAGATAAATAAACGCGCCGCAGGAGGAGTAATGGTTTCCTGGGGCCTTACTTCCTCTCCAGTGACCGAGAAGACGGATTATTCGTTCCCATCGGTCTATTTTGTTGTTTTTGGCTAAGGCGACGATGCTACGTCTTTGTCTTTGAGGTAGCCTTTTTCTTTTGTCTAACAGGCAAGAAAGTGTAGATATCTCCTTCTAGTACTGCACATCATTGGACACCTCAATTTGGCATTTCCTTTTAAATTATAATATGAAATACAAAGCTGAACAAAAGCAGCCCGAAAGTATCATAATACTTTAGAAGTTCCTAACGCTAACGCACAACGTAAAATTTTGCTTAGGTCTCAGCGTGAGCCCTCTGGCGTTTCGAGAAGTCATCTATAGAAGGAATGGCCAACAGCCCACTGTGTGACTTCTGCGGGTGCAACGAGACGATCGAGCATCTTCTTTGTCAGTGCTCTCGTTTTAACCCACAAAGAGCAGTCCTCTCAACCACCTTAGACAAACTGGACAAGCGCCCAATGACAGAAAACAAGATCCTTGGAACCTGACCTACGCGAACATCAGCGCGATCCGCTATAAAGGCGCTGCTGCGATACTTGAAAGACACGGGACTTTCTGACAAATTGTGACTGTACACTGTGTGGCGTGGGACTGTACGGTGACACTTCGTAAGACTAGGAACGCCTTTGCGGGCTGCGTGACAGTGCCCACAGAGATAGTTCGTGTGTACGTGCGTGTGTGTGTTTAGTTTTTTTTATCCTTATTTCTTTCTCATCTATTGCACCCCCTTGCCCCTCCCCCAGTATAGGGTAGCCAACCGGAGATAATCTCTGGTTAACTTCCCTGTCCTTCCTTTGCCGTTCTCTCTCTCTCTCTCATCTATAGAACACGGTGGATGTAGAATTTCTTAGAAAAATACTAGAAAAGGGGGATGGCTAATATCATTGCCCGTAGTATGCTCGAAATGCACTTAAAATTGAGCTTTTACTGACGACAGGTTAACTCGATCATAATAAATTTGAAGTGCAGCAATCAAGTACATGTAATGCACGAGTTTTCAGTGCGACAGTACTGCACACGCAGATTTCATGCAGTGGAGAACAAGCGATGTATTTTTGTTAGCACACTGCTCCTTATTAACCTACCATATATTGATAATATAATATTTTTCACTAAATTGTATATCTACTTTGATTGCCTAAGCACAGCAGTCTTAAGTTCACTCACTACTTAAACGATTTTGTCATTTCTCTTCGAAGCCGCGCTACTATTTGAAGCGTCAACGCTGTCCCTATGAATTTAGAAGCGCAGATGTCACCAATAAGCAAGGCAATGGCCAGGCAATGACAAGGCAATGGGCAACACATAATACGTGTATATTCAATTGGTTCCTACCGCTCTCCAATTCAGTTTGCAGGTATATGGAGACCTGTCCAGATAGAAGACACAGAAAGCCTACTCTATACGAATGTTCAGCAGCTCCCAGAGCCCTCCTAGAAGCCACGTGACCGGAATTCTGTCGGCTCACGGTCGCCTTCCCGTGTCGAAGGTTAGCGCGCCTTGAACCGCACAGAGTTGCAGCACTGTGCTGTGAACTTACGCCTGGCGAATGTGATCCGAATACTCGATTTCCATCAGCTGAATGTGTGGCTCCGTGCCAGGGTGTTCGAAAGAGACCAGTTGGATGTACCTTTAAAAAGATGAATGCAAGACCTCCTACGCATCTGCTGCATGTTGAGCAGCGCGATGGTCCCGCTTGGCGCATTTGGATATGCGGGAAGCCCTTGCTCGGCCTTATGTCGTAAATAGAAATCCGAAAGGATGAATTCGCGGAAAATGCAAAGCGCCGCTTCAAACACGCAATTTTCGTTCACCGATGGTATCAATACTGGTACGGCTTTGCATCCCAATTATAGGGCGATCTGCGAGTGCAATTATTTGAAATGCAAATACGAGATTCAGACGGTGCTGCACCTTCGTGGGTGGGTGTGCGCCTGTTTTCGGCGAAGATCGCCATCTCTAGAACCGCAAGTGGAACGAATCGCCGCAGGAATAGTTTTTGGAAAGCGAATGAACGAGCCTGATAAACAGGTTGCAGGGCTGCACAGCACCCTTCAGTGATGGCCGGCTGGACAGATTGGGGCCGGGCCGTCGCAGCTCTTCTGCGGAGTGCGGTAGAGCGTCGAAATTCGTGGCCGAGTGCGGCAAGAGACGGCAGCAGTTGAGTGCATGTGTAACTGACGACTCAGCAGTGTGAGCGGTTTGCCGCGTTACAAGGTAGTATGCAAAAAAAAAAGAACTGTTGAGTTTTACCTGTCAACAATATAATCTGACTAGGAGGCATGGGTAGTTACTGCCTTTGGGTTAATATTGACAACGTGGGATTGTTTAACGGTGCTATAAATTTAACTACACAACGGTTTTTGCCTTTCGCACCCTATCGAGATGCTGCTGGCACGGCTCAAATCGCACTCGTGAGCACGAGTTCATCAGCGTTATGTCATGTATTCACTGAGCTACCTCCACGAGTAGAGTAGGGGGTAGGTTGCTGTAGTATTGAACGACTGATTTGAGGAGTTGAATGCAGCGTCGCATGTCACTAGATGTTGGCCAACGAATGCCAAGCTATAAAAATTCTTCATAGTTAATAAATATGGGTTTGTATTACTAATTTAATGAAAATGTATAATTCGATAAAACGAAGCTCTAAAGGCATCGGTTTCTGCTAGAATTGCAAAGGGAACTAGGGTTATTTAGCTATATTCAATAATTCGCTTTAATATTTTTCGCTAAAGTAAAGTTGGAATGCATATTTCATCATTACATTGATCTACTTGTTTTCCCCGTCTTCTTGTCTCGCTTATTGACTTGTAACCTAACATTCACTTTACTCCATTCTATTGAGCAGGATAGGAAGTCAGTATGTAAATTGGCCTACCTTTCTTCTTTCCGTCTCCTATTCGTCGTCGTACTTCGTGAATTTAGAACCGGAAGATTATGCAAAAGTACCACTATGTACACCGAGGTCTGATGGCTCTGACGTCCTCTCGGCAGAGAAACAGCCATTTCCTTCTGGCGCTCGGACATATTGCAGAACAGCCCGCCACAGTCGCAGTTCGTCCGATGGTCCACGGTCGAGTGCAAGGCCGGTCCAGTCTAATAACGTCCGAGGTCGTTGTGCACTGACGAAACGCAGCGAATTCTCCAAGAGGGCACCGAATGCCAGGCGTGTAAATCTGTTCGGTCGTTGCTGGCTGGGGCAGCCAGCATGGATACTGTTTCTCAATTCTCTTCGATCTGGCCCCCGTAAGGAGCAGTCGATTCCTCCGTGATCTGCGCACGGCGTCATGAGAGGGGCAATGGCAAAAATGTATCAGCTAAACGCGAAAACGATGTACAGGCGGAGAAGACGCAGTGCGCTGCATTAGGAGAAAGCTGGATATCTGTGGCGCGGTGCGGCTAACGTCACCTTTGTACTCAGCGTGTAACGACATCGGCTAAAGACTAACATGTAACGCACACACGATTCGCTTTAGAATGAAACAGCGCTTTATAATCGACAAGCATTAGACACAGTGCTCAAGCTCTTACGTGAGTCGTTTCTTGTGCGACCTGTTCAGGATGCAGTAGTAAAACGTTTCGCGCTGAAGTAATTCACCAATTGACCTAATTTTGCACTCTACTGGCAGATATCGCTGCTTTTCTAGGATGTTTAATACACTTGAGTAGTCAACCTGCACTGTTCAGGTCGTACTTTGAAGAAGAGTTTCACTATTTACAATTCCAAGATATATTTCTTTTTTTCATTCGGAGCGCACACTCTCTGGTAATACTGCACTTCCCTTTCACATTACGTGGAGCGTTATGGTACGTCCTAACTGTCAAGAAGGTTGCCTCGCGCAAGAGACTGATCTGGACGTAAAGTAGCCTAAGGGCCTGTACGTGGCAGGAAGCTTTTTTGGTTAGTCATTATGTGAGGGCGTTGACCAGGAATTTTCTCTGACAGTACACATGCCATCGAATTCACGCTACTTCGTCTAGGCAGCGCAATGACTCAGCTAGTTACGACAGTTGACAAAAAAAAGTGACCGAGAGACGCAGCGTGAAGTGCCTTCGTCGAATGTCAAAGCACGGGCGCTCCGTTCCGAGCACGCTGTAAGCCTGCGTTTTGGCTGGCCGGGCTGGTAGTGCTCAAAGAGCGCCACATCAAAATCGTCTCCACACTGACGTTTGGATACGAAGTCTTCACGTAGCCACGGGAAAGCGATGAGTCTCGGCGCATTGTTCTTTTTTTTCTCTTACGTGGACTTGAAATCCTGAGTTTGCACGAGATTTAAGTACCTCCCATGTGGCGCGCTTGCAAGTATAATTCTCTGCTGGAGAACGCAGCTGGCATACAGAACTACCACCACGTACGGTCACGTGTAATTGGACGAAACAGTGCGCGGTATGAATACGCGTCTGAAGAACGCTAGAAGGCACTGAGAAGCCAAGTCTGTTCTTTGCATTCCACAATTAATGTGCAAATTGTATGAAAAATTTGCAAATACAAAAGTTTCCTTTCGCCATCCACGTTATCGAACGGGCGAAGTAAGTGATGCGCTCATCATATAAAATGAAAGCAGAAGTCGCACGAGTTCGTCCTAAATAGCTCTACGAGAAAAAAAAAATTCGCTGATGCGAATAACTGAAACGCCCTAGTCGCACAGGTTTCGTAGGGGTTTCCTAACACTTTTCCTGTTTCTCGTACATTCGTTCTATCGAAACTGATGTAACCTCGAGCCCTTATTATTATCCCTTCACGGCCTTTCTGGCACGCTTCGGCCTCCGCAGCCCCAACGCACGGGACGCCCCGCTTCCAGCTTTGATGCCCCCGCTACTTATTGGGTACATTGGAGATCCAGCGCCGCCTGCTTCATTATAACATCAGGTGTTCTCCTGAGGCCTTCGTTTGCCGGTTACGTGGTCTCTCCTCGAGCAGCGCTTGTAAAAAATTCAATCTATCGTCGCGCCGAAAAAAGTGACCCGCGACTTATACAACAGCAGTGAGAACCTTGCCCCTTCAGACACAGCAGTCACCTAATGGGGAGTCCCTGCCCACTGCCTCACCGCGCGGGCAGCCAGCGGCGGAGCGCAAACGAACTCGACCGCCCTCCGCAATGCCGGTATGTCTAGGGGACAAACACATACAACATGCGCTAAGAAACCTCCTCCGCATTGCCTAGGCAGAGCCATATAATCAAAGAGAAAAAGTCCCCAGATTTTCTCTTTCACGCCTGCTCTTACTAGCTCCTGCGCACAAATGGCTGGCGATACCTCAAATGAACGCCTCGTCTGTGAGTGTGAATGAAAACGTGCGAGAGTGAACCGCGGTTGGCAGCTCGATCTCGCGCGCGCAAAGGAGGAAGGCGGGGAGGGAGCGCGCCGTATGCTATCGCCTGCTAGACAGAACGGGGGTGTTCTTCAGCTGCGAAGGGTAAGGCGCGGCTGAGTGTGACCACGCAGGCCCAATCTCGAAAGCGACCTACGGTGGCAATACAGGTACAGAGTCTGGGCGTGCCGAGGGCTGATGCCTGCGTGTGAGGTCTGTTCTCGCCGCTTATTTCACGTTAAAGCGACAGGTAGCACGAACGACCATTCTCTCGCTGCTACTGCTGCACTTCATCATGGTAGAGGCTTAACAGCGAGTATCCGCGGTCATCCAGTGCAATATGTACATGTTTGCAGGTGCGTGCGTACCCCCATGCTTGGTAATGTAGTTGGTAATTAAGCGAGTGTTTATAAGACTATACGGCTGATAAACAACCAGCCTTAGTTCGTATAGCTGTCCAATAATATGCTATCGCAATTGATAATTCGCCTTTCGGGAGAAACTGCGACATTTTTTAAGACTACTTATACAGAGCGCAGATGATATAACTAAGGTGGCGGCACTCGACAATAGTTAGACTCTGAAGTCAATTTCTAACCCTTCGTGGTGGCGTAGTGAATTTCGCGTTGAAAAGCTAAACTGAGGAGCGTGAGATAAAAACCCAGCCACGGCGGCCACATTTTGATGTGGACAAAATGCAAGAATGTCCGCGTACCGTACCTTGGGTGCACGCGAAAAAAGCCCAGGTGTTCAAAATTAGCGGAGTCCCCCATTACACCATGCTTCATAATGATATGATGGTTTGGGCACGTAAAACCCAGTAATTTATTTTATTGCGATAGAAATTACATGGACACTCCAGGGGTATTTTAGCGGTCGGTGCCGCCGTTGCCGTGATGTTTCGTATAAAGCTAAACCGGCAATAACACCGTCGCCGGGCGCCATATGCGCTACGCGCGAGTGAAACCGCGCGAGTGGAGCCGAGATCGCAGCCTGATCTGGCGGCCGCAAGATTGAAAAGCTGAGAGGAAACGCGCCCTCTTCCGTCACGCGAAAGGCCGTGTTGGATGGGTGGGAGAGAAGGGAGGGGGAGGGTTGTTCTCCGGCAGCAACTGCGTATTTCGCGGCCGCGCGCAAGGGGGACAGACGATAGCGGCTCAATCTCGCGTGCACAAGACAGGAAAGCGAGCAGGCAGCGCGGCAGGGAGCAACTGCGTAGTCCACTCGGCCGCACGCTCCCTCTCTTGAAGGCGAACTCCAAATGGCTTATACCTTTGCGCGTGTTGTGTTCTCTCCGCTGTGTTCTCCGTTGTGTTCTCTCAGCACGAAGGTCACTTCGCTCCCTTCTGCTGCCGCGCTTCCTCACGCCAGCGCCTTGACAGCGAGTGTCCGCAGTCATTGAGTGGGATATAGTCATGTTTGCCTATGCGCGCTGACACCATGCTTGTTAATTTAGTTAGTAAGCGAATGTGTCCAAGATTAGACGGCCGATAAAGCTACCATTCTTACTTCGTATAGCTGTCTACTAATTCACTGTCCCAACCGATGCGTCGCCTTTCACAATGAAACTGCAACTTAAAAAAAGAAACAAATTCAGTATCTGGACCAAGATAATTAGCAGCGTATGCATGTTGGTCACTTAACGTGCGTGCAGCCACGTCATGGCGCATCTTTCCGGGACGCAAAGTACAGCAGCGTCGTGCCTGCTTAACACACCGCGTGCACACACCGTGGTTGCTTAGTGGATTTGGTGTTGCGCTGCTAAGCACGCAGTAGCAGGATCAAATCCTGGCCACAGCGGTTGCGTTTCGATGGGGACGAAATGCAAGAACACCCGTGTAGTTGGGGTTAGATGCAAGTTAAACGACTCCCGGTAGACAAAACTATTCTGCAGTCCCTCACAACGACATGACTTATAATCTGATAGTGGTTTTGGCACGCTGTTTGGATCGCACCGATGGCGCGAGTTGTTGTGGTCGCACCGCTGGTGCGATCGGTTGGGAACTCGGCGCTGACGCCCGTGGTTGTACCTGGGTCGCAAGCCCCAAGGGTAGCGTTGGCCTGGCGGCCTGGGGTACAACTGGAAGCATCCGAAGGTCCCGGCAAAGCATGAGTCGACTGGTAACAACAAAACAACTTGTTTATTTTAACATCGCAAAGAGTTGGCGGTCAGGTTGACCGAAGTAGAGAGACGGGAGAGCACTTTACTCAACAGAAGAAATCGGAGCCCTCCTTTTGGCGTCCGGGGGCAGCTGTTTTTATACTCTCGCAGTTGAGGGCAAGAAGGAACCCCTCAATAGACGAGCACGTGATTGTACAATGGGTTAAGGTGACGCATACTGTCGTAGCGCCGCTGGTCGGGCACAAAGACTGGGAGGAGAAGGTAACTTCGGCTCTCGTAGCGCCTCTGGTCAGGCACAATGACTGGAAGGAGAAAGTAACTTCTGCTCTCGTAGCGCCTCTGGTCGGGCACAATGACTGGGAGGAGAAGGTAACCTCTGCTCTCGTAGCGCCTCTGGTCGGGCACAATGGCACATACACTCACATACGCACATGAAGACACGTGGCATCAGAACATGCCTGGAAACGCCTGGAAACGCCTGGAAACGCCTGGAAACGCCTGGAAACGCCTGGAAACGCCTGGCGGGGAGCGTAGCGGCGACGCCGAACGGGCCAAAATGTCTGCCGCTTTGTTGCAATCGCGCCGGCTAAACCGCGCGTCGTAGGCGAAACGTAACAGACCGCCCCGCCGGGGGAAGGAGATCCCGATGGACAGGGGACTGCATCCGCTGTCCGGAGGGATGTCGCTCGATGATGCTCATAACCGAAGTCGGGCGTCCCTCGACGTTTCTTGAGCGCAGCGCACAGAGAAGGCCTCGTTCTCTCGTTCAGGTTCGCACGAGACACTGCAAAGTGACTTCGGGAGAGTTCACATTCTTGTTCTCGTTCCCGGCAAGCGTTAGAACTACGCTGAAACTCAACCGCTCAGTCAGCAAGTACGGCACAACCCTCACTAAGCCCTGCCAGGCTCTCTCCCCTTTTTATACCACTGCCTAGTTCCTTACAGTAGTCTAGCATCACTCAGAACGCGTCCACAAATTGGAAAATTGCACTAGAAAGCATATCATCACTTTGAAACACTAAACAAAAGCAATATGTTAAAAAAAATCCTGCCTCAGGAAGAAAAACATCAGTAACAAACAATTTTGAGGCTCATTCCTACGTTAGGGGCTTCGACTTAAGCCATCGGCGTTACCGTTGAGACTCCCCTTTTTGTAACGCACCTCAAAGGAATATTGTTGCAAAGCGAGGCTCCAGCGCAGGAGGCGGCCATTTTTGGGAGAGATGGTCTGCAGCCATTGGAGAGGGCAGTGATCCGTCTCAATGATAAACCTCGAGCCGGCTAGATAGCATGACAATTTCTGAACGGCCCACACGAGACATGCACACTCTTTCTCGGTGGCGCTATACGCCTGCTCGCGACTGGTCAGCTTACGACTAGCATACAGGACGGGGTGTTCTACTTCTCCATTTTCCCGTTGGCACAGTACAACGCCCATGCCTCGCTCACTAGCATCGCATTGAACAACGAACCCTTTTGTATAGTCTGGCGATCGTAGCACAGGCTGGCTTGTTAGGGCACTCTTTAGGGCGCTAAAAGCTCTTTCCTTTGTCTCGTCCCAGACGACTGTTTGAGGCTCTGTTTTTCTTAGAGCATCCGTCAGGGGAGCCGCGATATCAGAGTACCTAGGGATGTACCTCTGATAGTAGCCGGCGACACCTAAGAACGACCGAATATCGGTCTTCGTGCGCGGTTGTGGAAAGTCTCGCACAGCGGCCACTTTTATTTCAGAGGGGCGGCGACGACCCTGACCAATCACGTGACCGAGGTAGACAACCTCGGCCTGTGCTAACTGGCACTTAGGAGCCTTGACTGTCAAGCCCGCTTCGCGCAGGCGGGTTAGCACTGCCCGCAAGTGTGCCATATGCTCAGACCAGGATGCGGAGAATATCGCTACGTCGTCTAGATACGGTAAAGCGAATTCTTGCTGTCCCCGCAACACTTTATCCATGAGGCTTGAAAAACAGTATGGCGCGTTCTTCAAACCAAAACTCAACACTTTAGGACGGAATGTTCCCATTGGGGAAATGAACGCCGCATACCTACTAGCCTCTTCTGTAAGTGGAACCTGCCAATAACCCCTGACAAGATCTAGGGTGGAAATAAACTGAGCGCTACTAACTTTCTCAAGGCGCTCCTCGATGTTAGGGATCGGATAAATTTGATCCTTAGTGATGGAATTAAGCCTGCGGTAGTCGACGCAAGGACGAGGTTCCTTGCCCGGTACCTCAACTAAAATCAAAGGGGAGGTATAATCACTCTCACCTGCCTCAATAACACCGAGCTGTAGCATTTTCTTTACCTCAGCCTCCATAATATCGCTCTAGCGGGGTGACACCCGATACGCCTTGGATCGTACTGGCTCTGGGGAGGTAAGTTCTATATCATGAGTAAGTACAGAAGTCCTACCAGGCCTCTCAGAGAACAGACCTTGAAATTCTTGTAAGAGCTGGTGTAGTTCGGTTTTCTGCTCAGGCGACAGCGGTGCTTTACTGATAAGGTCACTAATGACTTGACCGGTGTCTTCCCTGTTCGTCACTGAGCCTAGTCCCGGAAGCTCGACCGGAAGCTCTTCAGGAACGTTTACCATCATGCACACCACTGCTTCCCTTTGTCTATAAGGTTTGAGCAGATTACAGTGGTAAACTTGCTGTGCTTTCCGCTTTCCTGGCAGACTTACCACGTAGTTAACGTCCGACAGTTTCTGAACAATTCGTGCTGGGCCCTCCCACTGCACGTCTAGTTTGTTGTTTAGCGATGTGCGCAATATCATGACCTCATCGCCCACCTCAAAACGACGGGCCCTGGCTGTCCGATCATAATAAACCTTGGCCCTCTGCTGGGCCTTTGCCATTGCTTCACCTGACAACTCCTGTGCCCTTCTTAAGCGTTCGAGGAGCTTAAGCACGTACTCCACCACGACTGGGTCGTCGCCCCTGCCTTCCCATGATTCTCGAAGCATGCGAAGCGGAGATCGAAGCGAGCGACCGTACACCAGTTCAGCTGGCGAAAACCCCGTAGCCGCATGCGGCGCGGTCCTTAAAGCAAACATCACCCCAGGCAGACACAGCTCCCAGTCAGTTTGATGTTCAAAACACAAGGCTCTCAACACGCGCTTCATGACGGAGTGGAGCTTCTCAACGGAATTCGACTGTGGGTGGTACACTGAGCTGTGTAGCAGCTTTACCCCACACCTTTCGAGAAAAGTTGTCGTCAAAGCGCTAGTAAACACTGTGCCCTGATCTGATTGGATTTCCGCAGGAAAACCAACTCGCGCAAATATGGACAGTAGTGCATTGACTATCTCAACTGAGCTGAGTTCTTTAAGCGGCACTGCTTCAGGGAACTTTGTCGCTGTGCAGATCACAGTCAAAATGTGTCTGCACCCCGTGGCTGTTACCGGCAGAGGTCCCACTGTATCAATAACGAGCCGTCTAAAAGGCTCCGTAATGATAGGTACCAATTTCAACGGCGCCCTTGATTTGTCCCCTGGTTTGCCCACCCGCTGACAGGTGTCACATGTCCTCACGAAATGGTCTGCGTCCCGAAAACACCCTGGCCAATAGTACTCTTGCATGAGACGGTCCTTAGTTTTCTTAACTCCTAGGTGTCCGGACCACGAACCCCCATGCGACAAGCGCAACAGATCCTGACGATAGCATTGAGGAACGATCAGCTGATCGAACTCCACTCCTCTGCGGTCTAGATACTTCCGGTACAGGACTCCACCTCTTTCCACAAAACGCGCATTTTTCCTGGCGATACCTTCCTTGACATTGCAGCGTATGTTTTCTAGGCTACCATCCTTCCTTTGCTCGGTGTTTGGATCGCACCGCTGGTACGATCTGTTGGGAACTCGGCGCTGACGCCCGTGGTTGTACCTGGGTCGCAAGCCCCAAGGGTAGCGTTGGCCTGGCGGCCTGGGGTACAACTGGAAGCATCCGAAGGTCCCGGCAAAGCATGAGTCGACTGGTAACAACGAAACAACTTGTTTATTTTAACATCGCAAAGAGTTGGCGGTCAGGTTTGACCGAAGTAGAGAGACGGGAGAGCACTTCACTCAACAGAAGAAATCGGAGCCCTCCTTTTGGCGTCCGGGGGCAGCTGTTTTTATACTCTCGCAGTTGAGGGCAAGAAGGAACCCCTCAAAAGACGAGCACCTGAATGTACAATGGGCTAATGGTGACGCACACTGTCGTAGCGCTGCCGTAGCACCATGTCGAGCACGATCTCGTAGCACCCTGTCGTAGCGCTGCCGGTCGGGCACAATGACTGTAATGAGAGGATGATCCCTGCTTTCGCATCGCCTGGTTCGGGCACAATGACTGGAATGAGAGGGTGATCCTTTGCGGTCGCATCGCCGCAGTCGCGCCTGGAAACACCTGCCGATGAGCGTTGCGGCGACGACGATCGGGCCAAAATGTCTGCCGCCCCGCCGCAGTCGCGCCGGCAAAACCACATGTCGCAGGCGAAACGCAACAGACCGCCCCGCCGGGGGAAGGAGATCCCGATGGACAGGGGACTGCATCCGCTGTCCGGAGGGATGTCGCTCGATGATGCTCATAACCGAAGTCGGGCGTCCCTCGACGTTTCTTGAGCGCAGCGCACAGAGAAGGCCTCGTTCTCTCGTTCAGGTTCGCACGGGACACTGCAAAGTGACTTCGGGAGAGTTCACATTTTTGTTCTCGTTCCCGGCAAGCGTTAGAACTACGCTGAAACTCAACCGCTCAGTCAGCAAGCACGGCACAACCCTCACTAAGCCCTGCCAGGCTCTTTCCCCTTTTTATACCACTGCCTAGTTCCTTACAGTAGTCTAGCATCACTCAGAACGCGTCCACAAATTGAAAAATTGCACTAGAAAGCATATCATCACTTTGAAACACTAAACAAAAGCAATATGTTAAAAAAAATCCTGCCTCAGGAAGAAAAACATCAGTAACAAACAATTTTGAGGCTGATTCCTACGTTAGGGGCTTCGACTTAAGCCATCGGCGTTACCGTTGAGACTCCCCTTTTTGTAACGCACCTCAAAGGAATATTGTTGTAAAGCGAGGCTCCAGCGCAGGAGGCGGCCATTTTTGGGAGAGATGGTCTGCAGCCATTGGAGAGGGCAGTGATCCGTCTCAATGATAAACCTCGAGCCGGCTAGATAGCATGACAATTTCTGAACGGCCCACACGAGACACGCACACTCTTTCTCGGTGGCGCTATACGCCTGCTCACGACTGGACAGCTTACGACTAGCATACAGGACGGGGTGTTCTACTTCTCCATTTTCCCGTTGGCACAGTACAACGCCCATGCCTCGCTCACTAGCATCGCACTGAACAACGAACCCTTTTGTATAGTCTGGCGATCGTAGCACAGGCTGGTTTGTTAGGGCACTCTTTAGGGCGCTAAAAGCTCTTTCCTTTGTCTCGTCCCAGACGACTGTTTGAGGCTCTGTTTTTCTTAGAGCATCCGTCAGGGGAGCCGCGATATCAGAGTACCTAGGGATGTACCTCTGATAGTAGCCGGCGACACCCAAGAACGACCGAATATCGGTCTTGGTGCGCGGTTGCGGAAAGTCTCGCACAGCGGCCACTTTTATTTCAGAGGGGCGGCGACGACCCTGACCAATCACGTGACCGAGGTAGACAACCTCGGCCTGTGCTAACTGGCACTTAGGAGCCTTGACTGTCAAGCCCGCTTCGCGCAGGCGGGTTAGCACTGCCCGCAAGTGTGCCATATGCTCAGACCAGGATGCGGAGAATATCGCTACGTCGTCTAGATACGGTAAAGCGAATTCTTGCTGTCCCCGCAACACTTTATCCATGAGACTTGAAAAACAGTATGGCGCGTTCTTCAAACCAAAACTCAACACTTTAGGACGGAATGTTCCCATTGGTGAAATGAACGCCGCATACCTACTAGCCTCTTCTGTAAGTGGAACCTGCCAATAACCCCTGACAAGATCTAGGGTGGAAATAAACTGAGCGCTACTAACTTTCTCAAGGCGCTCCTCGATGTTAGGGATCGGATAAATTTGATCCTTAGTGATGGAATTAAGCCTGCGGTAGTCGACGCAAGGACGAGGTTCCTTGCCCGGTACCTCAACTAAAATCAAAGGGGAGGTATAATCACTCTCACCTGCCTCAATAACACCGAGCGGTAGCATTTTCTTTACCTCAGCCTCCATAATATCGCTCTGGCGGGGTGACACCCGATACGCCTTGGATCGTACTGGCTCTGTGGAGGTAAGTTCTATATCATGAGTAAGTACAGAAGTCCTACCAGGCCTCTCAGAGAACAGACCTTGAAACTCTTGTAATAGCTGGTGTAGTTCGGTTTTCTGCTCGGGCGACAGCGGTGCTTTACTGATAAGGTCACTAATGACTTGACCGGTGTCTTCCCTGTTCGTCACTGAGCCTAGTCCCGGAAGCTCGACCGGAAGCTCTTCAGGAACGTTTACCATCATGCACACCACTGCTTCCCTTTGTCTATAAGGTTTGAGCAGATTACAGTGGTAAACTTGCTGTGCTTTCCGCTTTCCTGGCAGACTTACCACGTAGTTAACGTCCGACAGTTTCTGAACAATTCGTGCTGGGCCCTCCCACTGCACGTCTAGTTTGTTGTTTAGCGATGTGCGCAATATCATGACCTCATCGCCAACCTCAAAACGACGGGCCCTGGCTGTCCGATCATAATAAACCTTGGCCCTCTGCTGGGCCTTTGTCATTGCTTCACCTGACAACTCCTGTGCCCTTCTTAAGCGTTCGAGGAGCTTAAGCACGTACTCCACCACGACTGGGTCGTCGCCCCTACCTTCCCACGATTCTCGAAGCATGCGAAGCGGAGATCGAAGCGAGCGACCGTACACCAGTTCAGCTGGCGAAAACCCCGTAGCCGCATGCGGCGCGGTCCTTAAAGCAAACATCACCCCAGGCAGACACAGCTCCCAGTCAGTTCGATGTTCAAAACACAACGCTCTCAACACGCGCTTCATGACGGAGTGGAGCTTCTCAACGGAATTCGACTGTGGGTGGTACACTGAGCTGTGTAACAGCTTTACCCCACACCTTTCGAGAAAAGTTGTCGTCAAAGCGCTAGTAAACACTGTGCCCTGGTCTGATTGGATTTCCGCAGGGAAACCAACTCGCGCAAATATGGACAGTAGTGCATTAACTATCTCAACTGAGCTGAGTTCTTTAAGCGGCACTGCTTCAGGGAACTTTGTCGCTGGGCAGATCACAGTCAAAATGTGTCTGTACCCCGTGGCTGTTACCGGCAGAGGTCCCACAGTATCAATAACGAGCCGTCTAAAAGGCTCCGTAATGATAGGTACCAATTTCAACGGCGCCCTCGATTTGTCCCCTGGTTTGCCCACCCGCTGACAAGTGTCACATGTCCTCACGAAATGGTCTGCGTCCCGAAAACACCCTGGCCAATAGTACTCTTGCAAGAGACGGTCCTTAGTTTTCTTAACTCCAAGGTGTCCGGACCACGAACCCCCGTGTGACAAGCGCAACAGATCCTGACGATAGCATTGAGGCACGATCAGCTGATCGAACTCCACTCCTCTGCGGTCTAGATACTTCCGGTACAGGACTCCACCTCTTTCCACAAAACGCGCAGTTTTCCTGGCGATACCTTCTTTGACATTGCAGCGCACGTTTTCCAGGCTGCCATCCTTTTTTTGCTCGGCTATCAAAGCCGTCCGGCTGACTTTTAGCAACCTATCAAGTCCGTCTGACGTAGGCGCGATGAGCAAATCAGTAGATAGCTCTTCTAACTTTCCCGCGTCGGGCGTTTCCTCTCCAGTATCTGGCGCCTTTAACGTTACAGACTCAAGTTTATTCAGTTCGGGCGTGCTCGGAATATCAGCTAGCTGCGCCTCTGACCCTTTTTCGTTGTTTGATAACGTCGGCCCCGCAACTACCGCCTTTGCAGCGAGCTCCCGAACCTTCGATCTGGTTAAGGCCTGAACACTAGCTCCACCAAACAAAAGCCCCTTCTCGCGCAGGAGGTGATCGGACCTGTTTGAAAATAGGTACGGGTACTGGGGTGGCAGCATAGATGACACTGCCGCCTCCGTCTCAAGCGCTCCGAAAGGTCCTTCAATAAGCACTTTTGCTACCGGCAGACACACGCTACGAGCTTCCACGGCTTGCTTGATCCATGCGCACTCGCCCGTGAACATATGGGGTTCTACGTAAGACGGGTGAACTACATCCATCGTAGCTGCGGAATCGCGAAGCACTCGGCACTCTTTCCCGTTCACGAGGAGGTCTCGCATGTAAGGCTCGAGAAGCTTCATGTTCTCGTCAGTGCTGCCTATTGAAAAAAACACAACTTTTGGTGTTGTTTCCGGACACTGCGCCGAAAAGTGACCCGGCTTCTGGCACGTATAACAAACGCGCGCTCGCCTCATCTCGAACCGCTTTCTGCGTTTGGCTGCCGCCGTCTCTTTACGTTTGGTCGGACTGCTTTCGCTTGCATCCGCACTACGCGTGTCCCCCTTTAATCTCATGGGTGTGAACTTTGGCCTCTCAAACTTCGAGCCAAATTCACCCTTTTGACCGTCCTTAGCTCCGCGAGCCCGACGCGTCACAAACTCCTCGGCTAGCTCAGCGGCTTTAGCCACCGTACAAACGTCTGGCCTATCCAAGACCCAGTATCGCACGTTCTCCGGTAACCGACTATAAAACTGTTCTAGCCCGAAGCCCTGCAGAACTTTATCGTGGTCACCAAACGCTTTCTCTTCTTTGAGCCACTCCTGCATGTTGTTTGACATAAGCCTATACGCAAACTCTGTATATGACTCACTTCTGCCTTTCTCATTTTCCCGAAAATTCCGACGGAACGCCTCCGCAGACAGCCGGTACTTATTTAGCAGACTCGATTTCACTTTGTCGAAATCCTCTGCCTCCTCTCTATCCAAGCGAGCGACTACGTCGGCCGCCTCGCCGGGTAACAAAGTGAGCAAGCGCTGTGGCCACGTTTCCCGAGAGAACCCCTGCTTCTCGCACGTTCGCTCAAAGTTAACCAGGAACAAACCAATGTCCTCTCCAAGCTTAAACGGCCGCATTAGGTCAGTCATTTTGAACAATACGCGTTCTCCTGCACCGTGTGCCTGACTTCCATTACGAGCGCGTTCCATCTCTACCTCAAGACGCTTCATTTCCAAAGCGTGTTGACGGTCACGCTCTTGTTGCTCTCGCTCTTTCTGTTCTTTACGTTCACGCTCTTCTTTTTCTTTTGCAGTCTCCCTCTCTTCAATGGTCTCAAGGCATTCCGACAGCTCGTCATCCTCAGCCTCTAACTCAAGAATAGCCTTTAGCAGTTCTGGTTTTCTGAGTTTGTCTGAGACATCCAGATCCAACTCTCTTGCAAGCTCCAACAATTTCGGTTTGCGCAACGACTTCAAATCCATGGCTGCTCTGAATGCTGCTTTCTCTACTGCTTACTATTGTCTTGCCGCAAACTAACCCGGCAGCAACGACAACCACAATTACCAGCTCTGTTTCTGACACTAACAAAAAGCCTGGCAAAGCTCAGAAGAAGAAAGTCCCGCACTCACCAAACCTCGCAGGCAGGAATTCCGCGCAGTCGTTCCGCTGCAGGCAACCAGTCGTCACACAGGGCTCGTTGCACTGCTCCCGGATCGTCGTTGAGCTGCTCAGCATACAGTCAACTGCATCTCTTCGCTGCTGGCCTCCGTTGTCGCGATCTCACCGCTGGCAGACAGTTGTTTGGATCGTAGGCGATCTCACCGCTGCCAACCAGATGTTTTGGATCGCACCGCTGGTACGATCTGTTGGGAACTCGGCGCTGACGCCCGTGGTTGTACCTGGGTCGCAAGCCCCAAGGGTAGCGTTGGCCTGGCGGCCTGGGGTACAACTGGAAGCATCCGAAGGTCCCGGCAAAGCATGAGTCGACTGGTAACAACGAAACAACTTGTTTATTTTAACATCGCAAAGAGTTGGCGGTCAGGTTTGACCGAAGTAGAGAGACGGGAGAGCACTTCACTCAACAGAAGAAATCGGAGCCCTCCTTTTGGCGTCCGGGGGCAGCTGTTTTTATACTCTCGCAGTTGAGGGCAAGAAGGAACCCCTCAAAAGACGAGCACCTGAATGTACAATGGGCTAATGGTGACGCACACTGTCGTAGCGCTGCCGTAGCACCATGTCGAGCACGATCTCGTAGCACCCTGTCGTAGCGCTGCCGGTCGGGCACAATGACTGTAATGAGAGGATGATCCCTGCTTTCGCATCGCCTGGTTCGGGCACAATGACTGGAATGAGAGGGTGATCCTTTGCGGTCGCATCGCCGCAGTCGCGCCTGGAAACACCTGCCGATGAGCGTTGCGGCGACGACGATCGGGCCAAAATGTCTGCCGCCCCGCCGCAGTCGCGCCGGCGTAACCACGTGTCGCAGGCGAAACGCAACATCGGCTATCAAAGCCGACCGGCTGACTTTTAGCAACCTATCAAGTCCGTCTGACGTAGGCGCGATGAGCAAATCAGTAGATGGCTCTTCTAACTTTCCCGCATCGGGATTTTCCTCTCCAGTATCTGGTGCCTTTAACGTTACAGACTCAATTTTATTCAGTTCGGGCGTGCTCTGAATATAGGCTTGCTGCGCCTCTGACCCTTTTTCATTGTTCGATAACGTCGGCCCCGCAACTACCGCCTTTGCAGCGAGCTCCCGAACCTTCGACCTGGTTAAGGCCTGAACACTAGCTTCACCAAACAAAAGCCCCTTCTCGCGCAGGAGGTGATCGGACCTGTTCGAAAATAGGTACGGGTACTGGGGGGGCAGCATAGATGACACTGCCGCCTCCGTCTCAAGCGCTCCGAAAGGTCCTTCAATAAGCACCTTTGCTACTGGCAGACACACGCTATGAGCTTCCACGGCTTGCTTGATCCATGCGCACTCGCCCGTGAACATATGGGGTTCTACGTAAGACGGGTGAACTACATCCATCGTAGCTGCGGAATCGCGAAGCACTCGGCACTCTTTCCCGTTCACGAGGAGGTCTCGCATGTAAGGCTCGAGAAGCTTCATGTTCTCGTCAGTGCTGCCTATTGAAAAAAACACAACTTTTGGTGTTGTTTCCGGACACTGCGCCGAAAAGTGACCCGGCTTCTGGCACGTATAACAAACGCGCGCTCGCCTCATCTCGAACCGCTTTCTGCGTTTGGCTGCCGCCGTCTCTTTACGTTTGGTCGGACTGCTTTCACTCGCATCCTCACTACGCGTGTCCCCCTTTAATCTCATGGGCGTGAACCTCGGCCTCTCAAACTTCGAGCCAAATTCACCCTTTTGACCGTCCTTAGCTCCGCGAGCCCGACGCGTCACAAACTCCTCGGCTAGCTCAGCGGCTTTAGCCACCGTACAAACGTCTGGCCTATCCAAGACCCAGTACCGCACGTTCTCCGGTAACCGACTATAAAACTGTTCTAGCCCGAAACACTGCAGAACTTTATCGTGGTCACCAAACGCTTTCTCTTCTTTGAGCCACTCCTGCATGTTGGACATTAGCTTGTAGGCAAACTCTGTATATGTCTCATTCTTGCCTTTCTCATTTTCCCGAAACTTCCGACGGAACGCCTCCGCAGACAGCCGGTACTTTTTTAGAAGACTCGATTTCACTGTGTCGAAATCCTCTGCCTCCTCTCTATCCAAGCGAGCGACTACGTCGGCCGCCTCGCCGGGTAACAAAGTGAGCAAGCGCTGTGGCCACGTTTCCCGAGAGAACCCCTGCTTCTCGCACGTTCGCTCAAAGTTAACCAGGAACAAACCAATGTCCTCTCCAAGCTTAAACGGCCGCATCAGGTCAGTCATTTTGAACAATACGCGTTCTCCTGCACCGTGTGCCTGACTTCCATTACGAGCGCGTTCCATCTCTACCTCAAGACGCTTCATTTCCAAAGCGTGTTGACGGTCGCGCTCTTCTTTTTCTTTCTCTTTTTGTTCTTTAAGTTCGCGCTCCTGTCTTTTTGCAGTCTCCCTTTCCTCAATGGTCTCAAGGCATTCCGACAGCTCGTCATCCTCAGCTTCTAACTCAAGAATAGCCCTTAGCAGTTCTGGTTTTCTGAGTTTGTCCGAGACATTCAGACCCAACTCTCTTGCAAGCTCCAGTAATTTCGGTTTGCGCAACGACTTCAAATCCATGGCTGCTCTGAATGCTGCTTTCTCTACTGCTTACTATTGTCTTGCCGCAAACTAACCCGGCAGCAACGACAACCACAATTACCAGCTCTGTTTCTAACACTAACAAAAGCCTGGCAAAGCTCAGAAGAAGAAAGTCCCGCACTCACCAAACCTCGCAGTCAAGAGTTCAGCGCAGTCGTTCCGCTGCAGGCAACCAGTCATCACACAGGGCTCGTTGCACTGCTCCCGGATCGTTGTTGAGCTGCTCAGCATACAGTCAACTGCATCTCTTCGCTGCTGGCCTCCGTTGTCGCGATCTCACCGCTGGCAGACAGTTGTTTGAATCGCACCGATGGCGCGAGTTGTTGTGGTGGCACCGCTGGTGCGATCGGTTGGGAACTCGGCGCTGACGCCCGTGGTTGTACCTGGGTCGCAAGCCCCAAGGGTAGCGTTGGCCTGGCGGCCTGGGGTACAACTGGAAGCATCCGAAGGTCCCGGCAAAGCATGAGTCGACTGGTAACAACAAAACAACTTGTTTATTTTAACATCGCAAAGAGTTGGCGGTCAGGTTGACCGAAGTAGAGAGACGGGAGAGCACTTTACTCAACAGAAGAAATCGGAGCCCTCCTTTTGGCGTCCGGGGGCAGCTGTTTTTATACTCTCGCAGTTGAGGGCAAGAAGGAACCCCTCAATAGACGAGCACGTGATTGTACAATGGGTTAAGGTGACGCATACTGTCGTAGCGCCGCTGGTCGGGCACAAAGACTGGGAGGAGAAGGTAACTTCGGCTCTCGTAGCGCCTCTGGTCAGGCACAATGACTGGAAGGAGAAAGTAACTTCTGCTCTCGTAGCGCCTCTGGTCGGGCACAATGACTGGGAGGAGAAGGTAACCTCTGCTCTCGTAGCGCCTCTGGTCGGGCACAATGGCACATACACTCACATACGCACATGAAGACACGTGGCATCAGAACATGCCTGGAAACGCCTGGAAACGCCTGGAAACGCCTGGAAACGCCTGGAAACGCCTGGCGGGGAGCGTAGCGGCGACGCCGAACGGGCCAAAATGTCTGCCGCTTTGTTGCAATCGCGCCGGCTAAACCGCGCGTCGTAGGCGAAACGTAACAACGCAAAACCCCATAATTATTGACAGAACGTGCGCTTTAACAGAGTCCAACCGGTACTTTCTTGATATTGACATAAATAAAATCAGTTGCTGCATGAATACGGCTGTCCTTTCACACGGAGAATTCCTTGTATTTCAGATAGCAGCAAGTACTCATTGCGACAGTGCTGATCATACATATGTAGCAAAAAACAGTGCACAAACTGGTGCTTACTTCAGGTGCATTTTGCGTCAGACCTACCGAATTGCTACGCGACGAATGGAATTGCTCTATGCTTAGCACAAAATCTACCGCCTGGCTATACGATATCTTCGAATAGCCTAACTATTGTGTTTCTGACGACTCCTGCTGCAGTAACTCAGTGACCTTGGCATTGTGCTGCTGAAAAGGAGGTCGCAGGTTGGATTTGCGAACACACCTGTCGCGTTCCTACGGGAGCAGATAGCAATAGCATCGAGTGTCATTCCTTGTATGTGCGTTAAAGAGCCCAATGTTGTCAAAAGAATTCTGGATCTCTGAACTACAGCGTTCCTCATTATTCACTACGCTGATTAGGGTTGGTTTTCCAACAGCATATTTTTTTACACCTCGCCGCACCCTGCAGCTATGAGCATGCTAGCTAGTTTCCATGTCAGACGAGCTTGGTAGGGGAGGAGATCGAAAACGCGTAGGAAAAGGTGAAGATTGCGGTATTTACAATACCGACCCGGTATGCTCTCGAATGGCGCGCATCACTGGCGAGCATCACTGTTTCAAAATAACACCGAACCACTTAGTGCAATTGTGGCGACATGAAACACATTTAGAAGTCATTATCTTATTAAGTGCTTACAAAAGATTTATATCTCAGTTTTGCAGAGAGGGCATCCCTGAGGCGACCAGCGGAAGCTCTTCAAAATATTTGTTGGTTGAACAACTTAGACGTGGTGACAAAACCACACCTGCGTATTCGACACTGCAGAATAACGCAGCTGTATTGCCATTACCGTCCAGGCAGCGTGGTTTCTCAGCATGTGCAGTCGCCTATATTTAAAAGCGTGTTTGTTGGTGGCGATTAACTTTTAAATAAATTGTGTGAACGTGGGTGAAAAGGGATCAGACAAAGCCAAGTTCTTAGTTAAGCAGTGGCTGCCGTGAATAATCCCTATAGCTTAGCAAATGAACAATAAATATTGAAGAATGATATGCAGATGTTGAAGCAGGGTTCTTTTTTTTGCGCAGCTTCTATGTCGTTAACCTTGCACTATTTTATCCTTCCGCCCCACCTGAGTGGTGTCGCCAACTCGAGTCGCATGCTGTTACTAATATAAACTTATATTTACTACCAACAACGATTACAAGAATTGCGTATTTACACACACGATGGGCAACAGTGAAAAATCGACATAAAATGAATCAGCTTCAGATGCGTAAACACAACTAGAAATAGTTATGCGAATTCATATGATAACGTGGGGATGTGGCTTTCTGGTTAAAGTATTGCATTGTCACGCGATGCACGCCAAGTTCCATTCCCACTATATTCATCTTTCTGTCATCAATTCTTTATAATGTGGTTGAAGACTGTGTGTGAGAAACTGCCAACAAATTTGTTTTGGGGGAATTTCCTTTCCCTGCTAAGTGTTCCATTTAGCCGCCTAATTCTGGAGCCGCTCCTTAACCAGCGCTGCTTCTATGTTAAATAACGCACCAATATTTCGTCTTATGTCGCTCATTATTTAAGTGGCCCCATCTTTCAGCGCATGAGACCGCTTAAAATGCGGGCCGCATGTGACAAAGCTTTACATGAATCGGCCGCATATGACACCTGATCTATACTTACAGGAATAATTTGTTCGATCAACTTTCCAGCTGATATGCGCTGTTTGAATCCGGTACTTACTGAGGGTGGAGGCTTAGATCGTTTTCCCGTATAAAAACATCTCTCGACATCATGAGCAGACATGTACACCACACTAAATTTATATTCTCAGAGTGCCAGCTTTGTAGGTTTCACTTACTTGAATGTGCCACAGGTACCTGTCTAAGTGCAGAGAATGAGGGGACATCCTGCTGGATATGCACTAACTTGTATAGGCATTATCACTTGCACACTGATGCTCTCGAAATAAGGATGGATGTGAGGCTGGTTTCTTGAATGGAATTTCTTACAGCACTGGCACACGCACGTCGCTAGCAGCACGGAGAGACTAACAGTGAATGTCGAGAGCTAAGTGCATAATAAGGATTTTTATGGGTGAACTACTTCTAAATTTGCTCTACACTGAAGGATGGACTTCCTCCAAGCGGTTTTGGCTTCGTTTTTTGGACTTCCCAACTGCTTATCTACTTAATTCTTCTCCCTGTATAGCAGGCCGTTCCCACCACTTCATGCCAGATTTCTGGGACGTGCACGGGATCGGCGGGCGAACAAGACGCCCTGCAGGAAGCTATCGACAGGACCGAGCAGTATCTACACCGCTGCGGTCTTTCATGCGCGCCGGAAAAGTCGGAGCTCCTGTTCCTCAAAAATAGGACAAGAGGGCGGCCTGCGCAGGAGACACCTGACCCAACGTTGACACTAAATGGAGTCAACATACCCAAGGTGGACACACTCCGTATCCTGGGCCTCACTCTCCAGAAGGACGGCGCCGGTCTCGCCACCATTAAAAAACTGCGACAGTTACCCAAGTCGCGCACTTGGTGCGAAGAGTGACAAACAAAATGCACGGCCTGAAAGAGCAGGACACAATCAGATTAATACAAGCCGTGATAATCAGCAGGGTCACGTACGGCACCCCGTACCTGGGTCTCAAGAACAGCGAGAGAGACAAATTGAACACCCTAATACGAAAGACCTACAAGCTGGCACTGGGGCTTCCACCGACGACGTCGACGGAGAAGCTACTCAGCCTGGGCATCCACAATACTTGGGAGGAACTACTAGATGCCCACAAGACGAGACAGATAGAGCGACTCAAGCTCACCAGCACGGACAGGGACACGTTAATAAGACTGGGCTACCCAGTTGAATATGAGTCCACAAAACAACGGGTTCCTCTACCCCTGAGGGAGAAGATCACGGTGGGGCCAACATCCCGAGAAACATGCACCCTGAATACCACAGAGAAAGGAGGCGAGCGAGAGTGAAAGCTCTACATAAGGCCTACGAAGAACCAAAGCAAGGAGAAGCCTGATACACCGACGCGGTAAAGTATAAGAACAGAGCGGCCCACGCTATCAGCGTGATCAACGGCCAATGACAAGAGGTAGCAGCGGCCTCAGTAACCACTCCAGACATCGACTGCGCGGAAGAAACGGCGATAGCCCTGGCGGCCACTACGGGACAGCGAGAGGAAGATCTAATCACAATTATCACCGACTCACAAACAGCATGTAGAAACTTCCAAAAGGGCCGCATTTCCACACAAACCCTGAGCATCCTCGAAAAACGAGACAATTTTCCAGAAGTGTACATTGTCTGGGCCCCGGGACACGAGTCTCTGGCGGGTAATGTAGCGGCGAATGCCGCTGCCTGAGATCACATTCTCCGGGCTATCCCACCAGGTTCACGAGCACCGGTAGACCAACAAGATAGCCTCCCGAAAAGATACGCCGATATCCTGAGCCACTACAGACTGGGTAGAAGGATCTATCCACCCCCGTATCCCCAGCTGACAAGAGACGAGGCGGTGATCTTCCGAAGACTACAGACCGGCACATTCCTGCAAGGCACCCTGCTACACGCCATGTATCCTACGAGCTATACTCACAAATGCGCCTTCTGCTCTACGCCCAATACCCTCTACCACGTGGTATGGGAATGTCAACAAAACCCATCGACACCGCCCATCACCGGACCAACCGTCGAGCAGTAGGAGGCACAGCTGACAAGCTCGACCCCTGAAGACCATCATCGCCTGGTGAGCAGGGCCAAGCTATCAGCTCAGGCCCACGGCATCCTGAACTAGGGACGCCGCCCACCTCGGACGACTTTACCGTCGGCTCATTTCAACTAATAAAGAATATTCCTCCTCCTCCGCTTCGTCTTTGCAACAGTCACTTGTCGTCACAAGGAATACCGCCGTCTCTAGCATGCTAAAAGACGTCCGGTATCCCAGCACATCACGCGACTTCCCAACACAGCTGCTACGTCATCCTTTGAGGACATCTTCCACCAGCCGTCGCAATGTGACAACTTGACCCGCATCATTCGTCGTGAGATTGAAGCGACACAACCGGCGGCCCCTTCATACCCGTCACCTGATCATTCTCCGGTGACAATCTCCTTCAACCAGGCCGTCGTCGGTCAACAGTTTTCCAACGTCGGCCTGCACGCCATTCGTTCCGTATGCTCTCTCTCCACGCACGGCCCCACCGCGCTCTTCTTACTCTTATGGACAGCGCAACCCTTCCGAATGGCGAACCGTGGACAACAATACAATCTGTTTTAACCGCCGACGCATTGGACATGTTGCTCGCCACTGCCGCAGCCGCTGGACTTCTCCGACACGCTATTCTCCTAATTACCACCCTCGCCCCTCAAGCGCATCCTTTTCCTTCGCCCATTCTATGCCCGCTCCATCATCTGACCCTGCGACACCTTTGACACGACCCCGCTACTCCCGCTCGCCTTCTCCCTCCCGTCGTCAATCTCCTTCGCCCCCGTCTCGCTGTGCTCCTTCTCCATCCTACTCGCCGCACCCCCGACCGGAAAACTAGACAGTGCAGCTTCTGGAGGTGAAACTGCAATGACGACATTATCAACAAATCCTCGCTTCACATTACCCACGAACAAGAATCTTTTGGACGTTCTCGTCGACAATGTTCCTGTGTGCGCGTTGATTGACACCGCGGCGCATGTGTCCATTATGAGTGCTGCTCTTCGCCGTCGGCTCAAGAAAGTTCTCAAGCCCACCCCGAACCGAGTTGTACAAGTCGCCGGCGGAGGGACTGTCGCTATTGTTGGCATGTGCTCTGCCCGACTCACCATTGCTGACAGACACACCGTCGTTCTCTTTACCGTCATCGAGCATTGCCCTCACGAACTCATTCTCGGTCTGGATTTTCTAGCCAATCATTCTGCCCTCATTGACTCTTCGGGCAGCTCCCTTCGCCTTGACTTGCCTCTTCTTGCCGGCCCTGTGGACCCGCCTCCAAGCCGTTTGAGCTGTACGGATTTTATTCGCCTGCCGCCTCACTCTGTGACACACGTCGACTTGTTATCCTCACCAGCTGTACCTGACGGTAATTACGTGGCCGCACCAATCCCTACAGTTATACTTACACATGGTGTTACCGTGCCGCACACTGTGTTGACAATCGCTGGCAACCGCACCTGCCTTTCCTTTGTCAATCTCGCGCTAACCACGCAAGTTCAGCCTCAGGGTATTTCATTGGCTATAATTAGCGCTTTGGAGGCTGATGAGATCGAGCCATTCACAGTGGAAGATTGTCACAGCTCAGCCCATACCGTGACGTCATCGCACGGTACTGACGTCCACATTGAGAAGATGGTTTCCTCTATCTTTACACCTGCTCAAGCTGAAGCTCTTTGCCGCGTTCTTGAAGGTTATCGCGACATTTTTTACTTTGACAATCGACCCTTAAGTCAAACTTCCGTCGTGACCCATCACATAAACACTGGCCATGCGAACCCGATTCACCGACCTCCATATCGTGTTTCTGCGTCAGAACGAGCTGTTATCCAACAAGAAGTCAAAGAGATGCTTGCAACGGACATTATCGAGCCTTCCTGTAGTCCCTAGGCTTCTCCCGTCGTACTTGTCAAAAAGAAGGATCGAACGTGGGGTTTTTGTCTAGATTATCGCCACCTGAACAAAATCACAAAAAATGGACGTGTACCCTTTGCCACGTATTGATAACGCTCTAGACTGCCTGTACGGTGCCACCTATTTTTCTTCTATCGACTTACGGTCCGGCTACTGGCAGATATCCGTCGACGACATGGACAGAGAAAAAGACTGCATTTGTTACCCCTGACGGCCTTTATCAGTTCATGGTGATGCCATTCGGTCTCCGTAACGCGCCCGCAACCATCGAACGAATGATGGACTCTTTGCTTCAGGGGTTCAAGTGGTCCACCTATTTGTGCTATCTGAACGACGTCATCGTTTATTCGCCCACATTTGACACGCATCTAGACCGTCTTTCAGCGATTCTTGGCGTGTTCCGCCGCGCCGGTCTCCAGCTGAACTCGTCATAATGTCACTTCGCTCGCCGCCAAATCACCGTCCCTGGACACCTCGTGGATGCCAGAGGCGTGAGACCTGATTCGTACCAAATTCGCGCCGTTACGAACTTTCCTGTTCCGAAATCTGCGAAGGACGTTCGTAGTATCGTAGGGCTATGCTCTTATTTCCGACGCTTTGTGAAGGATTTTGCGACCATCGCACGTCCCCTTACCGACCTCTTGATGAAAGACGCCCCATTTTCTTGGGGACCTGACCATGGCGCATTTTTTCGCAGCTCACTACTCTCCTTACCACGCCTCCAATCCTGGCCCACTTTGACCCGCCTGCCTCAACGGAAGTTCGAACTGATGCCAGTGGTCATGGCAAAGGAGCAGTGTTAGCACAACGCCAGCATGGACATGATCGCGTTATAGCCTATGCCAGCCGACTTCTATCACCCGCCGAGCGCAATAGTTCAAATCACAGAGCGCGAGTGCCTCGCTCTTGTGTGGGCTGTGGCGAAGTTTCGTCCATACTTGTACGGACGCCTATACTGTGTCATCACTGATCACCACGCGCTCTGCTGGCTATCCTCACTTAAGGACCCCACGGGACGAATCGCTCGCTGGGCGTTACGCCTGCAAGAATATACCTTCTCCGTGGTATATAAGACAGGACGCTTGCACCAGGATGCCGACTGTTTGTCCCGCTACTCCGTCGACGAACCAACTGATGCGGACGCCATCGCTTGTGTTTTCTCTGTGTTCGAGTTGCTTGAAATTGGCAACGAGCAACGCCGTGATCCTTCATTACGAGCCCTCATCGAGAATCTGTAGTCAACGCCTGGCGACGCCTCTCTCCGGATGTTTCTCCTTAAAGAAGGGCCATTATACCGCCGCAATCTTGATCCACACGGACTTGACCTTCTGCTCGTAATTACATCGCACCTGCGTTCAACTGTCCTCCAACAACTTCACGACGCTCCCTTGGCTGGACACTTGGGCGTCTCGCGCACATACGACCGTGTACGACGTCGTTTCTTTTGGCCGGGTCTCACCATCTCCGTGCGCCGCTACGTTGCCGCTTGTGAGCCCTATCAGCGGCGGAAGAAGCCCTCCACACTTCCAGCTGGATGTCTCCAGCCGATCTACATCCCACCGGAACCCTTTTTCCGTGTTGGCCTAGATCTGCTTGGACCGTTTCCTCGCTCAGGCTGCGGAAATAAATGGGTCGCCGTCGCTACTATTATGCTACGCGGTACGCAATCACCAGAGCCCTCCCGTAGAGTTGTGCTACTGACGTTGCTGACTTTCTGCTCTATGACATAATTTTAGTGCACGGTGCTACGCGCCAATTACTCACTGACCCTGGCCGCAGCTTTCTGTCGGCAGTCGTCGAGGACATCCTCCACTCTTGCTCGACAAAGCACAAGTTCAGCACGTCCTACCCCCCCCCCCCACACACCAACGGCCTCACGGAGCGCCTCAACCGGACCATCACCGACATGCTTTCCAAGTACGTCGCGACCGACCACCACGACTGGGATCTTCACTTACCATATGCGACGTTCGCGCATAATTTATAGCGTCACGACACCGCCGGCTGCTGACCATTCTATCTCCTATATGGCCGAGAACACGCGTTGCCCTTAGACACTTTGTTGCCCTCGGCCGAAAGTTCAGCCACTGAATACGCCCGCGACACGATCGCACACGCCGACCACGCGCGCCAGCTCCCCCGCACCCGTCTCGAGGGTTCACAGGCGCATGAGAGACGCCTCTGTGATTGCCCTCATCGCGACGTGCACTTTACTCCGGGTTCTCTGGGGCTTCTCTGGTCATCCACTCGACGTGTGGGCTTTTCCGAAAAGCTGCTGTCGCGCTACACAGGTCCATACCGTGTGGTGCGACAGGTGACCGATGTCACGTATGCAGTCATCCCCGCCGACCTTTGAGCGTCATCGTCGGTTGCAAGTGACATCGTTCACGTGGCGAGACTAAAGCCATACCACACATCTTTAACAGCGGATGTGTAGATTAAGCACCGGGATGGTGCTTCTACTGCTGGGGGTGATGCTACGGAACAGCCGCCACAGTGTGGCTGCACTGAGAAGGAGGAAGACGACGTGGGCCCGCTTGATATAGCGTCTCCATTTTGGCCTTCCGTTAGCGTCCCTGTAAATAAATTGTATATCGCATTGGCCTTCAGCTACACCTAACGATATATATACGTTTTAGCACCATATTAGCGTTACAACAACAAGAGGGGCGGGTGATATCAAATATATATATATATATATATATATATATATATATATATATATATATATATATATATATATATATTTGATACCGCCCACTCCGCTCTGTAATGCCTCTGCACTGAGCCAACATAAATGAAATGCAATGTTGTGAGAACTTCTATCGCAATAAATTATGCTTACATCAGAGGCGTAGTCAAGGGGGGCCGGGGCTTATGAGGCTTCAGCCTCCCTCCCCCCCCCCCCGAAATTTTTTCGTGCTATCCATGCACCGCCGACCAAAGCAACCCCTGGCGTCGGAAATAATTCTGGATTTTGTCTAGAACGTCTTTTTCAGGCTCGAAAAGCCATTTCACCGCAAAAATTGCGAACTCGGGCTGGATTTCGCGGCAGCGCCCACGCACCGGGTGCCACATAACGCAAGCAGCCCCAACCGAGCACAAAGTTTCAAGGACGTTTTGATGGCGAACGGGCTAGCCGCGACATCTCGCGGAGGCCGCGGAATCTACACTCTATCATGGAATCTATGGAGCGCGTGCATGTCAATTCCGAAACTTTATGGGTATAAAGTTCTCATAACTTTTGATGTGAAAGGTGCATTGACATTTCCAAACGTGTGCTTTAGATTTTCAATTGCGGAACTTTGTAAGTTTAATGTTCCCATAAATATTTGACTCCAAAGGTTCATTAACTTTTCCAAAGTCGTACATCGGGCCATACAACGAGACAAGCCAAATACACTATCGCACAAGTTGACAAAGCCTGCAACGAGGCCCGATGAGACGAAGCGTTGTGGTGGTTTATTCGTGCCGTCAAGTCACATAAAAAAATATCAACGTTTTTTTTTCACCTGCTCCAAAGCATCCAGTGAAGACACTAAAGCCAGCCAAGGTAACTACGTTCTTATTTATTTTTTCTACTTCGACTTTTAATCGCGAGGACACATTGAGCCTCCTCAATTTTTTTTTTGTTCTCGCTCCCCTACCTGCGAGCTGCCAGAGCCAGCCAGAGCGCATACGTTTTTGTCGTGTAGTCCTGACCACCGCGCGGCTCTTTTGGGTGCGCGTTGGGTTTTCTCTGGCCGAGTGCATTTTCTCCTGGCAGAGTTTTGGGCGCTTTCTACCTAGCAGACGAGAAAAAGAAACAATGGTCCCTCGCCGCCATCACTGTAGGGACTCGACGGATTGCACCACGTTCGCTTGAGCGCAACCTCTCCAGAAAGTCTTGTCTCGCCAGTATAGGATACCGTGCAGTATGCGCATGGTTATTGGTGGACCAAGCGTCTCGTGTTTTCTTCGATATTCATTTAATAGCCACATTAGTTGCCCAAAGCACGCATTCGATTGTGACCAACATACTTTCCTTGGCGTTGTTTTTTCACTACGGTTCCCCCGCCACAGAAAAGGAAAAAAAAACGTTGTTGCGCCTCAGCGAATTGTCGCATGGTGATAGTTCTATTTTGTTACTTTCTTTGTGGAAAGTGCGACGCTTCAGCTGCCGGATACTCTTATTATATTATGGCGATAGCAATTATATGGACATCCTAGGCGCATTCCTGCCGTCGCCGTCGCCCTCATGTTCCGCAAGAAGTCTAAGGGTGATAACATCGTGACCGCGAGCCGCATGCTGTATGTGCGAGTGAAAGCGTGTGGAGGTGGGGGGAATGGGTGAGCCGACGATGGTGGCGCAGTCTTGTGTGCGCAAGGAAGGAAAGTGACGAGCAAGCGCGCCGCTTTCTGTCACGCGGGCTACATCGGGGGGAGTGGATGGAATGGGGGAGGGATCTAGGATTCTGTGAATCTGTGATTGCGCAACATGTTTATTTGCCTTTTTGACCCATTATATACCGTGACTTTTTCTTAGATACGGAGATTTATTGGAGACTTATACGCGTGTTTAGATATCTTGTTGCGAGGTTTGGTGCATACATGCAGTGAGCTTTGTTTCCAGTGGTACTTTTTTGCCCTTTATCAAGCTGTAGCTTCGCATATGTATATTCCATTGTATCTTCGCATTTCTAATGTACGAGGGCGAGTCAAATGAAAGTGAGCCTACCCACCATGCGCAATTATGGTTCTGTTCATTATCTGCAAGGCCTGCGCGTAGCACAGACATCTCTCATTTACAAAAGTGACACGTAGGTGTGAGGATAAATGTTCTTTAATGCGCTCATGCACTGGGCTGAACACGGTTGCGTGCCGTAATGGACGCTCCAGAAGTTGATCAGCGTGGTGCCGTGAAGTTTTTGCCAGCTGAAGGCGTTTTCCAAAAAGAAATTAGTCACCGTATTGCTGCCGTGTACATTGAACATTGCATTTCATTGGCCACTGTGAAGCGTTAGAACAAACGGTTCAAAGAAGGACGTGAAAGTTGAAAAGACGATCCCAGACCGGACCAAAACCCAATCAATCACTCCTAACAAAACTGCAAAGGTTGATGATCTGATGACACAAGAACGGAGGATAAGCATCGATGAACTGGCAGAGAGTATGAACATCAGTCACAATTCGGTTCGCCGTCACCATTCGCGCCATAATTCATGAACATCTCGGTTATCGGCTCTTGTGTGCGCAATGGATGCCCAAGGTTTTGAACCACCGCCAGAATACGGAGAAGTTCGGCGCTGCCTTTACTCATCTGATCCGGCACCACAATAAGGGTGACAATTTCTTGCCTGCAATTTTGATCAGAGACGAACCATCATGCCACTACTTCGAGACTGAAATACGACGGCAAAGCTTACAATGGAAACATTAGAATTCACCACCCCCAAAGAAAGCAAAGGCCGTCATTTCCGCCGGAAAGGTGTTGTTGACTTTTATTTTTCGATCGTCAGGGGCCATTACTGATAGAATTTGCTAAATCTTGAGATACTCTCAATTGTTTCCGATATTGTGAAACGCCGGATCGGCTACGTGTCGCACTCAAGAACAAAATACATGATAAATTGACGAATTGGGTCATTTTGTTCCACGACAATGCCCGTCCCCATGTCACTGATGTAGTTAATACAAAACTGGCAAAGTTCAAGCAGGAAACGCTGCAACATCCGCCATACAGCTCTGACCTGTCGCCTTGGATTTGCACATTTTGGGGCAAGCGAAATATAGCTCAAGGGAACCAGATTCGTCACGGACGATGACGTGAAAGTCAGTTGCAGACGTTTTGAAGCAACAACCCAAGGAGCTTTATGAGACGGGAATTACGCGACTCGTTAGTCAATGGGACAAATGTCTAAATGCTCATAGAGGCTACATTTAAATAAAGTACCCCATCTGTCATATATTCGCATTGGCTCACTTTCATTTGACTTGCCGTCGCATATTCTGCAGAACTCCTGCATTTTATACGTGCTCTCTGTTGCGACTATAATTTCAGTGCAATTACTCACGATACACGACCGGTGACAGCTGCTCCTGCGTAATACATTGGAACAAATTACATCGTCATTGAGGATTTTCACTGGGAGTTGCATATGTACAAGAATGTAAACAAGGATCTTTAATGACAAAGTTTCATTAAAGTATTTGTCCTCAACTTGTTCCTTTCATGGCCATTGCATTTTTCATATCACCAGCATGCACTGCTTTGCTGGTTTCGAACTGATGTAGTTCTAAAGTTCGTGTGATATTTTCTTTACTTACTTAATAGACAAAAAACATGGAAGCATTGACACCAGTTATATTGGGCACAATTTCTGGCACATAGGAGTATATTATTTTATGAAAAAATACATATTTTACTTGTATTGACACTGCGTAGGGTTCAAGAATCCGTTTGCAGCATCTTTGTCAATGGCAATGCAGTTATTATTCGTGTTTTTCATCTCTAGGCAAATTGTTTAAGAGGAAGCTTAAGCTCGGGCCCAACTCCGACGCGGCCTATTCAGATACATGTACAACACAGAAACGCTTTTCTGAGATAACTCCTGAATCGCTTTTAATGAAATTTGTTGCATTTGAGAGAGTAACCTAAATTCTATTGTCTGTTGGAAGCGGAATTTTGATTTAGTGACTGAACTTTGTTTAAACTATTTTGAATAATTCTAAACTTCGAAAAGAATAGAAGCACGAAGTTTACAAATTAATAGCTCTGCATCAAGAAAAAATATCGCGGTTCTGTAAACGGCATCCATTACACCATTCAAAGCGGACAAATCAGATATGTCTATTTGTATCTTATGTGAATTGGTTATGTTATGTACATGGGTTCTGCAAAAGCCGTATTTCCATAATACTTAATTTTTGAGACTCATGTGTAACATCAATTTTGTCAGCTGTAGATGTACTATTATGTGCAATACGCAGAATTGTGATATCAATTTTAATTGCTGATTTAGAGAGTTGTAAACTTTATGGTTTCGTTTTCTGAAAATGTTCGATTTTTGCCACTTTTCAATAAAATATTGACGACCTTATTTGAAAATTCAAAACAATCACTAGAATTTAAGTTTTTCTTTGAAATGCGACAAACCTCATCAAATTTGGTGAAGTGGTTGCCGAGAAAAACGAATTCTCCTTCTACAGGTATTTAGATAGGAGCAACCGACCTAATGTTTCCTCTTAGGAGGAGGCCGAGCTGCATTCTGAGCACCCCCCCCCCCCCCGGACGAAATTGCCGGCTACGTCACTAGCTCACATGTAATAAGCCATCGCACTCTGCGAAGGTGGATAATCAGCGAAACTGTTTAGCTCACGAAACAGAGGTTACCCAGCATATTGAACAAAAGTACGCACATATTTATTGTCCTAATCTGCGGTCATCGTGGCGCTATAAGTACGCGCAACATTCGCATATCACCTTTGCTATTAAATGTGTCCGTCACGCAAAACAATGAATGACACGCACCCCCTTAAGCAATGGTTCATACCACCGCAAATAAAAAGAAAACCTAGAGCGGCCTTCTCGTTATGACGACAGAAGATGAGTGAAATTCTACGCTGGAATGATAAGCAGCAACGAAGCTAGCTGTGGAAGACGACGACGACGAGCGCGCGAGCATAGGCACGAGCGTGTTCGAGTTTTCTCGACGAAGGGCGCGAACGAGCCAGCTGTGGAAGAAGACTGATGGTAAGGTATTTAACAGCGCACCCAAGGACAACAGAAGGAATAAAACGACGACACGGCGCTGACTGTCAACTGATATATTATTGAAGATATGTCTAACGTATATATAGGTGCCATTTCATAACCATGACATGCACAAGATACAGATGTGCGTCGAGGCAACTGTGACAAACTGACGCATAATCAAATTTGACATAAGTAACGCAATTCCTTGTCATGCAGAGTGATACACGTTTAACTGATACACGCTTTGTCCCTAATCTTTATATTGTGAGCTTCGGCGATTTCCCTTGCCAATTGGCTTACGTGTTTAAATATGACACTAGTATTCCTTTTTTTTTCAATTCAGGGCGACAACCGCACGACTTGCAATGCTCCGGGAGATGAAGTGGCGCAACCCCTTGAAGAGACAGCTCATGTTCCCGAAGTCGAACATTCGCACATCGCTTCGTTTGTTCCACGTACTCTCTACCACAAGGTAATGGAATGGCATACACAGCCTGCTTAGCACAAGTGATATACCTGTTCACATGTTTGACAGTGCATTTTCCCTTCACTTGCTTATCCTTCAGCGAAATTATCAATTTACGGGCATATGCGACGTATCTTACGTTTCGCAGAAAAACGAACATCAATGTTGTACCTTGAACCAACGTTCTGAAAGGGACACTGAAGTGAAAAAATGATTTATTCTGCATCAGTAAATTACCTTTCTACAACACCAAAAACACAACTCTTACAACGATAAGACGTAAGATAAGCCAGAAAAAGCGCAAGAACGAGAGAGGGCTGGCGACGCCTACTTAAGTTCTCGCACCTGGTGGCTGTGACGTCATGAATTTTTATGGCATCTTCTAGAGCCCACTAATTATATATAGCGGTACAGATTGACTACATTTTGTTCTAAAGGAACCAAATATGAAACATGGCAAGTTTCAGGAAAATTCACTAAGCCAACGCGGCCACAATGCGAAAACATACTTTGGAATCCCTGACGTCACGCTGACGTACCGGCGCTGGGGTTTCGGCGCGAAATTCAAATACTGATACTTCGACCTTCCTTTTCTCATCTAATAATCAAACAATTTTTTTTAAATGACTGCCTGCAGGGTTCTGCAACAATGCTTCGTTAGTCTAAACTGATTCATTGTTTCACTGGGTCATGCGCTAGCTTGTGTACATATGGTACAACTGCGTTTTTTTTTCTTTTTTCTTCCAATTAAGTTTGAATATCTTGGTCATTTATGCTCTTGACGCCGCGAACCATACTTTCACTCACAGATGAAATTATCACTCCGGGGTAACCAGCGTCCAGTAAACGATTTACGTGATCAGAAAAAGGAGCCTTCGTCATGAAAAAACGACTTTTTTAATGCAGCATTTAGGATTGTCTTCGCTATAGCCCGCTTCACCACTTTAGAATGACCGGATTTATAGTTCAAATGGGCTTAACCGACCTGGGACCATATTTCCAGCACGCGACTTTTACCAAAAATTATTCTCTGGTCGAGAAACTGCAGTTGATAATCATTAGGGACTTCGAAAGTAAAATCAAGGCCAATGCCGTGCTGCCTCAATAGCGTTAAACTTTCATCAACATCTACGGCGTGAATGTCACTCGTAAAAATGCAACGAAATCATCAACATAGCGAAAAACCCTATGGGAAAGTTTAGCAAGGTGGCTCTCTACTTGCCTATCAGTATAACCTAGAAAAACCTCAATAATGATAAGAGCTACGCACGAGCCAATGCATACCCCCGATTTTTGTGTATACAGAACCCCTTTCCATGAAACAAAGGTAGATCTCAAGTAAAAGGAAAGGAGTTCAAGAAAGGCTTCTACGGAGATACCGCAACCATTGATGAATACTTGTTCGTCATTGTCACGCACTATGCAGTCTTTAACACATTTCATAACCTGGGCATATGGAAGGCAGTAATAAGGATTTTCCAGATCAACGCTGAAGGCACACCGAATGTTCATCGAACTGTCTTCCAGGTACTTGCACACATTATACGAATTGGCTATTCGGAAATAATCAACTATTTTCAAGCTCCCAAGATTCACCTGTAGAAATCGCCACACACTTAAGTGCCAGCTGTCCTTTTCCGAGACTATGGCCCGGAACGGCATGTCATCCTTGTGCGATTTCCCCATAAAGAAAACCTGTAGCTCCAGAGTTTTTGTTTTCTTTACGCTGGCCGCTAAACGTTGCAAATTCGTTCCTTCCAACAAAGTTAGTGCTTGCTCCTTGGCTTTCGCAGCCTTAGCATTTAAACCTTTCAAATTTCTTCGAATTGCATCCTCAGACTTTTGTGAATACACATCAGAATTCATGACAACGAAGTGCCCTTCTTTGTCTGCTACTAACACATGTAAATTCTTCTCACACAGAAAGTGAACTAAGGGCCGAAGCAAGTCCTTGCCGCCCCTCCCTCTTCCTGTCCTAGCAATGGCGTCTACACACTCCAAAACACACCTTGAACGTTCATCCTCTTTGGCGCACCGAAGAAGACGACCATGCTCGAGCCATTGATGACGACGATAGTTGACGGTGATGATACGATAATCAATGACTGATTGTTTCATAGCCCCCTAATCAATGAGCGGCAATACAGCCAGCTGTGGAATGAGACGACGACGGACGCACGGCCAGTGGCACGAGCGCGGTCGCGCGGTTGCGCCGAGGGACGCCAACGAACTAGTTCGCCGGTTGTTCGCGGACGACGGTGATGCCCTAGCCATATACAGTTTCGCTGTAAAAAAAAATCACCGACGATTACGATACTGCGAATTTGAGCGCAGCTGCTTACGTGTTTTCATTTCGTGATATATTGGCTGGCGCGAACAATGAGCCTCGTGCGGCACACGGCAAACAGAGCGACGTGTGCCGCGACTGTTTCGATAATCGGGAGATTCCGACAGGCAGCGCGTGGGTGACGGGTAGCTCCGATTCACAGAAGCCGCCGCCGACACACCTCCCCGCTCACGCAGCGTTTTGTTTCCATACATACTACCGGCCGACTCGTTCGCTGTATGCCATCGGTGGAAAGACGAAGGCACGCTACTCTGAAGCCACCTCGTATTGGTCGTCGCCGCAGTGTCCGTCTTGTGCGGAACTACGCTCTGCTTCTGACGCTTTCACCATATGCTCCTCCTCCGCTTCCCTCACGCTCTCTCCGCTATATCCCCGTCTTTCATCCCCCGCTAAGCTCCGCGTTCGCTTTTTCATCCTTCGCTGCGCTCTTTCACTCAGTTACGCCGAAGCAAAACGCAGGAACGGGCGCCTACCAGCTGCGGTCTAAAAATACCACTTATATGATTTTAACAACCTATCTCTACCAAAGCAAACATGATTTGCATTAGGTACATGTTACCTGGAGTAGAGTGTCCTTCATTTTTTCTGAAAAAATGCCTATACTCTAAATCCACTCGCGTAAGTACTAGCCGATCAGGCTCCCGAGTGTACAGCTAGTCGATGCTAAGCCAACCCGAGAACACACTGGGTAAACCCTCACAGGTATACCAAAAACAGCAAATGACGAGAACACAGCAATATCTGTGAATTCAAGGCTTGACAACTCTGTTTAAGAGTTTAAGAAGGTATAATGGACCTGAAGGCATAGCAACCTGCAGCTTGAACAATCAATAAGATGCGGTTATTTCGACGTTCATCAATGAATATACAGTCTTTTGAAAAGGCGGACTATTGCAACACCGATTATAATAGAGAGCAAGAAAGCAGTCTCCAGTATTCTGCACTTTAAGACACGCATCAGCCTGTCTGTCTCCATTAACTTGCATGTTTCCCCTTTCATTCTTTCTTTCGCTGGTGCGCTGTTTATCATTGTGAATTTGCAGTTGTCCTTGTCACACACACCGTGGTCGGTAGCCCCATCTACTACGCGGTCACTAATTGGCATGAGCCCTGGTTAGCCATTGTAGCTTTCTCTATCTCGGTCGCTGAATAGCTGCCTACAGCAGCTGCGGTTACCAGGTCTCTAAGGAATACTATAGTACAAAGCCCTTGACGCAAAAGTATAGTCTTTCCTCATTTGGGCTCTGGCAAGGAAAGCGCGACCTGTTTACCGCACCTTGTGAGCTTCGGCTTACCGACAGTGGTTACTTGCTGTGTTGCGTAAAGGTGTCGCGAGGCCATTAGGCTTCACAGTAGTCAGCATCATTGTTATTATATATGTATCTCTTTTGCATTGGAAATGCGTTGCATGTTAACTTATTTCAAGCCCAACACCGGATGTGTTTGAAAACAAAACAAGAATACTTTATTGGCACAACGCCAAACAAAGTACAGGTAATTTCTCGAACAGTCGTACATTTCAATAGAGATGTGATACACGTATTTCACCCGACACTTCAGAGACAGGCGTGATGTGAGCAATTCTCAGACATAAATATATGCGCACTCGCTCACGCTCCGACATAATATTTACAGGAGTAAGCAGATGTCAAACAGGGATCATAAATATTTCCGTTTTCACTTTCGCGTAGCTAACTCTATGAATATATATTTAGCTCGCTGTGCGTTTAAAGGATGCCGTAGAGGCGACATCTCGATTTAGTCGACTGCACCAACAAGATTATGAATATAAATAGAAAATGCATGTGTTTTATAACCCACATGACAGTAATAAATTTACAATTGTAGGTGCGTATTTTAAACGCCAAAATAATTTCAGCACTGTGCATTTTGGGCAACAATGGACGAAACGATGATAGGATGTGATAATACAGTACGGTAACAAATACGGTTGATTATGCTTCCCGCTGCCTGTATTGCACTTGGATCTTCTACAGAAACGAAAATGCCTGAAATGTCGTGCGTTCGGTGATTCTATAGCTTTCGGCATTAATGTATTTTTGAACCACTATACACATATAAACATGCCCCAGTGCAACTTCTTGAATCCTGCTTTGCTTCTGTCAGGAAACTAGTCGTTTTTCTTTTCAAAACGCTTGTCTCATCGTAAGCGCATCAAGAATTGTATACAGCCTGTTTACTTAGCGATGACAAATTATTTTGCAACAAGAAACTCAATCACCAATAATATTGATTTCGCTATGTGTGCACTGAAATGTCGCACCCAAAATTATAAGTATAATCAAAATGTAATAATTCGTCGCTTCCTTCGTAACCCACCTCGGCTCCCAAGATGTGTCAAAACATGATCAAAACTACAACGAATATCTTCGGAAACCTCCACATAGATAAAAATATTGAGTCCTACTTGAGAATTTTGTGTGCCTCGCTCACTTAAATATCCAGTTGTTGCTGTGGCTCGCGACAGAGACAGGGAAGCATAATCTTTAGGTTTCCAACATCGAAAACTGTTAGGGCTGAATAATCAAGCCTCTACACTACCATTATAATGAGGTTCACTCTGCGATGAAGTCTCCAAACTGCACAGACGACGCACGCGCGATAAAATATAGTGCGTTCGCACACAACTTGTTTATGAAATATGGCCATAACTGGGCCCGTATTTAGAAAGTTTGTCCTTCGTAAGTGCTATTTTACACTGGCCAGCCAGCATCGCTACTTGGTTGGTTTGTTAATTATTAGTTATTTTGTTACATCGCGTGACAGACAGGCGAAATGGGCGAAGACCGCAAATGTTTGACCAATTGCATATAGGGCAAATGACGAGAAAGGCGCCGAATCAAAAATGATAATCTTTCTTTCCTTTGGTTTTATCACGCGTAATCAGTCTTTACAAGTCATATTAGATAGGGAGTTCTCGCGGTTTTCGGGACGCCGTGTGACAAACAAGCGAAGTGTGGGCGGCCCTAAAGCTTTTTGACCAATCGTGGAGAGCTGACTACAGAATTGTAATAGGAAAGTTTGAAATAGCTTTTCGTCACAGCGCCCCTGGATTGTTTGGAATCGGCTCTTCCGAATAATTTCAGCGTACAAACATTTTGTCAATACGGGCCCAGGGGCAGAACTGACGAAGCTGTTGGTTCGTAAGTGCTGTTTTTCACTGGCTGATGGCCTTCACTAATAATATGTCTTACATGACTATTGGCCGGCATGAATGCTTTTAGCGTAAGAATGTTTTGTGAATACGGGCCCAGATTTACAACCAGTGTTACAATTCACTCAGTCACCAGACTCGAAAATACCTAGTTTACCATATCACACTTAGGATTCTTGTATGCCTGCCCTGTGTGCCAATGATCAAGAGGAAGCTTTAGCTCATGCACTCCGTAGTGCTATCTAAATAGACGGGAGCGGAGAAACTATTGTTCATCTGTAACCACTGCAGCGATTTAGATTATATTTGTTGCATTTAAATAAAGAGCCTAAAATACAGGGACAGGAAGCACAGTTTTTATTTAGGCTGTCAGCTTTTTTTTTACAAGAATCGTTGCAAAGTGCAAAATTAAAAAAAAAGCGCCAGCGTCATGCTTACAACTCTGTAACTGAAAAGTAGCTAAATATATTACTATTTACTAAACTACGACCATCAATACACGTCGGGCAACCAAACTTGATACAGTATGCATCACTCTCAAACACACGAATAATTTTTGAGTAGAGGTTTGAAAAGCCTTTGTAAGCATTGGAAAATTTTCACGTAAACTATAATCTAATACATAAAATTTGTACGTTTGAGCTGCTCTAGGAGAAGCTTTACAAAACTGCGATATCCACGATGAAGGGTTACGTTTGTATAAATCAATGCTTACATTTTTTAAACCTACTAAGTTTCGAAAATCCTTGTCATGAATTCAAAGTTCTAAATCAAAATTATGTTCCACAATGTTGCTAGGAATCTAATTTTCACACATATGACTCAAATCGCTATAGTGGTTATTTGGTTAAAGTATTTTTGCGTTTTACAAGTATTTTGATAGAGAAATCGGTGTTGGTTCTGAGCTAGAGCATCCTCCTAAAGCATTACGCATGAAGAGAGAGCACCAGGGTGAGGAGCAACATTCACGCCGTTGTACCTTATATGAGCGCTCTTCATTGCTGCTATGAAACTAGAGGCTGCCATAAGGCAACGCCGCACACTTCTATGTACAATTCACAGAAATGACAGGACGTAAGTACGTCAACGACGACGGAGAACAACAACGTCACACCAGTGGCGGCAAAGGTCAAATCCTGGGCGGCATCCAGACAAATTTCTCTTTGCCGGCTTCAACGTGTCTTCATGCCTTTGTACAGTGAATGCTCGTGAAAATGACAAAAAAAAAACACTGTCACATGACACTGTGATTCTAGATAATCTACAGTACCCTGTGCCCATGTAGCTTATTTTTTTCTTAGCGACCGAACGAATATACTGATGCGCTCAGTTATATATACAAAAAATGATGACGAAAAGCTGTTTTCATAATTTATGCCGGCGTCCACCCAAACGACGTCATGCTAGATGTGCCCGATGTATTTCTTTAGTCAGCCCGCTTTTTCTTTCATTGTGTGCTCGTAGTAATGAGAAATTTTAGGAACAGGGATAACTTTCAACAGCCGAAACGAGCATCGACGCATAAATACTAACACTGGCGTTTGCATGAAAGTGCGTCTCTTCGGTGTCAATCTCCAATGTGATGACTGAGACCAGTTCAACGTGACGACTACGTAAAGAAGATTGCCAAATTCGCGTTCGGTTAACACACTTTAACGCTTTGAGAGTAGCGTCCTGAAATTGCAACTGCCGGGTAAATTTTCTAAACTAGTATATTTTGAGATATGAATCAGACGTGGTTAATTCCGCCATGATCCAATTAGGTAAGTTTTCAACTTTTTTATTTCCGGTACTTGCTTCACACCAACGACTAGTCAAACGTACACAGCATTGCAGTTTGTTCGCATGATCTCTGATATGTCTTTAAAATGTACTGTAACAGTAAATTTGCGTCATTCAGCCGGCGAAGCCGTAGCCTGGAGTTTATGTAGTGTCCCAACACAAAAAGAAGTACTCTTCAGTCTAGGAAGGGAGGATAACTACTCGGCCTTTGTCATGTCTAATACTTCTGTTTCAGCAGCGTTTTCTTACAATAAGCGTGCAGAATAGATATTCTGTTCCAAACACTGACTGCTTCATATGAGTCCCCTTGAAAAATGTAAATAGGTCTTCTACACTGAGCAGTTGTTTTTTTTAAATTATTTCATGTGCAGAATTTTTTTTTTTGCCCCCAAATGCGGAAACTATGGAAGGCTGGTTGTTTAACGTCGGTGTAAATAAACTATTTTTCAGACAGGATATTGTACAAGGTGTCGAAGGCTTTTTTTTTACTGTTTACTCACTCTTTTGCTCAATAAAAATGATAAAGATTGTTCACGGACTATATCCATTACCAAGTGCGCTGTTAGCAATATAAGGTGGGACCACATGTTACCCGCATCGACGCTTCCGTATGAAGAAAGCACGTTATTTCGAAAAGCGATCGCTTTCGCACCTCTTGTGCCGACGCCACCTGCTTTTAACAATGAACTGATTCGCTCACCAAGTCTCCATCATTGCCGTCATGCCCTTTGATCATCCGTGCCACTGGTCTATAGCCTAGCGGCGGCATAAGTTGACTCGTGCGCCATAAACCAGCTTTTTATATATACCTTCAAGTTTGTTAAAAGTATCTGGCGCATTATATTAAATTAAGCTCATAGCGCCATGCAGAATTTCTAATTCACGTAATACCAATACCAGCTTCATAGACACGCATTCAAAAACCTGTCATATGAGTCATGTGTTCGGGTATCAAAACTGCCGCGTCTCCTCTACCATTCCCTATAACTGTAGCTTCCACATATAGATAAAATTTTGAGAGGAAATCGACCTTAAGGATCAAAAACGAAGTTTGCTTTTTGTAGCGCCGCTTGGATACCGCATACTACGGGTTGCCTGAACATTAAAAGTGATCCAGAGGAACTGCACTGCGCAGTACTTTTCGGCGAAGAAGAAAACGAAAAGTTACGTTACAAAATAGAAAAGGGGGACAAGCGCACACAAACTACGGCAAGTGTGCGAGAAACGTACGGTACCGTTCCTGTAAATAAGCGAGTAAAATATAGCCCGAGTTAACAATTTACACGCCAAGCTCTGTCACAACCGTAAATGCCTATTTCTGATCTTCAACGGAGCGCGAAAAAATTGCGGTCAGCTCCCATTTTCGAACAACTCGTTTTGCTTTCAAATGTGTGTTCTCTTCCTTTCTTTTTATTTTTTTTGAGACTTGCGCGCGCGCTTAGAGTGAGCAGAGGGCTGCAGATCTACAAGAACGACGGCCGACGGCTGTTCGTTCTTACGAACGTTCATACGCAAATGGGGAAAATAAATTTCGCCATTTATAGGCAACGACCTTTCTTTTTTTTTTTTCGTGTCATCAAAGAACTCACGTGAGCCTTCCCAACGCGAATCAGCAGCCCTCATCGGAGCCTACACCCGAGTCAAATCTATCATAACGAATAGAAAAAAAAATAAGCTCATTGCAGCGAATCAGCCCGTCTTTGATCCCCTTTACACAGGGTTGTCGGTGAAGGGGAGCTGCGCGTACGAGCCGTTGCTGGGCCGCTTGCTCTGCTGCGACGTGAAGCGGCTGCCCGTCGACGGCAGGCACGTCGTCGTGGTGGTCGTGGTGAAGCTGACGCAGCTGCCGCGCTGCATGGCCAACGGTTTTTGCACGCGGCCGTAGCCGAGCGCCTGTCGGCACCGGTCACTGCCGCGACGCAGGGCGCGCATCGTCTTCCACCGCTCCAGGTGGTGGCGCACCGAGTTTCGGACCTGCGCATTGAGGGAATCGGCGTCGGAGTCATATAGGCTGGTAGCAGGTTACTAATTGGCCTCCACTTCGTAAAATCCGCGCTCACGGAGCTCGACGTCGCGCTTCGTTCGTAACGATTTTTTAAAATTCCCTTAAGCTCTGGCAATAGCGTGCCTTTCAGGCTAATTCGGACCTTGACGGTCAACATCGTTGCGACGAAGCGTATCTCCATCTGTGCGAAGTAAGTCCCGCAGTTCCTAATGAGAGCAGCATTCCGGACAAGTTGGTAATCCATTACTCAAGTAATACTGCGCAAAGAAAAGCATGAACAGTCAGGAAATTGTTGTAACACATCTTTTTTTTTTTTCGCAATAAAGCAGACGAACTATTAACAGTGGTGTGAAGCACCTTATATGCTAACCTATGAAACATGGTTTTACGGCGGAAATTTAGTCTCAGCCCAGCAAGATACACAGGACACACGCCGAACTTGAATTCATAGTTACTGCAGTAGACCCGCGCTCGGGTGTGTTTTCATTAAAGTTGTTCTCTCTCTGTGCCGCAAAACGGTACACAAGTTGCAGTGGCTGCGCAGGGGTGACTGAAACACATTGCCGCTGCGCACGCTATCTATCACGTTCACACACTTTGCACACGCAAATATTTTGTCTAGATAAACGTCTTTTCTACTGACAGGGGAATGCATGCAGTGCTGAGGGAAAATTTGCCTACTTACTTTATACAATAAGCTTCGTACAATTCCCATTGATTTTGCGTTCCAAAGGCCCCGAGAATACGGGTTTCAGTGAGCGTTAGAATACACAGACACCTCTCACAGTGATCAGCGAGGTCGGCTCGCCCCCCGCTCCCCCCTCCCCCCTCCGCCGCTACAAAATCTTGCCCCGATATGCTCTCTGAAACGCTCTTTGTCGCACGTGTTCCGTTTGACCAACGCAACGCCTGCCACAGGAAAGCAGAATGCGGTACACCACTCCTGTGCGGCTATTTACAAAGGACGTGCCGTTCTTTTTTGTGCACGTCTGTGGAGTGGGTGCGCAATTCACAGCTCGGCAGATGCGTGCACTGAATTGTATTGTATATAAATCGGCAGCATATGCGTTACCAATAATATAAAGTACTGCTAGGATAATTTTGTGCTTCCCTAATGATCTACTTACCTCGCCATTCAGGAAGCAGTACAGCACGGCGACCGTGAAGCCCTGTCGAATGTAAAGGAAGACTGTGAGCAGTACCATCCTTTGTAAGCGTATCTATAACGCTCGAAGCTTGTTTAACAAAATAAGGCAACAGCTAATTACTTCGCCAATAAATTACCGATAAGTGGCTTTGTTATTTCCTCGATTGTCTTTTACATCTCATGGGCACATCAGTGCTATCAGAGAAGTTGCAGTGCGGGTGCTAGAACAACACTTTTGAAACCAGGGTTTAATGCATGGCCGAAAGCGTGATGAATGGACACAGTTTACAAGTCGTGCGCGCACGACGGTGCCGTCGCGAACTTTAATCGAGATGGAAGCGTAGTGCTCATCTACGGGACGCCATTACCGCAATGTTTGCGCGGTGTATAATTGTCAATGGTTGGAGCAGTGTGCGGTAAAATTCACTGTGGTTTTTTTTTTTCACTTTTTTTCTTTTTTGAAAAGGCATCGGCACAATCTTGCACGGTCAACTTTAATTAAGGTTATGCACCCGACTGAGGCTGTCGGTCAGTCATCAGGTGTACCCGGGCGCAGTGGTAACCTGGTTGCTTGGGCGACGCACCGCTCAGTTCGAGGTCGTGGTTTCGAAACCGGCCGGGCGCCCGCATGCCGAAGGGGTCGGAATGGCAAAACGCCCGTGTACCGTGCATTGGTCGCACGTTAAGAACCCCAGGTAAGCAAAATTATTCCGGATGCCCAACTACAAAATGCCTCGTAATCCAATCGTGGCTGTGTCACATAAAGGCCCCAAATTTAATTTTTTTTATATTTAATTCCTACATGAATGCAAAGAGCTGCTAATGGCACACGTACATGGTCTACTTATGGAACTCTTGCTGTTTACTGAGAAAACATATCCATAGTATATTGTACATTGGTTGCGAAAAAAAATTCCAAGTAGCCATGAGCTATCTTTCTGTAACGTTATGGCCTTACAACGTTTTACGTGTCATCACTGTAGCGCTGCATAGAAATGAAAATGAACAGATCAATTCGTGGATTTGGAATTCTTAAGATTGGTAGACTCAAGACTTGCGCGCGTTGTAATCGGCACCATCGTTTATAGTAATACAGGAAATAACGTTTAGCAGCTGAAAATAAATAAAATACGAGAAAAATGCGAATTGCTGCACCCGAAAACTATAAATCAACCAGTGCCGTTGAAATTTGTCAGCATTCTCCCATTTTGTCGACAATATAATAAACATTTTGGGAACCTTATTACCTTGAACAAGTCTGAAATTTTCCGCTGCCCTGTTAAAAAAAAATAAAGAATAAAACCAGCTCGTCATACTGCCCCAATCCCGCATGTGAAGAGAGGTCCCTGACTCCACTTGTCGCTATTGTGCAAATTATAACGTGTTACAATGGTTCAGTTACGGCGACTGTTGCACTTGTCTGCGCCAAAGAATAGCAGCGTGAGGTCACTTGTGCTTTCTTTTCTATTTTATTTCTTCTCCCACGAAGTGCGTGGTGGCGTGCACCATGCCGGTCGTTGTTTCGACAGCTAGGCCCTTCATATGAACCCCAATGTCTCAATCTCGCCTCAATTTTTTGGCAGTGACCTGTTAGAAACGCAATTAAAGTGGCTGCCAACTTTAGGAGATGATGACAAACTAGATAGTGCTCCCTCACTCCACTTTCACTCCATTTTGTGCCATGTTTCAAGGAATTACCGTAAATATCACTGAGGGCTTCGGGACAGCTCATTATGTTATTGTTACCGCGTAAGGACAGCTCCTCTTAGGATGGTCAGCTTTGCAAACTAAATATATTTGTTAGACTGCGCTTTCCCAAATCTAGGCTCGCCGTCACGTTACAGGGAACGAGTCACTACATGCTGTTTTACTTTCGTGCAAATGTTAGGCAAATCAGCCTTCGTTTTTTACGCCGCCGTCAAAACTAAAAAGAGGTAGTAGTTGCAATCGTGGACGGCAGTTCCTGGACAGACAACCACACTGTATGGAAAGCGCTTATAATAGTAATCGAACGTCGTATTGCATGGTGAACAGAGCGCATTTAGAGAATAACAGTGTCGAACCCTAGTACATATACCAGTGAAAGCAACAAACGTAGCGAATATCACATGCTACTTTTTCTTCGTCGACCCATCAGATATATTGACATTTGCTGCTCTAGTACTTTGGAACATTTTCCTTCAATTCAGAAGTAAGGTTGTCGCAGTATGGTTTTTCGGATTAAATTTTATATTCTTGAGACGCGAGCATCTGAAGGCAATCCCGTTTATGTGAAATCGATGATAGCTATTGTTCTCTGCCCAAATGAGCTTGCGAAGCGAAAATCAATGCTAGACGATGATAACAAGCTTAGGATTCGATAAACACTTATTCTTTTGTTTCCAGGTGGTACAAACGCGTCACCTCGATTTCGCGAAGTGCCTGCCATCTGAAACACGGCTACACCATTTTCGCATCTCGTACGTGTCGTTACATTTTCATGAGTAAATAGGATCCTATCGTATCAGTGAGTTTGACGCCGTTATCTTTTTCTCGCATTTCATGACTCTTTCTTTTTGCTGTAATCTTAAACATGAGAATTTGTGCATCACAACGACTGCAGGCGCGTTAGCCAAGGTGCCTTAAGTGGGAGATGCAACGTGTACGTGATCGTCTCTTTAGAAACATTACATTTATAACACATTAACGCTCAATAATTATGGATCTGAACGCATTGCAAAAGTAACCAATTCCCTCGTTGTGCTGTATTTCGTGACGTGGCCAATGTACGCAGGAAGAAATTAACATAAAGATTCTGTTTGTTCAATATTCAAGCCTTCCTGCTGTACTTCACGAAGTAGCAATAACTTTTCATGTGACCTTGTCAGGCGGAAAATACACGCATGCGAGATGTTATGCAAGCAGGGCCTTATCTCGTAGCTTTTACGCCAATTGCGTGTCGCAGTTGATGAGGCGTATTTCATCCTGAGGATTCGAGGACCTTAGGCATGCTAGGAGCACCCGTTATATGGAGGTGCTCTCTCTTCGAGGGAAGTTAAAGTCAAGAAAAATTTACAATTTAGGTGTCGCAGACAAAGCTTCCATGCAATTTTTTTTTCAAGTTACGGTTTCCGCGTGCAAACAAGCGTAGTAGTTTAGCCTGTGGAAGCGATGAGATGTAAGCATCTAATACAATTCGCTCATCTACCTTTCGGTTTTTCTTCCCGCTTTCCTTTACCTTATGGGCGTTTCGTAAGGAACTAAATAGGACAGTGGTTATCTAACGCGGTTTTCAGTTGAACATATATGTTACCGCCTAATTTACAATCTAGTGCTTCCAAGCACTGCTGCTACTTGCGCATGGAGAAGTCTTTATTTTTTCTTTCCATCTCCAAACACCTTTCCTTCTTTTTCACTTCGGCCTAGGGAAAACATTTACCAAACCCTCAGTGGCGGCAACTGGATTTTCCCGGTCTTCGCCGTAGTCCGATGGCCTCTCTGTTATGCAGAAGCTTGCGTTTTATTAGACTGCGAGTGAAACGCGACTTGTTTTAATAAGCGTCCTTGTGTGGATTCGAAGTCGCCTTTACTTCACTACCCAGTTTTCGAGCTATAGCACCGGCACTTCGCTGAACAAACACTTCACAATCGATATATTCGCCTCCGTTTGATTTGATTTGACTATGATATCGTTATTACTGTAATATTCGTATAGCTTCGGAAACTAAAACATGTGAAAGCTGTGGCTATTTTTTCTTGCAGTGTGGAGGCTAGTGCCTACGCATAGAAATGCGCAGTATGTCTTGAAGCACAACATAATAAAAGAGAATAGGCCGCCGTTCTCATCGCGTAAATCCAACTATACTACAAAAGTAGAAGCTTACAGATATACGGAAACAGCGAATGAAACCTATACTTTCACCATTTCACGCGGGCCACACAACTGACCTGAGTGGAGAGCAACGTGATTTGCAGATAGGTGAAGATGACCCTGGCCGTCTTGTGCTGGGGCGTCCAGATGACCAGAATGTAGCTGACGCCCAGCAGAGGGATCAACACGAGCAGTGCCTTAGCCGCTTTCCTGCATAAGAGAAGATCAACAAAACTGGCAAACTGGCATCATGCAACAGCAATATCTACACAGCCAGAAGGAAGACACAGAGACACAGCAATGAGATGTAAGGTTGAAAGGTCAACCACTCGGCTCTCTACACTAGGAGTAAAAGAAAGACGTAATTAATGTGAAAAGTACTTGGTGCCTAGTAGCGCACGCGGATTCTGGACAGGTCTAGCACCCACCCCACAAATCTCATCCTACGACGGCGAACAAGAAAGTCATTGCCCCTATTTTTTTACCAAATTACACCTGTAAATGCGAAGTCAACATATCCATTCCCAGCGATGGAAGTTTCTTGGACTGACCCTTCCTGATCTGCCGGTAGCTCCGCGGCACGGCACTGCTGGCAGTTGTTGAAAGTGGCGGTTTAATTGTGCTTCAACACGTCCACGGTGTACGAGAAACGGAGTGAGATTCGTTTTCTACGGAGCAAAGGACGAATGTCCATCGAAATCCACAGGCAGATGCAGCCCACTCATGGGGAAAGATGCCTCGCGTTGAGAAGAGTGAGATGGTGGTAGTGTTGTCAGTTCGCAAAAGGCCGTGGAGATTTGCATGACAATGAGAGTTCGGGGAGGCCGCGTGCGTCGCTGATTGGCGACACAAGGCCATCTCAAATTTAATGCTGCTATGAGACAAATGTCTGCACCCGAGTGGGGATTGCGTGGAAAATGTGTAAGGTACGTATATTTGTAGTTACCTTTATGTATCTTATCTTGGGTAATAAAATATAGGGGCAAAGACTTTCTCATTCGCCCTAGTACTATGGCGTTTATCCTTGCTGTCCCTTTAACTTAGCCTAATTGTACTTAACTACACACTTTCATGCAGATGCTAGAGGTAAATTCGTTCGCATAGGAAGCCTTCCTTCTCTTTTAAACCTTAGTGCTTACTACTACTGGGGGAAGGCCCATTGTGACAAAGGTTGATCCTGCAAGGTTTAATTAAAAAACTGGATTATGGGGTCTTACGTACCAAATCACGATCTGATTATGAGGCACGCTTTAGGGGGGGGGGAATTCGGACCACCAAGGGTTCTTTAACGTGCACCTAATCCTGCAAGGTTTCAACTAGGCCTCACGTTTTGTGCTCATACAATCGACGCCGGCCCTTTTATTGTTTCATAATTTTTCTCTATATATACTGGCGTAAAGTGCGATTGTAGCAGCATTGACTAGTTCGTTGTAAGATCGCCCCTACTGCGTGGATCGACGGGCGTTGCACTAAGCCGCCTCGACCGATTAAAGCCCTATGAAGACAAGTACTCTGTAGTGACACTACGGCCTCACCGGTACTGCTGTGATTCCACCGATGTTGCAGCGCGGAGCTTGGTGATCAGCACCCACATGATGTGGCTGAGGAAGAAGATGTTTGTCTGGAATTTAAAAAAAAAAGAGAGGAAGCAATTTGGATTTGTGTCAGCAGCAGTGTTGCGCAGCACTGCTTCGTTCTGAGCATAAGACCGTAAGCACGAGCACAATAAACTCGAAAAACGGCAGTTTTACACGTCACTATGCCAATCTGCATGCAGACCAATTTTCAGTAATTATTTTACTTTTTCTAACGCATTTCTTTCCACAGGATTTGCAACTTTCATAAACGTACACATTGTTTTCTTTTTCACTGCCATTTCCTGCGTAGTAGAAATTTGACGCGCTTTGCGAAAAGCCAGCTGCGTGCTCTTAAAGCTCCCCGATTATGCTTCTCAAACCTGGTGGGCACATACGGCGCGATAAGAGCACTGGTTCGCGGATAACGTATGGCCCGGCAGCTAGCCAACGTAGCGTGGTAGCTGTTGTATGGCAAAACATCCCGCCTTCCACATGCTTCGGCACGCGTATTTCAGTCCCACAACAACCTTAAGTATTAGAATAGGTACTCTGTAACTCATTGGAATCAGGCTTTCTTCCAAGCAAAGAGAAGTACATTTCTAGAGGTGTTTTTCAATCTCGACATCTTTTATGAGCAGACAATTATTGGGAATTTTATTTGGCAACATGGCTGTATGTCTCTCAATTAGAAAAGAAAAGACCGTACTGCGAAGAGTAGTTTTGCCAATGTGGTGCACGGGGTTGGGTTTGGAGATCTTGAATTTGCTTCGTTGCAGCTATAGTCTGTTGTGAATTGTCACTTACAACATAAAATGTGCCAACATAGGCACCATTATGTGACACGCCCGGGGCTATATAAGGCCACAAACATGAGTGAATCAATGAATTAATGAATATTAAGGTCATAGTGCAGGAGGTGGGGGTCGCGGTAATTTACGCATTATGTAAGACTACCACTGAATTCGCTCGGAAGGCTTTGTCGTCATATCATCATCAATCCATCCGCAGATGTTAAAGCGAACCAAAAATTGGTTGTCCTTTTGAATGTCGCTGACTTAAACACCTGGCAAAGCGACTTGTGTGCGTTCTACTGAATAGTGTGCCTCTTACTTGCACACTTTTCGCAAGTGAGAAGTACCTCATAAAGGGGAACTCATGCGCGCGCTGGTATTTGCCATGACGTTTCGAGACGCAGCCGTTCTACGTTCGTAGCATGCAGCTCATGTTATTATGCGGCTGCCACTGCGGCAAACTTAACGACGTGGTAAGCGCACACCGCTTACAGTACTGTTTAGGTAGAAATCAGAACTTCTATGTCTGTTTCTTAATCAGGTGTAGTAAGTTGAAATAGTGAACTAGCGAAAAAATGAATTGTGCGAGAAGCTCAGCACAATTCATATCTTTAATACATAGACGCATGCGTTTCTATCATGAACAAATAAGTGACTCACACATGTAAATGTGCTCTTAATCGTTCTTCTCTTATATTAGTGATTTCTGCCAATAATATTACTTTACTACTGATAAATTCATTGTATCTCCTCAGAGAGGTCATGTTTTTAACGTCTTGGAGTTGCTTGCCTTTTCTTTTCGGCTTTCTACTCGCTATTCAGACTTATGGCGTCCTGAATTTCTACCTAAGGAAAAGACAAAATGTGGCGATTACCCCGCATATCCACTCTCACTAGAAAACCACAAATTACTTGAATACCCGTCCTGGAAGAACCGTGTTACACTCAGAGTTATGAATATGCACCTCGAAGACAGCCAATTCTAGTAAAAGCAGAGAGTTGTTGCTAAGTATCAATTTCCAATATAAATTTCGGCTCACCAGTAGGACCAGAATGACGGGTCCAATGAAGATGCAGTCGTAGATGTCCTTCAGCTGCCATATGCACCTGCACCAAAGACGAGCGGTTTCGAATGCGTGGCATGTGTTAACGCGACAGCGTTAACGAGCCCGTGTTGCGGCAAATTCGGCGTCTGGCGTCAAACGTCATGGGGGCAAATATTTTTCGAACCACGTGTACACAAGGCTTCCGCATTGTGGCAGGAATTGACTGAAGTAATTGTACTTCCCAAGCTAAAATACGTAGAAAAATCGTAAACTGTGGCTTGCACGCAACCTGAAGATATAACAGCTTTCAGATTGTAATTTCACTAAACGAGAAAGCGTAATTGTGTTACTCGAAAATTCAAGGAAGCTCCTTCACACACGCGAATCGGCTGCGGCGTTGAAGGACCGGCAGCAGCGTCCGCCATTTCGCGCGCGCCGGCGCGATGGGTGTCTTATGGACCACGGAGCGGCGCGCCCGGTTCTTTGCATTAACTCCAGCTGGCGCTCGCCTCGGCCGCCTCGCGGCCCACGCAAGAGGCCGTGGTTCCACCATAAAGCCCGCCTTCGTGCATAGGGTTCGCGGCAAGTTCTTTCAACTAAACATGCGCGAGAAGCAGTCAGGGATCTTTGAATGCTATCGCGTTCTACTCTTAAAGGCGAAGCTCAAGCGTCCTCCAAATTTTTTCGCACGATTTTTAACCTGGAACACCTGCTTTAGTCTTACAGACACTTTGGCGGTTATACTACTCGCCAAATCGGATGTAAAGGAGAAATCTATAATTCCCAGATCAAGAGAGATATGTGGAGGGATAAGGCAACGCTAAGTTCAGCATTCGAATAACGGTGTATGGTAAAGAACTTAGAAGAATCAAATTAGGAGAAACGTTTCCGCGCGTTTCACCAGATAGTCAGTTGAGGATGCGAATGATGATGCACGGTGAGCAAGTGAATGAACTGTTCGGGTGTGGAAGTTACGTAAGAGTCACCAAAAAACGCGTAGAGGCCAGTTTGCGGGTAAAGATGTAGGCCTACACTTGAAGCGCCATCGGTTAAACGCCTGAAAATGACTGACCCTGTAGAGATATAAGAGTCGCCTAAGGGATAAAGAAGCTCACCTATTTGTAACGTCGGTCGTTGTGCGAATGCCGTCTGTGAGCTAGCTTCAGTTATCGATGCTCATTGGACAAGCATGGTAAGGTATAATGCTTGCGTTAATGCTGCTGATTGCACGGGATAGTCTCTGGTGCGTCCGATTCACGTGGTGGAACAAGTTGCGTTATTCCTAGAGAAGTATACATCAACTGTTGAAGGTGCAATCATAGATGTTCGCTTTTTTTTCGATTTTTTTGAAGAAAATTATACACGGCGGGCAAGTGAACACATTGCGAGTCTAGAGCCGCCCTGGAGCATATCTTATGGGAATGTACGGCTGTAATACAGGATAACGGTGATGTAGCCTCAATCTGCGACAGACTCCGCGCGCGCTGGGAGTCTGCGTTGCTCAGCTCGGACCTGTAGCACCAACTCTGGGCCGTCCAGCGAGCCGAGGAAGCCGCCAAGGGCCAACAACTCTTTGCCGAAACCAGGCGGAGTCCATACCCACCCCACCAAATTGCAGGACACTGAATAAAGTTATTTGAATGAATGAATATCTGTTTGGTCAGCTCAACATCGGTGCTATCAGCATAAACGGCCTTTCTCTGGATCATCGTTGTCACTTGAAGGCATCGGAACTTTATTTACTCCTCTTGGCTCTCAAGGAGAAAGCAGTTCATAAGGCGGCTGGTTAGCTCTATCTCCTTAACAAAGCGCAACGACGTGGCTATGTGTCGAAAAGCACACTATGCGGACGGAAGTCTTCTGTGCAAGAACGTGTTCTGTGTAAATTATTGCGCAGAAAATGGAAAAAGCAGGAAATAATGGAGCAGATCTAAGCTTAGGAGCAGTGGGAAACTCGAGCTGAAATGCCTCGCCCTAACAATTAGCTCCTCACTGTTTTCTTTTATTATTTTTTTTTGGGTGGGAAATGATGACCACAGGAAGATGGCAAAGCCAGAAAATACGACAAATACAATGAAATGCAATTAATAGGGCAATTAAATTTAAATAATAAAGGCTGTCAATTAGTGCAAATGAGAGCACGAGCTCCACAAAAGTATTACAATTGTAACCGTTATTCAGACATATTTCAAAAAGAATTTCACGCGCAAGCGCCGACCTATTTGCGCATTTACGAGTATGTTAACTACACAACAAAAAACGCTGATGAATACCCTGGAAAAAAAAAACAAGGTCTGAACATTTCTTTCAGCTTTCTGTATAACCAAATAAGGCCGCCCACGCGATAGTGTGCGGCGGATATATTTTACATGGTTCTGATTTTCATTTTTCGCTAGCGACGAACACAGCGGCACTCGTGCCGGGAGAATTAGTAATTGTGGCTACTTGTGTAAATACCCACGTGGACTAAGACGTGGATCAACATTATAGAAGTTACACATTTTACAGTCGACAGCGATTAAAATATCGCCAACAAAAGTAGGGAAACAAGATATTCATTTGTTGTACGATCAAATAACAGCGCTATAGTACACCTACATTGTAACATGATCCCACGTAGGAAATGAAGGAAATGAACAAGCTGACGCCCTTACACGCCTAGCGCTGACATACTTGCCAAAAGTGAGAACGCTAAATATCTTGCACAATTCTAATAATTTTAGTGCGACCCACATGAGTCCACACCAAGCCTGTGTGACCCATGGAGTTACTTGCGAATAGGCAACGCTTTTGTACCGCATCCGAACCGAATCCGCGTTGTATAACCAAAGTCGGTTTGGTCATTCAAGACTGGGCAATGCGCTTGTCCGCTCTGTACCTTCTGTGGTGATATCGGCGACATCGAACATTTCATTCGGCTCTGCCAGCAGTTCGACACAAAAAAGAGAAGCGATGGTCGACAGCCTGCGAGAGAATTGGTCTTTCGCATGGGACCTCTGAAGACGTCACTTTCCCCGGAGGGTCCGCGCTAATCAGGAAGAGAGTGCAACGACTGCTCATTGCTTTCATGCGAGGCATGGAGTTCTTCGATGCCTGCTGACACACCCCTGATCTCAACTACCAGGAGGCTCAGGCGGAGCCATTGCCGGCTATGTATACCAGTCTAACACCGCTTGCTGCGACACCACCACCCGCGAGAGTATGAATGCTGCGATGTGGTATGTGTAAAGTTATCATGGTTTTTAAGAGTCTTAGAACACATTTATATGCATACTTATGTGCATGCATATACTGAGTAACACATTGGTGCTCTTGAGTATTAGTGAGTGGTCAGTTATGGCACGCTTAAGTCAGTACTCACATGCCTCCAGACAGATTTGGATCATTGTGGTTGGGGCTCAGGTACGCCTTGGTGACAGCCCATACTGACACGACGACTAGAGGTATTCCTGCAACAGAGTAGTGGGACACGTTGAAAGTTGAAGAACTAGTCACATGATCCGCGAAAAACATTTGCGCATCTACCGTATGTCGTTCATACCGGGTATTTCTTCCTCGGTATACTGAGTTCTTTTCAAAATTGTTTACGTACGGTAGCACAGTTATGAAATTTTAAATGTGCTGCTTGATGAATTAGAAGTTTTTCCCTTGTAAACTTATATCGTATATATTTCATAGAAATACAGTTCTTTTTGTTGCTAATTTTGAAGGTACTGAACCTCGAAAGGATTCACGCAAGCAGGATTGATATAACTCTACATAATAATTTCCACTAAGTATTTTTCGTATTAATTTTGCCAAAGCGAGGAAATTTAAATATGCGTTCCTGACATATTTTGTAGAAGCAGAGCTATGATACAGGCTTAACAGCAATGGTATGTAAGGTATCTATAATATAGGATATATTCACTTGGAAATCAAACCAAGGACTAAATTGTCATTATATACAATTATTTCACTATATTTACGTCTTTTGAACCCCACTATATGTGATACGTGTATATCTCGCTTAATTAAAACCTGAATGATCTGTCTTGGCAATGCAGTAATAATGTTTGAATTCTCCACCTTGCAATAAAATTAATAAGCAACACCATCAGCTGTCACACCAATGCAGACTTGAAGTTTCGCAGAATTGCTCTGCCTGACTGCCTCGATATAACAATTACACGCATAAATCGGGTTTGCACCGCGTACATTTCCCTAAAAAAAGCTTGCTGCGCCCTTCCTGCCTTTCTTTAAGAGGAAAACAGAATCAGCTGTCGATTTTAGACGGTTCGAAATAAGAAAAACATAAGACAAGCCGGTGGCCTGCGTTCCTCTTGGATCTCGCTAAACTATAAACCCCATCCCGGGAATACCTCTTTGCTAATAAAACTTGTCCAATCTGAAGGCTTTCTTTTCTTATACTTTTTTGTAATTACCGGTTTAACAAAGGGAGCAGCGCGTAGGAGAGAAAAAAAAAAGAACAGTGCGCGCTTCATTTTTTAGGAAGTTTTTCAACTTTTCTCCGCTGAGGAAGTTGTTTCATCCACGCGCGCCGGTGCGGCTGAACAACACAAGTATAATAACATCACGTGGGAGTACAGCTTCGGCGCGAAAGTAAAAGAATGCAGACATTGCCAGGGCGTTGCGGTGCGTTATACTGTGTTCTTTATTTCTTTTTTTTTAGCTTAAGCTTTTACGTTTGCGGCTCAATACGGCGGGACGCTATTTCGCCGCCATTGCTACCGCCTTAAGAAATGCCTTTCTTTTTTACAAGCCGCAGCAGCAGGATGCTTGCTCTCATGGAGCCGGAAGCTTTCTGGGCGCCCATTAGGCGGCATGCCAGGAAAAGCGATGGCCAGGAATTCAGGTACAACAAACGCCCCTGAAGAAGATCGGGGCGAATAAAGAGGTGAAAAGATGGCAAAACGGGAACTGCCACGACGCTAAGGCGCCAAGAAGCCAGCCTCCTTCCGTGCATTTTTCAAGCAGCGTTAAACACTGTTAAGGGCCTACAGCATTGCGAGCAAAGACGACACACTCTATCAGGACAATCACGCTCATCTCGAGCCCTTCACGGGTGATGCGGCTTCCGTTTCCTGGCTTGTTTAAGGTGACCCTAGTATTGGGCGCTAAGGAAGGATACGGGGGCCGGAAAACAATGACTCGTTGCTTCCTTTGAGAAAACGCACTTAACAAAGCTCCACGGGTGCTTGTACGAGCCAAGTATGGTGTCAATGAAGGAGGAAACAACTGCATAGCACACACACACATACATATAAATATATATATATATATATATATATATATATATATATATATATATATATATATATATATATATATATATATATATGTATATACATATAGGCCATGCTAAGCCAGAGACCAAGGTAGCCAAGCTACTGGAGGCCCGAACTACATATATTCTCAGGTAAAAGGATTGAAGACTTGGATGACTGGCTGAAACACTACGAAACAGTAAGCGAACATAACGGCTTACTGTTTCGTATCATAACAGCGTAGCTTGTGAACGTTGCATTTTTTCTCGCCGGTACCACTATAATTTGGTTTAACAATCATGAAACCGTGCTGACCACTTGGGAAACTTTTGTCCAGGAACTACAAGCCTGCTTCGGCGACTCGAATTACGCGGATATGTCGGATGAAGACAAAGTAGGGCATCTGTTAAAGGTATCAATGAAGACGCCAACAATGTTTTAATAACGAAAGAAAACTTGCACACTCCTTCCGAATTCAGGCAGCAATGTCGCACTCTCGAAGCTCTGAAGACCCGAAGGTTCTTGCCGAAGTTCTGGCGCTTGGACAACGTCACCACAGTTACAAGTGTGGACGCCGCTGCCTGCGATGACATCGCCTCTATCGTGCTTCAAGTCGTTCAAGATGAGCTAGCACGACTGTAGGGAGAAGACGCTGTTTATCAGTGCGCGTTGGAGGAGTGCATACCCGAACCACCATCCTGGTCGTGAGAACATCGCATCGAGCGCCGACTGCCTTCTGAAGAACCACACTTAGTTTCCACGCGCTTTCAGTCTCTCTCGGCGAATCACAGTCGCCGCCAGTACACACCAGTCCGTCGTGTCACTACGGAGTACTACCCTACACCACGACATGCTCCTGAGGAATACCCGATGCCACGACATGCTCCTGCAGTATCATATCCAGCGCCTCCGCCACTTGTTACAGACGTAGAATGGATTTGTTTACATTGAAAAGGGTAGACAAGACATGGGACGGTCCGAAACAGCCGATCAACCATGAACCTCGGGCCATTTCTCCTTCCTCTTCCACGCGTCTCCGGTGCGGCACTACAATATATATATATATATATATATATATATATATATATATATATATGTAGGACTCTATGTAGAAAGTAGGGTTCTGAACAAAGTATGGTCCGTCATTTATGTGTAAATCAATGGATCCGCCTCCGCATATATGTTCAGTCAGGCAAACACGACACCATGCATTCTACGAAAGAAAAAGCCGGCGAATCTTCACTTTGTCAGTCTACCAACCAGCTACAATGACCCGTGTTGCATTGATTTTATCTCGGGTCTGCTATTTCACTGCCTATCATCGCCTCCGTACAAACGTTTTTGAAGTTTTTCACAAATGTCATCGTTATATCAAAGCTATATCAAAAAAGCTATATCACAGTAGCGCTTGCCGTCATGCCGGTCATGGCGAACTCTCCTCAATGTGGGCTCTTCAAAAGTAGTTCACCGCTGAGTAGCTATGGCTAAGAAAGTGCATTTGCGGTAGGTAGTGCTCGTATGTTCGTCACCTTTTTCACTGTGATGCGCAAACTTTATTAGTAATAAAGAATAGTAGGCTAGGAATAATTGCGTAATAGCATGCTACGGTGTTCGAATAGTTGCGGGATTGAAAATTAGACGCCCGTTTTTGCAATGCAACACTACAGATAAACCACAATTTAATTTCTGAATATTGTAGTGTGAGCATGTACTGCGCGGTAATTCTTGTTAAATAGCTTCATGACGCAAAACAGCATGAATGACTGTACAAGAAAAGAGAGGAGAGTACTGGACGCTAACAATACCAACAAGTGTATTTGTTTTGCAACCACAATATATATGGTCACGAATTGCCAGGAGAGCGCTAAATATACAAGCGAAAACTGCACCCTGGTCCTAAAGGGAGAGCGTAACAATAGCGTGCAATCGCTCAGTCACGGAGATAGCGAGTCGCTAAGTCAGTCAAGGCAAGTGATGGCGAACTGAGGCATGAAGGCGTCGTGAGCTCTTTGTCTAAGTGAGCACTTGGATGCTCTTTTTTTATTTTCTATTAAGAGTGCACGCTCGATTTCCTGTGGTGAAGTAGAGCTGTTAGAAGCTCGCTGGGTTTCTCTTGACGTGCGCAGCTTCACTGAGCTGGAGGAGAGAGCCCTGACAGGTAGTTAAAGCAGAGTACAAAAATAACATCGCACAGTATAGCGACGCGGCAAGGGTCGGTGGAGCCTAGCGCGGAAGAAGTAGGGACGAACACGCGAGCGAGGAGCACGGCCGGGATGCGTGCCCTCTCCTGTGACACGTGAGGCAGGGGTGTCAGGCGAGGCAGGAGGAGCGTTCTTCTCCGGCGGCTGCTGGGATGCCTCGATGTCCCCCTCGCCCGCCGCTTCGTACAGAGTGGAGACAACCGCGGCTACTACGGCGTTGGCTACGCTAATCGTGGACGCCGTAGTAGACACCTTTGGCAGACGCAGTAGGGACGCGGTGCCGGGGGTCGTGTGTCTTGTGTGCGGTTTGGCACTAATCTAATGGCCTTCGCCTAGCTCCGCCGGTCTCTGGTGTTTGCTATAGCAGAGCCACGCGTAATTTTTTTGCTTTTGCTAAGCCTATTTACTGTGGCTACGAAACAACCACAGTTGTTGGTAGTCAGTGCCTAGTAGTCTCTGTTCTTTCTTCTTCCCTTTTTCGAGCATTTTAATCTTTCCGCCATCAAACAATAACAACAAGCTGAAGGTCCGACGCCTTTTCTTCAACAATTTTTTACCGGCGCCGACTTAAGACACACATACACAGCAAAAAAAAAAAAAAATGACACATAGGCGGCGCTCTATTTTGCAGTTCTTTTTTTGTATCCCCTGTCATACATTTGTTCTACATATTAAATGTTTCTGTTTATTTGCGACATAGAGTAATTTAGTAAAGTTCATAAGCGGATTTTTATGATACTCACGAGTGATGTCTTAAAAATATTTTCTACCTTACATACACAATCTTCCAGCAGGCGCAATTGCCAAAATAAGCTTTCGACTCACCCCAACCAATGGCTGCGTAGACGTGAACGCGAATCATCTCCACGGAGAAAGTTTTGACGACCAATATGAACAGGTACAGGCCTTCGACGAACATCCAGAAGAAGTTGGTGCCCATCAGGTAGGTGAGCACCACGTACATGAAACAGGCACTCTGCGTGTTAAAAGAGATATACGCCATTAATATCACGACCAGTGCGGGCGCAACATTAAATTGTGCGACATAGAATATAGTTATTACAGGCGAGTACGAATATTCTAACTTTTTGAATAACAAATCGAATGTTTCCGTATTTGATCGAGTCCTCAAATACAAAGCCATTTTTTTATTAGACCATCGAATATAATAGTTGCCACTCGCTACCCTGTAATGGGGGAAGGGCAAGGGGATGCGATAAGTGAGAGAGAAAAAATGAATGAAAAGAAAACTGAAGAACAAACCACACACACACGTAATACAGAGCTGTTTCTGTGGGCACTGTCACGAAGTCTGCGAAGGCGTTCCTGGTGTTACACAGTGTCAGCGTCCCATCCTATGTCACGCAATGTACAGTCACAATTTGTCACAAAGTCCCATGTCTTTTAAACAACGTAGCAGCACCTTCATAGCAGCTCTCGCTGATGTTCGCGTAGGCCAGTTTGCAATGATGTTGTTTTCCGTTACTGGGCGCTAGTCCAGTTGGTCTAGGATGGCTGATAGGCTCTTCTTTGAGGGTTGAAACGAGGGCACTCGCCGAGAAGGTGCGCGCTTGTTTTTTTGCACCCGCAGAAGTCACAAACTCGGCCGTTGGCCATTCCGATAAAAAGAAGTACGCATTTGGAAGTGCTACTCCAAGCCATAGATGGACTACAAGGATGCAGTCACGTCGTGAAAATTCGGGCGGAATACAGAGCTGTAAATTAGAGTTCAGGGTATGAAGGCGTGCACTTGTTAAGTCGGATGAATTCCATTGAGCTATTGTTAGGTGACGTGCAAGTACGGAAAAATTCCTTTGGCTGCGTCGGCTCTCTGAAAAGAAGAACGGAAACGGAGATGACGCCTTCATGGGCAGATTGGGCAGTTGCGTCGGCTCGACCATTGCCATCTATGCCACAGTGACTAGGCAACCACTGGTATGTTATATCATGTCCTTCGTCAACTATGCGATAATGGACTTCTCTGCGACGACGTGCTCATGTGATTCATGGCGCAGTGCTGAGAGTATACACTCTGGAGGGCTGCCCTGGAATCCCGTAAGATTGACCACACATAGGGTACAGTGTCCCCCCTGAAATAAAGAGCCGCACGAAGGGCTACCAGTTCTGCAGCTGTCGTCGATGATAAATATGACGTTTTTATCTGTATCTTGGCGGATCTTGCTGCAATATGCACAGCGGCAGCTGAACTCGTTGCTGTGGCTGATTCATCGATGTGAACACGTACGCGGCCACTGTGCACCTCATGTAAAAGTCCTAATGTGGCCTGTTCCAGGGCAAACGACGGTATGTTAGGTTTATTTGTGATTCCTGGGATGGTAAAGTGTAATACACGTCTGTGCAGGCACCATGAAGGGGTGAAGGTAGTCTTGCTGCAGGCATGCAGTTCGATGGCAACGAAGCATGATTGGCAGCAATTATACGCCTGAAAGTTGTGTGCGGTATTTCTGCAGGTAAATAAACAAGATGGTAAGAAGGTAGTCGGGTAACGTGTTCAATATGCGCCCTGAGGGCGTCGGTGATACGTTGATAGCGGTACGTTGATATCGCGTGATCTTGCACTATGACAATCGTTGCCGCTGTAGACGCACACTTCGGAAGACCGAGACACTTCCTCAGGTTTTGAGCTTGTAGTCCCCGCAGTACACGGAGGTTTGTTTTGCAGGTGTTGCCTAGCACAAGGAGGCTGTATCTGCGAAACCGAAGAACAAGGCGTTATAAATCTGCTGCATTGACCGCACCAATGTGCCCCATGATTTTCCGCCGACAATTTGAGGAGGTGTATTATGTCCCTAACCTCCTCTTCAGATATCAAACTTCTGGACTCCATGATAGGTCGCGGTCCATCATTACCCTTAAAACGCGGTGTTTCCGTGCGTTTGTAATTACTTGCCCATTCACACTTACAGAGTAAGTCTTCATTGCCTTACAAGTTCTGTTTTGACATTAACTTAGCTGTCTCTTGTAGTCTTGCTCGTACACTCTAAAAACAGTGGCACCCTTTGGGGTGTATATTTGTCCCACAAGAATAATCGTCATCTGTCTTGCCCGCGTTTTCTTTCTTTAACGCTGCGAGCCCGGTATTTCCCAGTCACGAACGGCATGCGCGTTATCAGTGTGACGCAGCACTCTCGACAGGAAAGTAGCGAGCGCTGAGTTTTCAAGAAAGGAAACGCAAGCAAGGCAGATGACGATTATTGTTGTGGGACAAATATACACCCCAAAGGGTGCAAACTGTTTTTAGAGTGTACCTGCAGTCGTATTGCACCAGACGCCAAGATGCAGAGAGAGAGAGAGAGAGAATGAAGAGGAAAAGCAGGGAGGTTAACCAGATATGAGTCTCCGGTTTGCTACCCTACACTGGGGATGGGGGATAGGGGTTAGAAAGATGACAGAGAGGAAAACGTTAAAAAAACAAAGGTAAAAAAAAAACGGGCACACATGGAGGCACACACACAAAAGGCGTTCTGTTAAAGTCGTTCACACAGGCCGGTAGATCGCAAAAAGCGCAATAGCGCTTGCACGGCCTTCTTCTGTGATGGTAGGTCCTTTCGATGTTGCAGAATTCTTTTTTCGGATAGCGCTTGGTCGTCCAGTTCGTCAAGTTCGTGGCGAAGGCATGCTCTCTGTGTACTGTACTGCGGGCAGGCACACAAAATATGGCCAATTGATTCTTCATGGCTGCAGTGGTCACAGGTTGGGCTGTCGGTCATCCCTATGCGGAATGCATAGGCTTTAGTAAAGGCAACGCCCAACCAAAGTCGATATAAAAGCGTGGCGTCTCGACGGCGAAGCTGTGATGGCGCTCGAAGACTTAGTGTTGAATCAAGTGAGTACAGTCGCGTGTTTCTTAAATGTGGCTCATTCCATTGCGACACGGTGCACTGCCGAGCAAGTAGGCGGAGCTTCCGTGCTGCGTCAGTTCTACAATGAGGAATTGGGACGTGGAGCTCCTCAGTATGGGCTGAGCGGGCAGCGTGATCCGCCCGTTCATTGCCGATAATCCCGCAGTGACTTGGAAGCCACTGAAAGGTTATCTCATGGCCAGCATCACTTATATGTTGCAATGTCTCTGTAGTATGGAATATTAGTCGTTCGTGTTGTCCGCGCCGTAAAGGTCACAGTAGAGACTGCAGTGCCGCCTTCGAATCGCAGAATATTGTCCACTTATGTGGTGGTTCATCACCTATGTGATGAAGGGCAGTAAAGAGCGCTGCGAGCTCTGCTGCCGTCGATGTTGTCGCGTGGGTCGTCTTAAATTTTATTGTTGTAGCTTTCGCTGGTATGACGACTGCCGCCGCGGAGCTACTTGGAAGGACAGATCCATCAGTGTAAATATTGTCACGTGTACTTATTTTTATCAGGCGACAACGTTTCGCCGCTTAACAACTGTAATCGCACAACGACGGACGCGCCTGCATGTATCCGAAGTTTCTGGAAAGTTATCGATGCTTCTACTCGGCTGTCTGTTGTCGCCGAACCTTGTGTTATCTGATTTCTGTTATCACCGAAGACCGTCGACGAGTTTCTTCGCGAGGCCACTAGCATCGAGAAGACACTCGAGATGCGAAACCGGCAATTCGACCACCGCACCAACTCTACAAACTATGCCGGCGTTCAATCGCTGGCCTCCGACGACCTGCGCGAGGCTATCAGGGCAGTCGTACGAGAGGAGCTCCAGAAGATCTTCCCGTCGTCGCAGCCTCAAGTGGCCTCGATCGCTGACATCGTCAAAGATGAGGTTCAGCGGTCGCTTGGGATTCCGGAGGTGCAACCTCAATTACCGCAACCCCAGCCAGAAGCGATGACCTGCGCCGCCGTCGCACGCCTTCAAGGTCCTCCTCCACGACCGCGACATGGCCCAGTAACGCCGCAATTCCGTCGACCACCCCCGCCGCCAGCACGCCCACCCGTCGCCCAGCGCAGCTACCCGAGGAAGACAGACGTATGGCGCGCTCCTGACCACCGCCCGCTGTGCTACCACTGCGGAGAAGCGGGTCACGTCTACCGACGATGTCCATACCGGGAGATGGGACTGCGAGGTTTCGCCGTCAACGCTCCGCGCCCGCAGCAAGGTGAACGCCCTCGCGATATCGCTGACTACCTCGCGGCTACTCAGTGGAGCTCTCGACGATCGTCGCGTTCGCCATCACCAGGCCGCTACTTGTCGCCGCAGCGCCGACCATTCACTGGCCCAGCCCGGGGCCGGTCAGCGAGCCCATATCCGGAAAACTAAAAGCAGCAACCGATGGAGGTGCGGTTGCTGTCCGTCGAACTGACGAAGACCCTCCGCTGCCGACGAAGAAGCCGAAGAAACTACCTCGACAACATAACGACACGCCGCCGTCCCGACTAAGTCTGGAAAGAAAGAATGCGACGACGAAAGACGACCTGACGACGTCACATACCAGCCACAGGTCAACGCGACGCAGCCGTGATCCGACGCCAAGACCTAACTGCAACGCCAGAGAAAGAACCACCGACCTCGAGGTTCTTCTGGACGGCCACGCAGTTACCGCCTTAGTGGACACAGGGGCTGATTACTCCGTAATAATTGGACACATCGCCGCCCAGTTGAAGAAAGTTAAGACCGCATGGGAAGGCCCTCAAATTCGGACCGCTGGAGGACACCTCATCACGCCGACTGGAATCTGCACGGCAAGAATAACCATTCATGACCGGACTTATCCTGCCACCTTCGTTATCCTCCAACAGTGTTCACGAGACGTCATTCTCGGTATGGACTTCCTGGACCAACACGGCGCAATCATCGACCTGAAGTCGAAGTCAATAACGCTGTCGGAAGATAAAGCGATGCCGCCGGAGAGCCCTCGTAGTCACCACGCCTTGAGTGTGCTCGAAGATCAAGTGAGCATCCCGCCGCGCTCCAGCATTATTATTTCCGTCGGCACTGAAACACCCGCTGACGTAGAAGGCGTCATCGAGGGCGACCATCATCTACTGCTCGACCGTGAAATTTGCGTCGCAAGAGGGATCGCTCGACTCCACGGAGGGCAAGTGGAAGTTATGCTAACCAACTTCAGCCAAGAGTTCAAGCACATCAACAAGGCACGACAATCGCATACATCGAGGAAATTGTGGAAACCAGCAACGCCTTTGTCCTCTCGGATTCAGCCGCAGCTACCCCGATGAGCATTGTTCCCGAATCAGACTGCGACGTGAATGCAAGTCTCCCTATGAGTAAGCAGCAACAGATCAGAAGTCTTCTCCGACGATACAAAGGCTGCTTTTCGACGTCATCGAGGATTCGACAAACACCAGTCGCCAAGCATCGCATAATAACCGAAGAGAGCGCTCGACCACTCCGCCAGAGCCCTTACCGAGTTTCGACGCGAGAACGTGAAGCTATTAGGCAACAAGTCGACGAAATGCTGCGCGACGACATCATCCAGCCGTCGAAAAGCCCGTGGGCCTCTCCTGTAGTCCTGGTAAAGAAAAAGGACGGAACCCTAGGCTTCTGCGTCGATTATCGTCGACTGAACAAGATCACGAAGAAGGATGTGTACCCCCTTCCACGGATAGACGACGCATTGGATCGGCTCTGCAACGCTAAATACTTCTCGTCGATGGACCTCAAGTCTGGCTACTGGCAAATAGAAGTCGACGAGAGAGATCGCGAAAAGACTGCCTTCATCACGCCAGACGGCCTCTACGAGTTCAAGGTCATGCCATTCGGACTGTGCTCGGCGCCTGCAACGTTTCAGCGCGTCATGGACACGGTGCTAGCCGGACTGAAGTGGCAGACGTGCCTTGTTTACCTGGATGACGTCATTGTCTTCGCCGGAAATTTCGACGATCGCCTTAGGCGGCTTGCGACAGTGTTAGAAGCCATCAAGTCATCAGGGCTCACTCTGAAGCCGGAAAAGTGCCGCTTCGCTTACGATGAGTTTTTGTTCCTAGGCCACGTGATCAGCAAATCAGGAGTACGCCCGACCCACAGAAGACAGCTGCCATCGCAAAGTTCCCGCAGCTAACCGACAAGAAGGCAGTGCGCAGATTCCTTGGCATGTGTGCCTACTATAGGCGCTTTGTCAAGGACTTTTCACGCATCGCGGAGCCGCTGACAAAGCTAACTAAATGTGACGTCGAGTTCAAGTGGGAAACGCCGCAGGCCGACGCATTTCAACAACTCAAACGACGCATGCAGTCGCCGTCCGTACTTGCGCACTTCGACGAGCACTCCGATACCGAAATACACACTGACGCCAGTAGCCTAGGCCTCGGTGCCGTCCTAGTCCAGAGAAAAGATGGACGTGAACACGTGATAGCTTACGCTAGCCGGTCGTTGTCAAAAGCGGAAGGCAATTATTCTACAACCGAAAAGGAATGCCTCGCCATCGTTTGGGCTACAGCGAAATTTCGCCCTTACCTCTATGGCAGGCCATTCAAAGTGGTCAGCGAACATCACGCGTTGTGTTGGCTAGCTAATTTAAAGGACCCTTCAGGAGGGCTGGCGCGGTGGAGCCTCAGACTACAAGAATACGACATCACTGTAACGTACAAGTCCGGAAGAAAACACTCAGATGCCGATTGCCTATCACGCGCCCCCATTGACCCACCGCCGCAAGATGACGAGGATGACGACGCCTTCCTTGGCATAATAAGCGCGGAAGACTTCGCCGAACAACAACGAGGGGACCCGGAGCTAAAAGCCCTAGTCGAGTATTTGGAAGGGCACACCGACGTTGTCCCTAGGGCATTTAAGCGTGGATTATCTTTGTTCACGCTTCAAAACAACCTACTCGTGAAGAAGAACTTCTCACCAGTCCGCGCCACTACCTTCTTGTTGTACCGTCAGCGCTGCGTCCAGAGATACTGCACGCCCTACACGACGATCCAACCGCTGGGCACCTCGGATTCTCCAGGACGCTGTCGAGAATACAGGAAAGGTATTACTGGCTGCGTCTGACCGCCGACGTCGCCCGTTACGTCAAGAAATGCTGAGATTGTCAACGACGCAAGACACCACCAGCAAGGCCAGCAGGATTACTACAGCCGATCAAACCTCCTCGCCGACCATTCCAGCAGATTGGGATGGATTTGTTGGGGCCGTTTCCGATGTAAACATCCGGGAATAAGTGGATCGTCGTGGCGACGGATTATCTCACCCGCTTTGCTGAAACTAAAGCTCTACGAAAAGGCAGCGCAGCCGAAGTGGCGAAATTTTTCGTCGAAAACATCCTGCTGCGACATGGTGCCCCAGAAGTCCTCATCACCGACAGAGGAACGGCTTTTACAGCACAGCTCACCTAAGCCATTCTGCAGTACAGCCAGACAAGCCACAGGAGGACAACTGCCTACCATCCGCAGACGAATGGTCTCACGGAGCGCCTGAACAAGACCCTCGCCGACATGCTAGCAATGTACGTCGACGTCGAACACAAGACGTGGCACGCGGTCCCGCCGTAAGTAACCTTTGCGTACAACACGGCGGTGCAAGAAACAACACAGATCACGCCGTTCAAGCTGGTCTACGGCAGGAACCCGACGACGACGCTTGACGCCATGCTGCCGCACGTAACTGACGAAGAGAATGTTGACGTCGCTAGCTATCTCCAGCGCGCCGAAGAAGCCCGACAGCTCGCCCGCCTGCGAATCAAGAGCCAGCAGAGGACCGACAGCCGACACTACAACCTCCGACGACGCTTCGTCGAGTACCCGCCTGGCGACCGTGTTTGGGTCTGGACCCCGATACGCCGACGAGGACTCAGTGAGAAACTACTCCGACGCTATTTCGGACCCTACAAGGTCATCCGACGTATTGGCGCTCTGGACTATGAGGTCGTGCCAGACGGCATTTCGCATTCACAGCGGCGCCGCGCACGATCTGAAGTGGTCCACGTGGTGCGCCTTAAACCATTTTACGGACGCTGACGAACTTCGTCATTTTTGTTCTTTTCTTTGCTACGAGTGCTTTTGTTTATTAACTTCGTTTCTTTGCAGCATCGGGTCGATGCTTTTTAAGAGGGTGGTATTGACACGTGTACTTATCTTTATCGGGCGACCACGTTTCGCCGCTTAACAACTGTAATCGCACAACGACGGACGCGCCTGCATGTATCCGAAGTTTCTGGAAAGTTATCGATGCTTCTACTCGGCTGTCTGTTGTCGCCGAACCTTGTGTTATCTGATTTCATCGCGTGACACGAATGGTGTAGAACTTTGTGGAAGGCACGCGGGTCCGAACGATTAGTTTGGAACATTCTACGACTGCTGTATAAAAGCCGACGCGCTTGACCCGCTGATCAGATTTTCGACGATCGCCGAGCGTGTTCGCCGCTATCGTTGTGCTAAAGTGTAGCCTGTTTTGTGGGCACAGGTTCGCCCAATAAAAGTTAGTTTTGTCGTTCACAGTATTGCTACTGTGTTATTCAACGTCACCACCACGTGACAATATGCGTAGAATCACGGTAGTTCTCGTACAAATGTAGTAGCGTGAGCTGTCTAAGGGCTGGCGATGATAGATCAGCTTTTTTCGAGATACCAGGTATTGTGAGGTTGATTTTTGGCCTAGCGAGGCACCATGGAGGAATCGAAGGTCTCGCAGCCGGGGTGAAACAAGCTGGCAATGATTCTTCATATGCGGTTATCGTCCGGCTGAAAGATGTGTGTGGTCTGTCCGCTGTTAGGGAGGCCAAGTGGTGACGAGGAGTCCTGGTCAGATGCCTTATATGGGTCCTGAGTACTTCAATTTCAATGTGGGTCCTGACAAGGTGATCTCCAGCGATTGCTATCGTAGCCACTGTTGAGGCACTCTGAGGCAGGCCTAGACAGATCCTGAGCACCTGACCCTGAAGACTTTGCATTGTGCGTAGATTTGTTTTACCTGTGTTGTTTATTGCTGGCAAGCTGTATCGCAGAAATCCTAGGAAAAGCACCCTGTACAGTTGCAACATCGCACTCGGCGACATTCCCCAGGTCTTGCCAGCGAAAAACTTGAGGAGGTGACAGATGCCTGTCAACCGTTTTTTCACGTATGAGACGTGTGGGCTCCATGACAATGGAGTACGATCGGACCCGTCGTATTATTTGGCCATTTATTATTACATTGTAGTTGGCCATGGGTTTGCGCGTAAATGGCACTAGCGCGCATTTCTCTGAGGAAATTTCCAGGCCTCGATTACGGAGGTAGAGAACAGTTTGTGTGGCGGCACGCTGAATTCTCGCTCGCAACTGTAGGCGTGTGACTGCAGACGTCCATATGCAGATGTCATCCGCGTACATTGATAGCCTGACTGTAGTTGGCACGTGCTCAAGGAGAGCAATTAGTGTTAGATTAAATAACACAGGGCTAAGTACACCGCCCTGGGGGACGCCGCGGTAGCTATAATGTAGGCAAGTATGGCCTTCTTCGGTGCTTACAAAAAAGGATGGCATGGATAAATAGCTCCATATCCATTTAAACATCCGACATCCCACTCCAACCTCTGCGAGAGCAGAGAGGATGGCTTCATGCGTAACGTTGTCATACGCCCCTTTAACGTCGAGGAATAAAGACGCGCAGAGACGCTTACGGCATTTCTCATGTTGAATGTAGGTGACCAGGTCGACGACGTTATCGATTGATGATCGACTGCGTCGGAAGCCCGCCATGGCATCTGGGTAGGCGTTGTGGAACTCCAAGTACCACTCCAGGCGTCCTAGGACCATCCTCTCCATTACTTTGCCCACACAGCTCGCCAACGCGATCGGGCGATATGATGAGAGTTCCAACGGCGACTTGCCAGGCTTCAGCAGTGGAACAAGGCGACTTGTCTTCCAGGTTGTTGGTAGTGTGCCATCTCTCCAAGATTCATTGTACACCTCAAGGAGAACTCCTCTCGCTCGCTCCCCCAGGTGACACAGAGCTCGGTAGGAAATTCCGTCAGGTCCTGGCGCTGATGTGCGGCTACACAAAGCTAATGCTGCCTTAAGTTCGTGGATTGAGAATAGTAGATCCATCCGGTGATCACGTGGTGGCGGACAGCTACTCGAAGGCGATGGAATGTTGGTAGCTGTGAGTTGGCCGGATAATCTGGCGAAGAAATCCTCTGCTACTTCAATCTCCGATCTCTTTTGAGAGAGGGCAAGCGCCTTGAATGGGAATCGCTGTACGGGGAGTGTCCGGAGGCTGCGCACCGTTCTCCATAGTTGCGATAAAGGCTTGCGCGGATCTAGCGACTCACAGAAGGCAGTCCAACGTTGCGATTCGAGCTTGTCTAACCGGCGTTGTATCTTCTTTTGCGTGCGCCTGGCGGTCCGCAAATCATCCATTGTTTTCGTACGTCGGTATCTTCGTTCACCACGTCGTCGGATTGCTCGAAGTCGTTCTAGTTCCACATCAAATTCATTCAGTTTCGAAGAGCATGTGAGAGTACGCATAGTGACTTGCACGGCGCTCTTGATTGCCTCTTCCAAGTCGAAAGATGGATTGGCGTCGCAGTGTTCTTCCATAATAGACTGAAATTTAGGCCAGTCCACTCTTTGGATCGTATCCCGTATTTTGGAAGGGAACAATCCTCTGATCTTGATGTACGTGGGGATATGGTCGCTTCCGTGCGTCTCTATGTCCGCAAACCACCCTGCACGTCTGACAAGGCTTCGTGAGAAGAAAGCCAAGTCAAGACAGCTGCTGTAGGTGGAGCCACGTAAGAAGGTAGGACTTCCATCATTCAGCAGCCAAAGTTCATTACTGGAGGCGAAAGATACCAGAGCTCTGCCTCGTGCGTTGATCATCGGACTTCCCCAGAGTGTATGATGGGCGTTGCAATCTCCAATGATGACCCAGGGATTGGAGGTTGAGGAAAGGATGTCTTGTAGTCTTTTGTAATCAAATCGACTTGACGGAGATAGGTAGGCGCCCACAAAAGTAAAGGCCAAATTCTTTTTCCTTACGTTTTGGCATATATATTGATTATTGACATCAGGTGGTACAGGCTGATGAGTGTAGGTGAGGTCGCGGCGAATACACACCAAAACCTTACTGTTTTCATAAACAGTGGACGACATAAATAATTCATAGCCAGAAAGCCTGATTGTGTTCGATAAGTTCGGCTCGCAAATGACGATAATGGGAAACATATTGGCGTACACGAAGCGATGGAAATCTGAAAGGCGCGCTCTGAGTCCGCGCGCATTCCACTGAAATATGGCTGCTTGTCAGACCTCTTCCCTAAACGACCGTGGCTGTGGAGCCATGATCTACTCAAGGGTTACAAGCACCAGACTCAGAGCGTCCAGTACTTGAAGCGCACTTCTGGCAGACGGTGTGTGCATGTTGCTTAGCAACACACGAATGGCATTCATTAAAGGCCTAATAATTGCTATCACTTGCTCATCTGTTTTCCGCGACTCCTCGGATACAGCATCTTGCTGTACTGGGGGCGGCTTCTTCTGCGGCTCTTCTGGCGGTCGTGTACGTGGAAGTGGCGGCCATTCCTCTGTGGAGAGAGATGTGGCAGTTTTCTCCCTTCCAACATCTGTGTTCGGAGGGCTGGAAACTTCCGCTGATGATGCTGATTGACGAGTTGACTGTTCCTGAAAGCTTGATGTTTTCTGTCGTGAAGACCTTCGACGGTGACGCCGTCTTCGCCGTACTTTCACAGCAGCCTCTTTGTGGGTAGAGTTGTCTCCCACCATTTGTTTAAGAATGGTGATCTCTTTCTTGATCTGGGGACAGTCCTTGGAAGAGGCGCAGTGATCACCCTGACAGTTAGGACACTTCAAAGTGATTGCGCTGCAGTTGTCTTCTGAGTGGGGTTCGGCACATAGAGGGCACACGGCCGAATTTCTGCAGACACCCTTCACATGGCCCATCTTCTGACAATTGAAGCATTGCATTGGTCTTGGAATAAACGGTCGAACCTGGTGGCGAAAGTGGCCGACCTTCACGTAGGGTGGAAGGCAGTCGCCTTTGAACGTTAGTCTCACACAACGTGCGTTGCCGAGGCGACAAACATGCACAATGATGTTGCGTTCACTTGCTGGTTTTATAAGAACTGGGAGGTCTGCATTAGGAATTTCATTGTCAATGTCGTAGATGACTCCTGTTATTGTGGCACCATTCGTTGGCATGATGGATCCGACCTTGATGTTTCCCAGCTGCGTTACATGTTGTAGTATGGTCAGCGCGCTCGGGTTCATCACATCGATTGCCAGGATGTTTCGCCTAGTGTTTATCCTGACATCCTTGATCTCGTTTGGCACAGTGTTTTCGAGATACACGGAGAGTGCTTGCCTGTTGAGGACGCGCAGGTTGTCGGTAGCGTTCTGTGGCACAAACAGGATGGTGTGAGGCCATCGTTGAGGCGCTGTTTTCACAGTGTTCGAGCTAGACGCCGAAGATGAGTTGATAATTATTCGTTTGGCCTTGCGGTACTGGACTAGTCGAAAGCCGTCTTCCGAGGGCTCGTCACCTGAGGCGGAGTACAGCTCTGTGTCCTCGCTACCACTCGATGTATTTCCTCGCTTCCTCGAACCGACGTCCGCGGGTGAACGGGAACCAGGAGGATCCTCGGGGTGTTGCACATCCATCACCGCGATGGAGAGGGCGGTAGACCCCACAGGTGCAGTGAGAAGTCCAGAAAAGCACAGAGACGGGCGAGATGTGTTCCGCAAGAGAAGCACTTCGTCTTGCTTTTCTCTAGTGAATACGAATCCACCCCAAGATGCAGATGTCGTCAGCATAGATATATACTTGAACTGTGCTGGGCAAGCTTCTGACCACGTCAGTGACCACTAGGTTGAATAGTGTCGGGCTCAACACCCCGCTTCGCGGCAGTCCACGAACATTTTGTGGTGAGTCGTGGCGCCATCCACGGTCATCATAAAGAAACGCCTGTCTGTCAAATAACTGCATAGCAACTGATAAGTGCAGCCACCGATTCCGGCTTAAATCAGAGCCTGTATAATGACATAATGTGCTACATTAGCATAGGCGCCTTTCATGACAAGCAACAATGCTGCAGTGAGTGGTTTCAGACGTTTTTGATGTTGAACAAGCGTGACCAAATCGATGGCATTACCCATGGATGACCTCTCACGCCGGAAGCTACCCACGGCATCTGGGTATGCGTTGTAATTTTCGAGATACAATTCCCGGCGCGTCAAACCCATTCTTTCCATTATTTTTCTGTTGCAAATGGCCAGAGCGGTGGGACGGTACGATGACAAATCTAACAGTGATTTGCCAGGTTTGAAAAGTGAAACCATGCGGCTGCATTTCCATTCATTTCGAGCCAAACAGTTGTCTCAAGACTCGTTGCAATGGTTCAGCAGCATGACATTATTTTTAAAGTTCTTTTTATTACTGTCAGAATACTTTAATTCCTAGACTCTTTACAGTCAAACATGCAATTCAAGCAAAATGTACGATAACTTTCATGGCACCTCCTGTGTAAATTAGTCACTAAAGCCCGGTGCGTCACTCGGACAGCCGGACTTTTTCATGTGAACATGATCGCTGGCAATGAAATGTCATTTAGACATAGTATTAGGCCGTTGGCAATGCTTGGTGCTATTGATAAATACAGCACCTATGTTCCTTTATCGCAGGAAATAAAATTAACTTTCATTGCGAGCTGCTTTAAACGAAAGCGGCAGCATCGGTCGCGACAATTTTAACTGGAGAAAGAGGGTTGTCGTTCCTTCACTTTACCAACACCACAGACGAGCCGCATATCTAGTTTGGTCGTGAAGGTGCACGCAACATTATTTGGCCCACAACATCCCTTTATAAGGTTTATAAATTAATACATGACCACCTATACTCGAAAAAGCCCCCAATTTGTGAACTATCCACTTAGTTAATTGTTCCTAATGATCTTCAAGGCTTCCTAATGTGCAGGGGAATGACAAAAAATTCAATTGTTTTCAATAGCTGGGTGTGAACATTGGACATGAAATGGGGTTGCTTATTCGGAATCTGTTCGAAAAATATTCGATATTTGATTCAATTCTAGCCACTTGCGTCACTCTTCAATTCGTATTCGATTCGTTACTGGCACCATTCGATGTGTATGCTATTCGATCTCAAGAATTACTGTTCCCCCGCCCCTGCAAATTGCTTTTTCGGAGCTTCAAGAAGTGACCACGCCTACTCCATCTGCAAATTGAAGAGGCACTGCGATATCTATTACGACATTTATATATTGACGCCATTGTCGTGTCCTAATTTAGCGTGCTGGTGCGTTACTTTAAAAAGCAGTTTCCTTAACCGAAATACTTTTCTTATTTTGATTTAAGCTAGTTTAATTCCGTCAAGAAGTTTACTATGCATGCTAAAAACGTTCTTGGACTCATAAGGTAGGGACCTATAGTCATCGCGGCTGACGTCGTGTCAGGGGAACCAAATGCACTTTTGTGGCGTGCATTTTCAGCAATGGAAGCGCCTTCGGGTGCATCTCTCACGTCGCTCACTGCGAACGGCGCCAATGGAACGAAACTAAGCAACCAGCTAAAGCGGCGTTTGCACAAATGCGACAAGTGGCGCCCCGCATTGCTTTTCCAACGCATCCCAAGCATATAGGCGGCGGCAATGCACTAGGAAGACCAATCTCATTGATGCGAAAGACAGGAAAGGGTATCATAGGCTGAAACGGTATAAGTCGTTTCGCGTGGTGCATGTCAACGCTGGCGTGTCGCGTTGAGGGAGAGACACGGCTGCCGCCGTGCTCTGTCCTCCGCTCACCGAAAGAACGCAAATAATCTGATGGAGGCTCCCGCATGTTTTGGACGAGGGCGTATGCGCCGCATGTAAACGCGGTCCCATAGGAATTATCGTGGTTGCGCCAAAGAATGTGACGCGCTACTGTCGTATGCCTATAAAAGTAGCTTAAACAAACGCATCGCTTTAAAATAATGACGCAGGACGCTTACTCGAAGCGTGATCGATCATACAGTCTTCATATGGCGACAGGATATCTACTCTATCACCCGATGAGCTAAAAAGGCACTGGGAGATTTCTGGAAAATTCTGACGCGGATTATGCGGAAAGGTTCTCGGGTTTTAAGAAACACTGAAGATAGTAAACTTGTCTAGAAAGAAAAGTCGAAGAGGGTTTACCTAAACACGACGTTAGAATCGTTCAGTGAAATTCGGGGCGAAAGCACTCTTTAGCAAGAACTCGTGGGATGCACGCGTAAGGTTGCGCTGTCAAACGACGTGACTGCATTAACTTACAAGATGTCTAAATTTCGGTGAATCGCTAGATAAATGCATTGCACGCAGAATGGGCAGAAATTTCTTGTCGTTTTTCTTTTCTTTATAGCTTTTTTAGCTATGCGCGCTTAATTTTAACAGTGACTACAACACAAACACAGCAGCAAAACTAAATTTTGTATGCGTACGCGCTCACTTATTACCGTACTTCGAGCCGTACTTCAAGCCATAGCGCATCCGCTGGTGTATTTCTCTAGGTTAAGGAAGGCATGCATAATTCTGCAAGCACGCTTTGTTACGCATATAAGTTGTACCTCACCAAGATTGTTGCATTCCCGCTAATATCACGGTGACATCGGTGGGGCACCTCTCACCGGCTGCTGGCACAGAATTATACTGCCCATGGTGTGGGGCGAGCCGAGCTCTGGTTCGCTTGATAGGTACGCCTGCCTCAAACACATTGGTCTCAACTGCTTCCCCACTAAGTCGGAACTGTAGCTGTACTCGCCCAAACGCAGGGGCGCCAAGAGCAGAGGGTGGAAACCCCCGGTCGAACGCAAAATCACCCTCCGCACCAGGAACGGCCGTGCCGTCCCCAAGGTTGACTCCATTAGGGTCCTGGGCATGATCATCGAGTCCCACGCAGTCAACGCCCAAACGGTACGGAAGCTCAAGACCAAGACCGAGAACGCCATACGATTCGTACGCAGAGTGGCTAACTGTCACCGCGGCCTTAAAGAAGACAACCTGCTATGTCTCGTACACGCGTTTGTTCCACCATTTCACCTACGTCGCGGCTATGGACACTTGGCTACGCTGAACGCAATAAACTCAACGCCCTCATTCGAAAAGTAGTGAAACGGGCCCTAGGCCTTTCGCTCACGACTTCCACGCAGAAACTCCTCGCGCTCGGTGTGCACAACACGCTAGAAGAGATCGCCGAGGCTCAGGAGCAAACGCAGGTGATCCGACTCGCGACCACCAAGGAGGGGCCACCACATTCTCCGCGAGATCGGCTTCTTCTACTCGACGACGAGGGATCCGTCGAAGTTGACCCTGGTTACCCGCGAGATCATAGCCTTCATCACGATCGCTCTTATTCCGCGAAACGTACATCCTGACCACAACAGAGGCAGGCGCCTTGCCCGGGTGACCGCCCTTCTCCAGTGCATAGATAAGAAAGCGGACGACGTTACGTTCGTGGATCCTGCCGTCTAGCGCGAAAACCGAGCCTTTGCCGCGGTCGCGGTCTCATCCACGCAGCAGCGGACTCTCAACTCCGCCACGATCCTCACCCGAGACCACGATGAGATGGAACAAGTAGCCATAGCCCTGGCCGTGCTGCATGGTGAACGGGAAGTGATCTACAGCGACTCCAGAGGGCCCGTCAAAGCCTTCGAACGTGGCGTCGTCTCCAACCAGGCGTTACGCATCCTCCGTAGCACGGATCCGAGCACCCTCTAGCACCACACCGCCATCTGGTTTCCCGCCCATCTCGTTCGGGTGCCGGGTACCCCACCCAAGCTCAACGAAATCGCCCACGACGCAGTGTGAGGGCTTACCGATCGCGCTGCCCCCGGATAACCCCATCTTGTCGAGCTACAGGACAACCGGGACAAGCTCATTACGTACCGTGATATTACATAACGCTTCTACCTGGAGCGCCACATCTTTACGCCACCGCACCCCAAACTTAACCGGACACAGGTGCTAAGACTACGCTTCGTGCAGACGCGCATGAACCCAAACCCCGCCAAATTACACGTTTTACATGCCGACGCGTGCCCACGCTACACGGGTACACTCGCACGCATGCTCTGGGAGTGTAGAAACGCTCTTCCCGACTGTACCTCGAGGAAGTGGGAGAAGTCGCTCAGAAGCTCACTACTGGACGACCAGCAATGGGCCGTCCAGCAGACCTGCCCAGCGGCCGCCAGGTACTCCCTGTCGGTCCCTACGTGGGAGATCTCCGTTACGCGCTAAGCGCCTTCTGCAGGACCACAATAAATTTTCCAATCCAGTTTGTAGAAAGAGTACACCTTCGCGGCTTGTGGTCTCGGTGTCCTACTACACGGCCAAGGCTGAGTCCAGAAAACCCACATGCCCACAAATCTTAACAGCTCGTGCGTTACTGCGTAAATGTATGGGAACGCCGAAATCGTCTTTCTCAGCAACCACAGTGTCGGATTTGATGATGCTTGTCGGATTTAAAAGAACTTAAACTCCTATGAGTTGTTTAAGTGAATGTTTGAATTTAGGCCGTCGATATTCTTATGAAAATTGTTTGGAAATTGGGAAACTTCCGAAATGTTTGCAACTCAGTATTTCACGAATAAGAAAATGGGATTGCAATTCTGTCAATTTCTTCTAAGAGTACGTGCAAAGGAGACAAAAATTATATATTATACATAAGCTTAATACAAATCTAATGGGCGAATAGGAGTTTTGCGAAAACCCTCGTAAGCATTGTAACGATTTCACGAAGGCTGTATATTCACATATACATTGTAAATTTTAGATGCACTGATGGACATACATTATAGAATTGCCATATCTGTTTTTGTTGCAGGCTAAGAATTTGTGAACGGCGTTTTTTCAAACCTGCCAATTTTACGTAATTTTTATGAAGAGTTTCAGACTTTGAAAGACTGAAATTGCACTTGCAATTTCCTTCGGAATATACTTTTTTCTTCTGAAATGAAACAAATTCATTACCATCAGTCGAGCGGTTATCTCAAAAAAACATGTCTGCGTTTTACATGTATCTGAGTAGGCAGGACGGAGTTGGGTCGAAGCTAAAGGTTCGTAATAAACTAGCATTATGAAAGCATGCACGCATAGTTCAGCATAATAAGCTCGTGCTTACATTTGGTCACTCGTCGTTGGTTGGCTGCTTAGTACGTTTCTTTGTACGTAACGAAGCTCGTATCATATCCAGTTGAATTTTGCTGTGTTGTCTTCCCCTATTTACAACGAGCTTTAGGCGGTTTCTTCCTTCCTCAGCATTCGACAAGGCGCATATTTGCGCATTTTGATTCCAGTAACCGTTTGCACAGCTTACTGAACACGTCTTGTTTCAATGAATTTTATTTTACTCTGTTCTATATTACGCTCGGTTTCTGACTGTACACAATCTACCTTTTATCTTTTGTTATAATTCTCGGTTTTCAAATGTAATAATCTACCCTTTCTTAGCTCCTGTGTTCAAGTGAGAACTCGTGCCATCGCATTTAAATCCCCTGCTTACAGGTATACGCTCTTTCCCTTTGACAGCGAAGCCGTTAGCCTCTAGTCGGTCGGGATTTTTCGTGGCGTGCTCATCCGAAAAGCCGTAAAAGCGGTTTGGGTTTGGGTTTCCGCGTAACATGTTTTTCTTTTCTCGTATATTCGAATTGGAATTCGATGCAATCATGCCCCGAGGTTTTGTGTTAGAAACAAAGCACCGCTTCTCAAAAAAGTTATTCCAAGGTTCAGATATTCACAAATCAAGACCAGCCCAAAACGGAATAGTCTGTGAAAGTAGTCCTTCAGAGCTATGTCCATATATGTGCGGCGTTGTGTAGATTTATCGCTGATATTTTGGTGCATTTAAACGGGGACATCTTGAATTAGACTTTCTCATGCTGAAATGGTTGAATGACAAATGAACTGAAACGCGTTATAACCCCAGCTGCAAAAGACATGCTGTTCATTGTGCCCAATTTCTACGCCACTGCGACTGAAATGCAACCCCCGCGAACATTGCAGAACAGAGCACATGCCGTAAAATCTCAAGGAATGTATATACAGACGTTCCACATGGCTGCACGTTGGCGTCTCCTTGGAGCACAGGCGAAGAGGAACGACTGAGCAATACCAAAATACCCTGGTTGAAGCCAGATGGAGGCCGTGTTAGCGCGTTAACCGTAGCAGTTTAACACGCTTGATTCAGCAAAGCATAGTGCTTCTGGCTGATTGTACTAAGGCGCACAGGATACTAAAATATATTCAGACCAAATGTTACTACGGATTTTCGTCCTGCACCCATCTGTTAGCTGGGTGACCTAAGGCCAAGTGCTTTATTTTTTATAGGGAGACTGCCGCTTCGCTCACTGTTTAATATGTGTATCCTGTTGTAAGAGCATTTTAGTTCGAAAACGCGTCTTAGTAAGTGGTGAAATGCATAAGCTGCGCGGAATGTACGTGGAATGTGCACCGCAAAAATTGAAGCAATTTTGTTATGACGGCAATGCAAAAAAACAAAAAAAAAACAAAGGAAGGTGGCATAGAGAACGGAAAGAAAGGAGAACAGGCATGTTTTAACAAACAATGAAAAGTCAGTTTCAAAAGTTTTGGAGAAAACGAAATCTCACCAGTAATGTTTTTTGCGCCACAAATTTTTTTTTTTCGTTACTCTTGAGTTTCGTGCACTGTCCATCGCCAGACCGCGCAGCTCTGAATCTACTTCTGGCGAGACCGAAGTAAGGAAATAAAACAGCAAAATAAACTATCACGGTCCGCCTAAACTTCGGTTTGGTAGGTGCCACACCGCTTGCGGCTGCGTCCACTTGTCTGGGTGCTTGGGACAATAAGCTAAGGCCCAGCCGCAATCCCGCTATCAGCGGTCGGCCAAGCCCACCCGAAGCCCGCCGCGTGCTCGCGTCGACAACAGGGACTCTGTAAATGCAGGCAGCGGCACGCAAAGGGGAACATCTCGTGGCAGGACAAAAACATGGTGAGGCAGTGCTGGCTTCTTTCTTTTTCTATGGGCCGGCTAGCTGCTGGCAGCAAATTTTCTCGGGGGCATAGACCGTGAAGCCCGGCTTAATAACGTCGGGTTCCACGACCGGCAACACCCGACCCCTCCGGACGGCTCAGGCAAAGTCGTAGACGCCTTGTGAAGCCAAGGTGAACGAGGCTTAAAAAACAGCAGAAATGGGAAAGGCGTGCAGACAGCCACAAGAAAAGTGTCGCTTGCGTGAGAGATTAAGCAAGAACGTATAGCTTTCTGCTTTCCCAGCGCAGGCGAACGTGAAAGAGCCAGACGGCGTAAACACACAGCAATGTGCGCTCCGCTGTCTACAAGTTTTTCTTAATTTCGGGCGCAGCATTTTTCTCTCGGGAAGCAATAAACAAGTCGTTTGCGGCGCCTTTCTTCCGGTTTGACAGGCGACAGCGAAATGAAGGTGAGTCCTAACTCTGCACGCAACTGCGACTTTATTTTGTGCAACTGCCGCGCTTACACTTGAGCGCTCATTTAAGAAACAACATGCATAATAGATACAATGGACCTGCGAAAGTGATTAACAGCAACGTTTCTTTTTTTTTTGCAACTAAGAAAAGTTTTATAGGATGTTTCGTACAAAACAACATATAGTGATGCAATATAATATACGGAGAGGCTATATTTTGGCGGCGTGAAATTGTTTGCCGTATAGAAGACAGACGAAAATACCCGCTGGACAAGTACATGTGCACTCCCCGCTAGTGCTTACGGGAATGGATGGATGGATGCAAAACTTTAATGAAGGTCCTGAGGTACGCGACTCTGCTTACGGGAAAAGTAAATACGTTTAGGCACACACACGAACAAGCACATACGCATCCACGAATGCCCACAAAACGAAGCCGCAACAACCAATTTACATTCGTGAAAAGGTGCTCACGCGCGACAAGCAATTTCCAAAACGAAACTTCCAAACGAAATTTCCTAAAAATTTCCTAAACGAGTCAAGCCGGCGCCTCGCTCCGCGAATTCTGTAGCACCAAGGGTGCAACTATCGTTTTAGCGTTTGATGTCAAACACGTATGCCGATTCTCGACAAAGATACCTTTAAGTGTAAAGCTGTTGCTGTAGTCTCTTGTCAGAACGCGTAACAAAACTTATTTTGTAACCTGGGGCCCTATAACGCAAAACTATTCCAATATGTTTTTATTCCATTCTCCTGACGTCGAATTTGCGTAACCGCCGACGCAAGCATTGGGCGGTGACCCGCAGGGTTGTCTGAACACACCAATCAAATTCTCTCATCGTTAATAGGAGGTCACCTTTGTTTGCTTGAAAAAAAACGAATAACATTGCTTACACTGAGCAGCTTGTCGTATCTAATTGGCACACAAGAGGCCAGAATCAACTCAAGTGAAGAGTGATTCAATGGGGCCGAGCAACTGCACTGAAAATCGATAACCGGATGAAGAGGGTGGTGCCGGCGTCTGCGATTGGTCCGCTTTCCTTTACTTAGCTTGCAGCGGCTGATCGAAAATCACGGTGGCGTGCAACGGAAACTCAATAATTGCGCTAAAACGGATCCTCAGCAAAGAATAATTGGTAGAATGAGGTCGTAAACGTGCCGAAAGTGCGCGAAAACGTTACACGGCCATGCAAAAAGGTTTATTATACGCAAATAAACCCATGCTCGCCGGCAGGTGCGAGAAGCCAGTGCCTGAGCGATCGGCGGCAGCCATCTTTTATTCCTTTCGGAACGGGGCAGCCTGCGGTTATTCAGAAGAAAATTCAGTTTTGTTCGGCATTTTAATGCATCTTTAACGCGTACGCGTCACTTGGACTCGGTAAATTCTTGCGTTTTTGTGACGCTGCGTGAGAGGCAGGTGAAGTGGGTGCAGCCCGAAAACTTTTAACAAATAGCTGAGGGCTAATGCCAAAAAGGCGTCGAATCAGAAATAACTATTTTTGTTTTGTTCGGTCACATTATGCATAATCAGTGCGTACACGTCATATCAGATAGGGAGCTATCGCGGTTTCCATGACGTCGCATGACAGACAGGTGAAGTGGGGTTGGTCCAAAAAGTTTTTGACCAATCGCGGTGGGCTGATTGCAGAATTGGAATAGAAAAGTTTGGAATAGTTTTACGTTATAGCGCCCCTGCTGGTATCCGTGGGGAGCCTAGCTTGTGCGCTTGTGACTCATGGGCGTTTCTGTAGTACGTGCTTGTCGTTTTCTTCTATTGTCATTTTTTCTTCTCTGATGAAGGTAAGTGTCATATTTAATGACATATTTTTAGAAAGCCTGCCTTCACATTTTGTTCCATCTATTAGAAAAATAACTACGCGACAAGTTCCAATAAGGCTTTAGCAACACTGATTAAACTCTCGCAAGCGACCTCTCTGCTTTCGTGGTTTCTTGCTCTTAATTATCATAGAAACAAAGCATGAAGTTGGAATGTGGTGAAAAAAGTTGTTGTAGTTTTAAAAACAAGAATAAAACAAATAACCTTTGATGCTTTCGCCTGAAGTGACGCTTACTCACAGTTTCCTAGCAACACTAAAAACTTTTGGTCCCTTCTACAGAATACTTATGTCCATCCATACGCACACACTCATTATTCAACTGAGTGAGAACGAAACGCTACTTCTTTGTTCTATTTTATATTGTTAAACAAAAACAGCGAAATTAAGTAATGGAGCAAAATATCGGCTGTATGAAATTATAACCTTCTCCTTTAATTAAGGAAGTACTATCTAACAGCCTACTTTTCGTCTTGCAACCCTACTTGTGAAAAACTGTCTTACATTGTACAGCTGCTATCTACACCAACAAACGGAACGTATTTTGTATGGGAACTGCCGACATTTGTATATATGAAAGGTTCTTAACTGCCAATGTCCTCTATAGAACGGATCTCGGCTCTCATTAAAGCAAAACATACGTTTTACTAAGAGCTTTGACAACCTACAGGCACACTTCTCATTCGCAGGAGGTCGCAAAAGAAATCAACACGAGTACTAGCAAGACGGCATGATCGAAGTATGAAATAAGAGAATCGGCGGCAGGCCCGTGTCCTAGCCGCCTGCGCTGTAATGCTCGCAGAAGAGGTGTTCCCTATATTCCCCAAGAAGGGGCCACCCATGCGTTCGCCTCAAAGAGGCCACCATCCCTGCAGCATGCATGAAAAACTTGCCTTACGTCATGCCACATGGTATTTGAAGTGTACGGACGACACTTTCTTTTTTGTTAACGCTGTTGACGTGTGACTTCTCTGGTTTTACGTGCCAAAACCACGATCTCATTATGAGGCGTGCCGCAGTGGCGGACTCGGGATTAATTTTGATCCCCTGGGGTTCTTTAATGTGCGCCCGATGCGTGGCACTAGGGCTCTTTTTTTTCATTTCGCCCCCATCGAAATGCGGTTGCCGCGACCGGGATTCCATACCGCAACCGCGCGCTCAGCAACGTAACGCTAAGTCATTATGCAACCACGTCGGGTGTGTTAAAGCTGTGAGTGATATGGATGACAGTGACTCTTCGCATTCACTTCTTCTATGTTATCTTATTTTGCTTTCCAGTAGACCTAATGGTTACCATGCTTTTTTTTTTTCACTCACGTTGGGTTTCGTGTGGGGTCATTTTATTGTGTAAGTAGCTCTTCGTGTTATCTTCTCGTTATGTTGATCCGTCTATCGTGTGACGGCAAGGCCGTCGTCATTAGAGGGGTCATGTCGTAAGCTCACATCTCATATTTAGCTTCATATGCTGAATTAGGGCGTTAAACGGGGTTCGCTGGTAGTATACGCGTGACTTTTTCCCAACTGCGCGAAGAAAGGGACTGGGCAAAATAGACAGGACCGCATACCATCAGCAGCCATTTCCCGTTACAAATATACGCAAAACTCTCTCTCTCTCTCTCTCTCTCTCTCTCTCTCTCTCTCTCTCTCTCACTATATATATATATATATATATATATATATATATATATATATATATATATATATATATATATATATATTACGGCGCAACCAGGAGTGGCTCCAGCCAGAAGAAGACGGTTTGACCTGTAGAGCTGGAATTGGTGTCGACAGCCATCTCATTTGTTGTCTCTCGTAAATATTGTACATACATCTTTATATGTGACTTCTGTAGCGTAAGAAATTTGTGAGAGGCGCGGGGTACCTACGAGAAACAAACAACGACGCTCCGTTGTTGTCCCCTCGGAATGGACAACATGACGGACGAATCAGGACCCGACATGGCGCGGCCCACACCGACGCCTACCGCCCCGACGATTGTTCTAGCCCAGCCACGGTATCCAGCAATGTTCATTGGTGCAGGCCACCTCAACGTGCCGGACTGTATCGCCACGTAGTAGCGTGTAAGTGCCCACAACAAATAAGAAGCGACGAATGTGTTAGCTAACTTGGTCTTCTATCCACAAGGCACAGCGAAGATGTGGTATGATAAGTATGAGGATGAGCTTAACAACTGGGACTCACGCAACGAAAATCTGAAGGACTTGTTCGGCCGTCCCCGCCGCGCGGAAGAGCATCGCTGAGAAAGAACTAGCGAACCGCGCCCAAACGTCCATAGAATCATACGTCTTTTACACTCAGGACGTGCTGGCCCTGTACCGTAAGGCCGACAGCCATATGGCCGAGTAAGACAAGGTTGGGCAAGCGCTGTGGGGGATCGTTGTCGACGCTTTCAACCTGTTCATGTGCAGAAATTGTCAAACAGTACAGGGCATCGTAAAAGAGTGTCAACGCTTTGAGCAGGCCAAGTGCCGCCGCATTGCAACGCCGTTCGCAAGCCTACCTAACACGGTAGCGCCATCCTCTTGTGACGACAGTGTAGCGATCATCATCATCAGATGACCTGACGTGGATAGTACGGCGAGAACTGCAGCCCTTTCTTCCTGCCTCAGTGAGCCGAACTTGTCTACAGCACCATTTGGGATGCCAGTTGTCCGCGAAGAACTCGCTAACCTTGGTGTTCATTCTGTATGTGCCGCTGCCGTTTCACAGCTGTCTCATGCTGCAGGTCTATTGATTGGTCCGCGGTATCCTACACGCTACTGAAATCCAACCGAGTGGCAAACCACAGACTATCGGCCCATCTGTTTTGCCTGCCGGCGTATCGGTCACGCTGCTCGTCAATGTAACAGCGGTACTACCTCCTCCCCTCTGCGACCGCTATTCACCAGTTATCACCCAGAACAGAAAGAGCGTCGTTACGAGCCTCCATTGATACGACATAAGCCGATCAATGAAGCTCGCGCTCCTTGGAGCAGTCCCTCGTCGCCATTCTGACGTCACCAGTCCCGTTCGCCACCAGCTCGTCGACCATCGTCCCTATTGCAGCAGGCTCGTCACCCACCGTCCCCGATACAGCCTTAATGCCCGTATCCGGAAAACTAAGCAATGCAGTTCCCGGAGGTGTCAAGGCATTGACGACTGTTTTAGCCGATGACGTCAGTGTCCGAGCACTCAGTGACACTGGCGCGCACGTATTCGTGATGAATGACAATTGCGCTGACGCCTGAACGAAATTCTCACGCCCGCTGCATCACGCACCATCCGCGTCGCCGACGGAGAAACAACTTCCGTGCTGGCTTTGTGCTTGCTCTTTACAGAGGCGTAATATTGGGTGACATCTCACCTGCGAACGATTGCGAGATATCGGCTGTTGACGACGAAATTCCGTCGCCCTCGACAGGAACCTCCGATTCACCGACTCTCACAGACGAATTTTGTAAGATGGTTGCGCCAGATCTTCTCCCGGCACAGGCTGTTGACCTCTGCCGTCTGTTAGAAACTTCCCGCGACATGTTTGACTTTGACGGCCGCCATTTAGCCATGACATCGTCGGTCACCCATCGTATTTACACCGGAGACGCCAATCCGGTATACCACCGGCCGTACCTTGTTTCCCAGGCTGAACGACGAGTAACACAACAAGGAGTTGATAAGATGACTAAAGGCGTTATTGATCGATATTGCATTCCGTGGGCGCCCCAAGTTTTCCTTGTTAAGAAGGACGGCAGTTGGTGCTTTTGTGTGGATTAGAGACACCTCAACAAAATCACATGCAAGGATGTCTACCCCTTGCCCTGCACTGATGACGCCTTTGACTGCTTGCATGGAACCGAGTACTTTTCATCAATAGACCTCAGATCTGGCTATTAGCAAATCTGGGTAGATGAAATGGACTATGAGAAAACTGCCTTCGTAACACCTGACAGGCTCTATCAATTCAAAGTTATGCCGTTCGACCTTTTGTAATGCCACGACAATCTTCGAAAGGATGATGGACTCCTTACTTTGCGGCTATATATGCCCCACATGTCCGTGCTATCTAGACGATGTCATAGTCTCCTCACCAACTTTCACGAATCATCTAACGCGTCTATCGGCTATTCTTGCTGTTTGCCGACGCGCCCGCTTGCGACTAACTCATCCAAGTGCCACTTTGAAATCGACAAATTACCGTTCTTGGCAATCTCGTCAGTGCCGCTGACGTTCAAGTCGACCCTGACATAATTTGCCCTCTCCGGAACTTTCCAGTTCCGTCTTCCGCCGCAGAGGTAGGAAGCTTTGTTGGCCTATACACGTATTTCCGTCCTTTTATCAAGAATTTCGACAAAACCGCTCGCCCATTCTCCGCCTTACTTAAGAAGAACGTTGCTTTCACATGGGGCCTTGCTCAAACCGAAGCCTTCTCTGCCCTCGTACGCTTGCTCACCCTTCCCCCATTGTTTGGTCTTTTTCATCGATCTACAGGCACTGAACTCCACACCAAGGCCAATGGCCATGGAATTGGGGCTGTACTTGTCCAGTCGCAGCGTAACGCACGTAATTTCATTACGTCATTACGCCAGCCGCCTCCTCTGACCCCCTCAAAGGAACTTTTCAATTACCGAGCGGGAGTGCCTGGCGTTAGTTAGGGCATATGCCGAGTTCCGCGCCTTCTTGTATGGCCACACATTTTCAGTGGTTACTGATTACCACGTCTTGTGCTGGCTCTCCTCACTTAAAGACCTCACTGGACAATTCGGCAGATGAGCGCTACGGCTGCAAGAATATTAATTTGCTGTTTTATAAAAGTTAGGCCACTTGCACAAGAGCGCCGACTGCCTTTCCCGTCATCCTGTCGACCACCCTAAATATGATGAGCATGATACTGACTCTTGAGTCCAGGCCATTTCTGATCTGCACGACATCCGCACTAAACAACGGCGCGATGATTGCTTACGTGTTCTCATCAATCGTCTCAATTCTGGACATTCGGAGCCGACGCTGCGCATATTCGTGCTCCGCGACGACGTTCTCTGTTGTCGCAGCTTACGCCCTGGAGGGCCAGAATTTTTACTCGTTGTACCCCGCCACCTCCGGACATGAGTTCTTGAGCAGTTGCATGACGCCCCTACTGCAGGCCATATCGGCGTTTCGCGTATTTACGACCGCGTACGGCGCCGCATCTACTGGCCAGGCCGGTACTGTTTTGTGCAATGCTACGGTGCAGCCTATGCCCCCTGTCAGCGCCGCAAAAAACCTGCTATGCTCCCAGCTGGACGCCTGCACCCAATCGATGTTCCCTCAGAGCCATTCCTTCGCGACAGTCTCAATCTTCTCGGGCCTTTTCCGACGTCTAAATCTGGTAATAAGTGAGTCGTTGTCGCGACTGACTTCGCGACCCGGTACGCGGTCACCCGAGCTTTGCGCACAACCTGTGCAACTGAGGTGGCCAATTTCGTATTACAAGACGTCATCCTCCATCACGGCGCACCCCGGCAGCACCTCACTGATTGCGGCCGCACCTTCTTGTCCAGAGTAGCTGAAGACCTGTTTCGCTCTTGTTCTGGCAAGCACACGCTTTCCACCGTCTACCACGCGCAGACAAACGGGCTGACGGAGAGGTTCAATCGCACGTTGACAGCAATGCTGTCTATGTACGTTTCTGACGACCACAGTGATTGAGACAGCACGTTGCCCTTCCTGACCTTCCTCTATAATTCGTCCTGCCACGAAATCATTGGCTTTTCATCATTTTAAGTTCTGTTCGGCTGTCACCCTTCTTTGCCCTTTGACACACTGTTTCCTACCTCGACGAACCATCCCACCGTAAATGCTCAAGACGTCTACGCCCGTGCTCACATGGCACGCCAGATTGCCGGCTCCCGGTTCACTGAGCCTCAGGCCGCGCAGAAGATCCGGTACGACAGCCGACATCGGGACGTTCGATTAACTCCTTGCTCCATTGTCCTCCTATGGACACCATGTCACCGCGTCGGCTTGTCCGAAAAGCTGCTGCCGCGCTGGACAGGACCCTACACGATATTTATTTATTTACAGAGTACCTACATCGGGCCATAAAGCCATCACGTAGGGGGGAAGGAAACATAACCAGTAAAACAGAAAAGCCTTTGCACAGATATATACTCACAAACTGAAGCACTAAACTAGCATTTAGAGAAAGACATACATAGTAAGGTGAAACAAACACGTTTTTAGAATAAGTAACGCGTACAGTTCTTTTACAAGAACGCCTTCACAGCATAGAATAGAGTAGTTCGTTATTTCACACATTTACTATATCATTTGATAAACTGTGCCATTGTCTAATTGATTTCGGGAAAAAGAGTAGTAAAAATTGTTTCTTCTACAGGTATAGGCTCAGATCTTTATGTTGTTAGCACAATAAGTCGATATGTTCTGGTTCCAGAAGATAGTTATAGCGATGGATACCTGCCTGAGTGTTAAAGATTCGGTGCAAAAGTTTAAGCCTTAGCTTGTGTCTACGTATATGTAGCAGATCCCATCCTAAAGTGGCCTTCATTTCTGAAACGCTAGAGTACGGGCTGTAATTATTACAACCAAACCTTACTGTTTGGTTCTGTAGTTTTTCCAGTCTATTAGTGAAGTAATCTTGACAGGGATCCCATATTACACAGGCATAATCAAGTATTGTTCTATGTATGCAGTATAAAGGTTCTTTAAATTCACGTGTTGCTTGTTTGAAATTTCTGCGAATAAAATGTCGCATCCTACTAGGTTTTGCTATGACAGTGTCAATATGTTTATGACAATTGAGTGATTCGGTGAAACAAACTCCTAGATACTTTTATTCCGACTGTATCTCGATAAGCGTGCCATTTATCTTATATCGGTGCTGGAATTCGGATAACTTCCTGGGAAAACTAACGCTACGGCGCATTTGACTATTTCAATTCCTGTTCCATTTTTTTACACCAGTTCGCTGCCTTATCGAAATTTATTTGCAAAGTATCCATGTCATTTTGAGTACTGATTTCTCTGTGAATCACACAGTCATTGGCAAATAGTTTTATGGGTGATGTGATTACTGGGACAATGTCGTTTATGTAGATTAAAAATAACTAGGGACCCAGTACAATTCCCCGAGCAACACCCGAAGAAACAGTTATTGGTGAAGATGCGGCGTTATTCAGGACAACATGCTATGTTCTTTCGTTTAGGTAGTTCCGTATTCAGTTTCGAACGCTTTCGCTTACATTTACCGCAGCAAGCTAGACATGTAAGAGCTTATAGGACAAAGTATCAATAGCTTTTTTTGAAAATCTATAAAAAGCACTTATAAATGAATATTGTTATCAATGGATTTGTATAAAAAATGCTGAAACTCTATTATTTATGTGTTGCAAGAATAATCTTTTCCGAATTCGTGTTCAGTAGGTCTAAAGAAAGCGTTTGAGTCAAGGAATGCAGATAAGTTACTATATAAAATGTGTTCCAACATTTTGCAACATATCGATGTTATTGAAATCGGCCTATAGTCCTCTCTGAGTTTTCTATCGCCCGATTTAAACACTGGTGTCATGTGCTTGTCATTTTTCAATCTTGGGGAATGAGGCCTGGTTCAAAGGAAAGCTTAAAGATGATCATTGACTGCGAAGCAATAGTGTTGTGGTACTCTTTAAGCACCACTGCGGATATTCCATTAGGTCCAATCGCTTTTGTTTCATCTAAGTTGCGTGATAAAGAATCGACACCACTAACGTCATATTCAATGTATGGCATCATATCGGCCTGATTGGCGTTGTTCAAAAGTGAAGTCTCCCCTGCAGATACCTGCGAAAACACGGATTTCAAGTACTCGCTCAAGCATTCCGCTCTCTGATAGTCTGACGTCATGGTTTTGCCGTTAATAGTTAAAGATGGTATGGACATGTCGTGGTTTCGATTTCATATTAAATATTTCCAAAACGATTTTGGATTTTCTCTCAAGTCCTTGTTTAATTTAACAAAGAAGATATCTTGCGCAGATTTACTTTTGCTGTCAATAGATTATTCACCTCTTGCAAGTGTTTCACATTTGCCAGACAGCTGTGGGCAGACAGACAGACAGACAGACAGACAGACAGACAGACAACGAACTTTATTTAATCCTGAGGAGCTACCAGGACTTCCTAACGGGAGGCCATTGTAGCCGCTGGCCGCGCCCACGTAAAGGACAGAACGCCGTGACGCTCCGCTCTTTCCTGGGCCCTCTGGATAGCCTGGGCTTGCTTTCGGAGTACCGTGCTTCTGATGGCCTCCTCCCATTCGGCTTCGCTGGAGAGGAAGTCGTTAGGCAACGCGGGACATCGCCAGAGCATGTGAGCCAATGAGCAAAAGGTTTCAGTGCAGTCGGGACAACTAGGGTCCACATCCGAGTACATCCTACTGAGGAATCCCCGCGACGGGAAAGATCCCGTCTGCAGCATTCTAAGTGTAGCTGACTGACCTCTACTGAGCTTCGGGTGAGGCAGAGGATAAATTCTCCGACCAAGTTCGTAATGTTTAGTGATTTCATTAAATGTGAGGAGTGGATCGTTCTGCTGAGGCCCTCCCTGCCCCTCCGGAGCCTCCAGACCGTCGCGGCGCGTGAGTTCTCGCGCACGGTCGTGGGCAGAAAACGTTTTTTATCCGGTCGTCTCGCTTTCCTTATATGTTTACGTATTTCTGCGTTAAACCAAGGCTATTGTTTCTTTCGTTGCCGCAGGTACCTGCATGGAACATCAGTTTCGACTATTTGAAGTATTTTGTCACGAAATGCTGACCACAAAAGTAACGGATAGCGTGGGTTTGACAGATACTGCAAAGTAGGAAAGAAATTTTCAAGTTCCGTTCTAATAGCGGCATAGTCTCCTCTGTCGTAGCTATACACTTTTCTTTGTGGAATTTGCGCCATCCATACTCGCTGTATGTTAAGTTCTGCGACAACTGCCCTGTGGTCACTAATACCTGGGCAAACAGTAGTGCTTGACACTAAGTTCGGTTCATTGCAAGGTACTAAGTCTAAAATTGCATTTTCTCGTGTAGGTTCCAGTACGTACTGCTACAATCCATTTAATTTGAGCAGTTCTTCAAACTCTCCGTAAATACGGGACCTATTACCAGCCACACATCCGGCATTCTAGTTGAAGTCCGGGAAATTGAAATCACTCCTTAGAAATGTGCTATTAGGCATGAGAGATAGCATCTCAGACAGCAGTCCGAATGAGTAGCTGCTGCCGGGTGGGTAGTAGAATGTCCCGTACACCACAGTGTTTCCTTTGGGTAATTTCACAAGGCACCAGACAGTCTCAGAATCGTTTTCAAATAAAACATGTGTATTTTACAATGAATTTGATATCAAAATAAATACTCCCCCGTCATGTCCATGTCTATCTTTCCGATAGACAGTAAAACCAGGTGGAAATATTTCTACATTTGGTATAATTCTTTCTCACCATTATTCGGTGCCAATCACGATCTGAGATTTGATCTGAGATTTGATTTGATTTGACCTGAGCCCGAAGTCATGAGGCATTGCGTATACAGGATGGCCAGTTTCTCTAGAACAATCTGCCCGCCATCCTCCAAGAAATCTGCTGTTACCTGATCCTCCCCAGCTGCCTTCACCCTTTGCATAGCTCCCAAGGCTTTCTTTACTTCTTCCGGCGTTACCTGTGGGATCTCGAACTCTTCTAGACTACTCTCTCATCCATTATCGTTGTGGGTGCCACTGGTACTGTATAAATCTCTATAGAACTCCTCAGCCACTTGAACTATCTCATCCATATTAGTAGTGATATTGCCGGCTTTGTCTCTTAACGCATACATCTGATTCTTGCCAATTCCTAGTTTCTTCACTGCTTTTAGGCTTCCTCCGTTCCTGAGAGCATGTTCAATGCTATCCATATTATACTTCCTTATGTCAGCTGTCTTACGCTTGTAGATTAATTTCGAAAGTTCTGCCAGTTCTATTCTACCTGTAGGGTTAGAGGCTTTCATACATTGGCGTTTCTTGTTCAGATCTTTCGCGTGCTGCGATAGCTTACTGGTATCCTGTCTAACGGAGTTACCACCGACTTCTATTGCACACTCCTCAATGATGTCCACAAGATTTTTGTTCATTGCTTCAAAACTATGGTCCTCTTCCTGAGTTAAAGCCGAATACCTGTTCTGTAGCTTGATCTGGAATTCCTCTATTTTCCCTCTTAGCGCTAACTCATTGATCGGCGTCTTATGTACCAGTTTCTTCCGTTCCCTCCTCAGGTCTAGGCTAATTAGAGTTCTTACCATCGTATGGTCACTGCAGCGCACCTTGCTGAGCACGTCCACATCTTGTATGGTGCCAGGGTTAGCGCAGAGTATGAAGTTTATTTAATTTCTAGTCTCGCCGTCCGGGCTCCTCCACGTCCACTTTCGGCTATCCCGCTTGGGGAAGAAGGTATTCATTATCCGCATATTATTCTGTTCCGCAATCTGTACTAATAACTCTCCCCTGCTATTCCTAGTGCCTATGCCATACTCCTCCACTGCCTTGTCTCCAGCCTGCTTCTTGCCTACCTTGGCATTGAAGTCGCCCATCAGTATAGTGTATTTTGTTTTGACTTTACCCATCGCCGATTCCACGTCTTCATAGAAGCTTTCGACTTCCTGGTCATCATGACTGGATGTAGGGGCGTAGACCTGTACCACCTTCATTTTGTACCTCTTATTAAGTTTCACAACAAGACCTGCAACCCTCTCGTTAATGCTATAGAATGCATGTATGTTTCCAGCTATATTCTTATTAATCAGGAATCCGACTCTTAGTTCTCGTCTCTCCGCTAAGATCCCGTAGCACAGGACGTGCCCGCTTTCCAGCACTGTATATGCTTCTTTTGGCCTCCTAACTTCAATGAGCCCTATTATATCCCATTTACTGCCCTCTAATTCCTCCAATAGCACTGCTAGACTCGCCTCACTAGATAATGTTCTAGCGTTAAACGTTGCCAGGTTCGTATTCCAATGGGGGCTTGTCCGGAGCCAGGTATTCTTAGCACCCTCCTCTGCGTCACAGTTCTGACCGCCGCCGCTCTTTATCGCTCTTTATTCAATAAAGTTGTGCATCTGTTCCTTACATTTGTGGCATATCGCCCAGATTGAAGAAGGTCGGCCAGTGAGTGAACGTTTGCGGTTGCCATGAATGACCCAGCGAAGCTAGCACAGCTATGCAGGAAAACTTGCCGATGCAAAGAAGCCTGCAGCTTACACCGCCACTCGGCGCAAGCGATAGGTTTCACGGCTTTGACGTACATGCGGCATTGTAAAAAAGATGCCTAAACATCCGCCTGAAAATGAATGATAATCTGCGCCACAAGGGCCGCGATAACAACCTGTCACTGCAACCTGGAAGATGTGGGCACTCGCCTAGTTTTGATAACAGGGACAAGTGCACGCGGGAGACCATAGTATCAGTGCAAACTTATTCTGAAGGAGAAGCGTGCATCAGCGCTCCGTACTTGTTATCAAACAACAATGTCTATGACTTTGCACACGTGGCGTAAATCACGTTGACAATGTAATTTGTTGCGTCGGCATCTGTTGCGTCTTGTGTATCGGTAAGTATACTGTTATCCGTTCAATAAAGGAAAGTATAAAGTAGCGCCGTGTTTCTTGTATGCCTGTGACTTTAGCTTTGTCGTCTTTCCGAAGCGCTTTTAATAGTTTGCATTTTTTATCAAATGAAGCAAATCGCTTATATCAGCCGCACGTGCGTCATAATGCGCAACTGTGATGATATGTTTCCATAATAACTGCTGTGATTTGGCAGCATGGTTGGGTTGCAAACCGAATGAAAAGTTCTTAGCGCTTACGCACAGTGTCATCTGCGCAATCTCCTCGCGTAAATATACGTATGTTGTCTCCTCCCAACAAACTTGATCTGCCAGTTAGCGCCTGTTCTGCGTCTGCCTTTTTTTTCCTGCTTGTCTAAAAGTGCGCGCTTTTCAAATCCTGTGCACACTGAGCATTAACTACGTGCAGACATAACATTACCAAACGTCTGCGCAAGAAGTTACTAACGATTTCGAGACGTTTCTTCATATTCCTGTAGACGAGTCAGTTTTGCTCAACCAGTTACTAATCACTTCCAGAGAGGCCTCTCACGCGTGCATCTTTCACGTTACCGAAGCATTGAAAGCAACGGTTCGATGGGAGCAACGGAAGGAACTTCGGCGTTCGCGTGTTGTCTCGCTTCCTCGTGTTTTTTTCTGCATAGTGATCGCTCGAGAGAACAACTTTCGTCTCGGCTGTCTCTACTACTCCTCTTTCTCTGGCATGCCCGACAGCCACCGCCTGTCAGCACAGCTCGCTGTTGCCTCGGAAGCACCGAGCCGTGAAAAAAAAAGGCGCGCGCGCCGATTTCAGATGCAGGAAACGGGATAACGGATTCGCGTGCAGCCGAATTTATAAGCATGCGGAACTCTCAGCTCGTCTATATGGGGAAGAGTGGCGCTCTTGGAAATACTGGCCAAAATTGTCCCAGAAGAAAGGGTGGGTAAAGGAAATGGCCTTGAATACGAGATAGACCTGGCTCCGAAGTTTTTGACATAGAACAAAAAATTTGCTAACGGAGTTCTATCTTACTCAAAACGCGGAATCGAAAGATGGGTCCCGGTGTTATTCAGCATTTTCGCCGCAACCGTCTTTACCCAATCCTCCTTGTCATCTTTTGGCTCACAGCCTTTTTTTATGTGACAGCATACGCGCGGAATAACTTAAATGAAGGCAATTCGAACGTGAGAATAATTTAAAGAAATATTGAAATATTACCTGACGCGTTATTACTGGAAGCCAACTAAACCAATTAGAATCTTAAATAAATAATATTTAGACTTCCCCAGGCAAAGCAAGTCCACCAAATAAGAGCAGCTCAAATCGAGTGATTGATGCCCCGAATGATTCGCCCGTAAGGCCACTGCTGCGAAGGCTTTGAAGCACGTTGCTTAGCCATTAAGTTTACTCGCTGCCCGTGTAAGTTCGCATATATTCCGGGATTTCGCATGCCATAACCACAATTTTATCAAAGGTACGCTGTACTGGGACACTACGATTTAATTTGGGACACATGGTGCTCTTTGGCGTGCCGCTAAATAAAAGTACATCGGCGGTTTTCTATTTCAACATAATAAAAATTCGACCACCGTAAGCGAGATCGAACCCGTGACCTCGAGCTAAACAGCGGAACGCCAGAGCTGTTGCGCTACCATGGCGGCTACTCTTTCGCTGCCAATGACTGCAGGTCGATCCGCCTGAAATTGAAATTATTCTTCGTAAAGGCGTCATAGGCGTGTTGAGTTTACGTTTTCAAACAGAATTTACGTTTTCAAACCGAGTTTGCGATTTGAAACCAATTTGCGAGAATCGTGTGAACAATCATCCTTCCCAAAAGATCCAAAGTACTTTAGCTTTCTTAAGGTTATCACCAAGGAGAGTGCCAAGGTAATCTCCACAAACGCACCTCCAGCGGGTGCGGCGCAGCTAACGATTACCAGCACATGGCAATCGTCACAAAGGAGCGGCGACGAGGACAGGTGAAGCACGTTTAACGGACACCAGAGAGAAAAATATTTCAAGGTGTGCTGATAAATCACCCTTGCGCAAGACCAATAAAGGCACTCTTAGCGTTAGAAGAGGCTTTGCAAGCCTGAGAAGACAGAAAATTTAAGATTGCAATGCTACTTGGGGGTACCAACACTGGCTAGGCTTACCGTCATGGATTTTTAGGGCATCTGCTCGGGTACAGTTAATTTTTTCATTTGTAAAGATGGACGGCATCGTACTCAAACTACGCTCAAACTAAACTTGGAATGGTTTTCAGAACATGTACCGAAAGGGGGGGGGGGGGGGGGGAGAAGGCGCCATTGGCCTAAATACGAAAAAAATACTTTTAGGTCCTTAACGTTCCACTGATGTTGCCTCCATCTTTTTCTTTCGGTATTCAACCTCTTTCCATGAAAAAAAAAATGTTTTCCACGCATACTTTATCACTTTACACTTATTTAACAGTACTCTTTTAATGTCGGTTCAACTGCCGCGTCCCTACATGACGCAAAGTTCTTGCACAGGAGAACACTTGTACAATTCCAGCGCTTTCCTTACACAATGTATGGTATACTTAACATCTCAAGAAGGCCGCACTACAAAAAGCGGTTGGCGTATAGCTGGCCACACATATTGCTCCTCAAACAATCCGAACCAACTCGAAGAAAATCCGCGTTGTTCAAGTGCAGCAGTGCGATGCGACCGTTTCATAGTTGCATACAACTGCTGCGGACGACGTTCACCGGCCCTGCCCCATCTAGCCTCTTTACGGGCACAGAAAGGCTTCGGTATTGCTCTCGACCGATAATTTGATAGAGCTGCCACAGGCCGCACAGTGAAGCGGTCAAACAGGCCACTTTTTCCTTGACTCGTCCGACATTCCTACAGACACTTTGGGTATCTTGGGCCAGTCTCACGTTCAAGAGACGAATTGGCTGCCACGGAAAGGCGGTTAATGTCAGCAAGGTCATGATAATCCAGCAGCCAAGTTGCGGGAATATAATGCAATTTCGCACTTGACTAGTCTCACCAAGTTTGCATTGATTTAAAACTATATACGGTGCTGCAGTGTCAAAATTGCCTCCTTCAACGGAGGCGATGCTCTACGTGTATGCGGTGATGCGCCGTTTTCTTGTTTCACTAGTGTTCTTCTTGTCATCCGTCACATAACTTTAAAAGCTGTCTCTCATTTACAAGCTCTAGTTGGCCGGACATCCTATTGTGAACGGCATTGCATGCATCTTTAAAATATCACAACAGACATTTGTTTTCTTTACTAGGGAGGCTTAACGCCAAATGTGTATTTTTCTTTTGTTTACAAATCAGAAAATATCTTATCGCATAATTTAAGGACCTGCGTTTCCCTGTGTTTGCATTCGACGCGATTAAACAATTTCACCATTCGAACTCCTATATTCTTCATGAAAAGCACACAAAAGTTCGCCCGCATGTTACACTTCTGTAACACTTTAATGCGAAAGCCTTCCTTACACTTGCGAATGCACTATTTTTTACGATCCAAGGGGTCAGACTTCTTGCCCGACCTAATGAGCCGTAGTGTAAAGTACACCTGTGGCACTTTAGGTCGACCTCGGCAACGACACATTCGAGCACTTAATGCAGTATCTCAAGGTGCAGCCCGCATGCGGCCAGTAAGTGTTGCAAATGCAGAACACAATTCGAACACTGCTACGTTGCATCCTCTCAGCAAGGGAAAGCAGCACTCCCGGTCGAAAGCCTTGCTGCCGTCGCTTTGCACGTCGCACCTCGTTTCTCGCTTGGCGAGCACCCTCGGCCGTAGAGTACTTCCGACGTCTACTGGGAAAAACGATAGGGCCCTGGCGAGTGTCCCCCATCGCCGTCTTTCTCGCTTCGCAGTCGAATGTCGCTGCAACCACCGCTGTCGCCGCGTGACGTCAGCGACGCAACACCGGTTTTCCTATCTGCGGGCGCGCCCCTCGTTCCCAGCTTCACCCGCCGCTCGCTCGGAAAAGGTCACATGGTGTTTTTTTTTGTACCACTCGACTAGACGCCGCTTTCTTTCAACTCTATCGCACAAGGACCCACTTAAGGCTTTCCTCTTAATAAACACATGCGCATGATTAGTGTGAGAAAGATATTTCTCGTAGAGAAGAGGCTAACAATTGGCAGAATAGTGCAAAGTACTTTGACTCTATGTTATGCTGGTTTTTATAATGCGCATGAGAGAGTTGGCAGAGCATTTCGGTATACTATGTTATAGTACTCATATATTATTCTCCGCCATACCTCCGGTTCCACGCAATTTGACCTCCAAGTTCCGAAAGCATGCCGCTAGATAAGTCGTCGGAATTTTTTTTTCCAGGCACATTGATCAAACTTCCCCGATGATTACGATATTCCCTAATGCGTAATTGAGCGGAGTTTTATACGTGTTTCCATTTCGCGATATATTGGCTGGCGCAGACAATCCTCTCGTGCGGCACGTTACAAACGGAGCGATGTGTGGCGCGACTGCCTCGCTAATCAGAAGATAGCGAAAGGAGGTGCGTGAGTGACGCGTGGGCGCGATTCACAGCAGGTGCCGCACACAGACGTCCACTCATGCAGCGCTTTGTTTCCATACAGACGACGCCACTACTATGGCGTCATCTTGCCGCAAAGCCAGTCTTGCGTGGCACTACGCTTTTCTGCTCATGCTTTCGCCGTACGCTCCTTCTCTGCTTTACGCCTCATGGTTCCGCTTCACCCTCCCCCTCCACTTTCGTCCTGACGCTCTCTTTGCTATCGTAGTCTTTCATCTCGCGCTTCGCTCCTCGTTCGCTTTCATCCTTCGCTGTGTTCGTTCGCTCATTTACGAGGGACAACCCTGGCGCTCGCAGCAGGAACGAACGCCTAAGAGCTGCGCTCTGAAATGAGCGGAAAACTAAATAATTATTCCGCACATTGTCGGAATGCATATCTAAATACTGCTGTCATAGACAGAATTTGTTTCAACGTTAGGCGTTGCGAGATCACCAGCTACAATTTGTAAATTGCGACGCGTGCCGCAAATCAAGTATGTATACTATTAAAGTACTCAAGCTGTGAACATGACTCAGTTAGGTACTATTTCGGCTTCTGATTCAAATAATGCCTGATCCATACGCTAATTTAGCTTCAGAAGTAGAACTATGCCAGCTGCCCCAGGCAATTTCTTAAAATTATCTTGACTCTGATAACACCCGCTATGTACACGCCTTCTACTTGCGAACACAACTAAAATCTTTAAAGAAACCTTAATATGCACTTGTGGGTCGTACAACTTTATGGTAAGATAGTCAACCACACGAGTAGAAGCAAGGGCAAGCGTCATGCATTTCTATCAAAGGAAGAACATAGATGCAACCCGGTTTGAGTGTATGCAAACGAAAGAAGTGCAAATCGTGCCGCAAAAGTCTCGATCTCGATATGCACGGCACGTATCTGCACGCTTGGTTTTGGGAAAAAGGAACTTCGACGCTCGAGACAAGGGCTCAGAGGCACCGTCCATCATCCAACACTTCCGTAAGGAGAGGTGCGACGAAACAGGAACGGCAAGTCTTTGGTCTTCTCTTTCAGGTGTGACCGGCGTAGGCGCTAACCAAAACCTGCACACTATGAACGCCACAGGGCGGCTCGCGGTACAGTAGCAGGCAACTCACGTCTCCGCGCACGCTGTGCACGCGTATAGTGAGAACTACAAGAAGTGACAAAGCAGGCCGCTCGAGGGCCTTTGTGCCGGGGGTATTTGTGAATACTGGTCAAGAGTGTAAAGTAGGCTGCTGTACTGATATAATCCCTTTTGTCAGCTAGTGTGCTTCTTCCAAAAATGGGAAAGAGGGGAAGGAACAAACTGTAATATATTTTGTGAAGCAGGCAAACGTATTTACTGAGCTCTTATTCCTAGTGCTTCCTTTTTCTCTGGAACTATTTTTCTGATGAAATGCGATCGCTCCTTTACAGCTGTTTCTAAAGGACATTGAACAATGTTTCAGTAGCTTATAATTTACAATTCTTACATGTGTTGTACTTTAGCGCATTCTCTTCCACGATGTAGTCGTTTTTTATAAGGTGCATGATCTTTTAGTGTCGTTCATTATGCGCACTTAGTTCTTGCACCGCTCCACTCAGCGGTAGCATTTAATTAATAAATAAATAAATAAATAAATAAATAAATAAATAAATAAATAAATAAATAAATAAGTAACGTATTCAGGATTCCAGCTATAGAAAGAGCAATCGTCAAATATCAATGAAAAATGGCTCGAAAAGCAGTTTATTTTTCCATGTGCAGGTCACATATTGTCCTGTAAGCAATGCGGCTACTATATAACAGTCCGGAAAAGAACTGAAGTGTAAGGATATACGCATGCAGATTATTGCAGACAAACTGCGTCTTCCATATCCTGGCGAGAGTAGAAAGATTCCGCAGAGAAACTTAAGGGTGCTTACGCGTCCGAATACGAAAGCATTATACCGTCTCTAGACCTCGGAGCGTCCTTACCGCGCTCATGTTATAACACCCATGGCATGGCGCCACATCCTCCCCAATCAGTGCTCATCAAGTGCCCAATGACGGATGCATTAGGCCACACCTTTAGTGAGCCACATGGCAGCTACGTAATGTGTGCAAAGAGACACGCACTAGGTACACTTTTATTCAGCCCAGAACCATGGAGCCGCCGGGCAAGCGTTCTCCTGTCACAGTCCGGAGGCCCCGCTTCCATTCCCACCGAGACCGAAGTATGCCAAATTTTATTTTCAATGCGATCCATTTTCCTTGTTTACATCAACCGCCCTGAGAAATTTGACGTCAATTCGAGCATTTCTTTGGCCCGTTTTCAGGCTGTGCGCCGTCGGCCATTTTTGATACCGTTATTGGGTCATGCCGACGCCACCGGATTTTCGGGAATGGGGCATGTAATGCTTTTGCATTAATAGATTGCGGTTCGTAGTCGCCATAGCTCGCCGAGGATAAAAAAGAAGCAATGTATAAATAACACGCGCTCGCTTTAAAGGAAAAATGTACGCGCAACTTTAAGACACATAGGAACACATCCGGAGGGGCTATCATTTAAACTCACAGAGGTGGCATTCCAGTTGCAACTAGAGAAAAAAGCCGGGCTGGACTGGTCATTCAAAACCCAGAACAAATAGGTCGTGGGGAAACACATTCAATGGGTTAATATGATTTAGAAAGTGCTTCTGTCGACATGGTTCTAAAAAATTGTCAAATTCATATCTTTTTGGCTAAGAACGAAGGTAGGGGTTGCTATTTGACCTGCAGTGTCGGGCCACTTCCTGCTGACGATGTCGACGGTCACCAGCTCCGAAAAGTTAACAGGCATTTCCTCTGGATCGTTCACAGTTTTTGCTCGATACCGGCACAACTTCTCCGACGCATATTTGTAAGAACAAATGGACTTGGTCACTCGAAAATTTTTGGGGGGAACGTGACAGGACACGTACATTACGCAGGAGTATCATTACTGCGTTGTATAGCACGCGTGCAACCAACACGTGCGGCTGCATTCTGCCTGAAGCCGTGTGATTGTACCTACGGCTGACGAGTTCTGTTCGCCCAGTCTCATGTGACCGCCGACTTGTCAAACGTTACATTTCCAGAAATTTCGGACTTGCACAGAAGTCACCTACCTTATGGTACGCAGGTGACGGTACAGACTGCAGTGTTGCCGTGGTCATCCAGGTGATGGAAATAAGGAAGTAGGTGACCATGAGGTTGACGTGGATAGTATTCCGTAGACAGCGCAGCTCCCTGCGCATTCCAAAGAAAAGCAACAATGAGAAAACGGATACTATAACGTTTATTCCCGTCATGCTCAATCAGCCCCGTTATTATACAATGTAAAGATTTCACAATGACTGATGGAATGTCAGCCTACAGAAAATAGAGGGAAGCACAACCTGTCGATAATATACGAGTAGAAGTTGGCAAGTTTCTTGGTTACGAAACGAAGTCAAAAATGGCAAACGGACGCAAAATGTAGAGAAGAGCAAAGATGAAAAATATTGCTCCGTTGATAATGCACAACGTAGCTACTATACGCATGCAAGATAAATGAGATCACTATCGATTCAGTGTCATCGCATAAGTATACGGGATTCCATGTGCTAATTCGAACTCAATTCTAAACTGCACAATACATATAGAGTGCATCACTTCTAAGGCTCCTAAATTCTCGGACTTCTGTAATTTTGGATACACATTGCTAGTAAGAACAGAAGGTTCGACTCGTATGTTTGGTTGAGCCCGTATTCTTTAGAATTTGCTTCCATTATTGGGCATGTCCACAAAGCTAATGTTATAAATTTGTTCGAATCAGCGCAGAATGAACAACCGATTTCAGTCTTTCATCATAATCACGATATCAAAGCTTATCTGCTTTAAAGGAATCCCTTTATATCAGCTCGCTTGCAATGACGCAGAAAGTTGGCCCAGCTATAATTTTTTTTCATTCGCTATCCCATAGAAACATTCATGTTACGCTTGTGCATACTTTTCCAGCACTTCGTACGTCATAAGGCGTCGACCATTGCTACGAAGTTAGCCCAAGATTTTCATGCACGAAAAAATAATATATATCAAAACTCACAGTAAGTTTTACCAATTGCACAGTTGAACTCACTGCCATCGAGCATTTGTCGCAACCAAAGAACAAATTTTATCCCTCACGCCACAACTAATTAAAACACAATGTGTAGCCTTCCATCTGTTTTGCTGCATGTGCGATAATTATTTTTCAAGTACCCACTATTCTAGCGCAGTGGGTCAAAGAATGTAAGTTAATTTGTACATTCTACGACATTGCCATGACGCTCTTTTTACGGTTTTTGTACCAAAGTGCAGTATTCCTGAGCAAGGGCGAACTGTTGTATGGTTACTGTGCGATGTGCTTGACAAATTTTTTTTTCAATGTATTCACATGTGCTCCAGATATGTACAGAATATTGTGGCACATACACCAGTGCGCAGCTGACGTAGCATGCAGAGGCATGGGCTAGGTATACTGCTGAATATAAGCAAAATTGCGTAAAGATACCTTGTCTATAGTGATGGTTGCATGAGATATAGTGAAGCATTTGCCAAAACAAGGGTATATTTAGGGTCCTTTGTTTTTATTTAGGGCCTTGGAAATTGGGTGTTATTAGGGTGAAAGCCTTCAATGACTCAATGTTCGAAAACTGCGTTGCCGGGAATTATCGATAAATTGAGCGTCTGGCGTTATGGTATCCAAATTAAATGGCACCAAAATTGATGGTACCACCCACGACTACTGGTGAAACTCTAACTTCCTACCTTTGGTGGGAGTCAACCCACGACCTTTGGTGTGAATTAACGCAAACTTAATTAAGTTACTCAAAACCACAACGTTTGGTGGGAGTCGGACCCTCGGGCTTTGGTGGGATCAAAATTCAATGGCACCAAACTTGGTGTTGCCACCATCTATGGTAGTACACACGACCATTTGTGCGAGTCGAACCCATGACCTTCGGTGTTGATTAGGGCGAAGTTAGTTCAGGCACAGCTAATAAAATATAGTTAATGAAGGCACTTAAACACACAACCTTTGGTGGAACCTAAATTCAATGGCACTGAAATTGATGGCGCCACTATTGATGGTAGAAACCACAATTGGCGACAATCGAACCCACGACAATTGATGTTAATTAAGGAACTCATACCCACGACATTCGGTGGAAGTCAGACCCGCAATTTTTGGTGGGATAAAAATTCAATGGCACCAAAATTCATCAGTGGTGGCATCATCGCGCCACCATTGATGGTTGAACCCATGACCATTGGCGGTAGTCGAACTTACGACATTTGGCGTTAATTAAGGCACGGTTAATTAAGCTAATCGAACCCACGACCATTGGTGGAAGTCGAACCGTCAATCTTTCGTGAGATCAAAATTCAATGACACAAAACTTTATGGTGCCACCATTGACGGTCGAACCCTTGACCATTGGCGTCAGTCGAACCCAGGACATTTAGTGTTAATTAAGGCAAAGTTAATTGGGCACTCAAACTCATGACCTTAGGTGAGGGTCGATCCCTCGAGCTTTCGTGTGATCAAAACTGAATGAAAGAAAAATTGATGATGCCACCATTGATGCTCCAACCCACGACCATTGAAGGGAGTCGAACTCATGACGTTTTGTGTTAAGTCGAAAATAATCAAGGCATAGGCAATTAAGGTAAAGTTAATCAAGGCTAATGAGCCCACGATATTTGTTTGGGGAAAACAAGTAATAGGAAGTGACGACGCATTCGAATGTGAACGCTAAGTAATTTAATGAGTATCTTGTGAGCGCGCAAGCTTTCGCCTTCATTCTCTTAGCGTATCTAAAGTCGCTATGAACTCTTTTTTTTAAGAGGGAACCCAGGGGAAATCTTGGAGCTTGCTGTCTGGCAACACAAAGTTTTGGAGTTTCCGCGAACTTTCACAAACAATTAACATACGCAGTATGACCTCTTTTTGGATACGAACGCATGAAAAACAAGCAAAGTCACTCAGGGGTACACGTACTGACAAATAAATCTGCTCGCAAGTCAGGAGACCGACTCATTTACAAAATCTGCCACTCTTGTCAGAACGTACGAGGGCGAATCAGAAAGTCTTTTCGCCTATTTTTTTTTGCCAAAATACGGCTGTAAATGTGAAGCCAGCATATTCATTCCCAGTCGTGGACCTTTCTCGGCCCGGCCCGGCGCTACCTGTCAGTATCTCCGCTTCTATCTTGCTTCTCCGTCGCCATCCTCGTCGCCACTGGCGACGAGGATGGCGACGAGTACCCACGGATCGTCCCACGCCGCCACGAGCGGCGAAACACCGCCCTCCGTTGTTGCCGCCATGCCGCTGTACGGAAGGCTCGAGCCGTTCGAGGTAGATGGATCCGCCTGGCAAATTTACGAGGAGCAAGTCCACGTGTTCTTTCCGGCAAATGACACACCCGAGGCCAAACAGCGGGACATCTTCCTGGCCAGCTGCGGGACCCGCGTCTTCAGCCTCTTGCTCGAACTTCTCAATCCAGCCACGCTACACGTTAAGACGGTGGGTGAGCTGCTCATCATACTGCGCTCGCATTTCAACCCAGCACGGTCCACTCTAATGGAGCGTTTTCGCTTCAACGACCGCAGCCGCCGGGAAGGAGAGACCCTCGCGTAGTTGGTTGCTGCGCTACGAGGGTTAGCGAGTGCCTGCGTTTTCGGCGACCAGCTGGACTCGCTACTCCGGGACCGCGGCTCCGGGACCCTCGACTGCCACTTCTCAGTTCCAGTCCGCAGGAGGACTAGCGGCAGCACCAGTCGCTTCCAGCGGAGCACCACCTACCTCGCAGGCGGCAACCACAGCCAGTGGTGCGGTACCCATCGGACCGGTGTGGAGCCCGGCACCACTCGCAAGGCCGACTACTACAAACCCTCCGGATGGAGCAAGGCTGGCTCAGGCAGCATCCGGTGTTGCCACACCCGACCCATCAACACCGGTGCCCAGGCGGAGTGCTCGACGGCAGAGGCCACCGGACCGTTACTCGCCTGGATAGCAGGCAGCGTCGACCCAGCTAGGGTGGAGGCAGAGCCTCATATTTTGAACATGAACGTTTGTTTTTTATTTAACAAACAAACTGGGGGTAAGGCAGTGTAGCAAGCATGTGACGCCCCCTCAGGCATAATGTTTGGTCGCCACCAGGCTCGGTGGCTTGCTTAGCTCGGCTGGCAACATTGTTCACCGCACCGCAATAAACACCGACGAGCACGGCTGCCCGGCGGTCAGTCATCGTTCAACATTACCACGCTGCGGAGTGTCCGTCTATCGGAAGGTGCCTCGAGCTCTCCCTTGTTCACGAAGCCGGGTGGATCGTGACACGTTCGACGAAGATGGGATACTCGTGACACTGGCGACGAGGATGGGATACTCGTGACACTAGCCACCATAGCATTGCTAGCGCCTGCTAGGGAACAGGGAAAAACTCCTCTGCTAGGCTTCATGATGGCGCTAGTAATACCAGAGCACGGCGCAAACTCGTTTTTTTTCTTCTTTGAATGGATGGGACGAGCCACTGCATTCTTCCCTTAGAGTTCACTGCCTATACAAACACCGGTAAAAAAGTTAGGACATGGAAGAATAAATACAGATGAGCTTTTCTTGACCTCATCAATGGGACATCATCACACTTGCTCAACTCTTACTTGACAAACATTTGCAATGTTGCTTTTTGTTCATAAAGTGGTTTAGCTGGCCTTAAGTTGCGAGTTAAAACAATAAGGATTTCAGAGTCCCGGCTAAGCGCACAGTAGTGATCAAATGAAACTACACTCCCCTAGTGACATTATGTAATCATTGTCATTCTATGTTAGAGAATAGTTTCTATCAATCATATAAGTTTTTTGCAGCGCACGGTTAACGGTTGTGCGAGGAGTCGCAAATTGAAGAGTGGTGCGGCTCATGGTGTTCGTAACCATAAGCGGTGTTTAGATGCATTCGACAGCACTGTTTCGCTTTACCTGTTTGCTTTCCCTGTAGTTATCTTGCAGCCTCCTTATCAACTAGTACGGGCGAATGCCCTTACCTATGTTCACCTGCGCCATAGCGTCTGCTAGGCGTCTACTTGGCATTTGCTCGCTACCGTTACCGCGTACTATTAAAGAGCGGGGTATTAAATTAAAGAAGCAGTGTACAATTAGGCTTTTATAGCGTTCCGCATCGTCAGCGCATCACCAATGCTAATTCTGGGACAGCACTTGCTAACTAGAAATAAAACAAGTTTTACGGCTCTGTACCGTGTCCGTTCTCCTATCAGCGTGAAAGCAAACAGCCGATCTCAATAATTGCAATAAACTCTGCCTAACGATTTGACCACAGCTTGTGATGAGACATAGCGATGACGCACCTCGTGCTTAGCAGCCCAACACCATAGCCACTAAGCAATCACGGCGAGTAACTTAGATTTCAGTGCATGCCAAACGGAATAGTCACATTTCCTTACTTGGTCGGCTAACATTTTTTGTAAAAATAAATGATCAGAGACTGATCAACTGCTTACTGTATACATTCGATCTTCTTCTTCCTTTTATGTTTTGACTAGGGCATTACATCCTCCGGGTCTCTGACTGCCACCCTTCCGCGAATGGTAAGGAATTAAGTTACCTACTGTTGTAATTTGTATCTTTCCTGCTGGTGATCCTTCAAAGTGCACCGACTTCAATATATCTTGCTGCTTCACCGTATTGTGTACATCATAAGGGCGCGTGAAAGCATTTTTCCAACAATCAAGAGGTTTTCATAAAAGCACCATATCTGCACGTTGTGCGTTCGGCCGGCGAGTAGCATGGCGCGAGTCGTAGTATTTCTTCATTTGTTCACTTTTGTACCTATTGTATTCACCTAACGTCTGTAATATGGATCTTCATTACTATGCCGACTTCGTAATCTGCTGGTAACCACGTCGTCTTCTGAAAGGCAGCAAACTGACGGCAACAGCCAAGTCCAGCTGTGTGAAATTGATTGTGATGCCTAACCGCTGCCTCATGAGCATACTTCTATCCTCCATGAAATTCTGTGAATATAGAAATGACGGCCTTCTAGTCATGTACGAGGCGTTCCGGCATTTCCTTCCGGCTGGTATGTTGCCAAAAAGTTCAGTGATACCCTTTTCCGCTGCCCATCGACAGGGCCTCTTGCTGGGAAATGCCAGTCCATTATCAGAGACAATCACCTTGGTTTGTTTAAATGCCTCTCTTTCCATCATTGCAATCAAATTGTTTGCATCTTCTCTTCCTGGTTTGGCTGCCGCCATAAGTGTGCACTGGCCCCCAGTCACTATACAAGACTGAGTCCGGCGCACATCCTATCCTTTCTTTTTGAATTCAGCAAAATAGAGATGAACGACTTCAAAGGAGACCTCTGAATACAAATGAATGGCTATCGGATTTCCTTTTGGATGTAACTTCGCTTTGATAGCCGGACATTGATGGCAGGTCTTGATGTGAACCTCTACGTCGGCTTTCATGTTCTTCCGCTTAAAACGTTTCTTAATCTTCCAGTAGGTCCGCCAAAAGACATCATGGCCTCCTGAGTGTGGACTGTCGTGATAGAGCTGCAATATTTTAGGTATGCAGCATTGAGGGACAACGAACATTCCGTCGATCAATATTATCTCTTCAGTCTCATCCGATACACTTGCGACGTCTGCCCCTTGATAGTTGTTTATCGGCGGTATGTGTAACCTTGATAACGCGTCTGTGTTATGTAGCTTTTCAATGGTTAACATCGAAAGTGAAATGCCGAATTTCGCTAATCTACCTTGCCGCTCTTCCCGGTGGTTGTGCAAGGCTCAGGAGATATGTCAAAGCCGGAGCGTCTATGAAAAGCTTGAACTGACGGCCCTCCAAATGAATCCTGGAGTATCCTAACGCCAGCAATACTGCTAAGGCCTCCTTTTCCGTGGTCGTGTAATTTACTGCTGCTTTCTACAAGGTGTAGGAGTAATAGCAAATGACCTTCAACTGGTGGATTTGGTCTTCGTTAGAATGTGTTTGGTATAACACTGCTCCTGTTCCATAACTGGACGCGTCAGTGAAGAGCTCGAAGGGTTTTGCGAAATCGGGTAATATCAGGATTGGATCTGATGATATTGCGCATAGCAGTTATTCATATGCATGGTCGCACACGTCGCTCCACACAAACGGAACTGCCCTTTAAATGAGCCTTCTAAGACACCTGGATATTGCGGCAAAGTCTTTAATGAACGCCCATAAATATTCTGTCAATCCTAAGAACACACGCAGTGAGTGAGCATCGTAGAGCCTATGAGGTTCCTTGATTCGTTGGACGGACTGTCCCTTTGTCGTTTTCGTGAAGCTGTCCAGGACTCTGCCAAGGAACACCATGTTTCTCTGAAAAAATTAACTTTTCTTCTTCTCTATCTTTAAGTGTGATTTGCTTAATGATTCTATTACGTGAGAAACGTGGGAAGAGGATCCGAGATTGATCAACTGTTTACTGTTTACATCGATCTTCTTCCTCTCTTTTCTTTTTTTGACTGGGACATTACAATTTTTTTACTGCACTATCTTTTAGATCAACCTATGAAATCATCCAGATAACAATTTCAGAAAATCGGTTTAAAGTGGCCAAGATTTCTGCGCATTAAAATATACGGTTAAGGAGTAAACGCAGAAAATGAGATCATAACAAGTCAGCACATAAGGTTCAGGAGAATTTCCGGCGTTTCACGTGTAGTTGTTTGAGGCTAGCTTATGATTTCTGCCAACTGCATGTTCTTTTCAGTTTATTATACATAGCATTCCTTTCTTGGTTGTAAATATTTGGTCACTTTTTAAGCGAAAGCCAGCTAAAGCTCCCGTTTTATGTAGCAGCATATGTACTCACTTATAGTAAATGAAGATCCACAAGGCGATGCTTAGTGCACATAGGGACATTCCATATCCTATGTAGTACAGGGTAGTTCCATCTATCTGCAATAAAGAAAACAAGATATGTGTCGGTAGATGTCGTCATTGGGTCAAGACCTAGATATGAAGAAACTTATCAATATCTGAAGCTCATAAAATACTTATTTTGTGTAGAGAAAACACGGAGAATGCGGGAGATGAAAATTCAAGACGATGAGCAAAACGCAGGAGAAAGCAGGAGCCAACGTTTTGACAATTGGACTTGTCTTCTTCAAGGATTCTCTTCAACGCTTTACTTGTCTTCTCGTTATTTTGTATAGTCATTTAGAGAGCATTAAAGTTGCCTGAAATGCATCTTTTTAAATATATTTTCTCATTATTAGGCAATATTTTAGACACATTGAAGGTCCTGTATGGCAATGGTAACGCCAGAGAATTTTTTCCCTTACGTAGGCCCTGCTACCCGTACGTTGCTTAGCAGTGAAGTAATGTGCATACTATACATACATCATTGTACCCTTTTCAAACAAGACCGTGTAGGTCCAATATTGTAAATTATGTACGAAGTATGGACAAGGTGTACAGGCACACGATATATCTCACTAAATAAGAAACAATTATACTAAAGCAGTCAAATGGCTACAGAAGTGAAATAACAGAACTTATCAGCATAATGTAACTGAGGAGGAAAGTAAACATGCCCTCATAAAATGCTGAAATCAAGTCGATTATCTGTAGTATCGCGCAGTAGGACTCGTGTTCTGATGTTTATTTGCAATAGTAGGAAACGAATCATAAATACATTATGTGTGTCGCACCATAGCTAGTCCCGCGAGAAGAAACTCTGCAAAGAGGAATATTCGTTGTACTACACCAATCAGGTCCCCAATGAAGCGGTACAAAAAAAAATGTGTCATGATACTGCATGCGCATTACGCCATGGTGTGTTCTCTCTAAAGCAAGGTTGCAGAAAAAAAAATAAGGGAGTTATACCATGGCAAGGGCCATGCGGCCGATTACCACCATCTTTTCTGAAGCATTAGGCAATATTTGGCTCTCTCAAGGGTGCTAGCAAACTTAGCAAGCGTTTCGTATAACGCCATCAGCCTTAAGCGACTCCTTTGCTCCTGCTAACGTGCTCCCAAATTTCATTGAAATGTAATCACAGTGAATCATCTGGTCGTCAGGCAGCACAATGAAAACACGCCTGTACCGTTTTCGCGAGCTTCTGTAGTCGCACTAACAGTCTCGCTGTAAAATTTTGGCAGTCATGCCTTAAGCGCGAAGTTTCGAAAGCAATAGCAAGGTTTGGCACTTCGCTGAAGCTCCTCGCACACTGCTCTAACATTACGTGTGGGCGACATGTTAGCGTGTCGGATCATGCGAAGCAACGCTGTTGCGCTGCAGGGATAACGCCCTAGCAGCTACAGGTACTATAGAGCCGGACACTCTGCGAATGAAATATTTTCAAAGTTTTTTGTGAACCTCGCCGGGTTTTGTTATCGTGCCAGTGGCCTGGCCGTTCTCTTGCCGAATAGGCCAACCCGTTAATGCAGAGTGCGCGCGGCGCTTGGGCTGCTGGGTTCCTTACACCACCACGATATGGTGCTCGCATCCCCGCATCAGCTCACACGTGAGTGACTTGTCTCAACTGACACCGAAGGGAACAGACGTGCCCATTGAAAGCACCTTCGCAGCGCAGCAAGGGCAGTGCGCCAAAGCGAAACGCTTTTTAGTTGATTGTTGCTCATTCGGTTGTTTGAAGTTTTAGGTTAGCCGAGCACTATATATGTATATATATATATATATATATATATATAATTTTTCACACTATGCACTTTTCAGAACTATTACGTGAAACTCTCCTGCCTTTCCTTCGAGTTGTTCACGAATTCGATTCCGCCCTGCTGTCTGCTAGCCGCCTGGTTAGCGCAGATGCTAGAGCGGCTGTCCTGGAAAGGCGGCGGTCCCGGGCTCGAGTCCCGGACCGAACGAATATTTCTCCAACTGCGAGGTCTTTCTTTCAAGGAACCCGTATAGGTTTACTTCGTAGCAATTGCTACGAGCGTGTGGTTGTCTGGTTTTCCCTAATTAAATGTACCTCTTTATTGGGCTGTGTACACATATAATTTTGAAACAGGTTGCAGGAATAGCGAAATACTGTGCAAACTAGTCATGACAAAGTAGCGTGGTGGAGGAGGAGGAGGTGGATGAAGAAATAACTTTGTTGCGTGCCCTGCGAGTTGGTGGGGAGGGCCAAAGGCCCGCCTAGGTGAGCCAATATAATTTAATAGGGACAGCCGAAAATATGACCAGCCTATGGAGGCAGCAATGCGTGTATGCATCTTATGCTATCAATGTTTAAGGCTTGTACCGCAGCTCAGAAAGAGCAAAAAAGGAAGGAGGTAGGGGTAATCAAAGGGAACGGAAAACAGAGTGAGCGCTATTTTAAGCGCACTCTGTTTTCCGTTCCTTTTCATTACCCCTACCTCCTTCCTTTCTTGCTCTTTCTGAGCAGCGCAACAAGCCTTAAACAGTCATGGCGTACTAACTCGCCCAAACTGCCACGCTTTTGACCTATGGTATCACTACTTCATACCAAAACTTTTATGCCCTCTCATATCATGAGTCATTGTCATTATTTTGATCCTGATATATTTTACGCAGTTTAAAGCGACCCGTTTTTAGACCTCCTTACAGCCGCATCACATCTACGTTTGTAACTGAATTTGGTCATTCTATAGGTTTTACTTGCGCAATTCATTACCGTATGTCGTTGCGCCCTTAGGCCACAACTGGGCCTTGCGTCATGAAACGTCACACATCATCATAATTTTCTTACCTTGGCTTCTATCGTAATCGATATAGCGGTTTACAACATCTTGCTCTGCCTATGCAACATCGAATGTGTCGCAACTTCCCTGAAACCAAGGAATGCGAACACCGAACACAAAGTTATTTCTGTACGTGTGTTCGCTATTCACGGAGCCCATACGAGGTCGAGCCGCGATTTCGTTTAAAGCCGCAACGTCTTCGCAGTAAGCCTTGTCTGAGAATGAGTAATGATGTACGCGATTACCCGCACCGCAAACTGCGCGATAATTAGTTATGGGGTTTTACGTGCCAAAACCACTTTCTGATTATGAGGCACGCCGTAATGAGGGATTTCAGAAATTTAGACCACCTGGAGTTCTTTAACGTGCGCCTAAATCCAAGTACACGGTTGTTTTCGCATTTCGCCCCCATCGAAATGCGGCCGCCGTGCATGGCCGGGATTCGATCCCGCGACCTGGTAAACTGCGCGAGAAAAACGCACACACCATTCACTGACAAAACACGTCATGCAAAATGTAACGCCACTGTTTCATACTCACCGGCCTTTCCACCTCGAAGAGGGGAACACAGTGGGAGTAATCCGATTTGCTGGCCCAGATGCCGGCGGCTGAGCAGAACCGCGACGCGTTTTCTGCGTGGACAAAAAAGAGGGAAGGATGAGAGCGTGGCGTCTGAGCGGTTCAGCAAGAAGACTGCAACACGATTGCTGGATCATTACCTACTAGCCAGAACACTATCCTAATCTTGTAAAGCTGGCAGTAGCTGTTTCGTGGCTGATGATGTCTATCCGTTAATGACCATCTCTGGTATGGACCGCGTGCCGTATACATAAAGAAGAAAGACTTTCGCTAAATTGCTCACCAGATTAGATTTTTAGCCAATGCTGATGCTAAACAAAGTATTAGCAAATGTTACTGGCGAATGCTAAAGAGCACTTACGTACATAAACACTAGTAAATTCGGCTTCAATCTTTCGGTCTTCAGTCTAGGCGTAGCATCAACCATAACAATGATGACGTCGCTGCGTTCCACGGGGATGTTCGAAGACTTGCCGCGGACAGGTGCCAAAACAAGGGCACATATCCGCACTTAAAAAGCCTTTCAAAACTTCTGATGCAGAAAAAGTGAAAAGAAAAATTACGCATTCCGTTTATTTGAAACGCTAAATCCTATTGCTAGGATGTTTTAGCTGGCTGAACTGCGAGCACGCTGCGAGTACGCTGCCTGCTATAGAAAATGCCGCTTCTGCTCGCACACATCAATATATTCATATTAGTGGCAATGACTACTGCTTTGGGCGAACTTAAGATTGAACTTTTCCTCAAGACTACTTGACCCACCGCTGCGGAACAGTGCCAGCTAAGCGAATCGAGCGGCAAGCAACAAATACAGTTTATAAACCTAGGATGACATCTTAGTCTACGTCTGCATGAGGTATCTCAATATCATATCCAGAGCTCATTATCTTTGAACAGAGTGATATTCGAGTGAGGATTGCGTTTCCTGGTAGGGCAAAGCACGCGTCTGCTTTCGCTGTCATTGTTGGTGGTCATTATTGTACCTTTAGGAAGAAATTACACTTACCGCATCGAATAAACATCCCACCCCCCACGTGTAAGTATTGTTGTTAAGCCAAGCGAATAAAGAAACTGTAGTGAAACAGCCGAATTTGTTCGTTGTAACAGCCTTAGTATGTAAAGGCTGCAGGTGTGCAAGTCGCGTAATGAACGTTGCCGTAAATATCTAAAAAAACGAGATGCCGGTAGTCATCGGGTGCGATTATACTTAACTCAGCGGTATTTCTGCGCGTAAATAGGCTCCTTCGTAGCTTTTAGAATAGAAAATCTGCCACTGTTTGCCGTACAGGGCGCATGTAGTACATTGTCGTCTTTATGAAGGGGAACACGTGAGCGCGTGGCCTGCGCTCTGCAGCGACTGCCTAGAGCCCCTTCAACTGACTGCTAAAGAAAGCAAGTCCGCTTTTGGCGTCATCTATTGGCAACCAAAACAACGAGTCATGGCCGCGCGCGTCTATTTGTCGTACAAAAATCCCTCACGTGACCTGATCCTAGGTGCCTAGAGACAGTATCATTTAGGGATTTTTGAGAAGGCGCGATGCTGGCGCCGAGCGTGTTCGTCCTCGGCGTGATCGTTCTCTGGACCGCGCGTTATTCAACGTTGCTCATGTAATCGTGCGTGCGTTGCTTGTGTGTTGGTTGTAGGTTCTGTGTACTTGGCGGAAAGCCGTGAATAGTGGCGGTGCGGCAATGCGGCTTTGGCCTCGATGAGCTCTGGCACTACAGAATCTGCATTGTGTGACCCGTGCTTTCTTGAGAACCTGGCGGTGGTGACAATTGAAATATCGAAGTGGCCTAGCGCCTCGGCAGCGAAGTTCTGCGAACCGCGATGTGGCGTCGCCGTGTCCGACTTTGCTGAACGGACATCGAGGCATGTGCTGCTCGCTGCAAGTCATGTAAATGCAACTGCGTCGACCGCCCACTGTTCAGCACCGAATGTGTGTTTGGTGTGCTGTGCCTGAAACGATTGATGCAGCCGTGCAGCGGGGGTGGCGGAGGAGCAGAGTGGTTTAGGGTTTGCGCGTTCACAGACATGTGCTCCCGTCTTGGTCTCATTAGCGGCTGTCGCAGGATTGTGGTGCGCTAGCTCCTTGCCTAGTATGAAGTTTACGACGCTAACACACAGCATGTTCACGTTTTTCCGCGTTATATGTCATTTGCATGACGGCCGAGTTGAAAACGAGACATATAGTGTTCTTTGCGTTTGTGTGTTGTAAATTACGTTCTATTGTGGAAGTTCTGGGAGTCTTATTACGCAATGAGTGCGAACTTAAACATAAACACATATGTGTGTCTGAAATTTTGAATTACCCATAATACCCTTTACGACTGATAAGTGGGCTACACGGCCTGTGTGAATCAGCTACCGTATATTGCGACGCTCTTCCGTGTGGTAGAGTGATGCATGGTGCGCGTTTCTTACTGTTGTAAAAACCACTTGTTTATTCACTCAATACAAATGTACGGCTTCATCGCCGCAGTACATTTTAGTTACGCGGTGAAGCATACTAAAAGTGGGAGGGGGCCGCTATCAGCCAGCATAGTATGTCCACTTAGGTGACCTGAGAGGCGGCGGGTGCGCGAGTGTATAATTAAAGAAGTCTTATTATGTCCAGTGACAGTGGCCCCTTTTCACTTTTAGTATGCTTCACTGCAGTACATTGCTTAGGCTTCACCGCGAAATAATAGTGTATTGCGAGAAAGATAATCGTAAAAAGCCTAATTATGCAACCGTTCTTTTGTAGCTTGCTACACCGCAATGCAGGGGTGTAAATAAGCATCGTGCAGTAAAGCATACTAAGAGTGGAAAGGGCACATAGGTTTACACTGTGCTCGTTACTTTCAATTGTGACATAATTTGCAAGTGCATCTGTGCTCGTGGTAAGCTTCATGGACAATTCTTTGTACATTACAAATTAATATTGCAATGAAGCTTACTAAAGCACATTCGCCATTATGGCACGTGTTATTCACCTTCAATGCAGGAGCACATTGCAGATTCTTGCCCCTGCTTTTGGCTGGACTGCACATGCTCTTTGAGAATTGATTCATTGTTCATAAGCGCACTGGTACTTTACTCTAAACTGGAGGGCTCAAGTTGATATGAAAGCACAAATTTTATTAAGGGGACAAGATGTTGCCAAGATGGTTGCAGCACAGCTTTTTTTTTTCTTCCAGGCACCTTTTCTACTTGAAGCTTCCATTGCAGTGTTTAGAACGCCATTGAACCAGCAGATAGTGTATATAAATATTAGACACTGATTGGGAACATCACCTAAGTTCATGCCTATATATAGTAAAAAGATGTAGCACGACCAGACAAAATAAAAGAAGGGGGTGTGCTGTAGCAATACTAAGTGTTAAATGGTGCTTTATCCTTTCCCTTGAGTTTTCTGTTTTGTGCTGTTTATGAATCCTCTGCAGTAACCATGCGAGTGCTGAGCTTGAGCTTGTTGGTTTCAAGTCTCATGGTTGTTACTAACAGAACAGTGTGATAAACGAACAAGGGCTTGGAGGCATCCATTCACCTTGCTTGCCTCATGGTGCTGCTTCATAAGCACCGTGAGCATCCAGGCCAATTTGGAAGGGAGGTTTGTTGCAATTGCTTTTGAACTTTATTGCCACCAAACCAACAGTGCTCTAAATGACAGCTTTTGGACAGTAGAATGCTTGCACCCAGCAAAGTCTTAAGAAGGAAGCATTCAGGATGTGCAAAATAGGCTTTTGAAGCTGGCAGCATTACTGAAGGGGCTTTACCCATCTGCCCTCTTTATGGATACACAAAGATGATTTCCTCTTTAAGAGGGATTGTTTCAGAGGTCGTTACATGGCAACAGTGTTGGGTGTTTAGTAGCTTGTCTTTGCCCACTGTTAATAACCTGTTCCTTCTCCAGTGCCCCTGTGAAGTGCCTACTTTTTGGACACAATGTGCTGTCCATGCATTCATGCATTTTTAGCTTGTAAAGACGTCTATTACCCCTTGCCTCAAGCTGGTCTTTGCTGATGTCACCCAAGAAGGCATTGGGGAGTATGGCAATGTACGCTTACAAAACACTGTCGATACCAGTGAAACTAAATTAATGGAGCCGCTGTTCTTTTTTTGTCCACTCCATCCTTGTTAGTTACAATATGTAGTTGGTCGTGCATAGCCTGCGCACTAAGACTTGTTGGCATGTTATGACCTTAGCACATTGTTTATATGTAAAAACCTTCTGATGTGTTGATGACTTCCTTCTCTTTATCATACTTTGCCTGGTGGGGCCAGCAAGTGAGTCAATCAGATGTTCAACAGGCTTCCCACTAGTTTTCCCAGAGTCTCCTTAGCAGGGTGCTGCTCATAGATATCTGTTTTCTTGACCTTGCACTGCACTTCAACCATGGCCACACCTGCTTAACCTATAGCATGCGATCAAAAAAGTGCTATACATCATGTTGCTCCAAACTCGTGTAACATGTGCTACAAGGCCTTGAGGAACACCCTCATTTATTTACGCCCTCATCATACTGTATGAAGCTTCGCATGATAAGTGCGACAATTAACATCTGCTGGGTTTTCAGTGTTATTCCTGTCCAGCTTGCTAAAAGCTATCCTGAGTGTTTCAAAAAGCAAACGACCGCTGCTAGACAAGAAATACTTAAAACAAGGGTCGCTATAACCACATATGTCACACGAAATGAAGGCCACTGAGTATACAGGCCGTTTACTTCATATCCGACAAGCTTGGTTCTCCCTTTGCTAGTGAGTGAACTCAACTTGCCCCGAATACATGGCCTGTGACAAACTATGTGCCAGATGCTGTGTCCCCTGCAAAGCTGAAGATGTGTATGAGATCCTGACACCCTGCAGCGGCTTTTACACTGGGCAACCAGGCTACTATAAGAACGACTGCCTTTACTAATATGGTAATAACATGAAAACTGGCAGAAATTTGGCTATTCATTGGACCCAACTGCAGGTGCAAGCCACCCTTCCACCAGATGTGTGTTGTTCACAGAAACTGGAGCTATACAAATGCAGATAAAAACAATGATGTTTGAAAGTAGTAGAGCTGCACTATATTCTGCACAAGCAGTGCTATCTGCAGCGCTGGTACCTTATAGCCACAATTCATGGCTGCACCACCATGCAAAGGCACTATTCTTGAATTATTTACTTCTATGATATTTATGGTGGCCATATATTGCAATTACATATCATCCACGTTGTGTGCAATATGGTTAAATGTCAATTATGATAGCCATTCCTAATCTGAAATGCAACAAAAGAGCAAATATAGGCAACAAATTGCAATTCAAAGAGACAAAAGGCAACCAGTGCACAGGATAAGTGACAGACTTCCTTTTATTGAAAAAGAAACGTGACATGCGTCATGCCACCACCAGTGGGTAGCAATCTTTCAAGCTTAGGTGATAGAGGCAAAACTTAGCAAAATGCTACAATCACGCTGTAAAACGGCCTTGGACACAAAAAAACAGACATCATATTGTACAGAATGAAAGGGCAAGACTTCATCTAAGAACAGTCTATGGCACCACATACTTGAAATGGTGTAAAAAATGTTGACATGCCCTACCCATAAAGAAAAAGCAACAAACACAGAAAACATGCCTTCAAATGCAATGTGCAGAGTCTGAAACCAAGAAAAAACAACCCGAAAAAGGTTTCGCTAAGTCTTTCAATGATTAAAATTGTCAAACTGTATCATCACTTCTTAATGAACCTGCACAGCTGAAAAGGAAGGAAGGAAAGCTCAATAGCAGGGCTGCAGAAAATGTCACCGAATAAATATACTTTGCTTACTAACGATACCTGTGGTTTAGTTGTGATCTGTGTATAAACTAATTGTCTATAAACTTTTCTTGTTTAGAATGGCTGAGCGGATAGGGAAAAAATGACCATAAGAGCACCAGGTGTATGCATAGTCTACGCACAAAAAGCCACTGCTTTCTTACTTTTTTTTCTCTGTATTACTATTCATGAGTATTTAGGTGCCTTATTAGCACTGCTAACATCCCACTGCAAAACACAAAATTGGGCAAGTTCTGGCATAAAGAAAATTGCAGTTTCACTCATAATGTGAAACAATGATGCAGTAGCTGGTGAAATATGCACAGGAAGCTTACTTCATGCAGTGTTTGCTGAAGTGGACACTTGTCAATGCAAATCGGTAATCTCCTTAAAAAAGTAAAATAAGTAAGAGTCCTATTTATTTGTGGCAGTTGTGTCTCAGTGTTGAAGTGGAAAGACTTGGCTTTTCTTCCTCCTCTTTCATACCCGGACTTAGCCACTGATCTACACCAAAACAACCCTTTAGCTTCTTACTGCTGAATTCTTTTTCGTTTTCTCAAATCTATATTTGGGCTACGCATTGCTATGTCTCGCGCTTTGCTTGAGGAAAGCAAGACACCAACAGCTCCATCCAGTAAATCTGAGAAGCCAAGCACTAGAAGAAGATTAATGAAGCAGATGCACCCAATCATTGTCATCACATGCAAGAAGAAAACTTAACATAGGACTGCCTTCACAAGTGGGAAGGTGATGTGTAAGAACTTGAAGGTGTGGATGCCAGCTCTATATACAGTACGCAGACATTGAGCAGGTGTTAGCCAATCTAGGCACCTGTTGGCTAGATCACGCTCTCCGGGATCAGTATTCACCACGACTGTACCTTCAGCAGAGTGGCTGAAATCTAGAATTGTGGACTGCCACTCTTTTGATCGTATGTTTGAATCCTCGCAGCACAACGAGAACTTTATTTGCAATATTCTAGCAAGAAATTCGGGAATTCCAGTGACAACACCAGTAGACATCAGAACAACCAGGGGAGTTAGCCCATAGCAGCTATTGCTGTAAAAAAGAAGACTGGCATAAGCACAAGAATTGAGATGGGCATACTACATGCCTTTGTTCTGGTAGTGGTCCACTACTTTGGTGCTACAGTTAATGATCTGCACTGTCACTGGACATAATAAGAGTTCTTTAATTATACACTAGCGCACCCGCACCTCTCAGGTCACCTAAGTGGACATACTATGCTGGCTGATAACGGCCCCCTCCCAGTTCTAGTATGCTTCACCGCGAAACTAAGCTGTACTGCGGCGAAGAAGCCGTACATTTGTATTGAGTGAATAAACAAATGGTTTTTACAACAGTACAGAAATAAACGCGCACCATGCATCATTCTACCACACGAAAGAGCGTCGCAACATACGGTAGCTGATTCACACAGGCCGTGTAGCCCACTTATCAGTCGTAAAGGGTATTATCGGTAATTCAAAATTTCAGACACACATATGTGTTTACGTTCGCACTCCTTGCGTAATAAGACTCCCAGAACTTCCACAATAGAACGTAATTTACAACACACAAACGCAAAGAACACTATATGTCTCGTTTTCAACTCGGCCGTCATGCAAATAATATATAGCGCGGAAAAACGTGAACATGCTGTGTGTTAGCGTCGTAAACTTCATACTAGGCAAGAAGCTAGTACACCACAATCCCGCGACAGCCGCTAATGAGACCAAGACGGGAGCACATGTCTGTGAACGAAAACCCTAAGCCACTCTGCTCCTCCGCCACCCCCGCTGCACGGCTGCACCACTCGTTTCAAGCACAGCACACCAAACACACATTCAGCGCTGAACAGTGGGAGGTCGACGCAGTTGCATTTACATGACTTGCAGCGAGCAGCACATCCCTCGATGTCCGTTCAGCAAAGTCGGACACGGCGACGCCACATCGCGGTTCGCAGAACTTCGCTGCCGAGGCGCTAGGCCACTTCGATATTTCAATTGTCACCACCGCCGGGTTCTCAAGAAAGCACGGGTCACACAACGCAGATTCTGTAGTGTCAGAGCTCATCGAGGCCAAAGCCGCATTGCCGCACCGCCACTATTCACGGCTTTCCGCCAAGTACACAGAACCTACAACCAACACACAAGCAACGCACGCACGATTACATGAGCAACGTTGAATAACGCGCGGTCCAGAGAACTATCACGCCGAGGACGAACACGCTCGGCGCCAGCATCGCGCCTTCTCAAAAATCCCTAAACGATGCTGTCCCTAGGCACCTAGGATCAGGTCACGTGAGGGATTTTTGTACGACAAATAGACGCACGCGTCATGGCCGGCGGACAAGCGCTGCTACATCACGCTCCCTCTCCGCTCGGGCAACGGGCGACTCGTCTGCAACGCGTCATAGGCTGGCAACAAATGGAGCGTGGTGCGCGAGCACGGTCCAAAAGGCTACAGCGCTGTCTCTCGGCTTGCGCGAGTTGCGCTTCGCCTGAACTGAAGCTATACAGGCGAGAGCGATGCACTAAGGCGAAGGGATACGGCGCTGCAGTTTGACATATTGCCAGTTGCTACGGTTCCAGCCCACAGCCTTATAAGAGCGAACCACAGTGATTGTGAAAGGAAAGATCGAGACCAACACAGATCATGGAGCTCTCGTCAACACGGAGCACAATGTAAGACAAGCAGACGACACTTGCTGCGTGCCGGATCCAAGTCTGAAGAGTAGTGATAAATTGTGCTTGTGCATTCTCTTTCTGGTACTTTTCATACAGAAACTAATTAACAGTTTCCACCATTACGAACAACATCTGTTTGCCATAAAGTTGGAAAATTTTCTCATGATGTGCCCTGGGAAGCCAATCGGATATCTGGCCTTACAGGCGTCACATGGTCACCCCGCGTTACATGGTCAGGGGCGGTTGAAAACTCAGACGAGTGGCGTGCTTCAATCTGTCGCCACAAATATATTTAAAACCTCGTAACAAATTGCAGGCTTTACGCGCAGCACTTAGATGTGTCAGTTATTGATCAGAAGGACCTACCCTGATGGCTAAGTATGTTTGTACAATAGCAACACAATCATTTCAGGCTCCCTTTAATAGATTGCCTTCGAACGTGCCCCGCGATACTCGGTTCCGCGATAGCACGGGCCTTTTGTATCGCTGCTGCCTTTGTCTCCACGGTCAGAGTCCACCCACTACTAAAATGGGCGAAAGAACAAAGAAAGCTATTCGCTTTAAAATCGATGTACGAACAACTGCACAAAAAAGGTGCAATTTCACACGAAGAGCGAAGCACTGAATGCTATAGCAAGGCTTAGCGTAGAGATTGTCTCGGACGAGGTTATAACTACACGCGAGGCCAACTAATGTGGACGTGACATAAGCGAAGTGCGCCGATATTCCTGGCACCCATAAAAGCTTTAACACGCTCTGTATTGCGTCCGCTCCACCGCAGTTCTTGTAAAGAGCCACGCCAATAAAATTACATCAATTTCAGGTTTGCCCATTGATATGGTATTTATTACGATTCTATTACTATTATTTATTATGCCTCAGAAGATTTTAGGATGAAAGGCATGCGCAGCGAATGCCATGTTTCTTTATATTCGTTTGTGACAGTCATTCTCAAACTTCTGAGCAATAATTTAGTGGAGAACATAGGCTCAGGTATGAGAAACTTATTGTGTTTCAATACTGTATCAACATAATCCGCATATACGGCATGCATAAACATGTAGGGTACATATGCCTAAATATATGCGGAGCCTCACAGCAATGCCGACAACGAGAAGAGTATGAAAATTCGCGTGGTGTTTCCATATAATTGTTATCACAGTGAAATTGGTTGCTTCTTGACTAAACCAACTGTAGCGTGGTCTTCACCACTGAAGCGCAGTCGTCATCGCCGTCGACACGCCGCTGGCTCCTGAACCACCTATTTTCACCCCACACCACGCACTCACGTTCTTGCCCGCCGGCACAACGCGGCGCCGGCTTTTATACGGTACGTACGGGATGACGCGCCCGACACCCCGCCGCCTTTCCGCACAGAGTTCGCAAAGTGGCTGCTGCCTTCACCAGCCGCCCTCGTGGCTGTGCGAGGCAGCACCCCGAGTGCACTCTCCTGCATTGGCCGCGGCCTCTTTCGCGCACGGCAGCGCCATGACGACCGGTGTGTGCTAAGAGTTGTGTCTGCTACCATCGAGGCGGGGTTCTTGTGTTGGCCAACGCCGCGTCGCCCTGCGAGGTTTTGTCGTGGAGTGGCACTACGTTTCCACGTCACGTCCTTCAACCACTAGATGGAACACAGGGCGGCCCGCTTGAGCTTTCTTCAGTTGTTCCCAGAGCACTCGCCATCTGAAGCGTCATCTTCGTCCATCGCCGCACCTCCTCATCGCGTGCAATCACGAGCGTTGCGTATCTCCCATGGCTTGAGAATTAGAATGCGCTCAGTTCGCGGCTGCGCTCGACTGCACATTCTTCATTCACGGTCCTGTTCACCTTCACTTTCCGCAATAAGTGTTGGGACGGGCGACAAGCCTTGTCGCCCACCGTCACGTCGTGATTACGCCAACCAATCGCGACAAATGTGGTTGCGTTGCCTTTGGGACTCTCCGGTGTGAATGCTCCCGATAACAAAAATATGAGGCTGCCGATATCCGGAACAGAGTAACCAAAACCATAGCCTCATATGTACACTCTGTGTCTGGTGGAGGCGCTGCTTAGGATGAAAGTCATGATATTGTGAGCAGGGTAATAACAAGCCTTGACATCGCGCTATCGCGCACCACGATGGACCATTGGCGGTGGAAAGCAAGATATATATGTACTCAAGAAAAATTGTGTTCGTTTGTGGTAATATTAGGTTTAGCAGTTGATTTCCTTTCGAAACGCAACAATAAACAAAAAAATCCGTATTGAGGCGAAACCTTGAGTGGTTCGGTGCAATTGCTCATGCCCGAAACAGTCGTCGTCTAGTCCAGTGATATAAAAGATATAATACAAAATATATGGTCATCACGGTTCGCTCATACCCGCGTAAGCAAGCAAAGATGCACCGGCTGAATGTGTATGAAGAAACGAAAGAAAGACGGAACGAAGAAAAGAAACAACAAAAGAGAGAGCGAACGAACGAATAAAAGAAAGAAGAAAGAGAGAATGAAAGAAATAAGCGCGGACAGAAACAGAGAACGAAATAACCTTTAGGTAGTGCATTAGTGCTGGCACGTGTCCTTGAGGAGGTCGACCTACAGTACCATACGTTTACTTCACACGGCGGCTTGTTATGTCTCGCAAGAAGCCTGGCCCCTTCTTTCGTATAACTTAATGCATGACCACATGTGTAGCAGGTTCTCACCTTCACGTGCTATAGGCGTGTAAGGTGATGCCGGTTTTTGTCGTTGGGCGCCACCAGTGTTTTATTAATGCACACGTTTCGTTTTTCGCGTTTTTTTTTCAACAGCGAGCACCAAAAATGTAAAAAGTTCCCTCGAGAGAACGGTACATAAGTGGTGCCAACGCCATACTTCTAACGACGGCAGCTTCTCATTCGTTCGCTCCTCATAGGCACATAATATACAAGAGGCTATATGGCGAAAAATATGCCTTGCTGCTGTAGGCGCTATCGGTGAGCCCACTTCAGGCGGTATTCAAAGCAAATCAGTGTAGCTACAACTTCGTAGGAGATTTATTTAATGGGCGTATCTCTACAAAGAAAGGCATCACTTTACTTCAAATTACGTAGGCCTGAAATTTTCAATCAAGTGGTGCTGATTCTATCATATTGTTACGTGTGGAAAGACACAAAGGAAAGATGCTATTTACACACTATTTACATTGGAGCCAGGCAGACAGGCTGACACTTGCTCGTGCCAAGGGCACCGACCAACTTCTTCGTCGTTCTCGCTTCGGCTCGTCTTTTGAGCATCGCTTGATGATATCGTAATATTAACCCCCGGTGGCAAAAGCACCGTCACGGTGCTGGCAAATATCCAAGGTGCATGGAGAGTTGTAGGGCTTGAGTCGGGCAACGCGGACAATGTCACTGGTTGTCACAGCGGAGGACGTAGTGGGCGTGGCTAGAACGATTTCATAGGTGACATCGGTCACTTTGCGTATCACGCGATATGGGCCTGTGCAACAGGAAAGCAGTTTTTTATCAAAGGCCGACTTTACGCGATGGTGACCAAAGTAACACGAGGGTGCCGGGCACAAAATTGACATCACATGACAGAGGTCGTAGCGTTGTTTCTGCTTGTCTTGAGACACTTGTAGACGAGCGCGCGCAAGTTGGCGAGCATGGTCAGCATGGGCGATTGCGTCACGGGCATAATCGCTAGGTGAAGCTGTGGCGGACGGCATCACAGTGTCCAGTGGTAACCTCGGTTCACGGCCGTACAAGAGGTAAGACGGGGAAAAGCCAGCAGTTTCGAGACCGGAAGAGTTGTATGCAAAGGTAATGTAAGGTAGAGCCAGGTCACAGTCATGGTGGTCGTCTGAAATGTATTTGTATAGCATGTCTGTAAGGGTGCGCTTCAAACGCTCAGCGAGGCCGTTCGTGTGGGGGTGGTAGGAGATGGTAAATTTATGCTGTATTGAGAAGCACGCATGATGTCGTCAATGACTTTGGCCAAAATGGTGCGGCCGCGGTCTGTAAGCAATTGGCGCGGAGCACCATGCATCAAAATGATATCATGTAGGAGGAAGTCCGCAACATCAGTTGCGCAACTGGTCGGAAGAGCACGGGTTACGGCGTGGCGGGTCGCGTATTCCGCCGCGACTGCAACCCACTTGTTTCCTGATGTAGATTCCGGAAATGGGCCGAGAAGGTCCAAGCCGACACGATGGAAGGGCTCGGCGGCGATGTCGAGCGGCTGCAGGTAACCAGCGGGGAGCTGGGAAGGCTTCTTGCGTCGTTGGCAAAGTTCACAAGCGGCGACGTAACGTCGTACGGAACGGGCAAGGCACGTCTAGAAAAAACGGCGACGTACACGGTCATAGGTTCGAGATACGCCAAGGTGTCCTACCATTGGTGTGTCGTGAAGGTCTTCTAGAACGGTGGAGCGGAGGTGTTCAGGTATTACAAGCAGGAACTCAGAGCCGCCCGAATGAAGATTACGACGGTACAGAGTACCGTCGCGGGGGACGAAGAGGCGTAGAGTAGCGTCGGCCAGAGAGTGTGCAAAACGGTAGATGAGTGCTCTGATGTAGGCGTCACGGCGTTGCTCGTCGGCGAACTGAAGCAGCTGGGACACAGAAAATACGCAAGAAGCCCTGGCAATATGGGAGGAGTCAGAGTCGTCAACAGGGTAACGCGAGAAACTGTCAGCGTCTTGGTGCAGGCGGCCAGACTTGCACACCGCGGAATATGAAAATTCCTGTAGCCTCAAAGCCCATCGACCAAGCCGGCCTGTAGGATCTTTTAGCGATGAGAGCCAGCAGAGAGCATGATGGTCAGTGACTACGGAAAAAGGGCGATCGTAAAGGTAAGGACGGAACTTCGCAACAACCCAGTCAACAGCAAGGCATTCGCGTTCCGTAATGGAATAGTTGCGCTCCGATGCGGCTAGGAGGCGGCTCGCATAAGCAATAACGCGATCCTTGCCACGTTGATGCTGGGCTAAGACGGCACCTACGTCATGACCGCTGGCATCAGTACGTAATTCTGTAGGGCCATCAGGATTGAAGTGGGCGAGAATGGGTGGTGAGGTTAGAAGAGTGACGAGACGAGAGAAGGCGGCGTCTTCTGCAGTACCCGACGAGAATTGTACGCCTTTCTTCAAAAGATTAGTTAGAGGCCTAGCAATTGTCGTAAAATCTGGAACAAAACGACGAAAGTACGAGCACAGCCCTACAATACTTCGAACGTCTGCGGCTCTCTTCGGAATCGGAAACTCTCGGACAGCGCGAGTTTTGTGGGATCAGGCTGTACTCCGGAAGCGTTAACGAGATTGCCCACAAGAGTAATTTGTCGATGGCCAAAATGACATTTGGACGAGTTAAGCTGCAGCTTCGCCTTTCGAAATACATCAAGTATAGTTGTGAGACGCTCAAGATGAATGTCGAATGTTGGCGAGAAGACGATGACGTCGTCGAGGTAGCAAAGGCATGTGGAGCATATGAAACCTTGGAGCAAGGAGTCCATCATACGCTCAAAGGTGGCAGGGGCGTTGCATAATCCAAACGGCATTACTTTAAATTGGTATAGGCCATCAGGTGTGATGAACGCGGTTTTTTCTCTGTCCATATCGTCAACAGCATTCTGCCAATATCCCGAACGAAGATCAATAGCAATCAATAGCGAAGATCAATAGCCGTAGCTTTTCTTTGAAATTGTCCCAACTGGTTATTTCGTCATCATGCGTTTGGTGCCACACGCGTGGGGTGCTGCCGAGATCAACGATGATATTGGCGGGCATGATCGTTGGGTCCCACCAGTTATTAGCACTGGCATGTTCATAAAGCCTGATCCAGTCGTCGACATCTTATCCCTCCAGGCCAGAGAACACACCTGGGTCACGATGTGGGACAACATTGAAGACTGGAGCAGTCGGACAAGCCGAAGCCGTTGCAGAGCGGGCTCGTCACTGGGAGGCATGGTGACAAGCTCGGTGTACCGACCACTTCGGAGTTCCGTGGTGAGGACGGGGATCGCTGACCTCCACCAGAAATGTTAGGTGTGGAAAGACACAGACGAAAGATGGTATTTGCACACTATTTACACCTGAGCCCGGCAGCCAGGCTGACACTCGCTCGTGCCAAGGTATGGTATGGTATGGTATTCCTTATGCGATGGCGCACACCCACTGTAGGGGATCGGCCAAGATTTGGATGAAATTAGGCTATCTTTATTAAAAACTGAAAATGGTAAAGCTAACTGGAGGAAATGAACAAAAATAAAATCTTTAAGAATTCAAGACAATCTCTTTGTAGCAATTATAAAATCCCCCACGGTTGAGCAAATATCCCTGTTGCACTGTCCGAGAGAAGAGGCTCCTAGAGAAAGGATATTTATAATTGAAAAGCTCAAACCAAGCTGTGTAAATCTTAATTCTAGATTTTTCTTAAAGAAGTGAAACGGCGGCAGAATAAGAAAAAATGATCTATTGTTTCATCTTCTCCACAGACTGGGCACAGAGGGGAGAGCAGCAGACCAGCCCTGTGACGATAGAAGCTTAATTTTGGTATTCGACAACGTAATCGGGTAAAGATGACTTCAGTTTTTCTGGTGTGAAAAGAATTTTTAGGCCAAGGGCCAAGGAAGTGTCGATATTCTGAAAAATTTGCTACAGCTGGGTTCAAAAAGTTTTGAGTAATTGTATATCTCCTGAATCTAGTAGTCGTCAGGTAAGCTATTGTAGGAAGTAATGGTAATACAGGGCCACTGAGGGCCGCTCTAAGGCCACCGACCAACTTCTTCGTCGTTCTCGCTTCGGCTCGTCTCTTGAGCATCGCTCGATCGTATCGTAATAACGCCCCCCCCCCCATTATATGCTTCTTGAAAGAAAACTGAAAACTTTTCAGCGATTGATCACCGCATCACCGCCATATCAACTGATTAACTACTGACGTCACACTCTTACAAGTACTGTTTCAGTGGCTCGTCAATTATACATTTTTTTTTGCGCACGCGATGTTTACGTGACGATATTCACGCATGGTATGAAAACAATCAACCGAACACCCGTCAAAAAGTAAATCAGTACATTTGGGCTACCAACCAGGCTTTTATAAAATACGCATACTTATTTCTGTGCTTACTAGCCACCGAACGGCAGACTGAGCAAACAACTCTCCGCTCACCCAAGTTGGTGTAACCCACTTGTCAATGTAAAAAAAAAAGATGAAAAAATACCTAGCACCCTCATGCTATAGTTAACCACCGATTGCAAGTACCGTAATTTTTTCGCTATGACACACTGTCCAAATGAAAACTATTTTTGTCCAGAAATGCACCCCGTTACTTTGCGGCACGTTTTATTATTTAGTTCACTGTGATTCTAAGATATTTTTATCTTTTGTGCATTTTTCCACCAGAGTAGAGATCAAAATGAAATGGTCAAGTTAATTGCACGTTATTTCTTAAGCGTGCTTATTTTAACGAATTAGCAATGCAGTATAAGGTAAAACTAATCATGAGGATAAATAAATCAGAGAGATTCTGAGGCAAGTTGCGATTCCATTCTTGCGTGTCTTCTTCCACGAATCCATATTTTCCCACCGAGAGTATTAGTTCCACAAAATATATTTCATTGAAACTTTGCTGCAAGCAGTGTGAGAATGCTCGAACGCAAGAGTGCATGCTATGCTCGAACTCCATTCGGTGCTTTGAAAGAGCTGACGTAAAGTTATCTTATTTGTTTCCGTTTGGGGTCATTTAACACTGTTGGCAATTACATCAGTTAGCCTTCGTACTGATTATACTTGCGTACTGGATTTTTTTTTTCATATGGTAGACTACAGGGCTCCCTAAATGAAATTTTCAGCAATACTAAAAGTGGTTTTTGCTCCCTTTCGATTGACAGCATGCAGCCGGTGTGCGTATTAAAAGAGTTGTGCTCGCATTGCTGCACTCACGGGTTGTGTCATAGTGAACGCCATTGAGAGTCGCGAAGCACGGAATCGAAGATGTGTGCGCCGGTGGTGTGCGAGGCCAACATGACAAGCCATCCCAGGTCGGCAGGCAGCTCAGCACAGTATCCAGTCTGGCATCTGGGAGAACAAAAAAGAAAAAGATCAGGAATAAAAGCGGAAAGGATGATTTGGACTTCGTGTTTTGAACATTTCAGTTGAAAATAAAGTGACCAAACAAAACTCTTTTTAGTGAGAAACGTTGATCCGACCCCCCCCCCCCCATGCCAAGAGTCTTTCTACATGAATTCAAACAAAAGGAACGTTTACAGAAGATGGATACTCGATGTTATAAACAGTGACTGAACGAGGAATGTGTCTGGAACAAATGTTTGGACAAGAAGTCCTGCCTTTTTTTTCGTTTCATCTGTCTTGATCAGGCTATGACAACAAGTTCAAGACAGGTTGACAAGCTTAGGAATTCCTCTTGTCGAAACATCGACACTAAAGACATCTCTTGTTCGATCACGGTTTGTCATGAAGCAGATAGTACAGGATGTAAGATTTAAACCCATTTCTGTGCATCTGTCAAATACGTAAGCACTCACTGGTACTCACTGCGCTCTTAATTTTATGGCTTCAAACATGCGCGTGATTGCTGTTAAATGCTTGTTATATGGTAGGCCGCGCGTTGTAATGTGAAGGTGTGGTCACTCACTGGTTATTGCTTTTTGTGCAGCAAAGTAACTCTCGATGAAATATTTTTCGCATGCCAGTATTCTATTATATTTGGTTCTAAACAAATACGAAAAGAAGAAACGCAAAATTGTGATTCTCATTTTCTTGTTTTCTCTATTTTACTTTACAAAAATGGTTAGTCACTCCTGTTGATCTTACTAAAAGAAGGTACGTGACAACTTTTGCTGGGGATATCAATGTTACATCATCTTCAAAAGGAATACAGTGAACAAGTTGTTATTCATGTGCACTTTGTCATCTTATGGAGTCACGGAGCCAGAAAGTCATAATGTACCCCTTTCATGATGTGCACTACCGACGGCAACACTATATATTGCGACACTTGCTCACTATAACATCAAACAGTCCATCAACAGCATTTTGTGAAGATATGCGTACAGTAGAAGGGGAGTAAAGAAGCTTGGTGCTGTAATTTTCGCCTATGGAAGTTCACACTCAGGCTGAGTACTTTCTTTCCTGAGTTGAGTAGAAAAGATATATCGACAGAAAAAGTGACAACTAAGCCCCATGCTTCTTTCGGAAGAATATGAAAAGGGGGCTCACAAGCTTGGTCAACTTCAGAACTCATAAAATATGGGTATTGCATAAACGCGGATCGTGCGGCCCCTATATAACAGCCAGTTATGTAAATGAGAGCACAGCCGTGAGGCTTCGCAGGTTTCCTGCTCGTTTCATTTCCACTTCAGGGGAAATTCCACTTCACTGCCTCATAATATGCCGATCGCGCTTCCGCAAATATCAGGTAATAAATATTCCTGGTGCGAGGGCATGAAGAAACCTTGCAATAAGAGTGCCGAACATGACTTAGATGTTAAGTAAAATTTTTGTTTCTTTGGAAAGAAAGAAGTGCTAAGGGCTCACAAGTGCTCTCAGCTTCTTGCTATTATGTAGTTTATCACGCCATTTTTGCCACATTCGTGAATGTAGGTTGATCAAGACTGAGCAAGAAGATGTCCCTACAACTACCTAAAAAGGTCAGTCGTCTACTTTGTTGATAATTTTTGAACTACGTGCCTTTGGAAGCTCGAGCAAGCTCGATTCATGCGAGAGCTCAACGCTGGAAGTCGTGGTTTTGAGCAAGAGTACACCGTTCCCATGGGTAACCACGTGAAGAAAGATGTGTGGCGTGTTTTAGTAAGCTGACATAATCGAATCGAAGTAAGCAGCCACCCCTTATTATTTTTTCACGTGCGGCTCTCGCCGTCACATCACCTGGACTCCCTAAGCACACAATATAAAACAAAGTATTTCGAAATTGCGGCACCTGGGCAAACCAACGAAATCGGAATCAACTTTCGAAGGAGCATTCTGACAGTAGATGCGAAAAATTGAACAATACATAAAGAGTTAAAGATTAAGCGGAATATCGGTCCACTCCTTTATTATTACTGACGAGAAGGAACCAATCAGTGGTGTGATTTACGATGTGCACCTAGGAATAAAGTATGCGGGCCTCATGAGTTCTTTAGTATATGAGTGCGCATTCTTGAGATTTACCGTTTTTGCAACTCCCGGCATATCAGTTTAATTGTTTCTGATACGCTATAGGCTTCCATAAAACCACGGTACATGTTGAGCCTGGTTGTAAAATCCATTCCGAGACCTTTTCAGTGCCGAAAGTGTGTGAAGACAGGTCAGATGCGCGCTGTGTGCAGAGGTGAAGTGACGTTCACTGTTGAGGCGAAAATCGTGACACAGCTGCACCTGTGGTGCATTTTCTTTCAAACGTCTTGCAACTGTCTGGGTTCTCACAAAGCGAGGTCCAAGAATTGCCCGAATATGCAACAACAAGCTTGAATGCTTCGAAAAAAATGGCAAGAGTCAAATCTAACCGTAAAGGGGCTGCTCAATTTCCTGGCAGCAGTAAACGACGCTCGCGAAAAAAGTGCCATCCAGCCACTTCAAAAGAACTGCATGGGGAGGCACAGGCAGCGCGACCACCTCTGCGTGTGCTTTGAGGACAGTAACCAAACCTACAGCGAATTCAAGGGCGGAGAGAGCACCGCACATATTCGTCGCCCCAGGCTTGTAGAAACAAGGAATGGAATTTGCTGGTCCATAGACTTATGGCCCTAACACCGTGCTGTAGTGGCCTTCTACGTCAAGAAGCCAAGAATGATAGGGCCTAGAAAGGCGGCGGCAGCACAGGCGAGCTGCGAGAGGGACATACTGAGAACGAACGCGTTCAGGAAATGTTGAAGCATCTGCTAGAATCAATCCGCGTGGTTCTTTGCAGTCTCCAGGCTCTGGCGACTAAGAGTAGTGATGCCGCTGATCCCAGCTCTTTGCGTACTGTAAAGTTTCTTCTTAGTGCCTATGCTGCTATCACTGAAGAAGCTTACACGTCAGCTTTCATGTGCCTTTTCCCGGAGATTCGTCTGAAGAAGTGACCGCAGACAAGATCTGGAACGCGGTGTGGGCTTTATGGGTGATATTCCTGAACGTTTATGAACAAAATGTTAGAATTGAGTTCATCTTTGTGCATCCCCCTTCGATGCCGCGATCATCTCTGATCACACCAGAGTCAACGTCCCTCTTGCCGCTATGTAATGTAGCAGTTTGGAGCGCGTAGCTAAGGCCCGCCCGCCTTTCAATTAAATTCCCTATCTCCTTTGTTTGTTCGGTACTCTTTCATGTGTCGTAATTATCCAAGTACGTTATAAAATAGGAGTGCCAAACAGTGATATTCTAGAATAAAACAATCTTCGATTACAGCGAACGCTTTGTGTTTTCTAAACAGTGAGAAATCTAAAGATGCATAGAGTTTGTTTGTGTCAAAAAGGCTTGTTTATATAATTTGGCACGTGCAAGTAATCGCGCTCACGATCAGCCATATGGTTTATTTTAATGTTACTTTTACTTCAGAAGCCCTAAATCCCTATGCTTCAAGGTCGCGTTGTGATGTACAGAAAATATCACGTGACCCAAGGAAGGTCAGAAGCAAACAAAAACATGTCGAGGCGTGTATAGGATGTGACGAATTATTAGCGAAGATAATAAATAATTGATTTGTGATTGATTTAAGGTGTATTTGGGTGAATAAAGTTGGATTAAACTTGGTTAAGGAGGGTTAGGGTAGTATAACGTGGATTAAGGTACACTAAGGCCTAATATGTTGGATGCATGTGGTTTAGGGTAGGCTCAGGTGTATTAAGGTGAATGAAGGAAGATTGAGGTGGATTAGGGTTGACTGAAGCAGATTAGGAAGATTAAGGTTAATTACAGTAGTTTTTACAAGGCTTTCGCCTTCGCATCTCTTAGGCAATAGCCCAGGACTCCCAGGACTCCCGGTAATTTTCCTTAAAGGGTCGCTTAAACAGTTTTGACGTAAGCACAGACGTAGATAGTATCTCTCGGGGACTCCTTTTTCACAGCAATTCTGTGTCAGCTAGCGCCCTGTAAAAATCACAGTTCTGACATGAGATCGAAGCAATCAATGCGATAGCAACATCTTAGAATATTACACTAAGGGTAAGACTCATAGCTGTAGTGGCAGTAGGAATTGCCGTAAACGTAAGCTGACTAAGCAAACACGCGTGGTGTAGCGTGTGTAGACACATCAACAGAGAAAACTCTATGACTGCGAGCAGCATCGGTTAGAATGCAGGGTCTTGTCGGAGTTACCCGCTTTTCTTGACCTCGTGTTCCCCAACTGCGGCCTGCTCACGGCGGACACGAGGCCTGCGTTAGGTTCGAGCCTTCAAACTGCAGGCTTTTGTTGAAGCAGCCGCTTAGCCTCAGCCTCCTCTTCCCGCTGCGCCGCGTCTGGGTGCCTCTGGCGTTGAGCTGCAGGATGCGCCACACACGCAACCGAACATTGTTTCTGAATCTGAACTAACGGAGCGGTCTTGGTGCATATGTGGGCCCGCATCGTGTCATTACGAGTATTGTTTTGCGGGAGCTTCTCGGCGGGCGTTCGGACAACACTCGCGGGCATTGCGTCACGTGAGGGACGCGATGCGTTGCTGCGGAAACAATGCTCCAACGGTTACTATTATAGCTACCATACGTTGGTTACTACATGTGGGAAAACCCTGCCACAAGCCGAAAGGGTATGTATAGTCTAGATGTAGTCTGCGTAGGCTGTTTGTCCCAGCAAGCAAAGCTGTATCCCAGCCTTGGGTGTGAGAACACAGCTTTTTCTATGCACTGTTCATGAAAACACCTTGAGATCTTCCGCCACCTAGCGTTAAAACTCTGACGCAAAGAGAAATTGTGCAGGTAATGTAAGTAATGCTCTTGGAAAAATATACTAAAACTAAAGGAATCAGTATATTTAGGTGTAATTATTGATGGAGGTGAAAGTTCGCGTTGAGTGTTCCAAAAGTGCGCCAAGCGTCTCATTGCGTTGGCTTGCAAGAGGAAAATACTTAAATGACGTATTGCATATACTGGGGCATGCGCCTGTGGCCTAATTGTTAGAGGATCAAGCTGGTGTGCTGGGGGTCCTCTCTTTGAATCCTACCGTCGGACAATTTCATGTGTGCTGATTGATTAAAGATAACGTGCTTCTTGACGACATTACCTACTTTTCCGTATCGAATATGTTTCAGATATGTTTCAGATATGTTTCGTGCGCCGATCGCGCAGAAGAGCAGTCTGCCGCCCCAGTAAAATTACATTACTTTCAGGTTTGAGTCCTGAACTGCTTCACACTTTTAACATTTAATAGCCTAAAAGAATTTAAGATAAAATGCATCTGCTGACAGGGTTAAGTTTTATGACATCTGTTTATGGGCTGCCATTGCCAAACTTATGTGGAATAATTTTGTCTGGGATGTAGTATGGACAACAGTAGGGACTGAATAGTGTGGCAATATAAACTGCATATACAACGCGTCATATAGTCTGGCATGGCATATAACATTCATATACCTGAATATATGCATAGACTCACAGCGACGGTGACGATGACCGTGAAAGTTTGCTTGGAGCGTGCATATTATTGCTATCGCAATAATAAAACAGGTACGAGCGCCTAAAAAGTGCCCTGTTCTCAAGCCGCGGCGTTTCCCTCAAGTTTGACACCGTGTGGCGATCAACATACCACCTCCTTCATGCAGGCTTGTCAGTATTGTCTAGACTTTATGTTGATTTGAAGCTAGTGTGCTCCGATGTCTCATTCGTATGCAATCTTTTTCATTAAGCATAGGCAACATGGAGCGAACCTCCACGATAAACTTCACGCAAGGGATGCAGAGGCGACCACGCGGCGGCACAACGCGGAATGTTGGTTACCTTGCGCTACACGAAACAAATGAGAGGCACACCACGCTGGGCATTCGGCACGTCGCTATACGTATCCAATGTACAATCTACAAAGCAGCTGTTAACGGTGCTAGTTTGGCCTGTTAATAGGCATATCATTATTGTTCCAATTATTATACAGAATGCATTACGAATACATACGTCGTTGTATATATCCCTAGCTGACACCAGACCTTCCCGCCATAATCATTCACTAACACTTAAAAAGTATGCATTTCGCATTGACTGCTTTAGATATTCGTTCTTTCCTCTTGCAATAAGAGAATGGCATAGCCTGGACCCCTGCATAACGACTAAGACATCGTCGCCGAAATTTGTAACCCTTGTAGAAGAATTGTTCCGCAATAAATAGATTATGCATGCCGGAAATAACACACCACTCACGTCGTTGTAGGAAATAAAATCTGTGTAAGCATTGTTTTTTCCCATGCAATTTCACCCTTTTTTGCCATATGCACTGCATCATTCATGTTTTATTTCCTTCCATATGTGTATATCTCCTTCGTGTCGATTACAAATATCATTGTCGAAATTATGTAAACCTGTTTTCATCGCTATTTGTGAGTTTATAATATATGCTCAACCTGTAAAAATCCCACTGGGATTGACAGTATCTGAACTTAAAAAAATAAAATGATATGATAATACTACATAGCATATGATAATAGCATGATATTATTTAAATACACACGCACGCTTACGACTGCCTCTATATGAGACTCTTAAGACGTATTTGTAGCCATCAGTGGTATGAATAAGCGCAACCTCCCGCTAAGATAGAAGTGCCGCTAAGTGATGTAAGAGTTGAGATGGGCTCTTTGTAGCGTTTCCTCTACTCTAGAATAACAAAAGCAGAATAGAGTTTTTTGCGGATTTCACGCAGTCTGGGAATCGATGTAAGAGAAGCTTTCTGTGTGGTTTGCTTTCATTGACAATAATTAGCGGTGATGTTGACAGCAAATGTTTCAGTTCTTCTGCGTTTAGTGCCATACGAGAGCGGTGAGTTCTTGTTGATCGTTACGTCACGTACACTGCCGCTGTTGTTCTGCGCAGTACACAGAACAAACGAGACGTGCTTGCTTGCGCCATTGTTCATAACCTCCGAGAAGGTAAACCTTCTAATTTCTTCACACGGCACATCGGATCGTGGCGGAGGCTTTAAACTGTAATCGCATTATGGGGCGTGCCGTAGTGGCGGGCTCCAGATTAATTTTCAACCCCTGCGGTTGTTTAACGGGAACCTAAATGTAAGTACACCAGCGTTTTGTATTTCGACCTCGTCGAAATGCGGCTGCTGCGGTCAGGATAGAAAGCGCGACGTCGAGCAATGCTGTATCCGCATAGCTGCCGCGGCCGGCACAGAGGTGTTGATTGCACATGCTGCCACTTCCGCACATCGCCTGGACGCTGCGGTACATTTAATGTCGCTTTTCGTGTGCACACCCTGCGTAAGTTGTCCGCTTGTCATTTTCGGGGTATTTATTTTTCAAAAATATCAGACGTACCGTACCCTACCTAGAGCTTAAATTTATCCAATTTATCGGCAATTGCTGTCGTGTCTAGTAATAGCGTTGCCTTGCCTTCTTGTGTCACCTTTCCTCCTCTCCTGCGCTACCCTCATGCATGCGAGCTGAAAGCAAAGAGTGGTAAGGCTGTTGTTTACTCGTTTCGTGAGTGCATTGGTTCTACCCATTCTCTGTATCCTCTCCATGCGTCCTCTCATACTTATGTTTACTTCCCCACTGGAGTGTTGCAAGTTGGCACAAAGGTAAGATCTGCAATCTTTCCAGTGCTTACCCACTACCACTTCGCTTCAAAGGGGAGGCTCATAGCATCCATCCATCCATCGATCCATCCATCCATCCATCCGTCCATCCATCCATCCATCCATCCATCCATCCATCCATCCATCCATCCATCCATCCATCCATCCATCCATCCATCCATCCAACTATCCACCCAACTATCCATCCATCCATCCATCCATCCATCCATCCATCCATCCATCCATCCATCCATCCAACCATCCATCCATGCTTTTGCGGGGGATCACGAATAATCGCAAACGGTCAAGAGGCTATTTTGGAGACGCCCAGGGAGCTCCAGAGGGCATTGTTTCGACGAAATTGAAAGCTCCTGACGTGTTTCTCATGTTTCTTTTCCTCTCTGCCGCGCTCCAGCTGTGTATATACACACTCTCACAACACCCGCCGCCGTTGCGTGCCAGGAAGCGACAGCAGCAGCAAGAGTGGCAGAGAAAAATTAGAAGGAAGAGGGAGAGAAATGTTTGCTTTAAAAGTAACAGCTATCGGGAATTCAACCCAGCATTTTCGATTGCGAGGCAGAGAAGGTACAGCGCTGCGCTGAGGTTTAACTCAAGATGACGGTTATCTGCGGCGTGGCAACAATTGCCACCGCGACAGACCACCCAATAATGACCTATATAGCTATCGACGCACTCAGGGCGCCTGTTCGCCATATATCCAGAGTCCCTGACCACCATCTCGCTCGCATGCCTGAGAAAAGACCCAAAGGCAGCGTTCTCCAGATCAATTGCGGCTAACCGACACTCTTTGTCTTTGAGGCACTCACCCGCAACAAGAACGCCATCCCCTATGTGGTGCTTGAAAAAGCCTCCTGTGTACCTTGCTGTTCCAGGAATAGTGAAGAAAGCTAGCCTGACCACCGCGGCTCTCAAGCAGATCACATTATAACTTTTGCATGGTTCATACGCTAACTCAATACATGTGTGCACGGATGGTTCCGTGTCGGAAAAATCTACGGGCGCCGTTGTTCTACCATCTCAATCGGTCGTCATAAAGTTTAAGACTTCACACGTAACGGCATCTACAGGTTCTGAACTGGCTGCTCTTCGCGCTGCTGTCGAATACATTGAAAAAGAACGGCCTAACAAATGGGCAATATTTTGTGATTCCAAAGCAGCCCTCCAGAGCTTGCGAAGTTTACGACGTGGCAATTATGAACAGCTGGTGCCACAAATCAACGAAACCTGCCATTGCGCTTCTGAGCGAGGGCATGATGTTATATTTCAGTGGCTTCCGGGATATTGTGGCGTCGTTGGTAATCACATCGCCGATGATGCTGCCCGACGTGCCCAGGCTGGCTCACCGACACTCCTTGCACCTTTATCGAGAGTCGACGCTGCAAGAGAACTTCGCAGTCTCGCTCGTGCCATCACGTTAAGTTACTGGCATACACCACAGTACGCTAAGTGTCGTTTATACAACCTCGACCCATCACTGAAACTTAAATTACCAGCGAACCTTCCACGGCATGACGCAACACTGCTGTGTCGGCTGTGGGTAGGAGTAGCATTCACCAACTCCTACAGCTATCGTATTGGAATGGCGGATTCACCAATGTGCGCTAAGTTCAAGTGTGAAGAGACCATCAGTCACCTTCTGTGCCACTGTTCTCGCTTCGATAATCAACGTGAGACTCTCCAGTGTGCCTTGAATAGACTGGATGACAGGCCGTTTCCGGAAGCGAAGATCTTGGGAGCCTGGCCTCACAGTTCATTAGCCCAGAAAGCAGTTCGAGCGCTTTTTGAATACCTGAAGGCAACAGACTTGAGTGCCCGACTATAGACATCCTACACCTAAGTTCTCTCTCTCTCTCTGTCTTTCACTCCCCATTCCTCTCCCCACCTGTAGGGTAGCAAACTGGATTCAGTCTGGTTAACCTCCCTGCATTTACTTCTTCCCTTGTCTCTCTCTCTCTGTGTGTGTTGAGGACTGTGTATGATGCACAGTACTCAAAATTGTATCAAAATTGTATGCAAACATTGTAACACAATGTTTGCTAATTACGTTAGTATGAATATTTTTACAATTTTATACGGCGGATAAAGGTGTTATCCTTACTTCGTGTAGCTGTTCACTAATTTGCTATCGCAATCGATGCTTCGCCTTTCTGGCGGAACTGTGACTTTTTTTCTGTCGTCCTGTAACAGTGAGGAAAAATCATTTCAACTGACGAGCCTAAATATGCCAAATAACACGTTTCAGTTATCTAAGGCATCGTACCAGTACAGTAATAGAACAAGGAAACAACTACTCAGCAAATACAAGTATTGTGTGTTTTCTTTTTTTTGTCTGACGATATTGCTACAACATATGCTGCATCGCACATTGTCGGAGCGCAAGCAAGATGAGACTGGGAAATAATCATTTGCCTTATCTAAAATGAGCAAACAAATTGAAGGGTGTTTAAAAGTCCACTATTAAACTTCTATTAGAAGTAGTTATTCAGTAGAAGTCATGTAACTTACATGTTTTCTCTAGTGTGGGAGAGCCTTCTCAGAGCCCAGGCAACCATGAAGTGTTTCATGGCGAACCCAGAACTGAGCGTCGCGGCAATGAATAGCCGCAATCTTGTGAGCAAGGGGTTCTTATTTTACAATGCTGCCATTCTCTACAGCGCGCATATGGAGGGAACCGCCGTGTTTGGTGCCTTTATAAGAAAAGGAGGGCAACATAAGCCACAATTCCGAAAATTAAATGTAAGTGAAGATACCGTGTGATGGGTTACAGAAAACCCACTGAAAGAGGTAGGCCCGTTCATTCTATTTACCGTATTTGTGCAACGTTCATAATGGAAGTCAGATACAAAATTAAATTCTGAGGTTGTACATTCCAAAACGATCGCCTCATTAGAAAGCACGCCGTAGTGGAGGACTCCAGAATGATTTTGATCACCTAGGGTTCTTTAACCTGCCCCTAAAACTGAGTACACGGGCGCTTTTGCATTTTGCCCGCATAAATATGCGGCCGCTGCTGGTGAGGTCGAACTCGACAACTTGAGCTAAGCAGCGCAATGCCATAGTTACTAGCCTAGCGCGGCGGGTGATGATTGAAAAGTGAGGCATAAGTAATTGGTTTCTATTTAGTAACTGCCTAGTTATTTTCATGAGGCAATAGTTGGTCACCGTTATTCCTTACATTTTTGAATAAAGTAAATGTTAGTGTACCTAGTAACTTTTTTTTCTACAACGTGCACAGCTTTTAATTAACGCCCCCGTCTTTTAGCGCCGTTATGCGCAGCGCGGCCTCAGGTGTTCCCCATTGAACCTTAGGAAACCGAGGAAAGGCAGTTAAAACTACTCCCTTCATGCTATATAGAGAGCTGAATAAAGCTTTCGAAGGAACTTACTTGATAGTTGCTGTAAGACCCCGTGAATTACGGGTAAGGGATGTCCCCTCAAGGAACTGTATGACTGCGTTGTAAATAAATCATCGCAAAAAAAAATTAAGACGGCGTTCAGCTTTGAGAGGGTGTCTACCAGAAAACTGTCCGACGCGAAACTGTCACTGCTCCTGTAGTGCTGGTGTTTTTCCACGTATAACCTGCAACATTTGTGCGCTCGCATGGCGTGGGCTCGCTGTATAACGGGATACGAGTTCCACCTAAGCAGGACCGAGCGGTTCCCCGCCACTGTGCCTATTCTAAACCAGCAGTCAGGGCAAACACGCGCCACTGGGTGAGACAGGCGATATCAAATGGCATCCTCTTGAGGCGCCACTCGCCCTACAATGGGATCGCTCCTTGGGATAAACGGATGCAGCACACACGAGCGAACCAGGCATTGTGCCAAATTTCAAGCAGGCCGTCAGTCTCGCCGTTCTCTTCCTGGTCTGTCTGGCGCACTCGTATTACTAACGAAGTGTAGCATTTCAAAGCGATCGATATTCGACTGCTTTTCTGTTCCTCAAAGCTAAACAAACTTCAGATATTGGTTGGGTTTGTGACTCATTTACAGCTGCAGCAGCTTCCTCCCTCAGTATACAGCGCCACCTTACTTGCTTCTTCCGCGCCGAATGTTTTATTATTATAAGAATATTCCCGGTCCATGCACAACGCAAAACAGACGTGCACAGACACAAAGACAGCATGAAGCGAGTTTCCGAAGCTCGAGACAATTGTTATCGTGCTTTGTAGTTAGCATCGATACGGTGTCGAACTGCACGTGACATTCCCACTGATTGATTGATTGTCGGTTAGTAAGTCGTTTGTCCAAAACAAATATAACCTTATGGCACAATGGACTTGTCTTAGTACATTTTCATTCTTAGCTTAAGAGTCGTTTCCAGGGGCTATTTATCTAACTATGTTTGCATCTATGTATATTTTATTGTATCTAATAGTTTTGCCGTTTCCCACATACCTTGGTCACTCGACAGTACGTGGCCGAATGGTTAGCGCATCAGGCTAGCAAGTATTTCTTCTCGCCTCCTCCAGCAGGTTTTTCTTTCTTGGTGTTTCAGTTCGTTGCTGTTGTCGTTGCTGCCGCTTCCTAAACCGCTGCCCTTTTCTCGTGCTTCGGTATTCCGGGACTCAAGTTCACGGAAATGAATAATTTGAACTAAATTTATTTACAGACAGGCATTATCACATTAAGGAATGCGGCTGAACAAAGGCGTCGGGGCAGTCAGTCACTCCGATCGGGAGCGTAGGAGATCGGTCCGTTGACTCACTAGTCTGAGTGCTCACTGCCCGCTCAGCTGCGCACATTCTCAACCCCAGCCACAGGACGATATGTCCGGGATCCATAACTCACACCTGCGGTGGGCGCCACTCGAACCACCCGGGCCGATTGCACCGCCTCGTTACCTACCCAAACACTCCCGAAATACTCCTTTCTCCAGATGCCAGTAGCAGCGCGCTGCGCGATTTATGGTACTCGCAACAAGCGGTGCGCGGGAACCCCTGCCGCTCCCTTTTTCGCCGAACGGCGTCCGCCCACCGCCTTCCCAAAGGTGGCTTTCGAAGCGTTCTCAGGAAGCGACGCGGACCCGAGCGAACGGCACAACACTCCAAGGCAATGAAATCCACAAACACAGTGTCAACCCCTGTGAAGACGAACGACCACGCGTTTCACTAAACGAAAAGAATGCATACATAAGTCAACCTTCACAACGACCTTAAAAAGGCCATGTGACGAGGTAACAGGTTTCGAAACCAACCATCGGATCAGCTTAGATCACCGTGTAGATATTGTATACTGTATAATCTATACTGATACTGTATACGTGTACGTATACACGTATGTACAGGCGCCGACAAAAGTGGTATACTCCACGCAGGGGGCGCCAGAGCAACGGCAAACTGCATCGCATCACCATCTACAGGCAGCATCTGGGATCATGTCTGCCGACAATAAAGGGCACCCATTGGCTGTCTCGATCCCAGGTGCCGCCTCTAGATGGCGGCGCGATGCAGTGTGCCGCTGCTCCGGCTCCCGCTGCGTGGAGTATACCACTTCTGTCGGCGCCTGTCCATACGTGCCACTCTTCAACGAGGAACTTTCACGTCGGCAAGGGGCACTATATAGGTAGGACTGGGTAGGCACAGTTGCTTGAATAAACTAACAAACGCCGATTTGGAGTACTGGATGTGTGCCACTTCGTATGTGGCATGTGGCGCTGAACCTCTTTGATTTGGAGTTGAGCCAATGGGTATGGGCCAGTAGGTGTTTGACTGTCATCAGTGAACGTGTTTGACGTCAACGTGTGTAAGTAGGTATGTACCACGCGAAATGTGCCGTTTCGCTATGACAACAAAGCACCTTCAAATTTATCTGATGCTGAGCGGAATCGAACCCACCTCACAAGGGTTCCTGAAGGACAGCAACCCGATACATTAGCGCCGACTTGGCATTTCAATGTGCATTGTTTCTTTTAAAAAAATGTTATTGCTAGGCGATGACATAGAGACTAACCCAGGACCTGACCTCGCCCAAGTTTCCAATGAAGTGAAAGAAGTTTCCATTGACACTAAAGAAATCAAGGAAAAACGATTGGTAGATATTGACAACAAACTGGACACTCTAGGCGCACTCGAAGAAAACGTTGTTTTCTGCGAAGATCAGATTTCTTCTATGAATCCATTCGCTTGAGCAGAGAATTGAACTTGAGAAGAAGCAGCCGTTAGTAAAACCTAACTATTTATGGTCTAGAAGAAATGAAAGATGCGAAAAGTTAAAAAACTTGAACACGCTGTACTGTAAATAGTATTCCTGAGCTGGAGTCAGTTCTAATTGAACAAATTCGTAGATTGAGCAGATACACCACAAACAAAACAAGGAAAGTCATTTTGAAGCTGCTGGATATTAGGCAGAAGGGGGGAATTCTAAAAATATGGCTTCAAACTCGAGGATCCTAAGCTGCAGCTATAGGGGAGGTTATTTCTCGTAAAACTCGTGAGACACAGAAAATGCTTTGGGACAGCGCTAAACTCAATCGAGAGAGAAAAGAAAGGTAGCGTTAGCAGCATACGCCAAGCTTTATATTGAGGATATCGGTAACGTCTGCGACGATGAAAAGGATGAAAGGGTACTCTTGTAGTACACGACAAAGTAACTAACCGAAAGATTCAACGATACGCTCAATCGAAGAAATAACTTTACTAACATTAAAGGCTCGAAAGCTAGAAAATAAAATAGAATGACTTACATAACTACTGCTTGATTAAGAACCCCACATAGTGGTTATTGCGGAAACATGGCTCACGCCTGACATCTTTAGTTAAGAAATCGCTCCCCCCCCCCACAAAGTAAGCAGTAATTCGGAAAGATGGGCGCACGCGCGATGGGTGTGTGGCCCTCCTGATAAACAAATCTATTCCTTCGGTCCCTCACCATCTTATGGTGTTCGCTGAGACGGTAAGATTAATTTCGATGGTGTTAACGCAGTCACCGGAAGTGTTTACAGAAGCCCCTCGTCGGTGCATGAATGCATAATAGCCGTTCAAGAGCATCTTCAGAGCCAAGTACGCCCATAATTCTTGCCTGATCATCGTGGGTGACTTTAACCTTCCCGACATAGATTGGAACAATATGCATTTTGGAAAAATTTGCGGCCAGGCAGGGAGACAAAGACCCCCTAACAGACAGCGAAAAGATGAATCAGGTCGATATGTTCAACACTTATTTTGAATCTGTCTTTACTGACCATAGCGGTTTTTTTCTGCTTCCATTAGGCCCAGGCAGTAGTAAGTGGTTCAGGAATTCTTAAACTTCTCTTGCGTCTAGATTCCAAGAGAGAGTGTAGCCACAATGCTATTGCAAACAATTTTCTCTTCGGATATGCAGAATGGTGCAGCAAATACCTCGGTATGATTTATCGTGATTCTATTGAAACAGCTAAACTGCTATCGGAATGGAAAATATCAAAAGTAATACAGATCCACAAGGCAGGAAATACCGCAGCCAATTGTAAATTTCGGCCGAGATCACTTGTACAATTCGGCCAGATCGTGCAAGTTACTCCAGCACATAATTTCTGCAATACGCACTTTTAGCTTCCGGTTCGGTTTTTGTTGCTTCAATCTTTTCGTTAGTCCTCTGTTTGCCTCCCAGAGATGCTGTGAGGTGTGAGATATCTCAGGTATCTCACATGTGGGGGCTAGTTCTTTTGTGACTTTATGGTGTTGCTTTCTTAAACTTTCACACCATTTACTTAATTCATCGGTTGTGGTGCTTCGTTGGCTTTGCATCTAGTGGTATTTCACCCAGTCATAATTTTGGCTATTCCTATGTGTCGTTTCATTTTCCCATTCCGAATTGTGGTGCTGATGATGTAATTGTCGCTACCTAAATCCTTTAGGGTGTTTATCCATTGCACATATTCACAATTCTGCGCTATCGTAAGGTCAGGGCTAGTGTCCATGCTAACACTTTTGCCCTGTCTGGTGGGCGCTGCGGGATCCGTGATAATTGTCATTCGGAGACAATAGCAAAACTGGCAAGTTTGAGGTTTCCGCAACAACTCTTGCATAAGTACAGCTGGATCGATGCGTCAAAATACATCTTTCTTGCAGAATCCCAAATACTAAGAAATACAAAGAGAATACGCTGATAACAACGATAGCTTCAAACATTCTTTTTCCCTGACAATCAGTGAATGGAATCGTATAGTACCCTCCTTTACTAACACAGAATCCGTGGCGGATTTCACCAAGTAAATTGAAACTGTGTTTAGTACCTAGCCTTTGGTTTTTCTTTGTTTTTCAGTATTATTTCTCTTAGTAAAGAGCTAAGTGGCTGCTTTCTAAGCGTGTGCATTTTTGTGGTGCCTAAGTCGGTGTACTCTCCCATTTGTACGTAATTAGCATTGTTATTTTGTTTTCAAAATGGATAATGTTTTTTATGCCGCCTGACAAAGTATAGTTACGTAGTGGTCGTTGGATTGTAGTGCCAGTGCCCTCCTTTTTTGGTCTCTTAAGAGATTGGCAGTATTGTGAATAAACAAACTACACAGGGTATGTGCCGGTTTTCAATGAATGTCTTTGCCGGCAATGCTTTGTCGGGCTGCGCCATAATACACTGGGTTAGGGACCGCTCTTCAATGAACTTCTAGCCAACTTGGGCCACAGAGAATGTCGCACTGAGTGCGCGGCCCGCGAGGGTGCAATTCTCAGCTTTCGGAGGCACCGGCGCGCCACGCTGCTCGTCTCGGAGGCTATGCGTGTTATGCTCGGCCGGGTCATTAGATGGCGCAGCGTGTCCCGAAAGAAACGCGAGAGAGGAGCCCAGCCGCCGCATGACGCGTTTCTAAGCGCTCGCCTGCACCAGCACGCCATGCATCTCGGAGGCCACGCTTAGGCTACGCGGCAGTGGCGGTAGATGGTGGCGAATATTCTTAGGAAAGCGCGAAAGAGGAGTCGCGCTTCAATACACGCCTTGAACATTACTCGTTTCGACGGAGCCGTACATTGTGTCGCTACGTTGACTCAATGCTAACGCATTACTGTCGACAGTCTTCGTGAGGTAGGTCCTGCTGCAATTTCTTTTGTAAAATATATGTTAAGAGATGTAGAGGAGCTGGTAAGTCCTCTAGTCTTATGCGCAATAAAAGCGGAGTGTCCTGTGAAAAACAAAGCCATCGCAATATAGGAGTGTGGCAGAACCCATATTACAATGAATCTCGACGTTAATGGAATTATCAATGTAGAAAATTAGCGACATAACGTATTGCCACATATTGTCATATATAACGCGTGTACGCAGCCGGGTTCCTCGCTAGTGCTTTCCTCTGCACTTGCTGGGTCATTAAGTAGCGCCGCCACGGAGTCTACAAGTGACACTGTGGTCGATATACAGGGCGACCACTTTTAAGTTTTACGGAATCTTTAAAAAATAGCCTGTTAGCACTCTTCAGAATGGCGGGCATTACTTGCAGGAGAATTCGAAACACCTATTCAACTAATTAACAAAAATAAACTAATTACGTTCTGAATTATTTCATTAACGACATATATTGCAATTTACGAATTGTGCCCGGTGAGTTTATCAGGCGCGTATTCATATGGAATAAATTTTCAGAATCGCACAATTTTGACGATATGCTTCATAAAACTCGTCAAAAAAATGCACTGTTCTTGCACTTGCATTTTAATGAAAACGCTCTTTTCTGAATTGAAGCACGAAAGTTACTGCGACGCGCATGCATTCTGTGCTGCCCATTAGGAAATAACATCTCTAAACAGGTGTCATCCTGGAAACTCATTTCTAGTGGATACGTCCTGCGAGCTCAACAGCTACAATTCGTACGTTGCAATATGAGCCGTAAAGTAATTAATTACGGCTTAATCAGCTAACTTTCGTTAGTTGGCTGAACATGTTTTCTGACTTCTCGCTCTGGTAATATCCGCCTCTTCGAAAAATCAAGCTCGAGCACAAGCATTAGGCTATCTGTCACAGGCAAGTAGTAAAAATTTCATACAACTTAACAATGATCACTCCGTACATTCAGACAAGTTATCTAAATATATATGACACGAATTCGATTGCACCCATGTGTGCGACAAATCAGGTTATTTTTTTTTGCCATTCATAAGCGGCACTTATCCAGCGGCGCAAGTTCGCATTGAAGAGGGTCATTGAAGAGTGGCGCTTACCCAGTGATCCAAGTTGGCGTCAAGAAGGTTCGCGGTAAAGCGGCACATAAGCAGTGGGACATACCAAGTAGCACGAGTTGGCTTGAAACGGAGTAATCGATGAGTGATCGGGCACGGTCCCATACGCAGTCGCCCAAGTTGTTCCGAAGAATGGTTTCGAACACCGTTCCCTCAGTAAAGCAATCTGATGCTCCAACTATTCAGCCATTTACTAGAGAGTGGCCTCAGTTGGCGGAAAAATAGATAGATAGATAGATAGATAGATAGATAGATAGATAGATAGATAGATAGATAGATAGATAGATAGATAGATAGATAGATAGATAGATAGATAGATAGATAGATAGATAGATAGATAGATAGATAGATAGATAGATAGATAGATAGAAGCACCGGAAAGTCGGCCTAGTACTAGAAAAATGTCAATCACAATAAAATCTCTCACAGCCTGCGTTGTTTAGGTTTTGATGGATTAAGATATTGAAAGTCCGCCGCTCCCTAAGCGCAACCATTACGGAACGTGCAGAAGCGCTCACACTATGACTCGACAAACATTGGACAGATACCACACAGTAACCACCAGCGCATGTGCAAATAGACAAGATAAAATTAGATTTTTCTGTATAGAGTAGAGGACCGGAGATATATGATGTAGGAAAAGAAGGCGCCAGCGCGTTTCGCTCTTTAGTTCATCATTTCTGCACGCGAAGGTTCAATACTTAACGTTTCAGAGTGCAGAATAAGCCGGCGTCGGAACCTTCAAAACCAATAACGCACTATGAAAAGCATAGAAGCCCGAAGAGTAGCAGCGCAGCAACGGATGCGTGCACCTGGCAAGCGCCAGACGGAAGATGATCACATAGCGGAAACGCGCAGAACCAAAATTTCTATAGAAAAGTATCAAAAGGCCGAAAAAGCAGGCGATACGTCGTTAGAGCCGATGACAGCAAAGTTTAATAAGCCGACGAAAGCGGAAGGAAAGCATGTCGCTCAAACTTTTTAAAAACTATGCGGAGAGAAGGTGCAGATTTAACGAGACCTTCAAGAGATTGGAGGAAATTACGGAGACTGATAACTAGAAGAGCGGTAATAGTATTGAACAGCAGTGGCTCCTAAACGCTACCCTGAGGCACGCCATTCGAAATTCTTAGAATCTTTGAAGAGTAATGATTTATAACCACTTATTGATGATACCAAAGTATTTATTAATGAGCACCTCTGTCGCACCTTGAAACGTCTTCTTTCGCTGGCATTAGCAAGAAAGCGCAAATGTCAGTGGCGCTTTGTCTACGCGAAATGGCAAAGTACTTGCACGCAAGACTGAGGCCAGTAGTGTCGTCCACATTGCCTCAGAGACTGACCTTCAAAAGATCGCCTAAATTGCAGCGTCTAAAGAAGTTCAACTTTGCTATCTTTTGACTACATGATGTATCGTGAGTATAGCTTACCAAGCGAAATTGCTCTGCCTGCACACGCAAGAAACTTTTCCGCACTTCACGTGAATTCATGTTCACTCGCCTCTAAGCACGACCTACAAACTGTTTCTAGCCGAGTTTACTTTTCCATTTGACATTATAATGTTCTCTGAAACTTGGTATCAGGAACACAGTGAAATGCTGATCATAGATGGTTACACACATTTCTTTATTAATCGCACCGATACACGTGGGGCGCGGTGTAGCATTGCATGTCAAGCGCGGCATACAGTGTGATGTGCTTGAGGAATTCATCTGTGTCGCGCCACATTACGAAGTTCTAAGCCTTAAATCTGACAGTAACCTGTTTGTTGTGATGTACCAACCACCTACTGGTAATACGTATAAATTCTTAGAATTTGCTGAAAAGCTCTTAGAGCATGCTACTTTTCAGAATTACAAAGTGCTTCTTGGTGGTGACTTCAACATTAACGTGCTTGATAAAAGCGCTCCAACTGGTGCAGTAACTAATGTAATCAATTCTTCCGGTTTCTGCAGCGTTATTACGGCACCTACTCTCGTGACAACATCTTGTCAATCAGGTCGAGACAATTTCATTGTTAGCGCAGATATTTACACAGCCGAGACTACCAGCTATGATATCAGCAATCATTGTCCAATATTCTTAATATGCTGATTACATATTCACGAAAGAACTTTACCTGATACCACGTTCAGCTACAGATGCCTGTCAGGCGGAAATATGGAACACTTTCGCGCACTTGCTTTGCGCACAGACGGGCCTTCTCTTTATAACAATAAAGATGCTACTCAAACGTACCATGAATTTCTGTCCATATTCAGTCGCCTATACAATTTGTCTTCCCCGTTTAAAACAGGAAAGCTAAAAAAATGCATTAGAAAACCGTAGATGCAACCACAGCATGCTAGAATGATTAACAAAAAATAGGATGTTCAATAAATTTCGGCGTACGCGTCAGCAAAGCGATCTTGTTGCATTTAGGACGTCAAGGAATATACTAAACAAAGAACTGCGAAAAGCTAAAGCCCTCTATTACGAGAGTCTTTTTGCAGCCGTGCAGAGAAAAAATCCAGAAAAGACTTGGACAATTGTCAACGATGCAATCAGACTGAAAAATGTGAATCGCAGTTTGCGTGAGATAACCGTAAACAACGAAAAGGTGTCGGGCGTCCTTTTAACCGAGTGTTTCAATGAACACTTTGTGAACATGACGGCATCATAAAAAAACACGGTCAGTGGTACTACTGTTAAGTGATGTATACACAGCATTTTTCTCGAGCCGACTGACGATGCCAAAATTTGTCGTACATTTTTTAGCTTAAAAAACAGCAATGCTGTTGATGCAGACAGCATTCAAATCAGACCTATAAAATTTGTAATCGATGTCATCGCCATTCATCTCGCATTTGTGTTTAACTCTGTTATGAAATCGGGTCATTTTTCAACATGTATGAAGAAGGCAAGGGTGTCAGTTCTTTTCAAAGGTGCGAACTGAAATGACCTGGGGAATTATAGACGTATTTTCATTTTATCCGCTTTTTATAAGGGTTTAGAAAAAGTGATTTCTTCTCGCATTAGCGATTTCGCATTAAAGACATTCTGATTGTCAACACGGATTACGCTCGGGTAGGTCAACCGGAACAGGTTTGTTACGCCAAAAAGAACTAATAATCAATAACATTGATGCGGGAGAAGTAACATTGTGTATTTTTATTGATTATAGTAAGGCATTTGATTGTTTAGGTCATCAAATTTGAATAAGTAAAGTAGAAGGATATGATATCCGTGGTGAGGCAAACCAGCTGTTTCAATCTTATCTGTCTGGGCGGACGCAGTGCGTTGCTATCGAAAAATACTGCGCTTCCCATAGGGAAATTAAATCAGGTGTGCCCCAAGGTAGCGTTTTGGTCCCGATTTTGTTTAATATCTATGTAAACGATGTTGCTGAAATAGTATGTGACACATCCTTTGTACTATACCCTGACGATACGAGCCTGTTTGTCTCTGGCAATGACCTTGATGATCTGTTACACAGATCTCGCAGTATCCTTTCTAATTTGTCGAGTTGGTCTCGTGATGACGCTGTAACAATTAATAGCTCCAAATCAAAGGCCATATTATTCAAGGCAAGAGGCAAGCAGTCTTACTTAAATGAAGAATTATTGTTGGATGGCGCGCCCATTGAGATTGCAAACAAATACAAAGTATTGGGCGTAACGCTTTCAGAAGATATGAACTGGACATATCACATTGAACTAGTTATGAAATCATTGTCATCTGTCGCAGGTGCATTGTCCCGTTGCCGTCATTTTTTTTTCAGAGAAAGTAAAGTTGCAGATATGTTATGCCTTGTTTGAATCGCATCTCAATTATTGTGGGCTTGTATGGGCTACCACCACGAAACGTAATCTTCATACACTTCTTCAACTTCAAAAACGAGCACTTTGACATGTTGCGAATGTACCTTATTTCCATTCTACTGCGCAACTTTTTGAAAGTTATAACATAACACAAGTTACTAACATTTATGAATACAGGCTGCTGTATTCCTTTTCCTTTGGCTCCAGAAATTTTAAAACATTTAAAAGAAATACTTCACGACTTGAATATGACAGAAGTGATGCACGTACCCGCAGCAAAGACAGGTAGTTAGTACCGTGCAGGCGTGAAAATTACCCCATGCAGGCGCTAAGACACTCGCTACCTTCACTGTTAAATAAATTTAGGAAAGAAAATGCTATCGTAAATAACTTGACTCGAAAACAGATTAGAGCGTGTTTTTGTAAACCTATTTTTCAAATGTGATCTTTGTAATTATTGTAAATGTGACCCATTGCATTTGTATACCCTAATAGATCAGTGTTTCCATTGTTGACCTACTGCTGTCATGTGAGGGCCTTCAGGCACATTCAAGCTGTATGTCGCAACTTTTCGCCAGGAGGACCCCCAAAGTTTGTGTGAAATAAAACATTTGATTTTTGATTTTGATATTGAGACACAAACCCAGGTATGATTTAATTAGTTTGAGGACGTGCCGGCCTATGCCATAGTGCTCTTATTTTGCCAAAAGATTATTGTTATTTAAGCAGACGAAGGCTTTGCTGAAATCAACAAAAATGCCAAGAGTTAGGAGATGTGTGTGGAAATTCCTTAATATGCTTTTTAACAACTAGTGCATGCTCCACAGGTTTATTAAAATTGCAAGTTGCATTCATCAAAATTAAGTAAACGAGTATATTGATAAAATAAATGTCACCGTATAACAACATCAGTTCAAGTTTCAGAGTATTATATTTAGGAAAAACAACCAATAACCAAAAAGAAAAATATTTTGCGTCCTTTCCTGGTTGCCAATGGGCAATTGTTCATTTATTCACCTGAAATTCGCAGCGAGACTGTCTCTAGTGGTATGTTATTTCATCTTTGACACAAGCAAATAACAGCCAGTCACATCCTAATTTGCGCCGCATGAGCGTCTAAAGCTAAGCGCAGGAAGGGAATACAAAGAAAGGCTAGTGGAAAGTATGTATGTTCTACTGTTATGCACATTTAGGCTTTATAGTTCTGTAAAATTATGCTAAACCTTTGGCGATGCTCCTGAGCAAAAATAATATAATCACGATTTGGAAGTTCCCGACAAACTCTTCTCATAGCGCATGCAGATAAGGCAGCTCGGATGTCGAACCAAGAAGACCGCTATGTCCTCATTCCTCTCTCAAAGACCGGCGCCGCGAGACGACGTCGCAATATAGCTCGCAAGATCTCCTTAGCAGAGTGGAATACGGAACATGCAAGGCGCACAAGACTGCACAGACTAAACCCGTCACTTCAACTCAGACCTCCGGCCGGTCTGCACCGACGCGAAGCGTCTCTTCTGTGTCGGTTGTGTCTTGGAGTTGCCTTTATGAATGCCTACTCAGCACTAATTAGAATGACTGATAGTCCTATGTGTGATCTTTGTAGATGCGAGGAGAACATTTATTACTTATTGTGCCATTGTCCTTAATTTCAAACACGAACACAATCTTTGTCCAACGCATTCAGAAAATTCGATGATCGTCCTCTGAGTGAACAGACATTACCAGAGCACCGATCAACGAACGGCTCAGAAGGCAGTGAAGGCACTTTTGTGCTTTCTCAAAACGTCTGGTTTGCGAGAGCGGCATTAACTGAAGTGCTCTCCGTACACGTATCTACACCTTCCCTCTCCCTTCTCTCTCTTCCCCTTCTCCCTTGCCCCAGCACAGGGTAGCCAACCAGACCCTTGACAGGTTAACATCCTGCCTTCCTATATTCCTCTCTCTCTCTCTCTCGTTGTGGCGCTGGCTAACACACTTAGGGCTATGCCTAGTAAGCACAAATACCAAATTTAGTTGACCAAGTGATAGGCGTCGCCGTAGCATACTTCGTTGCGCAACGCAGGCGTAATGTGGAGGTTATGGGTTCGGCTCCCAACGGCGACAAGCTATCGTTTCGTAGTTTCATGTCCTTGTTCTTCATTGCTTTCTACATTCCAATTTCAACCACGGTCAATTTCCTCGATTCTTTCCTTAGCTTGAGTGTCTGTTGGCGTTATGTATTCATAATGAACAAAACCGAGCCTCTCGGTTCCTCTTCTTCTCTTATAAAGAATTTAGGTAACTCATGCTTGTTAAGCATGAATTACCGGACAGGCCGTTATTGGAACATGAACCTGGCAACGTTTAACGCTAGAACGTTATCTAGTGAGGCGAGTCTAGCAGTGCTATTGGAGGAACTAGAGGGCAGTAAATGGGATATAATAGGGCTCAGTGAAGCTAGGAGGCCAAAAGAAGCATATACAGTGCTAAAAAGCAGGCATATCCTGTGCTACCGGGGCTTAGCGGAAATACGAGAACTAGAAGTCGGATTCTCGATTAATAAGAATATAGCTGGTAACATACAGGAATTCTAAAGCATTAACGAGAGGGTGGCAGGTCTTGTTGTGAAACTTAATAAGAGGTACAAAATGAAGATCGCACAGGTGGGCGCCCCTACATCCAGTCATCATGACCAGGAAGTCAAAAGCTTCTATGAAGACGTGGAATCGGCGATGGGTATGGTGAAAGCAAAATACACCATACTGATGGGTGACTTCAATGCCAAGGTAGGCAAGAAGCAGGCTGGAGACAGGGCAGTGGGGGAACATGGCAAAGGCACTAGGAATAGCAGCAGAGAGTTATTAGCAGAGTTTGCGGAACAGAATAATATGCGGATAATGAATACCTTCTTCCGCAAGCCGGATAGCTGAAATTGGACGTGGAGGAGCCCGAACGGCGAGACTAGAAATGAAATCGACTTCATACTCTGCGCTAACTTTGGAATCATACAAGATGTGGACGTGCTCAGCAAGGTGCGCTGCAGTGACCATAGGATGGTAAGAAATCGAATTAGCCTAGACCTGAGGAGGGAACGGAAGAAACTGGTACATAAGAAGGCGATCAATGAGTTAGCGGTAAGAAGGAAAATTGAGGAATTCGAGATCAAGCTACAGAACAGGTATTCGGCTTTAACTCAGGAAGAGGATCTTAGTGTTGAAGCAATGAACGACAATTTTGTGGGCATCACTATGGAGTGTGCAATAGAAGTCGGTGGTAACTCCGTTAGACAGGATACCAGTAAGTTATAGCAGGAGACGAAAGATCTGATCAAGAAACGCCAATGTATGAAAACCTCTCACCCTACAGCTAGAATAGAACTGGCAGAACTTTCGAAGTTAATCAACAAGCGTACGACAGCTGACATAAGGAAGTATAATATGGATAGAATTGAACATGCTCTCAGGGACATAGGAAGCCTAAAAGCTGTGAAGAAACTAGGAATTGGCAAGAATCAGATGTATGAGTTAAGAGACAAAGCCGGCAATATCATTACTAATATGGATGAGATAGTTCAAGTGGCTAAGGAGTTCTATAGAGATTTATACAGCACCAGTGGCACCCACGATGATGATTGAAGAGAGAGTAGCCTAGAAGAATTCGAAATCCCCCAGGTAATGCCAGAAGAAGTAAAGAAAGCCTTGGGAGCTATGCAAAGGGGGAAGGCAGCTGGGGAGGATCAGGCAAAAGCAGATTTGTCGAAGGATGGTGGGCAGATCGTTCTAGAGAAACTGGCTACCTTGTATATGCAATGCCTCATGACCTCGAGCGTACCGGAATCTTGGAAGAACGCTAACATAATCCTAATCCAAAGAAAGGGGACGCCATAGACTTGAAAAAATTATAGACCAATCAGCTTACTGTCAGTTGCCTACAAACTTTTAATAAGGTAATCAATCGCAAATAGAATCAGGGACACCTTAGACTTCTGTCAAGCAATGGACCAGGCAGGATTTCGTAAAGGCTACTCAACAATAGACCATATTCACACTATCAATCAGGTGATAGAGAAATGTGCGGAATATAACCAACCCTAATATATAGCTTTCATTGATTACGAGAAATCGTTTGATTCTGTCGAAACCTCAACAGTCATGGATGCATTACGGAATCAGGGTGTAGACGAGCCGTATGTAAATATACTGAAAAATATCTGTAGCGGCTCCACAGCCACCGTAGTCCTCCATAAAAAAAGCAACAAAATCCCAATAAAGAAAGGCGTCGGGCAGGGAGATACGATCTATCCAATGCTATTCACAGCGTGTGTACAGAAAATATTCAGAGACCTGGATTGGGAAGAATGGGGGATAAAAATTAAGGGAGGATACCTTATTAACTTCCGATTATCTAATAATATTGCCTTGCTTAGTAACACAGCGGACCAATTGCAAGGCATGCTCACTGACCTGGAGAGGCCAAGCAGAAGGGTGGGTTTAAAAATAATCTGCAGAAAACTAAAGTAACGTTTAACAGTCTCGGATGAGAACAGCAGTTTACGATAGGTAGCGAGGCACTGGAAGTGGTAAGGGAATACATCTACTTAGGGCAGGTAGTGACGGCGGATCCGGATCATGAAACGGAAATAATCAACTATTAGAATGGGCTGGGGTGCATTTGGCAGGCATTCTCAAGTTATGAACAGCAGGTTGCCATTATCCCTCAAGAGAAAAGAGTATAATAGCTGTGCCTTACCAGTACTCACCTACGGGGCAGAAACCTCGAGGCTTATGAAAAGGGTTCTACTTAAATTGAGGACGACGCAACGAGCCATTGAAAGAAGAATGATAGGTGTAACTTTAAGGGATAAGAAAAGACCAGATTGTGTGAGGGAACAAACGCGAGGTAATGACATCTTATTTGAAATCAAGAAAAAGAAATGGGGGCATGGGCAGGACATGTAATGATGAGGGAAGATAACCGATAGACATTAAGGGTTACGGACTGGATTCCAAGGGAAGGGATGCCTAGCAGGGGGCGGCAGAAAGTTAGGTGGGCGGATGAGATTAAGAAGTTTGCAGGGACTACATGGCCACAATTAGAACATGACTAGGGTTGTGGAGAAGTATGGGAGAGGCCTTTGCCCTGAAGTGGGCGTAACCAGGCTGATGATGATGATGATGATGATGCTTGTTAGATCTTAAAATAGGACCGAATCAGCTCATCATAAAGTAGACGGCAACACTGCAAAATAGTTGACAATATTCGCAACCATATTTTTTGAGAAGAGGTCGGCTGCCTGAACAAGAAATGTTATGCTGCTGCGTGCTCGGTCATGTCGTCGCTATGATGATTGGTGGTGCGCTGTCACTGGAAGTCAACTCCGTATCTTGATGGAAATGGGACAGGGACGCGAGAGTAGGTAGATTATGACTTCAGAATTATTTGACCGCCTCCATGGAGGCGCAATAGAAGGCATATTGCAGACGACTCGCGCACGGCAACTGGCGGGTGGTTATGCTCCAGTATGTGCAATTTTGTTATGTTTTATTATTTAAGTAAACGTAAAGCTTCGGCAGGATTGAAGGGGATGCAGAATGTGAGCACTTGGAATGCGCTTTACGCATTGTTTTAGTCATTACTAGAAAATACGCACGATTTCATTAAATTCCGAACAAATTATTTCAGTTTATTTAAAGCATGGGCGTTGAACTTCGCGCATGTAATCTTTTATTGCGGTGTTTCGCACTCCATTCGATATTAGTGGTGTTACGTACTTGCGTTGTTTTCATACACGGTGCTTATTTAACCACGTTGATGGTTACAACCTGTGTTGACGAGTCCCTAGTGAATTTTTAACTGAAAGAAGAAATGCTGGTTTTCTTTCTTCTGACTAATCTTTTTTTTAATTTTTTAATTTTCACGTCCCTTTCAGAAAGAAGTGTACGTGACCCTATTTAACGGATGAATGCTCAAGTTATATAGAATGACAATGCGCTTGACTTCCAGAATCTACGTGGAGGAGAGATGTATGTTAGTAATAACAATATTTATGTTAAATTACATCCCAGGCGACAGGCATATTTCATCGCTGGTTGTCTTGCCCCCGCAAACGCAGTTGGGGCGTTGCACAGGCCAACAAGGACGAGCTCAGGAACTGTGGTCTCCCTAATGCACGCCGCAAGATTAATGGACAGCACCCGGCGCGTGAAAAGGACACTGAGCCCGACGCACCTCTGGGGACACATTGTTCATTAACCATTATTTCCGCGGAAATTGTCTTCTACCATATTCATCGCCGTCAGCCTCTAGGGGATGAGACTGAATAAGTAGCGCGCCAGAGTATGTTTGATTTCAATGAAATATACACATAATTACATATTGCGTTATGAATGAAAAATGGTACGTGGCGCAGCCCACTTGATAAGCCACATGGAGTAGCACCAATTAGAGCCCCGTAGGATGTGCCCGTCTAACGTGGACTCCATTATACTATATATATATATATATATATATATATATATATATATATATATATATAGAAACAGGGTGTTTCAGCGAACACTTTGACATTTTTGTAATGGTCACCGGTGGCAAATAGCGCAATTCTAGTTGCTGAGCCGGTCTACTCGAGGCTGCGGACACTGCTTGGAACAAAAAATTGAAATGAAAATAAACTAATTAACACGGATTCAGTAATTGGGTATTTAGGTAATTATCTTATGACCCATATCGCAATTTACAAATTATAGCAGTGGACTTCACAAGGCGGATCCCCTTGGAACGAATTGTCAGGACGACACCAGTTTCGAGATATAAATTCCCGAACTTTTCGGGGAATTGCATTGCGCCTTCCAGTTACTTGTGTGCTTCAGTGCATGAAACGACGTTTTCTTAACAAATCAACTGGAACTCCAATGCATTTCTCCGCAAAGTTCGGGAATTTATATCTCGAAGCGTGTCATTGAAAATTCGTTCCAAGTGGACGCGCCTTGCGAACTCCACGGCTAGAATTTGTAAATTGCAATAAGGGCCATAATGTAGTTAGTTAATTCTTAATTAGTGAATGTTTAATAATTAGTCGATATGGCATCTCAAGTATTTGTGCAAATATTGTCCGCCGCTTCAAGTAGACCATCTCATGAACTACAATTGTGATATCTGCCACTGGCAACTTGTAAAGATTTGTGAATGCGTTCGCTGAAACACCCTGTATATGAGGTATGTTAAAGAAAGCATTAAACCCTTGGTCAGCAGAAATACATATATTTATTGATTAGGAGGTACACAACTCTAATTCTCCTCAATGTTGTTTCTTTGGTAATGTACGCACTTCTCCCAGCGCACCCACCGATGTTGGAATCAATTCTGGAACGCGTATTTTGAAATGTTCTTTTTTTTTGGAAAACGGCTGTGTGGCATGTATTGGCTCCATGTTAAAGAAATCCAGGTGGTCAAAGTTATTCCCGAGTGTCTCTACTGGGGCGTGCCTCATAATCAAATCGTGGTTTTAGCAAGTGAAACCCCAGAAATAAATTAACCATTACTGAAATGGTTCCTTGAAAAATAACGCCTCAACTCGCGCGCTAAAATATATTTCCTTTTCCAAGTTATTTCCACGACCTATACCCCTATCTTAATTTGTAAAAGGCTAGTCAAAAAGAGCATACAAGGGTTGACCTTCCCTGAAACCTAAGTAAACTTTGTTTAAAGAAAGAAAAAGCCTCGTGAAAACTACTTCTCAGCATAAATGTAAGAGTGAAAAGAACGCAATGTCAGACCAAAATGAAAGCACTGACGGGGGCATTTTCATAGCTCTGCGACCTTAGCTTTATGCAACAGAAGGACCAACGTTATAAACCAGTACAACAGCATTGAAGAAAAAAAAAACTATGCCGGAGCATTATATTATCCGGACGTTTTCATAATAAGTCGTCGAAAAAAACAAGACAAGACAAAGATAAAAGAGAATTTGCAAGGAAACAGATAGAAACGCGCTACTTCGAACCGAAGGGATTCTCGTTTTCAGTGGCTGACGCGGCTATCATTGATTGAGTGGAAACATCGTAATGCTAATGCGTTGCGCGTATATCGTCGTGCATCGACGGGTGTGCTTTAAAACAAGCGCCATACTCGTTTACATAGAAGTGTGAGGCAGAGTTTATATGAGCAGAACAACAAGAATGTGAAGCTTAGGAATTTCAATCACGCACGTGTAGGTTTCCGCGCCGGTGATAGGTTTATGCAATGCATCAGGCACTCCTATCTCTGCAAATGCTCCACTACGGAGTTATGCTGCACACACTCCTGACGGCCGGCCATCGGATGTTGAAAGGGATTAAGGCAACAAGGACCTCGATTAGATTTCTTTTTCAGCATCTGCCATCGTTGCAACAAAGAGTATCTGTCATTCTGATGAGGAATTGTGATGCGTTTGCTAAGCTTTCCATGATGCACTTGGGACAAGAAACGATTGAGGCCCCATCGGGAGATGTGCAGCTGTGGTTATAGCCCTAGTAACAGATTAGGATTCTGCAAGAGACGGTTCTTGGTTGCTTCTGATCATAATAATGGTTCCAGTATGGACAGAGTGTGCTATTATCAGTGCAGTGGTGAAAAAAAACTATATTTGCTGTTTTCTTAAATGTGCAATCGTGAAATGACATGATACAGAACCTTATTATGCATCCTGTTCGGCAAATAAGTTTTTAAATGCGTAAGCATTTCTATGCCAAACCCATGAGAAATTTTTCCGTCACCGAAGACAATGCATTGACTATACCCCCCTTAATAATTGGCTCATACCTCGTTAGATAATGGCTCAGAGCTACATAAGGCAGAGCCTACAAGCGCCCAGCAAAGTGAAGCGAAGAGTGCATACGATATTCAAATTGACATTTAGAGAAAGAATGGAGATGGGCAGGTCATGTAATGCGCCGGTTAGATAACTGTTTGATCATTATGGTTACACAACTGGTACCAAGAGAAGGGAAGCACTGTCGAGGACGGCAGAGGACCAGGTGGGGCGACGAAATTAGGAAATTCGCGAGCTCTAGTTGGAATCAGTTGGTGCAGGACCTGCGTAATTGGAGATCGCAGGGAGAGGCCTTCGTTCCTGCAGCGGAGGAAGATGATGATGATGATGTACAAAAGGCAGAACTGCATACGTTTCAGAAAAGAACAAGCTGAAAAGAAGCGTCCAAGCCATCAATACAACATTTCATACGCCCCTCAGCAAATGTAGTGGTGATTTTGCAACTGCTTCACTAAATTAGCTCTAATTTATCCTACTTAACACCAAAGGTGAAGGGCTCGAGTGCGTTAATTGACGATATCTTATTAACGCTCGCTCATTAACTTCACCTTAAGTAACACCAACAGTCAGGGGTGCCGTAATGAGCTCTATTTTCATTAAACCTGCCTTATCATGTTCGCTATCGACAATGATAAGCGAACGACCTATGAGGGTTGATAAAGGTTTATACTGATCGGATCAAGTTCCATAAAATTGATAATGACACCGGGCTACGTGGAGATGGGCAAGTGGCACAATGCTTACGCATACTTATACAACTCGCACTGGAGTTTCTGCGTGAATTTTTAAAGAATAGTCTAAGAGTTCCGGCATTATTAGTTAACTTTACGCATCCCTTTCAATAATCTCAGGTTTTCTGCTTACTGGAACAGTACCGAGCTAGTTTAATGTGACGATTCTGAGATTGCAATGTTGTTCCGTCAGTGGCGCGAACGGTGAAGAATGAGAAAGGAATTTCATCGACTTAAGGAATACCTACGTCAAACTGGCATAGTATTATTGGCGCAAAATATCAACCCGGTGCTATATTGCAATAAATTAGAGCCAACTATTTCGTTTATGTAGGTAAAACGTTTTGGATCAGTCATAAATGCCTACAATTACTCTGACATGCGATTATTTGCCTTTCAGCGACTAAAGAAACAGTGAATTTGTCTGGTGAATTACACCAAGCATGTTTTTTTCAGGCTTATGCTGCGTACAATAATCTGATTCTGTATTCAAGAAATATACTGCTCTAAGACCTGCTGAAAACTGTACTCCTGTACCATATGAGCAGCAAAAACTGAAGATTTTGGGAGCAGGGCTAATTATGAATAAAAGAAGAGATTGCATTGAAGGAAATAAAGCAGACCAAGAAGAACGAAGCATCACTGCAGAGAACAATGGTTGCTACAAGCACTCACTGAAAGCGAAATCAGTTGAGACTAGTTTAACGAGGTTAAAACACGCATTCTGCAAAAGAAAATGTGTACACATTTCCTTAACTGATAGAAGCGATTTGATTATACAACTATACCGCTTCCATACATTTTAAGAAAAAGCAGACAGTATTAGTTGAAGTCGACCGATTTGTTATGGGGAACGAAAATAATAAATCAAGCAGAGCTGTGTCTTAACTTGGCTAAACTGAGCCAATTACATGAGGAGTCGCTCGCATATTCTCTGCGCGCTGCTTTATATTTAGTGTTCGCTATTTTCCGTGCATATTTGAATGTCCGCGCGCGAGCACACGTGTTTGTGGGAACGCAAAGTGTTGTGCAGGATAACAAAATAGAATACATTTCGACATCGCAGCTGACCTTTTCTGGGTACTAGTCGAAGTTCTTCTATTATTCTTTCTTTCTGTGTTTTAATCATAAATCGACCCGCCGTGGTTGCTCAGTGGCTATGGTGTTAGGCTGCTGAGCACAAGGTCGCGGGATCGAATCCCGGCCACGGCGGCCGCATTTCGATGGGGGCGAAATGCGAAAACACCCGTGTACTTAGATTTAGGTGCACATTAAAGAACCCCGGCTGGTCGAAATTTCCCCAGTCCTCCACTACGGCGTGCCTCATAATCAGAAAGTGGTTTTGGCACGTAAAACCCCATAATTTAATCGTAAATCGACACAAAATCATAACAAGAATGCACTATCTTCGGCACTAGCGAACAAAAACAACGGGATAGTCTTTACGGAAAACTGGGTTGAACTTGCCTAAAGTTGTTCGCTTTAAAACCTGGGGAGCAATTCTGGTTACCTAGTGTATCCCAAATATCTGACACAACTGCTTGACCTTGATAGCTATTAAAGCTTATTTGAAGCGGTAAACGTGTCGTCGGTCCTCGTGTCGTCATGCTTACTTGGCACGAAAAGCCGCAAAAAAAGATTTATTTGTCCCCACGGGTTCACGACGCCGCACAGCAGCACGGTCTTACGTTATAGAATGACCTGCTCCAACCCACCCGAGTGGGAAACTGCGTGTCGAGGGACACCAATCCTGATCTCGCGTTCACTCGAGAAGTGCGAAAGGCCAGGTGGACCCGACTCCCGTACACGCTAGCGAGCGATCACCACATAATCAAATCGAGGTTGAACAATCTCACCGCGCGCCGAAGACAGGAAAGGCACGATTCACTGACTGGAACGCGTATAGGAATGAGCTTGACAACGATTCGGAAATCAAAGACATTGAAGCTTGGCTGAACGGTACCGTAGGGGCGGCTGATGGCCACACCAGGACCATTCACCTAGACCAGGACAATCCGGCGGTCGATAATCACCTACTGCTCTTATGGGAGGCTCGGCGATCGCTATTCAAACGATGGCGACGCCAAAACCTCAACCGCAAGCTCTAGCGCCGAATTGCCCTAAAAATCATGCAGGCACAGGAGTACACTGAACAGCTGGGGAGTCAGAACTGGCGTTCCCTCTGCGACGAACTTCAAGGGACCCTTGAAGGACAAAGAAGACTTTGCATATACTTCGAGCCCTGGTCGCCCCACACTAAAACCTAACAAAGACATACAATTCACCGACTAATCCACAACTATGGTGGCACACACTGCAAGAACTTCAGACGAAGCTACACGGCTCAGCTAACCCACAAACCATTGCCACCAATCTTACCAACCCCAAAGAGCACGAAGGAGCGCCGAACGAAGAGCTAGATAGGCCTTTCACACAGGAGGAGTTACAGGCGGCCCTCTCTAGGCTAACACGCAATACGAACCCGGGCAAACACACAGTCACCGACAAGCACCTTCGACACCTACCCCCTGGGGCGCTGACGGCTCTCCTTCGGTACTATAACGACTGCCGGATTAAGGGCGAGCTACCAACAGCCTCGAAACACCCGGAGGTAACCATGGTACCCAAGCCAAACAAACCCCTCTCCATCGCAAGTCTCAGCCCTATCTCACTTACATCCTGCGCCTGGAGACTGCTTGAACACATGGTCAACAAACGGCTCACCTCACATCTCGAGGAAAACGATCGCTATCCGCACACCATGTTCGGCTTCCGCCAGATGCTCTCCACGCAGGACGTCCTCTTCCAGCTGAAGGAAGATATTCTTCACCGTTTGAGCAAACACAGCAAGTCTTCCATTCTAGGTCTAGACATAAAGGGCGCCTTTGATAACGTGAGCCATGGAGCCATTCTCCGTAACATAGAAGATATCGGCTGCGGTGTCAAAACATACGCCTACATGCGCGTTTTCATCACCAACCATATGGCCACGGTGGGGATTGCCAACCTCCGGAGCAAACCATTTCACCTACCTAACTGGGGTACGCCACAAGGTTCGGTAGTCTCGCCACTCCTCTTCAACGTGGTCCTCCTCTAACTTCCCCACCTCCTAGACACCGTTCCAGGGATATTCCATGCTCTATATGCAGATGATATCACATTGTGGACGAGAGGCGTGAGCACGGGAGAACAGGAGACCCGTCTTCAGGAGGCGGTCAACATCATCGAATGGTATCTCAACACCTGCGGCTCCCCTGTGCCCGGATAAATCCGAGCTGTTAGTACTCCGGGCAGGTACCCGGGGCCGGTCCCCAAGCCACGACGTACCGGACCCACAAGTCCTTCTTCAGGGAGTCCCGATACCGAAGGTCGGCTCACTTCGAATTCTCGGAGTCCATATACACAAGGATGGGTCCGGCTCCGCCACACTCCCCAGGCTACACAACACCGTGGCACAGCTGACTCATCTGATACGTCGGGTGGCCAATTGCCGCAATGACCTCAAAGAACATGACACCTTGCAAATGGTACACGCCCTCCATTACAGCAACATTACATACGGAACTCCTTGCCTCAACCTGAAGACAGCCGAGAAACAAAAGCTAAACCTCCTAATATGAAAGGCCAGGAAGCTTGCCCTAGGACTGCCGACAACCGCCAACACTGACCGATTGCTTCGCATGGGAGTTCACAACTCCTGGGGAGAACTCGCAGAAGCGCACCTCATTAACCAGATCGAGAGACTCAAGCTCACAACCACAGGCCGAGCAGTCCTCCGACGCACAGCATACGAAGCCAACCTAGAACTCGATGGCGAACGTAAGGAAAGGATCTCGTCGAAGCTCCGACAATGTCTACAAGTTCTTCAGATACCTCGAAACATGCATCCAGAACACCCTCGAGGCAGACGGCTCGCCAGGGTAAATGCCATAAGACACAAGCACCGTAATGACCCACTGGCGCGCTACGTTGACGCAGCCAAGTATCCGGGCCGAAACGCCTTCGCCATCAGCGTCACAGACCACAAGGGTACGACAATGGCGTTGGCGACCATTCTCGCCAAACGCGCCGACACAGCTGAAGAGGCCGCTATAGCACTCACGACCCATACAAACGAGGATTCCATAGTAGACTTCACCGACTCTCAAACAGCGGCACGTAGCTACATGAATGGCAGGATCACCATAAAAGCGATCAATATACTGAAACGTGGCGACACTCCTCCCCCCTACACCTGAATCATATGGGTTCAGGGATACGAGGGACTCGAGGGGATTGAAGCGGCACACACCGCGGCCGGGCCTCCCTGCGTCAACCGGGCCTCCCTGCACGAGATTCTAGGCATGTCCCACCCACCCAAATCAGCGGAGTAAACGGAAATACTGCTAACTTATCAAGCACTACTGCAGCCCTATCGGCTTGGACGCAGGGTATAACCTCCACCACATCCAAAACTAACGAGAAACGAAGGCACCGACTACAGGCGACTCCTGAGCAATACATTTATTCATGGAAGCTTACTGCATAATTTCCACCAGACGCTATACAGCTACACCTGTGCACACTGCAACGTGCCAGACAGCCTGGCGCACCTCCTACTGCAATGCAAGAAAACCCGAGAAACTATCACAGCGGCACAACTAGTAGCAGCAGACGCAGACCCGAACCTTCTCGCTAAAACGTGGGAGGCTGCGATCTCCAAGCCGGACCTGGTCGACCAGCGCGAACTCGTCGCCCGGGCCCGGAGGGCGATCCAAGCCAGAGGGTTCCTGGAATAAGGGACCCTCCCACCTCGCCTGACAAGTCACTGCTTCAGATAAAGGTTTCGCTCTCACTCTCTGGCCTCATCAGCAATTCGATCTCAACTTATTCAAGGTAAGGGTTTCAGGGATGGGACAAACCAACACCCTTAAGAACAGAATAATTTTCACCTTGAAACAAATCCTCTCCCCCCCCCCCCACGTCCAGGTGGTGCATTGTCTTCATTCCTTCTTCTTTGGGACCCAGCTTAGGTGCGTGTGCTCTGCGCCTTGCTCTGTCTATTTAAAGGCTTTATAAGCCATATTTAAGAATTACTCAAACAGGAACACTTCGCAACGATCACACTTGGTTAATAAAATGTTTATATTATTGACTGCTCAAAAGGGATGCAAACTAAGTATTCTAGGAGACAGATCAAGCGTTTACTTGTTCGTTTACTACTTTATAAAAAATAGCAAAGAGTAAACACAAGACATAAAAGGATTCCTGACCCCGGATGCCCGCCCCGTATTTATCAAGGAAATCCGTCTCTGACACTGAAATAATTGTGAAGGCGACTGAAAAGAACACACCTCGAAGTTTTAGACGACATGGCACACGTGCACGATCACATGTCTCATTATTACTTCTGGACATTCCAAATCATACTGTATGGCAGTCAATAAAACCAGCGGAAGTACACAGGAAGTTCTTCTTTTAATATATATATATATATATATATATATATATATATATATATATATATATACATATATATATATATATATATATATATATGTATGTATGTATATACCTTAATGCTCTAGCATTAAGGGCCCCGTGTCGCAGAAAATTCGGTCTAGGCGTCGGTATCCGCGGCCGAGCAAATCATCCCGAACCACGCATATTCCATACGGAACTAAAGTTCTTCTATCACGAAAGTTGCTCATACATTGCCCTGCGTTCTTCACGAAGTTACTCCTCGGAATTTTGAGAATGGCAACCAACATAGAAAGGCTAAGGGCGAAAGAACAACAGAGGATCGGCCCACGCGAGAGGTCGAGTTTCTACCAGAAAGCTCGCTTTCGTGCACAAATTTCGCCGCCAGTGTTTCCCGTTATTAAGGTTATGTGTAAGCTGCAATTGCCCCGAAGCGCGATACGCAATCAGGGATCTGGCAAAAGGGTTCCCTTTTCTTGATATTTATTTTCAGCTCTGCATTACTCAGTTCTTCAAGGACTTCGGATACGTGAATCACGTGGCCACACCTTCTTCTGAAGTACACTATGACATCATCAACGTACAAGTTGCAGCACTTTCCTATCTAGTCCTTTAGACAAGAATTCTTTTGTTTAAACCAGGTCCCAGTATTTTTCCACCCGAAGGGAAACCTCTTGTTCTTTATATATCAAAGCATACAACGAATGCTGTTAACTTCTAGGTTTCTTCTTTCTTTAATAGAACCTGCCAGAATCCTTTACATAGGTCTATTCTTCAAGAATATTTGTGCCCACCTGTCTCGTCAAATATTTCTGCTACGCTGAGCAAAGGAACAAGGAAGGGTGCTGCTTGTTTGTAATATATATATATATATATATATATATACACGGGTGATTTTTAAATATATTTTCTGGGCGCTTTTTGCTACAAATTTCTGGGTGCGGCTTTTACACGGGGGCGGTCATTACACGAGTATATGCGGTGTGTGAGCGCAAATATTTTGCGTAAGCCAAAGCGCATACATTAATTATGCAAACAGCCTTTACATGGCTATCTGCATTTTGAAATAAATATATTTATACTTCATCGGTCGTTACCTACAATTTCGCATTTCATGAAGTAGCTTTTATTTGCGTACTGGGCCTCACAGATATATTGATCATATTTCATTTCATTTATTTTCCCCTTAAAGGCCCGAAGGCATTACATAAGGGGGGAGCGAAATCAAGGTGAAAGAGAAAGAATAACTTGACAAAAGAGAACAATAACAAAAAAAGAGCATGTAACAGTTAAATGTTCTTGTCACGCGTATACAATACAAAGTAAAATTCACGGGATTGAAACACGAGAGAAAAAAAATATAGATATATATATATATATATATATATATGAAACACTCAATTAATACACGAGAAAAATACAGTGAAAAAGGCATCACACGGAAACCAAGTAAAAATAAGAAATAACCAGCAGTTCAGAGTGCCGAATTGAATATGACAGGAACCTTTTGCCCTCATGAAAAATGGTCATTTAGTTTATCCCGGAATGATTTGCGGTCAGTGCATGATGCGATGGTATTTGGCAGGCAATTCCACAGTGCTATCGTGTCCGGAAAAAATGATGACTTTTGCGCTATGGTGCGACAATTGATGCGTGCGTTGCTATGGTCATGGCTTAGGCGGCTAGACGTCCTGTGCGGGGGTTGCAGCTTTTCGTGTCTCGTGCGTGAGTGATAGTAGAAATGATGAAGAAGACGGAGGCGATATATAATGCGGCGTGACTCGAGTGATGGGATGGCCAGGGAGTGTTTCAGCGCGGTAATACTGGTTTTTCTTGAATAGCATTATGATATAAATCGGACGGCGCGATTCTGCCCGGCTTCAAGGTCAGCGGCGAGGCACGCTTGTGATGGGTGCCAAATGGATGAGGCATATTCTAGTTTTAGGCGAATGAATGTTATATATGCTAGTTTTCTTATGTCGGGGGATGCGGCCTTCAAATTACGGCGCAGGTATCCGAGTGTGCGAGAGGCTGCAGCGTAGATGTTTTGAACGTGAGTTACCCATGATAGCGATGGTGTTAGATGGAGGCCAATATATCTGTAGGATAATGAGGAATCAATGGAAAATGAGCCAATACTGTATTGGTGCAGATTCACGGTGCGTTTTCTGGTGAAAGACATGGATTTGCATTTTTTAATGTTTAAGGAGAGGAGGGATTTATCGCACCAAGAGGAGACAGTGTCAAGATCGGACTGAAGAAAAGATGAATCGCTGGTTGCCCTAATCACTCTGTATATCACGCAATCACCGGCATGAACGCCAACCACACGACAATAAAATTTGGAACCAATTGTATTTTTAGCAGCTTTCTGAAACAGCCTCATATATGTTTATATCAGCATTAGAGTAGTTAATACTGCTTAATAACAAAGCTTTCTGTTATCATCTCACGGACACAATGCCAATGCAGCGTTTGTAGAGTACAATAAACAAGACACCTTTCAGTGAGCATCAGTGCTTTTCCTTTTACAGAGCCCTTTTTTTCATGCTTGATACAAACCCCACACAACCATTAAGGAGAGATTGGGTACCTCTTGTTGGCAGTGCACTATTACAACAGCGCATGGAATAATATTAAGGGATAAATTGCGTGCTCTTGACAAAAGGCCACACTCAGATGAAAAAAAAATTATTTGGGTGCTGTCGAATAATAATACAGCAATGTTGTGCAGATTATCTGGAACTGTAAGCAATTCCGGATATTTGCTATAGAGAAACGTAACATGTTCCGCTGCTTCAACATAAATTGTGTTGTATGAAAATGTTCTTGTTGCCGGCAGTTTAATGTTTCTGTGAAGTGCGAACTGTCCTATATCTTGTTACAACTGTGGAGGCTAAACTTTTGTACTATATTGTGTTATGTACTGTGCACTCATTAAGTATAGATGAGAACTTCAAGTGACTGCGCTATAGTCTCATTTTCGTTATATTTTTTATGGTCTTTAATTGTTTGGTGAACAATTTATGTATGGCGTGGCATACAACATGCTAAATTTAACTTTCTCTCCACTATACTCCTATATGTGCGTCAGTCGTTACGGCTTCTATTTATATCCTATTTTATTATTGAACCTTGCTTCTTTGTTTAACCAGAAATATGTCGGGTACGTATTGTCAGGATAAGCGAGATGGGAGAATCCTGTACCGCTAATGTTTGCCGACATCTTCTACACATGCTCCAAGTTACAAGAAAAATATTACAAAACGGCCGCGGACCGCCGCTGGCTCGTGAGTTGGCATACTGGCTTTGACCGCTGTGACCACGAAGGGTATATGTCCTGCGGACATTGTCGCTCTTATACATGGAGCGCTGATTTACAGGCCGGTAATATTACTACCACACACTATCAAGATGTCTGACAGGTCTGTATTCGCGTGAAGACTTTCTGACGTGCAACGCTTTCTATTAAAATTTATTTTGGCAATTGTGCCTACGCACGCAAGATTTGTGGTTTTTTTTCTCTCTCTCTCAGTTTGGCATCCGAAATGAACGGAAGTACGGCCGGTATAATGTTTCAAATCATTTTTTCGCTCAATAAAATATTTTTCGTATCATCTACCGCTCACAACAGGCCGGCTTAGTTGATAATGTAGGCGGAGCACCGCTCGTTAGAGAGACACCAGCTCACATGAAATAGAGCCACCCCATAAAATGCCCAACCACCCCTTGTCTAGTTTAATTGGTTGGCATGGCGCACAGCATTTGGCTTCGACGATTAGCCCACTCTTGGATTCGGTAAGTCTGGTCGGCTTGCAGAAGACGGGCGCAGCCCTATTACCAATTGTTGTGGTGGAAGCTTTTGCAGGAGTCCTTAGAAACCTTCCGTCGTCTCGTCCTCGTGAGGAACGCCACCAATCAATCCGCGCCTGAAGAACACGCCGGCTTTGGAACACGAGCATCCCACTGACATCGAGGGAGAGTCGCTTGAGAAAAAAATGGAAGGGAATCCTCTTCTTCGACTGCCAAATTTCTCGGACTGCCAATTTCACGCCACCTAAGAGCCATGTCTATATCATAATGACTCACTGCACTAAAAGATGACGGCCACCATGGCGTCCAGGTAAACGATCCATTATTTCTGCACCACATTCTTTTCTTACGACCACTTCAAACCTCCCAAAAAAAGCCTTTGTAATACTCGCTGACCATTCTAACACCATAACACTTAATTCTAATCTACAAGGCACATAGCGTACGCAAGCTAACCAGTACGACACCTTGTCAATATAGTGGCGCAATTTGCGCAGCTAAAGTTGTGTTGTCGTTTACAGTAGTCGTTAGACCAGGCACAAATGGTAGGGTTATGACAGGTCTCTTTTCGGAAGTTCCGCTGTCCATAAATTCGTTTTAATGTTTTTAACTCGTTTATACATAATAATGTTTTTTTTAAATAGGAACTAAATTGCATACCCAACAGTGGTCACCTAGCGCTTAGCACTAGCAAAATTGTAAGATATGTTACAATTACATAATTATATCAAAATCGTAAGGTAAATTCTAAATAAACTGCACCACAGCACTCTGCGCGGGTCCCTGCCTCTCAACTAAAATTGGCGCCCTGCATTGCTCGCTGCGTGAATGTAAGTAAAATTGCTCAAATTGTATTCCGCATAGCCCCTTTGCAAGATGACTAAACAATTATGAAGCCACTACCGTACCCGGAATGAGTGCTTTGACGTTTAACGCCATTCTGAAAACTAAAAACGTCATGCTGCGATCGCAACGACCACCGAACATAGTAGTCGCCGTCTTCCCTGGATTGTAGTACGGCGGCGTACACACTTCGTTCAGGAAACGCTTGTACGAGCTGCTATTACGGTGCACAAGGAAGCCGCCAACGCGAAATGTTTGCACCAAAGCGCAAATGTGCTCCAGTGTATCGAGAGACACATTAAGGTCGGCTGAAGAAGATTCCACAGAAAGCTTTTTTGTTTCTTTCCTTCACGTTTTAGTTAACGCAAACTAAATCCCCCGTAAGGTCGGGTCAAGTATACGATTCCAATCGATATGTTTAAGAGTGAATTAAATCATTATCACGTATTCCTGCAACAAAAATATATATCTGGAGTGTTGGTTAGTACAATCTTAGCAAATTAACTGTTTGGTCATAACACAAACATAAGCTGAGTTTACGAAGGGAACAGAGATTACAGCATCTAGCGTTAGCCACGTTAACTGTATATAGCCGCAGATAAGCAACACTAAACATATACGTGTATGAAAAAGGGGCAAAACCTGACAAAGTCGCTTGTAGTCATCTGAAGTTGGCGCGTGTGTGGGCGAGCATACAACGCCTCATGCTTTCAAAAGAGAATTCAGGAAGGAGAAACTAAAGGTGACAAAGTGATTTCATGGAATATTTCCGGCGGTCGTATACAATGAAGGAAAATTGCATAACTTTAAACAAATAAATATGCGGTTGCCCCATTTTATATAGCACTGCAGCGGCGAAAGCCCTGTCTAATCTTGTTTGGCAATCTTGATTAGACGTGAGCAAACACCTGCGAACAAGATAAAGAATAAATCCAACAGAAGATTGCGAGGCAGGACGACACGCAGGTTACGCCGGAAACTACATGGCCATCTCCTGAGAGCGATACCGGAAGGGCTTCTGTGCCATTCGGTTGGAGATTCACTCTCAGAGTACCATTGCGGTCGGGCTAGGGCCAATCTGAGTTCCAGTAATTGAGGTGGAATAATGTAAAGCTGAGAGAAGCTCTCAGTAAGCAGTGTCGCCACTGCAGAGGTGCTCTTGCGGACATGGGGGCAGCTCAGCCGATGCATCTCGACAGAAAGGCGCGACCCTCTGGGCTTTCTTTGTCGTGGCATTATAACGGGAGCCGGAAATATCGTCGGCTAAAGCCTTCGGAGCGACGCTGGAAGAACTCAAATATGCACCGGGCTCAATCGTTACTCGGCCAGAAGTAGGATTTTCGTAGCGCCGTTCTCGTGGGTCAGGCTGTCTCTTGCTGACTGGTATTTGCCATTGCTGTCCCTGCCAACAAGGCAGATTTGGGATATATATATATATATATATATATATATATATAAAGAGAGAGAGAGAGAGAGAGAGATACCTTGATCGATCCTACAAGGTAAACAAAACCAGTGTTTAATCTGAACAGTTTCGACCGGTGGACCGGCCTTCACGGCGTTTATATCAGTTTTTTTTTAACGCCTATGAAAACCGATCCAGCGGTCGAAACTGCAGAAATTAAGCACTTGTTCCGTTTACCTTGTATCATAGCTCAAGTGATTTACCTTTCAAAGGCAGCCTGCAGAAGTTGTCGCTAATTATTAGTGTATCTATCTATCTATCTCTCTCACAAAAACTATATATATATATATATATATATATATATATATATATATATATATATATATATATATATATATATATATATCTATCTGTGTGTAGGAAAGAGACGACGAACCTTTTGGAAGTAAGACTTGTTTACGTAATGTTTTCGGCTGGTGAACCAACCTTCGCGAGAGTACAGTGCCCTGTACTCCACGTGACATATACCACGAGACATACCCGCATGCGCGCCGTGATTGCAGCGCTCCCAAATTGTCACCGTACAAACGAACATAGATAGCATCTAGCAGAACATGCTGCCGCTTATAAGCGACAGGGCAGTGACTAAGGCGTTGGCTGGGCGATTTACGCCACCGATGTGCTTCCCTCGTGGCGATTAAATATAGCGATAAGAAGATGCAGCGGCAGCACACCCGGGCAAATGTTATGTTCGTTTGTGCATGGAATGCTGCTTGGGAGCTGTGCAATCACGGCGCTCAAGCGGACATGTCACGTGGTGGTTCTTTTTTTTTTATTTCGCGGGCATCTGCAGTAAGCTGAAAAACACTAATGCTTCATAGATTAAAATAGAGAAACTGCTTATTTGGACGATTTGCAAACCGCTCGGCAACTTTCTAAGTGGAATTGCTTTCCTAGTTTCGTTGGTTCAGGGGTTGCCTAAATATTTAAGACTAATTATCGTAATAAGGAAAATACAAGAATAGCGTGACACACTACATACAAAAGAGAGCACCATGCATTCGGTCGCGTCGTCTTAGGGTGCATCAGTGTAATTTCGAACTCTGGCTAAAGTTAGCTGAAACACCGTTTATACTCGAACCACTCGCATACTGTAGGGAATGATGCACACGAAAAAAAATTACGATCTTGCGAGTTTACTGCAGCCACACTGTGGTGGCTGTTTCGTAGCAATATATATATATATATATATATATATATATGTATACATATATACATATATATATATATATACGCTGTATACTTTAGCTGCGCATCTGGCCCTAAGAGTACTGGTGCGCTGCTGTGTTTAGGCTTTGTCGGACAAGTGGAGACTATGGCAAGCCATGAAAATGTCCAAGTATCGCTTAAGACTAAGACTCACTCAAAAATGTCCCAGAACCATCCGGTGCGCGGCTGTTGAATTCAATGGTGCGAAAGGAAACTCACCTGCACTTCGGTTGACGTCGGACAGGTAGCACTGAATCTCCGCCGCTGAAGCCGTCGGTACAGGAATGGTAGTGTCATTGGACGCCGGGAAGAGAGCCCACGGTAAAGAAGGCGAAGACGTGTTGACGCTGTACGAGTCTTTGCCGGAAGCGGGTGGGAGCACCGCAACTTCCGGTTGCGCAGGCACCATGGGCTCAGAGATGGCGCTCCCGTTGACCGCTAAAGGAGCAGAGACATTTGCGACCGGCTGTTGATCGTAACCGGCCACTCTTGCTTCTTCGCCCATTCTCTGCGCCCAAGTAAGAAAAGAACAAAAAACGCACGCATATAAGTAGCGAAGTAACCTTCGTAGATTACAATTACTGATGCTTTCAGTGTCTGGGTAAATTATTGTGCACGCGGTATGGTTCCTCATGCGTTGTAGGTTAAGTTGACGCCAGTAACGATTGCAGTGTTTTCTCGGAGATAACATTGACATTCCTTCTTTACCTAGCGTCACAAGTAGCACCTGCGTGGCTTACAACGAAATAGCGCTCACCGCGCACATTCACGCACACCACCGTACACAATATTGTGTATAGAAATTGTAAGGACGACGCTCGAGGCGC